>NC_056729.1:754501597-755164097 GCF_019279795.1 Protopterus annectens | reverse complement strand
TACTTCCATAGAAACACATACTGGAAGGCATTATTGTATTTAGAGAATGAGCTATGTTATTATTATTATTGTTATTTATTTACATTATTATTTTTTATATATTTTTGATGTAAAATAGTTCCTCTACCTAAGGTTTCAGATAATGAGGAATGATTTTGGAGCCAAAATACATGTTATGTAATGTTTTTGTTTTATTTTTAAAGATTGTAAAATGATTGTTCTTAAAATAATTTTTAATAATTTGGAGCTTTTCTCCTTGGGACTTAATTGAAAATGGGCTTCTACCCAGTTGAACTTTCCCATTAATCAAATATCAATAAATAAATAAATAAATAACTAAATAAGTTAATGCTTACAGATATGCTCACACACACATATACACACAAACATTCAGAAGCAAACACAGATGCTCACATACACATAGAAAAACACATTCAGAAATACATACAGGCATAAAAATAAAAAATACCCAGGCATACATACATAGAAACAAACACACTCATACTCACAGTCACACACACAGCAGTTTTGAAAATAATGCTGCACTGCCTAATAATTCACTAGCCAACATGATGCTATGCAGGTAGGTACATGTGCGGCCGAACCAAACCAAATAAACAATGAGAGGCCAGCAATGGACGATCCTGAAGTGAAAAATAATTATGTCCAATACATATGAATGGCTAAAAAATAATCCTTTATTAAACAGACCAGTTTCGGCAACCAATGCCTTCTTCAGTGTATGAAAAAGTCTCCAAAAATCCCAACTATTTATGGACACACCCCACCTGTGAGGCTGATGGAAAATACCACCAGTAAATATTTAAAGAAAAAGAAACCAAAATTTAAACAACTGTTATACATAATGAATAAAAGCAACCATATCTCGACAATATGTGGCAAATATAAAGACAAATTAAACATAAAAATAAATAGAACATTGAAAATTAAAAAATAAAAAATATGTTATAAACTGACCCCAACACATTGAACTAAATTGTAGATAAGTAGATACATATCACTTGTGGTATAGTTATGATAAGAACATATATCATACAGGCTATCATAACCATAAAGAACATCACATCCAAAGCCTGAAAAAAGCCAATAAATGTTCCAACAGAAAACATGTGGTTAACAATTGATGATATGGCCGAATTTGAAAATCTGTGCTTAGTCAAGTGTTCCAATATAATTCCTTCTGCTATGATCGCATCTGGCATGTCCATATGCCTTTTGTTCTCCTCCATCGGACCCTATATGACACATTAAAAAGACTGTGAAAAAATATGAGAAATAAAGGCAAGCAGATAACTATTAACAAATATTCATAATGATCCATAATGTAAATAAGATGTCCAAATCAATATATTTAAAAAACAAAGAACATAAATTGTACCAACCTAAATCCTCATATTTATAAATGGTAATTTAGTCCTGGAGGGAATAGGGCGCCCGATGTAATGATCCAAAGTTGTTCCTTATGAGTAAGTATTTTATACCATCCCTGGGGATTACTACGATCACCCAGAATTCTATCTATAATTATAAAAGAGAATTGTGCATCCGGATGTTTCAGATTGTGCCAATATAAGGCATTAGTTTCCTTCTTAGTTTTGATGTCAGATCTATGTTCATTGATGCGTGTTCTGAGTGGTCTAGAAGATTGGCATACATAAAAGGCTTGACATCGACAAGTTGCCAAATAGACCACCCTACTGCTGCT
The DNA here is from genome assembly GCF_019279795.1 of Protopterus annectens. NCBI lineage: Eukaryota > Metazoa > Chordata > Ceratodontiformes > Protopteridae > Protopterus > Protopterus annectens. The sequence continues at coordinate 755,162,371 of NC_056729.1, read as the reverse complement.
ACAGTTACCAAATATTCTGCATTGATACACCTTACTGGTGTTATGGCTTGTAAATTCCTTACTTTTGTTGACTTGTTTGCATGAACCACAATGGCCACAAGGGAATGTACCCACTAATACATCCCCTGACATAGTCAATTGTTGGTTTATCGCTCCCCCACTTTCTATGTGTTTGAAATGTGAAAAAAGAGAGCCAAGAGTTCTGTCTCTCCTGTATGAGAAATGGCACTGCTGATCCAATATTGATCTCAAATATTCATTGGCCATCAGAATATTCCACTGTCTATTAATGATACCCTTGATAGCATTGGAATTTCTGCCAAAGGTAGTAACAAACCGGATGATATCCGCAGAACAATCCCTAGTTTGAGATTGATATTGTAACAAAGTTTTTCTCTCAATATTGTTAGTCCAACTCCAGGCATTTAGAATGTCTTGATGTCTGTAACCCCTACTGGCAAACCTATGATAAAGATCCAAGCCATCCCTATCAAAATCACCCTGTGTCGAGCTCAGGCATTTGATACGCATAAATTGGGACTTAGGGATGTTGCAGATGGTGTGGCCTGGGTGCATGCTAGAAGCATGCAACAAAGTGTTGTGTTGAGGGTATTTGCGATAAGATCTCGTGTTCAATGTATGATCTGTATTTCTGGTAACGGTAACATCCAAAAAATTGATGCTTTGAAGATTGTATGTTACAGTAAACTCAATTCCTCAAACATTTTGATTGAGGTATTCGATAAATTCCTGTAAATACCTGGCATCTGCCCGCCACACCATCCAGCAATCATCCAGGTACCTGCGCCAAATGTCTTTTTCCACAAGATAGATATTGTGTAGTGGATCATAGATCATGCATTCCTCAAAGAATGCCATGAACAGATCGGCATAAATGGGAGTAAAAGATGCTCCCATAGCCATACCTTGCAATTGCCAATAGCATTGCCCTTGGAAATAAAAGACATTCTTATTGAGGATATGTTCCGTCATGCAAATAAGCAGCGTATTAAACCCAGGGGAGTATAGAGCAGCCCTGTCTAACCAATATTGTAGGGCCTGTAGGCCAGCCCAGTGTGGAATGCTAGTGTATATGGCCTTAACATCCAATGAACATATGAGCCATCCAGGCTCAAGTTGACAGTCCTGTATGATCTGTAAAACTTGAGTCGTATCCTGCAGTCTTGCCCTAACAAAACACAACAATGGTTTAAGGTATTGAGTAAGAAAGGCAGATAAAGGTTCCATCAAGGGCCCAATTCCTGATACAATTGGTCTCCCCGGAGGATTTGTAATGGACTTATGTATTTTTGGAAGTAAATACAAGATTTGCTTCTGAGGATCCTTGACAGTTAACTGAAAAACTCAATTTTTGGTTATAATGCCCTCCTCAAGGACAAGATTGAGGAACGTATCCATTTCCTGTTTAAAATCAATGGTAGGATCATAGGCCATATACATGTAACATCTTTTATCAGCCAGTTGAGATTGGCCCTCATTCAGATATGAACTCATATCCATCACAACCACGGCACCACCCTTATCAGCTGGAAGGATGGCAATATTATGATTCTCCCATAGCTCAGTGAGAGCAGTAGTTTCCTGTGTAGATAGATTAGATCTCAATATGTCATATTCCTTATGCTCAAAATGTAGGTCCCTAAGGACCGCTTGCATAAAAACGGAAACATGTCTGTTCATAGGTGGTTGAAAATCAGACTTAATGAATCTGAACTCATCAGTTCTTTGAGAGTCTCGATCTGCAAAAAACAATTTCAAATTCAGGTTATGACAGAAGCTCATAACATCAGTGACAATGCTATATTCATTGCAAAAAAACCCAGGGATAAAACCTAAACCTTTATTGAGAAGTTGTTGTTGCTGTACAGACAATGTTTCTTTGGACAAATTCAAAACATTTAGATTAACCCCCTGATTTAGGTTAGGAAGTTCTGGATCAATCCCTCGAGGGAATTTGGCATATTTGCCACTTTTGTGTTTGCATCCACCCCTACGCCTGGGACCATATCTAAAGGGATTGCTCTATTGGATTTTTTTCTATGTGGTGAATCCTTGTTACTGGAACTATCATAATCGGTACATGTAGAATCCTCCCCTGAGGTTCTGGCACTGGTTTGATCCCTATTTTTCAGAATAGACCGTGGTCTTTTTTTATTAAAGTGATTACTGGGAACATTAGATGTAGATATAGATAGAATTCTGGGTGATCGTAGTAATCCCCAGGGATGGCATAAAATACTTACTCATAAGGAACAACATTGGATCATTACATTGGGCGCCCTATTCCCTCCAGGACTAAATGACCATTTATAAATATGAGGATTTAGGTTGGTACAATTTATGTTCTTTGTTTTTTAAATATATTGATTTGGACATCTTATTTACATTATGGATCATTATGAATATGTGTTAATAGTTATCTGCTTGCCTTTATTTCTCATATTTTTTCACAGTCTTTTTAATGTGTCATATAGGGTCCGATGGAGGAGAAGAAAAGGCATATGGACATGCCAGATGCGATTATGGCAGAAGGAATTATATTAGAACACTTGACTAAGCACGGATTTTCGAATTTGGCCATATCATCAATTGTTAACCACATGTTTTCTGTTGGAACATTTATTGGCTTTTTTCAGGCTTTGGATGTGATGTTTTTTATGGTTATGATAGCCTGTATGATATATGTTCTTATCATAACTATACCACAAGTGATATGTATCTACTTATCTGCAATTTAGTTCAAAGTGTTGAGGTCAGTTTATAACATATTTTTTATTTTTTAATTTTCAATGTTCTATTTATTTTTATGTTTAATTTGTCTTTATATTTGCCACATATTGTCCAGATATGATTGCATTTATTCATTATGTATAACAGTTGTTTAAATTTTGGTTTCTTTTTCTTTAAATATTTACTGGTGGTATTTTCCATCAGCCTCACAGGTGGGGTGTGTCTATAAATAGTTGGGATTTTTGGAGACTTTGTCATACACTGAAGAAGGCATTGGTTGCCGAAACCAGTCTGTTTAATAAAGGATTATTTTTTAGCCATTCATATGTATTGGACATAATTATTTTTCACTTCAGGATCGTCCATTGCTGGCCTCTCGTTGTTCATTTAATAATTCACTAGCTCATTCACTGAGGAATAAATTCAGTCAGATATGACAGACATTAAAACTTTCTTCTATCAGACTGTTGCAGTCTTTAAAAGTTTCATATGTCTATGATTATGGACTGGCTGTTTCAGTCACTTTCTCTCTGTCTTTGTCACTCATGCAATCATACATACAAGAACATGCATACACACACACACACACACACACACACACACACACACACACACACGCACACACGCACACACGCACACACACACACACACACACAGAAACACACACACACACACACACACACACACACACACACACACACACACACACACACACACACACATGCACACACAGACACTCTTACACATAGACATAAACATACATACATACATACATACATACATACATACTCATTCAAACATTTATATGATTTTCTGTTATTTGTCGATATGTATGCATTGTTTTAACTTTATACACATTAAACAACAGAGAGCTGCTTTAAGAACAGTCCTTCTCCAATCAGGGTGGAGATCTATAGGTCTCCTATTCTCTAACCTGGCTTTGACCCCAATTGGCCATGATATGGCTGAGTTAAAGTACTTATTTATAACAAGTCATTCACTTTCCTAATCTGCATTGTCTTCTCTTTTAGAGAGTAATATCTTAGGAAATTTAAATTTGGGTTTGGATTCTATAAAGCCTACACATTCGTTAAGACCATGTGTGCATTGTGGTGTAATGTGCATGCAATAACACACTGTTTTGTAATCAATAAGCCAATCTATATGCTGTGTAGAGCCGCACAAACATGGTAAACACCATGGCATACCAATTATAGCATAAGCAGCTGAATTGCATGCTAATCAACCAATCCAAGATGGAGGAGCTACTCAACAAGCTATAAAGCAATCATGTAGACTCAATGTATGTTTTCCCTGTGAATTTCAAAACCTATCTGAATACAGCCACGGAAACTTCTCTACACAGAAATTATGTTAGGGTTGCTCTTATTCATGTGTATGTGCAACAGGCCAAGTCTATGCTATTATTGCTGCTAACAGACCTTGGCTAAGAAAGGAAGGGGTATTTAGACCTGTCTAACTTTCCATGGTCTACATGATGTGGAAATTGTAGAATGCTACAGGGTGGATAGAGACACACTGCAGGAACTCTGCAATCTCTGTCATCCCCAACTGAAAACATGGCCAAACTGATGAGAACCAATACCAGTGGAGACTAAGGTACTGTATGTGTAGCACTTAGAATATTAGATACAACTTTCCAGAGACCAACAGGGAACATGCTGGGGTGTCACAGGCATCAGCATCCAGGATCCTGTATCAATTCCTTAATGCTACGTTACAACAAGTCAGTGACCACATATATTTTCCTGAACCAAGGAAAGAAGTGACTAAGCTATGAAAATGCACACATCCAGGAAAATGCAATGAAAATCAAGCATTAGTACAATTTTATTAAGTGCCTTTGCCGTATAATATTTATGACTTCATCAGAATATAGGATCAAAACCAAATGGTGCATTTTATATACTTAGATGAAATAAGTGCACCGATCAAAAACAACATACAATAAAAATAATAAAAAAATAATATGAAATGATTAACCCTTAAATCTAGTTTGCTAGGCTGGGAGAATTCATTCATATTTAATTCAATTAAACTCTACCTGAGATTCCTGGATGACATCTTTATCCTCTGGGAAGGAACAGAAGAAGGCACTACTGAATGTATTAGTTGTTTAAATAACACAACTTCTTTTTTATGATTCACACACTGTTATGAAAAAAAATCTATTAGTTATCTGGACACTTCAACTAAGATTATAGATGGGAAATTTAAGTCTGAGGTATACTGCAAGCCTACTTTTAGCAACTCTTACCTGCTCTTCACCAGTGCCCATTCATTTTTGCAGAAACATGTGTGATGAAGGAGCAGTATATGGGCTGCTAAGATGACCTCACATTATGAAGACTTAAAAAAGAGATTGATTTCATTACTGGTTTATTTGTGGACAAAGGCTGCCCTATTGATTTTATTCACAACATTAAGTAGGAAGTTTTAAGAGAATGGGATAAGAAATAGGTACATATTTTTGTTACCCTAATTTAGATATGGAAAAAACAAATTCAGATGAAGTAGATAAGACTTTTAATAGGGCAATGGTAGTCGAATTCAATCATGCTGCATCCAGGGTAAAAAACATCATTAGTAAAAACTGAAACATGCTGAAATACAAAACAGACATACTGGGGATTTTAGGCACTAACCCTAGATTTGTTACAAAAACAGGTAGAAACTTAAAGAACTTGTCTGAAAAGAAAAAAAAACATTAAAAAAGACAATGACCGACTTAATACTAAAAGATGCATATGCTGCCAATAATGTTGATGCATTTTTGAAAAAGACGTTTATTTTAGGAAGCTCAGCTGGTAAAAAAGTGTCTTTGAAGAGAGGGAATTGTGAGACAAAAGGCTTACTTTATTTTGCTACCTGTAAAAATGTGCTGGCTTTTATTTTGGAAAAACAGAGAGCTTTAAAGAAGTGGATTTATGAACATTATAGTATTAGAACTAAAAATGTCAACAATGCTCTTTATAAGCATTCTCTAGCTAAAGTTTCTCATAATGAATTCTTATTTGGCATTTTGGAAACAGTGGATATTGATCCTTGGGGAGGAGATTGGGAACATGTGGTAGAATACAAAGAGCTAGCATGGCAATTCAAGCTAAATGCCTTTAAGTTTCCTGGTTTAAATGATTATATTTCTTTACAACCAGTGCTGAAACAAAGAGATGATAAACTATAACATATGTCAACAAACTGCTTGCTCATTTTGCATGTACAGTCTTTAAGTTTAACCAACAGTTTTTAAACACACATAGTTTTTCTTTAATATAATGGATTATGCATATTTTTAAATTTTAGTCTTGTGAGGATTAATTAATGTGGTTTTAAATTTCCTTGCTATTTAGAATGAACGTACTAGCCCTTTAAGGGGTAACCATTTTATATTAGTTTTTTATTGTATGTTGTTTTTGATTGATGCACTTACTTCATCTAAGTATATAAAATGTACCATTTGGTTCTGAACCTTTATTTGGATGAAGTCCTAAACATTATAGGATGAATGTGCTTATTAAAACTACTACTGCAAGATTTTCATTGCATTTTCCTGGATGTGTGCATCTTTGTTACCTAGTCAGTTTTTTTCTTGGTTCAAGTTGTGGCTTGGGTGACTATTGCCTCATTTTTTGGTTTATCACATATATTTTCCTCATACATCTGTGGACAGAGCCACAACAACACAGGAGTTCTACACTGTAGCACACTACATTGAAGTCCTTGGTGCCATAGACTGTACACATGTATAAATCAAAGCACCACCTGGAGAACAAGGAAGGGTACACATAAATAGAAAGGGCTTCCACTCCTTTAACTGCAACGTCATGTGTAATGGTAAGAGAATCATACTGAATATGTGTGCTGGCAACCCAGGCAGTTGGTACAACTCACATATGTGGTGCAATTTCAACTGTATCAGATGTTTTCTGGGGGGGGGGGGTCCCACAGAGTCATTTACTGGGGGAATGCAGGTTATGCACTTGAACCATGGCTGATGACACCCATTAGCAATGCACACAGACCATCTAAAGAATGCTGTAATGAGGCACATTCTCAAACAAGAAATATCATAGACCATGTGTTTGGGCTGCTGAAGTCAAGTTTCCAGTGCCTAGATACATCTGGGGGAGCCCTACATTACAATCCCTGTATATGTACTGAAATCTTCACCATCTGTACCATCCTTCACAATATTATCCTGAGAAAACAGCTTCATCAGGAACAGCAAGGGGAAGGCCCACACATCCCACTACCACTGGCAAGGCCACCATAGCCAAACATAGGTAACAAATCAAAGGGAAGGGAAAACCAGCAGTCGCTGTGGTTGTAGGCAGATGTAGGTGTCTACCATATGCCCTTGCACTGGCCAAGAGGTAATGGATAACACCACCTAAGGGGCTAAATCCTTCATACTATGCACATACATACATTAACACTGATGCCAGGCAATGCTCATAACCTTTACTTACCCTGGTAATGGCTGTATAATGCTAGCATCAGACAGAGTCAGCCTGAATTAAAACTCTTGCAATGACATCCAAGGTAGGTGTTGAACCTGGAATAGAAAAATAAACATATATGAGCACAAATGAATGGTATATCCTTGCATACTGTTACTAGATAATGTAAGTAAGTAGAAGGCATGTGATGTAAGGTTGTTGTGTTTGTACATCACACTCACACAAACCAATCTTTGTGCCAAAACAAGAAATACCAAAGGACTACTGTATTGTTTACCATGGAAATAACAGGATGACTACATAACTGAAAGAGCAAAACTTCTGAAATACACTTTTGCTGTGGCAACAGACAAATGGTACTTAGCCCCCCCCAAAAAAAAAAAAATGTTAGTTTGTAAAATCCTTGGAATAGCACATAATTCACTTCTTATACCTGCTTTCCACACAAATCTCACAAAATGTGTACTCATGTAAAACAGAAAAGTCAACTGTATATGATTTTGAATTAGCTGCGGGAAAATGAACCAAGTAGTGCTGCTACTCCTGGCTTCCTTCACTGACTGTAATGTCCAAAATACACAGCCGCTTGTTACTTCAACGGTAAAGATGTTTATTAAGCAATACCAACTCTAATACACTTTGGTTAATTAAAGCAGCAAAAAATAAACGCTTTTTGTTTTCGTAAATTCGAAAACTTTTTCAAACACTTCAAACTCCGCCCCTTCCATCTATTTATACGAATCATGACATCAAGTATTAAAAGCTATACAAGACGCCTTAAAGTAAAATAGCCTTATAAGGTTCTAAATATTCTAAAAATTCTAAAAATTCTAAAATTCTGTAATATCAATTCCTTATAAACGTTTAAATACTTTCCAAAAAAATAAAAACAATAAAATTATAACTAAGATCTTTGCAGTACATGTATTTGTCACCTCGAACCATGAATATTTTACGGTCACCCGGTCATTATGTTGATACTTTGTATTACACTCTCAATCCTTGCAACAAAGTATTTCCTCTGTGCCATGTGTACCTTCACTTAAACTGTATTAGAGTTGGTATCGCTTAATAAACATCTTTACTGTTGAAGTAACAAGTGGCTGTGTATTTTGGACATTACAGTCAGTGAAGGAAGCCAGGAGTAGCAGCACTACTTGGTTCATTTTCCCGCGGCTAATTCAAGGTTTTGGTTTCAATGTTTTTTTGGGTTTGTCTGTCAACTGTATATGATTGTCAGTCACCTCTGATGGTGCCCAGCACTCCCAGGGAGGTGCCTATCGACAATCTAAATGGAAGGTGACCTTTGATTTTCATGTTTGTGTGTTATTCACCTTCACACAAACACAGTGTAATGGTCCAAGCAAGTATCAGACATTGCCATTTTCAAAAGGGATACATTTTTACCTCTTTTGCTTTCCATCATGCAATACTTGCAACACCTGTGGGACCAGAACACCTGCAGACAGGAAGAAGACAGTAGTCAATTTCAAAGCAAACACATAGTTGCATTTGTTTTTTTGACCATTGCTCAAACCTATTAAGAGGCATGGCACAATGCTCAGCAAGCTCCCACAACACCTGCAGGTCCAGAAAACCTGCAGACAGGAAATAGACAGTAGACAATTTCAAAATGGATACATTCTATCGAGTGTGGTATGACCCCGGGCAGACATGATAAGTGGCTTTGTATGGTGGTCAGCACTCATACTTAATAATGAATATGAGCCCATTCAGCTGTTCCTGTAGTAGCAGGTGTAAGTGTTGGGCTGCAGTACAAGTGAGCCTGGGTTCTAATCCAGCAAAGTCTAAAGTATTATTCCTGTTGTTTCAGTTTACTTTATATTAAAATTAACATGAACACAATAATTAAACACAGAAATAACTATCTATAAGCAGATGCATTGAGCATACACAGGATATCATATATCAAAAGAGTCAAACACTGCTTATGCTATGCTGAAGAGGTCATAACAAGGCCGAAATATGCATATCCATAGCTAGTGGGGTTTGGCTTTATTGGCCTGAAATTGTCCATTAAAATGACTTCAAACGTAAAAGTCATGGGCATTCAGAATCGCCATATAGCTGAAACATCTGATGTTCATAAGGGTCATTTGCATATATCCCATGGGCCTCTGTTACAGGAGGTTTGGGAGGTCACTCTTTGAAAGTTCTAGCTTGGCTGGAGTTTTCATTTACTTTTTTTTCTCATTGTTTTTTCAGTGTGACCTTTTAACTCTTTGTTTTTATATATATATATATATATATATATATATATATATATATATATATATATATATATATATATATATATATATATATATATATATATATATATATATATTTATATATCCCCCGGATTCATGAACCCTCCGTGCAAAACTAAATAAGTCTTACTCGGAGGCTGCAGTTGAACGGTATGATGTCAGCATGCCATGAATATTCATGAGGGCATGCTGACCCAACTGCAAGTCTAACACGGACTGTGCAGGAAAGCAGGGGGCGTTTCTGACTGCCAATCAGTCTAAATGGCCACGCCCCTGCAAGTATCCGAAATGCAAAATGTAAACACACAAGAGCGAGTCCGCTCAAATGTCCATGTACAAAACACCACACTCCCTGACATTGTAAACCCCCAGCACAGTTATAAAAAGTAAAACATTAATTTTATTTTTTTCTAATTCCCGAAATAGCTGCCCGTATTTGCGCGTGTGTGCGTGGGTGTGCCCATTGCTTAGCTGCAGTTAGCAATCCCGACATGGAAGAGCATAAGAAGGAATGTTTATGCAAATTATGCCAAATAGCAATAGCGTAATGGTATAGCGTTCACACAAAGAGGAGGCATTCATGGTTCGAGTCCCACCACTCCCCTTCCGATTTATGTTTTAAATTAGTATATGAAATAATACCCGGCATATATGATTAAAATTTTACTAAAAAGCAGTGAAATGGCCTATGTATCAGTGAACAAAATATATATTTATAAAGGATCCTGATATATAATTGCCCACAGTTAAGCAGCGCTTTACCCAGCACAATGTAGTTGCCCATAGCTAAATAGCGCTTTAACCAGTGAAATTGATTTGCGCAGAGGTGCGCGCCTTGCCAACCAGCATAGGGCAACGTGGAGCAATGTAGAGCAAAGTTGCCTAAACACAGCCAAACCCCCTAGCCTGTCTGGACAGTAGTAAAATAAAATGCAATGACAAGGTTCAAACCCAGGACTCTGTGCACTATAATCAAAGTACTGAACCACTAAGCCATGACAGCTTAGGAAAAACTGCCACTGTTAACATACATATACTTGTAAATGGTAGATTAACCATTACTAAGCAGTTCTGCAGTCAGCCGAAAATTTTCAAAAACGGCCAATCACAAAAAAGTGTGGGAAATGTGGCATATTTAAGCCCCATAGGTGGGAATACTCACCATAACTGATTGTAGCACCCATCTGCAGTTAGAATGGCTGGTGCTGGAGAGGGTACATGTTTCCGAGTACAACGTTGGGGCATTGAGGAGTTGAAATACATGGTTTGGCTCCTTGTCCACCATCATGAGTCAAGACTCCTGCAGGGCCAGTTCCAAGGGATGGAGTACAAGGCAGAGGCTTGGAACCGGTTAGCTCATGACCTCACCAGTGTCACAGGTGTTCCTCGGACTGGTGAGCAGGTCTGTCACCACCATGCAGACCTGAAGAGATGGAAGCAGGACCTACTGAACCAATGGATACAGGAGGCCCATGAGATGCAAGATGCCCCACAACTGAGTAGGTAGCCATGGAATGCAGTATGTAAGAAATGATAATTGATTCTGTATAATGGATAGGTATGTCTCAATATCCCTTCATTTACTTCACAGTTGCAGGTGACCGTGCTGTGAATCAGCAAGCCTATGCAGATAGGCTGCTATGGCTGTGCCACCCGGCAGGCTAGTGATTATTCTGCATGTATTGTTATATAAAATAGGGGAGAGAGCCTGAAAGAAAGTGTTGTAGTCCAATAATACAGCCATAAAATGCCCTGAATAAGTCCTCTGCATGTACTGTTATATAAAATAAGTCAGAGAGCCAGAAAAAGAGTATAGTAACCCATTAAGAAAGGGAAAATATGTCCAGAATAATATCTCTGCAGGTACTGTCATATAAATGAGTGAGCCTGAAAAAGAGTGTTCTAACCTGTTAATAAAGGTATAATATGTCTTGAATATGTCTTCCGTATGCACTGTAATATCAAATAAAGGAGTGAGCCTGTGGAAAAGTGTGTAATGTAATTAATAAAGGTATAAAACCTGGAGTGTGTCTGTGTCACTTACTTAGAAATGTTGTTGTACCCTTGCATTATACAAATAGTACTGCTTTAATAAGTGCTGGCAACCCACAGTTAGGCAGTCCCATCTAAAGTGGGTAATGGAAGTGCTAGTAGCTTTGAAGCATATATACAGTCTTCAACAGTCAGTTACTGGCTGGCATGCATAAGTAAATCTGGCACACGAGTAGCTTGTTAAATTGTTCCCCCAGAAATGTGAGTGTGCTACAAGAAATGCAGGGTTCTGTACAAATTGAACTAAAAATGTCATGTGAACACATCCATATATGTAGATAAAGAAATATAAATAAAATCAATAAATATGTAGCAGTAACATCTGCATCTTGGACAGTTAGTATGTCAGATATAGGTCATGTATATAATGAACTAGCCAAACCCATTACACAACCTAATGCATGTTGGCAAGTGTAATAATACATGTAGGGGATATACACCTGCAGTCACTAGGAATGTAGTGTAGACTAAAAGAACTTATAAGATGTTAATTGAGTTTTTTTTCTACACCCTACTGTATGTGCATAAACCATGCAATCCCACACCTCAATGGTTATGTGTAATCTCAAACATTTGTTGGGACATATGTCCTATTGTTCTATAAATATCTGCATTCACTTTGATGCATGTGCCCTGTTCAAACACCACAATCATGGTGGCCTGTTGCTACCAATCATCCCTGCATGCTGTTGGAATGTCCACTGTCATTCAATATATGCATGTGTTATGCTTGCTGTTCAACTGTTGGAACCTTGGTGTGTTGGGTCAATGGGAATATTACTGCATGCTGTTACAACTAATTTGGAATGCTGTTGTTTATGGTGTAATTAAAAAAACCTAATCACAGAACATATGGGAAGGCCGGTCCCAGCGGACCCAGCTGTCCTTCCTCAGCTGGTGAGTGCACCTGGCACCAGCAGGTCCGGTGCCCAGCCCGGGTTCCTCTCCTCCATAGGTCCTGTGCCACCTTCGGGTGGAAGCACTGCAGGGGATGGGGCTCATCCCCCCCATGCAAGCATGGGCAGAGAAGGGCCACCTGTCACCCTTTGAAGGGTCCGGGTTGTGGTGCGTAGAGAGATACAGCATTCAGTCGCTGATCCCCTATGCCAGCTCGAGACAAGAGTGGTGCGTCTCATGGGTGAGTCTGCCCGTCCTACATAGCCCCCAGCACAGCCACCCTCGGGGCTGTGAAGGTGCAGTGGTGACTGCCCATGGGTGGGGATCTCAGTTCCACTGTTACCATCTGTGGGCTCATGGGCTTGCGATTTCCAAACATCCACCCCCATCAATTGTGTTCACCCACCCCGTGTGTCATACACTGCCCCATATGCATCTTGTTTGTCTTGTCTGTTTACTTCCCCAACCTACCTCCCCAAACATACCTACTTCCTCTACCTCACTATCCACTTTCACCTGAAAAAAAGGGCAATATGTACCCACAAAAAAATTACGCCCCATACATAGCTGCCCATTTCTCACACATGTCCACTGGACATGTAAACTGATAATTATAATTGGCAGTACAACATACTTTGTTGTCCTCACCCCTCTCCCAGGGGTGGAAGGTTTCAAATGTCACTCCAAATGTATTGCATATGCACAGCTGTTGCTGGTAAAGAAATGGGCAGCTATGGACCTTCCCTACACCTGTCCTGCACATCCTGAGCTTGTTTTCCTACTGTCTTTCCCTCTTTGTGCCTCATTTTTCACCACTTTCCTATCTCCCCATTTTCTTTTCTTTCAAAGAAATTAGCGCGGGGGTTAGCGGGAGTAAGCACTTTTAAGCAGTAGTAAGTGGGTTTAAGCGAGTGTGCGCATGTGTGCACTTAGCTAAGCATCGCTAAGCATCGTGCAAACCCACGCAAACCCACTTACAACTGCTTAAAAGTGCCTTAGTCACTCTATGTCAGGGCCCTTGTTCTGCTCAGCAGCAAAAGAAAATACCTCTGTCAGTCTCAAACCCTAGACCATTGACACAATAGACTGCATGAATTACCACTAAGCCACAGCAGATATACAAAACCTGGTGCTCAAATACATATATCATGCATTTCAATGGCTGAATGTAAAGGAAAAATAGGAAGGCCATAACACAAAGCTTGTTTTCTGGATCTTTACCAGCAATTATTGTGAAATGCATTACATGAGTGTGATATGAGAAGCAGCCATTCTAGCAGCAAATAAAGTTACAGAGGCACTTTATAACCCCCACACAGTATCATAGCAGGACAAACAGTGGCAAATCTGATTAGGGCAGAGGCCATACCACCTCACTGTGACTACTTTACAGGGATGTCCCGGATTGTGAAACATATCTAAGCTGTGTCCTTCTGAATCCCTCTGAAAAGTACTGACATCAGTGAGAAAGGTGGGGTATTACACAATGAATACTGACAATAATAACAGTAGACACCACTTATATTTCATAAAAGGAGTACGAATCCATATGCACTGCTTCACACAAGTCTAGACTTTTACTGTCTCTATTATGTGTAAGGTGTACTTCACATTTAACTACCTATCCCTGACTCCATGCAAAGATGTATCTGAGTGTTTCATAGGCCTGGCAGATGCACAAACACACAGGCAGAGCAGCTATCCTGCTGTTACACACTCTGCAAATAGCTGTGGTAGGACTTCCACAAGCATATACTTATGTCAGAGTACAACACAGAAATACCAAAGGATGTAGCCATGTACTGGTAGAAACTGACTGTAACAATGCCATTGTACTAGTGATGAAAACAACTGTGGGTTGCACAGAAAAAGAATAACAGTGTAACATTTGACTACCATCTGGATAGGTTCACACTTGGGAACTATGCAGACAGACCTCCTGCCTTGATAAACCAACAGGTACACACCAATCATTTTAGTCCAGTAAGATAACATTCACACAATAATACAAAATGCTCTCTGTATGTCAGCAACCCCCCCACTTTAAATACACTTATGTGTTTAGGGTCTACCAAGTATGTAGGTGGGCATACACAGTACTGGAATTGTCCAGTTGTCCTGTGAACCCTGTGCTAATGTCAACAATAAAACCACAAACCCTGCAGAAGTGAGTACATTAATATTCACAGTATAACAGTTCACAAACAGTTCATGTGCCAAAAGAATACTTCTCAATAACTACGTTTGTATGGCAGTTAATTATATGAGTGGAAAAGAAACTACATAGTCACATAAATGTTGTGTAAGCATTTGTAGGGGTGAGTTAAACTCTACACTTATAGCTCTGTACTGCAAGTAGCAACAGTCAGGCCTGAGTACAACATGTACATCACTGTCTACACCTTTAGCTTCAGATATAAGAAGTATACCAACCTTCTGACTTGCACAACAGTGTCCACAGCAAACAAGCATGGGCCCTACTCTGGAAATCTGAAAGGGCTATGCCTACATACCTTAGTAATTTATAGCATTGGGTTGCTATGACAGTGAGTTCTGCAATTACCACAAGGCAGGCTGTATGCATTTACCAAATGCTGGGCACCAGTTGGTGCAGAGGGCATCACATGCACAAGCCCAGATACCTATAAAAACAGATTGTACTTGCTATCCCCACATGCAATCATTACATTGCATGTGTCAGCAACTACTGACCAACTTTATTACTTAATAAAGAAACCTTACTTAAGTAAATATTATATTTACTCCTGTAAAATCGAAATATATTAATTAAGAAAAAAAAAACTTAATTAATAACAAATAATAACAAATAAATAAAACACTTTACTTAATAAATAAAACAAAACCTTGAAAAGCATACACTGATGGACCTGACAGTGAGTAACAGGTATGAAACAGATTTATAGTTACCGGCAACTAGTAGATGTTTATGAATAGCACTGTACATACTCAGAAACATGCATAAGTGGCAGCAGTAGGCATGTATGCAGTGATGCCACGCATAACTACTGCCATGGACAAATTAGTGTGTAGCTGTGTACAGTGGGACATAACTGTGACATATGTATCCCAGCATTATATGTCGAACATCTGAACATGTTATCTATGGTCTGTACAGTACTGCGTATAATGCCAGTTTGGGGGAGTAGTGCAAACACCTATATAAACTTGGATGTGACAGAGTATGACATGCATGATAGTAACATAATTTGTAGCTTAGCATTGGCTACTGCTGTACCAGGCTAGTATAGTAATGTTGGCATTTGCAGCTATATATACTCCCTGTACTATTACTGTATACACACATGTGACAACTGTTCATGTTGAAGCAAGGCCCAACAGATAATCCGTGAGGTGTATGGACTTACAACACTGTGGACCCTGTGTGTGTATGGCACACACATATGGAGAGATATGTATGTGTCTGATAAATTAGCATCTGAACATGTGCATAGAGCAAGGGACATACTGCAACTGTTTGTGAAGGATGGACAATTATGTTGTTGCAGGTTGTTATGTGCATTTTCATATGTAGGTGGTAGTGTGTGGCAAACAAGACAGCATACAGTGCTGGCATATGACATGTGGTGTTTAAATGCCATGGGTATGATTCCTCAGGTTTTAGTCTTCCAGATAGGGGGTCCTGCTAAAGGTACATGGGCTGAGACTACCTTCCATGCATTCTGCACAAGACTGTGCAATATCATTACATAACTGCATCCCTCTCAACCTTTGCATAATTGATATTCCCACCATGAAAGGTGGACTGTATATGTGCCTATATGTATATCTATATGTACACCAATGGATGTTCATATGTACGCCCAAGCTCAATGTTGTAAACAAATTGCCATCCCTCTTGTTAAAAACCCTGTACCCATGAACTACCACATAGATGGTAGTCTACTCAACACCAAAAGTGTGATGAGAGCCTACGGGACAAAGGTGGACAGTAGTGTCCCTATTGATAATCACAGTGCCACACTAGTCATGTAAACTGAGTACGGTCCACATGTCATCGGATAAGGTGTGTCATCCATGGAATAAGAGGTCAGTGTTCCACTGTACTCATCAGTCATAACACCCATCATAGAGTACATTGGCCCTGTCGGTATGTACCTCAGAAGACATCCACAGTGACAGTAGACGCCAGACACATACCTCACAAAGAGTTTTACCAGACTCAAACAGATGCCCTATGCAGACTGTCTTACAAAACCACAACTACACTGTGTCATATACTGCCTACCCAGAGGCAACCTCTGCCTAACATACAAAGCTATGCCAAACCCACAGGTGTTGGACATGCTCCATATATACAGATTAAACTCCATACAAGCTACACACTGTACTGATATAAACCCTGTAATGTGAATAAGCAGCATATGCTGGAGTGGTACATTATCATCTCAGACACATACCATACTCTGGAACTAACCACCTATCAATAGCAAATGAAGGTCCTCATTAGCAGTTGTCATGAATAATCATGATGAGTGGGTGTGAGATAGGAAACACAACCCGGGAGTCACCACTGTGGCTCTGCATGACAGGGGCACATGAACCTACATTACATGGGTGTGGAAGGGCAGGGTACCATATGGCTAGGCTTCCATAGGCCCTACGGATAATAGCCTATTAGCTACCTAGGACCCGATACACACACACATGTACTTGTTGCATTACTTGCTATGTGAGGTTGACTGGGTGTGATAGTGAATGTGTAGGCAAATGTGTCAAAGTTGTGTATATGTGTGATAGCCTAGTGGGAAACTGTGTATATCATGGTATGTAGAGTTGTAGCTCAAATTCCTTTGCTGGGCAGGAAAAGCAGTAAGGCATACAGTGTGACATAGTCCCATGGTGTTGACCAGACTGTGCCATTGTGGGCTTAAGCAGTACATGTATGCTTATTGATTGGTAACACTAGTGAATACAAATCTTGTATGAACAGTAGTACTACCTGAAGCTGTAGGTCTAAACAGCACAGTATGGTTTATATCCACATTGCTTGGACACACTGTTTTGTTTGTTACCTGTAGTCCTCACACATTACAAACTTCAGGCATGAGGTTTTGTAGGTGCTGACACACAGTACTCTATGTTACACAGGTAAAACTGATCTGGGTTGCCATACCATTGTGTCCTGTAGGTATGTCTGATGTGTGTGTGGGTATGTCTGTAACATGGCATTGGTGGAATGTGTGTCACAGGATATATGTGCATATCTAGCAACATGTGCAGTGTATTACAGCAGTATGCCACCTATAGTGATGAATGTGCACATTTGTTACTGAGGGGTTTGCTATCAACAAGTAGCATGGTGTACTGATAGTACTTAAACTCTACTTAACATTCATTTCAATGGATGACAAATGTCTGCATGCATTAGCTTCATACACACCCCCTGTGGCTAGGTGGAGCATTGTATCACATAGAGTGTGCCATGTACTGTTGTATAGTCTTACATACTGGTTCCACTTTGTTGCTGTGCAGAACATGTTTTGGAATATAGTATGTGCTGTCAGGCAATTGCAGGCTGAGCAGTCCTATGTGGTATTAAAGGTGTGTATCTACTGACTGCCAATAGGTTGCTATATATGGCATTTCATTGATGTCTGTACTTTAGCATGTTAAGTGTGCCACATGACTTGCTCACAATTACTGTTTTATTGTCTTACAGGAATATGTCTCACAACAGGAAGCCTGCCTATTCCCCTGAGGAGGAGGAGGTCATCTTTGATGCCCTGGTACAGCATTACAACCTGCTGTTCTCCAGATCTAGCCAGGACCAGCATGGATGCACTGCACTCTGGCAGGATGTTGTCCGTCGGGTGAATGATGTAGGCATGCATAACCAGACTTATGAGCAGGTACGCCATCACTGCAGTGATTTAATCAGACATGTCCAGCAGCATGCCTCCGATGTCCACAGACAGCAGCTTGCCACAGGTGGTGGTGCATCAACACATCCCCCCTCACCAGAGTGGAAGAGCTGCTCCTCAGCATGGTGGCTCCTGGCCAACTAGTACAACAGACATGCGTCATCATGGAGGCCGGAGTCACCCAGCATGTAGATACAGAGCATGCAGGTAATATGGCATATCTGTAGACTACTGTTAGATCAATTGTTAGAACATGCATTTACCAGATGTGAACTGTGTATTCAGAAGATGTGGAGCCTGTTGTCATGCAATACTGATAATTTGGAGCATAATTTGTATGCCTGTGACTGTCACCTCTTGTACTACTGTGGAATTGCAAACGCACAGCAGCAATGCCATAGTTGTTGACACTGACAAACTGTCTCATATCCTTGTAGGTCCCTCTTGTGTGATAGCAAGACAGCACACCCATGCTGGTGAGTGTTCTACATTTAATATAGCATATAACATGTGCATGTCATAGGAGGCTTGTAGGCCGTAAAACACCTACACACAATGCATGCTCTGCATGTTTTCTGTGGGACTATGCACATCCCAGTAACATGAGTATCTGCCTCAAATACATGCAATACACAGAGCATCCCGACCAATTGTGGTACACTGTAGTGGACATTGTATAGGCAGAGTCAATACACATGCACACAACATACACCACTTTGTCATATGCAGTTAGTGTTAATTTGATACACATGGGGTATGTAGACACCTGCTGTAAGGTCATACTCCAGTATCCCAAATGTCAACAACACAGCACACATACTATACCTGGGGCTAGAGGACTATCATGGGGAGGTGTGACACACTTCAACACACAACACATTCATGTGAGGCAATGCTCCCTATTGAACACCTTACATACTCATGTAACAACTGGCTGTGAAACGGTTAATGTAGCCAAAGTGGTGCAGGTCAGGTACAGCAAGATAGTTGCCAGTGTGACATACATTAGTGGCCTGGAGTGACCACATGATGCTGCCTGATGATGGTTCATGGTACTACACTACATCCAGTTACAGTAACTACAGTACTACACATAGCATTCATTGCTATACACCTGCCAGTTGTGTGCATCTGGCCATGGTATGTATACCTATGAGAGATGGTGCACAGGATATTGGAAAGCATTGCAGACTTGCACAGCAAAGTTGTGTCCATGTACACGTTGTGTTCCAAGGTGAGGCCAATCATTGAACAACACACATGCATCAAAGACATGTACACTGTTATCAACAAGTACTCTCCACACTCACACTGCATGTTGTTGAGCAACACACATCCTGCATGCTGACACATGTGATAGGACTCTTTGGCTTGTGATACTGTACTGCACCATCAACCACTAATGGATATGTTCCGTATTGCTGTTGGTGTGTGTGTGTGTGTGTGTGTGTGTGTGTGTGTGTGTGTGTGTGTGTGTGTGTGTGTGTGTGTGTGTGTGTGTGTGTCAACTTGACTGAGTAGTGTATGTGTGCATATGTGCATGTGGGCATGTGTGCAAGTGTTCATGTGTGCATGTGTGCATGTGTTCATGTGTGCATGTGTGCATGTGTGCATGTGTTCATGTGTTCATGTGTGCATGTGTTCATGTGTGCATGTGTGCATATGTACATCTGTACATGTGTGCATGTGTGCATGTGTGCATGTGTACATGTGTGCATGTGTGCATGTGTTCATGTGTGCATGTGTGCATGTGTGCATGTGTTCATGTGTGCATGTGCGCTAACTTCCTGTACAGATTGTGAAGTGTGTTTCCTGTCTTCCTTTCACAGGTGTTGAGGTATTGGATGAGTGCAGCAGGGAACCTGAGGTCACTGCCACAAATAGTGGGCATGATGACACATGTGTAGTGGCACAGGCAGGTTTGTCAGGGTCTGTCGTTGGTTCGCCAATCGACAGTACACAGCTGTCCACCCTATCTATGCGCACATTCATACTGTCGATACATCCCTCAACACCAATGGCCTTAGCGGAGGAACAGCATACAGTAGGCATTGACCAGGATAGTGTGGTATCTATGGCACATGCAACCCCACACAGCAGCCATACCCAGACTCCTGGAACTGTACCACATAGGCATATGTCCAGGGGTGCTTGTGGGAGCACTGCTGGTCGTAATGCCCCTGGCAGATGAGCCCCCACAGGTCTCACAACCTCAGCTATGTTCCGATCTGTAATGCAGGCAGAGGCACGTATGGAATGGTACACCATACAGAGACTAAGGGCACAGAGGGCTCACAAAACCGCTATCAATGACAGTATCCGTGACCTTGCCGGTGCCCTCCGTAATTAGACCGAGGTCATTGATAGACATTGGGGGAGACACTAGATGTCCTCCGCAATGTAATGTCCATGTGCCAGGACAGTGCAGGACAGCTGAGATGTCGACGTGGATGTATGCCAGCAACATCTTCAGCTGGCACTCATCGCGGATGACACACAAGTCCCAGCTGCTCCTGTAGTGCCAGTACCAGCCCCAGCAATGTTGGGGCTGGGCTGTCAATAGACCATCCTAGACAACCATGTGCATATGGCTCTGGCCAGTCCCAGCAGGGACATGGGTCCAGTCGACATCCCTCTAACGACAGTACCCTGTCTGGCTTGGTACCCAATACTGTCTGTGGCACCCCTGGCAGGCACAGGTACTGTGTCCATGGCCAGAGACAGTGATCTGTACAGCCTGGCAGGTACAGTCCATGGCTGTCCCATAATCACCCATATGTGGCAGCCACAAGGTGGAACTGTGTGCATGCAGACACACACACACATAAACCAAACACCTAGGGCTAACACATACACACACACATTACACCAACATTGACCCATACTGTACTGTTGTCCCACACACACACACACACACACACACACACACACACACACACACACACACACACACACACACACACACACACACACAAATACATGTCGATTGGATGGGTCATTCTCGGGCTCTGGCAAACCAATAACACACCCTGTGCATATGATGAAACTGTGCCACCTCCTGTCATCTGTGACAATGATGCAGGAACAGGCTTACAAGGTGCTGATGCACAGGGTGACCTAATAGCAGTATAGCAATGTTAGCATGTTGTCAACAGCAAGGTGTACTGATATCCTTGTAGGTATATCTGAACAGGCATGATGCATTAAAGCTATGATTATCAATGTAGTATTGTTTACACCAGTGTTAATTCCAATACTGTATTGTCCGCCCATGTGCCACTTGTCTGATGTGTGCGGTACTGGCAGCATGTGTTGGTGAGTGGATGGTATGTGTGTGATGTGTGCAGTACAGATTTGCAGGTGTACATTTGTGAACATGGTGGAGGTGCACCATCTGCATGTATGTGCATAGTGGACACATGGGAAGGGTGACATGCCCTGTATTACACAGTGTTAACACTTCATATTTCCTATTGGTGGCCAGTATGCATTTTACTACACATATGTTACGACTTGGGTACACATGTTTGTATGACATGGTTTGACACTATGCTGTGGGTGATACTGTTTATATCGGTCATTGTTTTGCATACTGGTAGTATACATAACCTCAACAGCCTGACTTTACCCAGTCGTTAGCTGATGTCTTGACAACTGACACACAGATGTAGGATACACAGTAGCATTTGAGTCCTTCCAGTACTATACTATACCAGTAACCAGTGGTATTGGCCGCCACCCATTCCTGGGACCACTTCTGTTTGGCATGTAGACATCCCAGGTGCAAGCAAACACACTAGGGATATCTCCGTTCAGATCTGGTAATGCATACAGTGACCTACAATGCATTCTCCAGATGAGACACTTATCCTTCACAAGGGTATCATACAGACAGATACCTGTTGACCAACACATGCTGTAAAGCTATAAGACAACTATAGCATAGTCATCCACATTTATAATACATAGTATCCTGACAGAACCACATTGTTAGTAGCCCACAACATGTAGCAGGGGTACCAATGTGTGCATACAGCCACAGGTTATGTCATCTGTCCTTTGGTATTCACATTTCCAAAGGTATGCTGATGTCCCTCAGTGCATCACATATGCATGAAGGGGTCTGTATGCATATCCACAGAGGTGTTGTACACCTGTAATGAATGGCCATTATTGACAGACTGTGTTGTGTTTGAACATATCTGACATATACCCCAGGCATGAACCCTCACTCACACTATTCTATAGAAACTGTCATGGGTGTGCGTGACACAGATGACCTAGGCCACAGATCACTACAGTGGCTGGCCTTGACACATACATACATACATATGTGACTTAAGGTCTGAGAAGCAGCAGTACAGACTGTCAATGGTAACAGATGTCTTTGTGTAGAAAGCATTCTTCACACCTATGAACTCATTTAGGTCACATGTATATATATGTATTTGCCACACAGATAACAATTGAGGTCACGTGTACATATATGTATGTGCCACACAGATACCGGAAGTGTGCAATGCACATACTGTAGTTTTACTGATATGTCATACAGTTGTAAAAGCAAAAACTACCACATATTAACCAATAGTGTCACACACACATACACTCAGCAATTGCAGGATTCAAACCCCTAACTAACTATGTTATGATACTAGAAAGATCTGCATTAACATGACACGCTATATGTTGTACTGCAAGTTTTTGTTTCCACTGCAGTATTTCTGGGATACTGACATCATCAGACATGCCAAAGAGGAGATTACCTTTTTGAATGTGTTTTCATAGGCTCCAAAAAGGGCACTCCTCTCAAAGGAAATCACACACACACACACAGCAATTACAGGATTCAAACCCCTACCTAGCTATGTTATGATACTACAGAGATATGCATTAATACGACATGCGATATGCTTTATTGAGTGTTTTATTTTCTCCTGCCATATTTGTAGGATGCTGACATCATCAGACTTGCCAAAGAAGAATCTACCTCTATTCATGTGTTTTCCTAGTCTCCAAAAATGGCACTCTTCTCACAAAAAATCACACACACACAAATTGCAGGATTCAAACCCCTACCTAACTATGTTATGATACTACAGAGATACGCATTAACATGACATGCAAAATGCTTTGCTGGGTGTTTTCATTTCTCCTGCTATATTTCTAGGATGCTGACATCATCAGACTTGCCAAAGAAGACTCTACCTCTTTTCATGTGTTTTCCTAGTCTCCAAAAAGGGCACTCCTCTCATAAGAAATTACACACACAGCAATTGCAGGATTTAAACCCCTACCAAACCATGTTATGATACTACAAGGATATGCATTAACATGACGCACTAAATGCTTTATGGGGTGTTTTTGTTTCTCCTCCTATATTTCTAGGATGCTGACATCATCAGACTTGCCAAAGAAGACTACCTTTCATGTGTTTTCCTAGACTCCAAAAAGGGCACTCCTCTCACAAGAAATTACGCACACACAAATCGCAGGATTCAAACCCCTACCTAACTATGTTATGACACTACAGAAATATGCATTAACACAACACGCTATATGCCTTAATGGGTGTTTTTATTTCTCCTGCTATATTTCTAGGATACTGACATCATCAGACTTGCCAAAGAAGACTCTACCTCTTTTCATGTGTGTACCTAGTCTCCAAAAATGGCACTCCTCTCATACACACAGCAATTGCAAGACTCAAACGCCTACCTAAACATGAGATGATACTACAGAGGTATGCATTAATACGACACTCTACATGTTCTACTGCGTGTTTTATTTTCTCCTGCTATATTAGTAGGATGCTGACATCATCAGACTGGACATGGTAATGTGTGTGCGCTTTGTTTTATGCAATCCCAGGAATGAACCATGTGGGTCAGCAGGTGTTAACAGCTTGAACAGGACTCCACAATTCTTAGCATGTGTGATCTCTCTGTGGACAAATTTCCATTCCTTCATATGACAAAACATATGTATGCACAGCTTGTTGAATTTGTGGATACAACATGTGTCTGTGATGTTGATAAAGGGCTATGCAGAGTCTATGTGGGACGTGTGTAGCTCTGTTCAGTGATGTGTGTCCTGGGTGGCAGCCTTGCAAACAGTCTAGCAGGTTTGGGAACCATGATCTGCCCATGATCATGCCACAGTTGGTAGGGCTGTGTGTTTGTCAGCTTCCAATAGCTCTGTTCATGACTTCAATCATAATGGACTCAATGGCCTTGCAGATCAGATGTCATAGGCTTATAGGTCTATAGTTCCAATGGTCTGTTGTGCACCAACACTTGTGGGGTGTGCCATATGTTGCTGTAACACATTCAACAGTTTCAGATCCTGTAGAGAGGGTGTGGCTCAACAGACTGTTCAGGTGCAGTGTCTGTTTGTTCTGTAGTTCACTTATGACACATATTGGGAAACAATGTCATCCAATTGATGCCATGTTTTTGGCTTTGGAAGGAGCTGTTTACCCATTCGACATGTGATATCTCCTGGTATGATGATAGGGCCTTTTCTCAATGGGAGGTGGGTATGTATGTATGGGCCTGTCTGACAGGATGTCGGCATTGTCAGTCAGATACAGTTGGCCCTGACTCAGGACATATATGTGTGTACAGTGCTGTGTATGATATAGCTGAAGGAAGTGTCATGGTTCTGTCTGGACTCCTTTGCAGATAATCTTTCAAAAACACCAACATACCTGAGCACTAAACCCCTGTTATACTCTTTTACTCACTTAACACCCTACTGATCCCTTTTGATCAGTCAACAGAGAGTATGTCATCATAATATCCTGGCATGTCCAACAGTTGGTTTTGCGTGTACTCGCCAGTCCAGCTGGTGAATATTGGACTTTTGAGGCAATGTTACAACTGCCTTATGTACACAGACAACCCTCACCTCCTCCTAACAAACTTAGATATATGTGGGAGATGCAACTATATAGGCAAACGGGAGGCTGAGCTCTCTCGAACCAAGACCGGCACAGTCTATCAGGTCGTGAAGGTAACCACACACACCACAACTCCGTCACACATAGACCTATAGCGACAGCAAACAAACTACATTACCACACAAATACATACTCGGAGGGTCTACATAATATCTGCCTAAGCAGCAGAGACCTAAGTAGACACCCAGACAACTGCTACCCCACGACATTACTCACATCACATGGTTCACAAAGTCAACACACAGTCACTGCCCTTAGGGCTAAAAACACACCTAATACACTTGTAATAGATGACTCTGTTGTCAGACACACTGACATCACACTCACCAGGCTGAACATGGAGAAGGACACTTTGAGCTGTCTGTCGGGTGGCAGGTTCTGCCACATTAAACATACACTCAAGTCACTCCAAAGCAAGTACAAATATGGCTCCATCATTGTCGATGCTGGTGTGAATTACCTCAGACGTTCCTCCCTGGACTACATGACAAGGGATATAGAGGAGCTCTCTGATCATGTAACCCAGGCCAGTATGACCCTGACCTTGTGTAGCATCTTACCCTCACCAAGAATGATGGCACAGTATACAGACAAGCTGATCAATTTTAACAGTTGGCTAACATATTGGTGTCATTCAAAAGGGATCCAGTGTCTGTCAGCCTGGGATGACATGCTCGACATGCCACGTAGCTTCGCTATGGACAGCTTGCACCTGTCACCCCTGGACTTTCAAATACTGGCTAAGGCTGTTGCCACCCCCACAGTGCCATTTTTGGGCAAGGCTCAAATGACAAACCCACCTCCATGGACAATACAAGGTAAAAGAAAGTACGGGTAATGCTGCTCGACACCAGATGTCTAGACCCCAGAATGCATGCACTCAAGACTCCCCTCAGTATGGTGAATGTCGATATCTGTGCAGTAACAGACACCTGGTTCAGGCTCCCAAATGCACACCAGTACTACCAGGTTATACTTCATACCATGCTTTTCGGCCACAAGAGTCGAACCGACCAACAAATTTAGGGGGAGTATCCGTATACATCACAGATACACACACCTCCAGGTTAGTAGCACTGCAGGAAGCATCAGAGACCATATATGTGCAACTAACAGTGGGCAAAACTGCATTTCAGTTTGTAACCTGCTACAGACCACCCTCCCAAACTCAGGAACCCCACTCAGCTTTCCTGGGAACACTGGAGGATATGACAGTCTCTACAAACACCATTATATGGGGTGACTTCAACTACAGAAACATTGACTGGGAATACTACTCAAGCCACAACACCCTTGCCCAACGGTTACTAGAATTTCTAAGTGAAAATGCTATGTCACAACTGGTCACCACACCCACATGAGGGGAAGACATATTGGACCTGATCATCAACAACATGGCCACTCCATGTTCCACACCAGAGGTATTCCCCTCATTGGTAAGGTCAGACCATACATTTATCTCACTGGACATCCATATCCCATCCCCAACCCCATCCTAGGTTCTCTCGGAGAAGTACTTACCAACAGCAAATGTCACACTTCTCTAAACCAAGGTGGTATCCTTCAAAGACCCTGGGACAGAGGTAAGTATGACTCAGACCGCTGAATCCTTTACAAACACATTCTATTGACACCTACTGGAATGCATGGATCGTGCTATCCCAAATAAGAACAAGACTCACTCCTCCAAAGGCAGGGGACCTGTCTGGTGGACCACGGCCATAAATAAGCTATACAACAAAAGGAGGGGGCTACTACATGATAGAGCACAATCCCAATAAGGGAAGGCATCTCTGATCAGTACTAGCAAGAAGCTACGTTCATTCATGAATTCATCTAAGACCCACTTCGAAAGGTGAATTGCACCACACACTGAGAACAATCACAAGGCCTTCTTTAGTTATGTCATGAACCTGGGTGCGAACTTCCAGATATGCTGTGTGTTACTGCAAAATGACAATACATACACTGAACCCACAGGCATTGCCATCATCCTGGCAAACAGGTTCAGTGCAAATGTCACCCCCCATCCCCCCAAATGAGCAAATGTCCATCCCAACAGAGTGTAGCCTCCCTGACATCACAGATGATCAGGTGAGTGCTGCCCTCTCCAAAGCAGACAACACAGCATCAATGGGACCTGACAGTGTTCAGGCCTGCATCTTACACAAGCTTCATGATGAACGTAACCCTCACATGAAGTCACTGTTCAATATCAGACTTACTACAGGATATGTACCCAAGGAATGGCGTACAGCAGCAGTGGTCCTCCTCCACAAAAGTGGTGCCACAACAGACCCTGGACACTATCGCCCTATAAACCTATCTAGCCTGGTCTGCAAAGCTATGGAGCGTATCATCATGGTACTCAGACACACAGACATCGGGAACCTACAGGCACTGGATCCTACACAATTCAGCTTTGTTGTGGGCAGATCTTGCCTCTTGAACATGGTCGACTTCTTTAAACAGTTACCAGATCCATAGACGTAGGGAAAGTAGTCCACACAGAAAAAGATTTAAACAGCCACACAACAGCTACACAGCAAACCAAAATTGTATCCAAAGGCACAGGATCCGAGGCTAAAGTTGAAAACACAATTTTTAATAAAGCACGATACACCAATAACTCCAAGTGCTTTCACCCAGCTCCTGCCAGGCTTTTTCAAGGAATGAATACAAACCATAGTGTCCTTTCATATTAATATAGTCAGTTAATTAATCACATGACTAGTAAATTGCATTCAATTAAATAAAATAAATTCAAATATAGAAGTGTTTACGTATTTAAATGTAAAAATGCCAAAGTGCCATCAGTGCAGAAGCAAACATAAATAAATTAACAGATTTAAATGTTATAACAAACATAAGTTAAAACCAATATTGTAAAATCAAATAATTGGTGTAATGAATATATAAATATATGAACTTGTAAACAACATAAGGCTCATTCAAAGCTTTGCTTTCCTGAGCTTCAAAACACATCCTATGTTAATGCTGTCATTTAACACAGGAGAACTAGTGGCATCTAATCTCAACTGTCAAAAAAGTTCACGAAACTCTAAATGAGTCTCCCAACTTCCCCCTCTTACCTCTGGGGTGATTTGTTCTAGTACCATAAACTTTAAGTTCATTTTTACACATTTTTGAGAGTGTTTAAAATATGCATTAGACTCCTTACTTCTAGAAATATCATAGAAGTGTTCGTACACCCTTTTCCTTAAAGTTCTCTCCGTTTTCCCAACATAAAAACTCAAACAATAGGTGCACACCCCCAAATATACCACCCCCTTAGTTCCACAATTGTAATGTTTATCAGTTTTCACTGTAAAGTTCCTATGTGGTAAATAGAAGGTGTTGTGGTTTAACATAGCAAAACATTGGTTGCAACTGCCACATTTGTGTGTACCCCACTTCATTTTGTTACTAATATTACATTTCTCCTTTTTTTCAAAAAGTTCCTTTAAATTAATACCCCTCTTTCTAATAAAATATGGCTGGTTTGAAAATAAATGTTTCATTTCTTCATTGACCCCCAAAATTGGGCCAGTATTTAAGAATAATAGATTCCGCCTTGTATGAATTATTCGAATAAGTGTGTAAGAATTTATTTCCAGTCTCAATGTCTTTTTTAGGTTGATTTTTGTCTTGTAATTTACCTAATCCCAATAGTGCTGGATATTTTGATTCCCTATTCTTAAAGATTTCCTGGATAACAGTTTCTATCAAAGTTTCAGGATAGTCTTTCTCTAAAAACATTTTTTTGATAGTCTCAACTTCAAGGCTAAAACTTTCTAGTGAGCTGCAAATTCTTGAAGCTCTAATGAGCTGCCCTTTAATGGTAGCTTTTTTCTGATAAAAGGGATGCCCACTACTAAAATGTAAATAAGAATTAGAAAACATGGGCTTCCTATAAATTCTTGAGTGAAATCTAGAATTAATGTAATCTTTTGAGAGCGTGATATCCAAATAGTTTAGCTCATTTAAATCAATAGAATAGGTAAATTTAAAAAATTCTGTACTAGAGTTAATATGTTCCATAAATCCTTTAAAATCGTTCTCTGTACCTTCCCATAAAATACATATATCATCTAAAAACCTTCTATAAATTCTAATGAACTTGTTCCAGGTAGTCCGTAACACAAATTTTTGTTCCCAATAATAGAGAACAAGATTAGCATACATTGTTGCACAAGGACTCCCCATAGCAACACCCTTTCTTTGTCTGAAAAACTCACCATTAAAATGAATGAAATTGTTTTCCAGAATTATCTCCATAAATTATATCACTAAATTGATTGTTCTACTGTCAAGACCTGACTGGGTAGCCAAAATTTCTCTTAACCATTCCAGTCCTATTCTATGTGGGATACTGGGAAACAATTCTACTACGTCTATTGTTATCATAAACGTGTGCGTAGTGAAGTAAGTTTGATCTATACTTCTCAAACAGTCCCAAGAATCCTTGCAAATATGCTCAATAGTGGATACATACTTTTTAAGTTTAGCATCAATACATTTAGCTAAAGGTTCGGTGATGCCCCCCGCACAAGCCACAATCGGTCTAAATTTGAGGGGATCTAATCCTTTGTGCATCTTCGGAATCCCGAAGATGACAGGAACCTTAGGCTTGTCTACTAAGAGAAAATTATAAAGATTCTCATTAATTACCCCTATAAAAATAAAATATTTTTTTTTTCTTCTCGATCTCCGGGGTTTAAGTGTAGTGCAGCGCCACACAAATGTGCTGCGCCCTAAAAAGCAGAAAATCAATAATTAAAATCCACAAATGTGGATTTTATTGCTAATATGAATTTACAATGCAAGTGAATGGCAGGCTGAAGACAACATGGCCACCGAGTAGAGGTTGCTAAGGGGGGAAGCTCAGTCTAAGAGATGTAACCAAGCATTAGTAGGCAATCCTATGCAAAGGAGGGTTAGGATAGTGAATCACAAGTTTACATAGCAAATGAGCACAGTCAGTGGAGTGTAGGAGTAGGATAAGGGGAGTAACAGAGTAGAAGATAGGTGACATCACGAGTGGGGTATGTATGAAAGAAGTGAAGCTCATTGGAGCCGAGTGGCATGTGTCAGCTGTCATTTACACATCATTGAAAGAGGTGTGTCAATAGGTAGGCTAGGTAAAGGCAAGAAATTGAAGGTGTATACCATGGATAACACTAAAGTTTCTTGCTGAGCGGGTATGCGCTCATGTGAGTGCCTGTAAACTCAAGTAAGACAGTGTGCGCTCGTGTAAGTGTGAGTGCACGCGCACAGCCTACCTTGACCTTGCAAAAGCTTTCGACACAATACTCCACTCGGGTATCATAGAAAAGCTCACCAGCTTAAATGTAAACCCATATGTCACAAGATGGGTTGCAAACTGGCTCAAGGACAGAACCCACAGGGTTAGAGTTGCTGGTGCCATGTCAGACTCCAAGCGGTCTGGCGGTGTCCCACAGGGCTCAGTCCTGGGCCCCTCTTGTTCAGCATCTACTTTTCGAAGTGCAGGCAAACATAGGAGGATTGTGGCTGACAAAGTTTGCAGATGACTGCAAACTGGGCGCCATAGTTGAAAATCCATCAGACACAGATATCCTTCAGAGGTCTCATAGAAATGGATAACTGGTGCCAGAGCCATGGCCTTAAGCTAAACACCAAAAATGTATAGTCATACCCTTTGGTAAAAACAAGGTAACCCCAATTTACCACATAGGTGGCAATCCATTAAGCACAGAAGAGGTTATCAGGGACCTGGGGACCCACGTTGACAGTAACCTTTCTTTTGACACTCACATTGCCAAAGTGGTTAGGAGGACCTTCTACATTGCCCACCTGATTATGAAGGATTCACATCCAGATCAAGGAGGTCATTGTTCCCCTGTACTCTTCACTTATCAGACCAATGATTGAGTACAATGCCCCATTAGGAATGTATCTTACCCGACACCTGCAGCAATTGGAAAGACCCCCAAGTTCCTCACCAAAAGGATAAAGGGGCTCAAAAATATGCCATATGCTGCCCGACTGAAGAAACTCCAGCTCTATTCAGTCGCATACCATCTGCTCAGAGGTGACCTGTGCCTGACATACAAGGCCATGTCCAACCCAGAATTAATGGACATGCTCCACCTCAAAAAATCCAAATCCACCAGAGCCACAAGAGCAAGAGACTTAAACCTCAACATGGATATAAATAGGACATGCTGGAGGGACAGATTCATCACCCAGAGACTCCCTATGCTGTGGAACAGAATCCCGGTCCATGTGAGACAGAGCACCTCGCTGGCTCTGTTCAAGAGGAATCTTGACCAGTGGATGGGAGATCGTAGGCTTACCCCGGGGATCATCTCTGTATCACTGCTGGACAGAGGCACGGCAAACTAATGGGTATAGTATTCTTCAACCTAAGGGGTGGTGAAAGCCACACAACTCTGGCTAGGCTTATAAATGCCCTAGGGCAGATAGCCTAGTATGAACCTATGAACCTATGAACCTATAAGCCAGAGAAAGCATGTATAAGGCTGTTTAAGGAGTTGTATGTGCGTTTGCACTGGTGTGCGTGCATTTTAACAAGAATAAGCAAGTTTTAGTCCATGTAAGCATGTGTGCCCGCGTATGAGCTGCTGTGAGCGTGTTTGAGCTTGTGTGCGCAGCGCTGCAACCGAGGAAACAGAAAGGAAAAAGGAATCTGAACAAATAGTAGGAAGCTACCAGGGAGTATTAGCAGAGCTAGCAGGTGAAAACAATCAGAATCAGGCAATTACACAGGCAGTACACTAACCCAGCCCAGCCCAGCACTTAAAACTCTGCAAACAACAGTCCATTATGTTTCTCACAAGAGACACTGCAACACTGCATTAAGCCAATAGAAGTGAAAACTGAAAAAGCTTTACTGAGACAAAGAAATGTTAGGGACTGCCATTGCTGTTATAAGGCGACATATGCAACATGCTGAGGGTGGTGACAATGCGAATGCTGCTGGACAACCCACAGGGAGGAGACAGAGAAGAGTGTACAGGCCCAGGATAACCTACCAGGGGCTACATGAGTTGGAGATAGTGGAGCGCTATAGAGTGGACCGAGACCTCTTGCAGCAAATTGTTGAGCTGTGCAGGCCACGCCTCACACACAGAAACAACAGAGGGGAACTCATCCCAGTGGAAACCTAGGTATGTGTTGGCCTACGAATATTAGCAACAAGTACCTACAAGAGACCAACTGGTGATATGATGGGGATATCACAGGCATCAGCATCCAGGGTACTGCTCCAGTTCCTGGATGCCATGTCAGCACATGTCGGTGATCATGTATATTTCCCCAATTCCTGTGAGGTATTGGCCAGCAATATGCGTCTCTTCCAGCAAATAGCAGAATACCCTGAGGTAGTGGGTGCAATAGACTGCACGCACATATGCATCAAAGCACCAGCCAGCAAGTGGGGTAGGGTCTACTTCAACCGCAAGTGCTTCCCCTCCATCAACTGCCAGGTCGTGTGTGATGCCCAGGGCATAATACTGAATGTGTGTGCTGGCTGCCCTGGAAGCTACCATGATTCCGATATCTGGCATCTGATGCAGCTGTACCAGATATTTGCCAATGGGGACATCCCACATTGTCACCTAGTGGGGGATGCTGGCTATGCACTGGAGCTGTGGTTGATGACACCCATCAGAAACGCATACACACCTGAACAGGAACGCCATAATGAGGCACACACACAAACACGAAATGTAATCGAGCATGTGTTTGGCCTACTCAAGTCATGGTTCCGGTGCCTGGACACATCTGGTGGAGCCTTGCAGTACTCACCAACTACATGTACCCAAATTGTCATGGTATGTGCTATGCTACATAATATGATCCTGTGAAAACAGCTGCAGCAGGAGCAGCATAGGCCTGAGCCAAACAGCCCCCCACCATTGCCAAGGCCATCACAGGCAGAGTGTGACTCGAAGGAGGAACAACCTGAGCCTGCCCCAGTACGCAGAAGGAGGCATGCCCAGTATGCCCTGGCCTTGGCAAAGAGGCAACGCATAGCACATACACTGGCTCAGTAGGAACCCTGGAAGTGATACCTCTCTCTGACTCGCACAAATAGTAAAAGGGATGCCTAACTTGACACTACCTGTTTTCAAACATGTATAGGGAGTGCAGTATGTGCATCCGATGTAGGCAGCCCTGCAGCACCACCTGAGGCATGATTGCCATGTGTTAAGCAATATAAAGCAGTGCTAAACAGCTTTTGCCACCATTTAGTATATGTAAAGCAATTGCACACACTAACACTAGCACAACTATGGTCAATGTTGAGTAATATTGGGCAACGTCCAGCAACGTTGGTTAATGTTGAGCAATGTTGGACAAGCCTGGTCTATGTTGGGCATAGCTGAAGAAAAGCCAACATGCTCATATTTGCTCTACTGGCCCTTAAGCAGTCTGGTCTGCTCAGTATGAAAATATAAAGCAGTGACTGGCCTTAAACCCAGGATACTGTGCACTACAGTCATAGTACTGAACCACTAAACCATGACAGTATTGCACTGGTCAGCCTGTATGAAGAAATTTTGATAAGTCTATGCAATGTATCTCATGGAAACCCTGCAGGCACAGCATAATCCCTTTTGAGTTATGACACAAAGGTGAGTCCTGCAGTAAGAATAGAACCTGACTTCCAACACACACAGTATAAATGTTAATATTGGTCATGTTCGCACACATCAACAAATGTAGTGGACCTCAGATAGCAACATACTGAAAGGTCACACTGGGCATGCTCACACACTTGAATAAATGAGACAAATGTCAGGCAACAAAACGCAGAAAGCCTGAACTGGGCATGCTCACACACTTAGGCCATGTCTGAGTACAGCAGTGGGCCACACATATCTGGCAGTTGCATGTGTTAACCCAGGAATCTCTCACTATCCAGCAATCCACCCTGTGCACACAGTTTTATGACAACAGACACATATATAATATAGTGGAACCCTGTCATAATCAAATATGTTCTGCAGATACCTAAGTTGTTCATAGAAACTGGGAAAGCAAAGACGATAAAAACCTGCAATCAGTATCAGCAATAAACATTGTGCATCCCAAACATTATCATAGGTTCAGAGGTCGATACTAGGTTATCTGCCCTAGGGCATGTACAAACCTAGTCATAGTGTGTTTGGCTTTCTCAACTGTGTCAGATTACTACACTGTGCCTGTGAATAGTAGGTCACACAAGATAGCCCATGTACGTTTAGGCTAGTGTGTCTCTGTCGAGCAGGGACCCATAAGATATCCCAGGGGTAAACATACGATCACCCATCCAGTTGTCAAGATGTCTCCTGTAGGTGGTCAGTGGGTGGCTCTGCCTATGCGAAACCGGGATTACAATCCGGAGTGAGTGGAGCACCTGGGATAAGAATCTGTCCCTCCAGCATGTCCTATTAACATCTGTGCTGGGGTATATGTCCCTGGAGTATGTAGCTCCAAGGGAGTCAGATATCCTGAGGTGGAGCATGTCCAGTAATTCTGGGTTGGGTATTTCCGTAAACAACAGGCACACATCATATCCGAGTAGACGGTAAGTGACTGAGTAGAGCTGGAGTTACTGTATCCGAACTGTGCAGGGCATCCGTGTGAGTCCCTAGATCTGCTTGGTGAGGAACTTTTGTGGCCATTACAGTTGCTGCAGGTGTCGGGTAAGGTACATCCCAAATGTGGCATTGTAACCAAGCATGGTTGTGATGAGTATAGGGGCACAATGACCTCACTCGATCTAGATGTGAAACCATATGGGATAAGGTGTGCTATATAGAAGGTCTGTCCAACCACTTTGGCAACGTGATTGTCAAAGGCGACAGTACGAACAAGTCATGTCCCCAAACCCCTAACACCTCCTACTATAAGTAATGGATTACTACCTATGTGGTAATGTGTGGGCGTGTTTTTATTCGCAAAGGGGATGACTATGCAACTAATGGCATTTAGCTGTAGGCCATGTTTCAGGCACCAGTCATCCATCTCTGTGACAGCCTGTTTGAGTATGCATGTGCCAGCTGGAGAGTTGATTATGGCACCCAGTTTACAGTCATCTGTGAACATGGTCAGCCATATTCCCCCTGTGTTAGCCTGTATGTCAGACAAATATATACTGAACAAGAGAGGTCCCAGGACTGAGCCTTGTGGGATGACATGTGTAACTGGTGTATAGTCAGACATGGCACCTGCAATTCTGACCATGTGGGTGCTATCCCTGATCCAGGTAGCAATCCATCGTGTGAGATATGTGTCCATATCGACGCTGGTGAGCCTATGCATAATGGCCGAGTGGGGTATTGTGTTGAAGGCTTTTGCAAGGTCCAGGTAGGCTGTGTGGATAACCGTCCCTACATTGATGGACCTGGTAACTGTTTAAAGAAAACAAACAGGTTCAAGAGGCAAGATCTGCCCACAACAATGCTGAAATGTGTAGGACACAGTGTCTGTAGGTTCCCGATGTCTATGTGTATGAGTCCCATGACAATACGCTCCATAGCTTTGCAGAACAGGATAGTTAGGCTTATAGGGCAATATTGTCTGTGGTCCATTGTGGCACCAACTCTGTGGAGTGGGACCACTGTCTCTGTATGCCATTCCTTGGGTGCATATCCTGTAGTAACTCCGATATTGAACAGTGACGTAATGTGAGGGTTACATCTGTCATGAAGCTCGTGTAAGATGCAGGCCGGGACGCCATCTGGTCCCATTGATGCTGTGTTGTCTACTTTGGGGAGGGCAGCA
The DNA here is from genome assembly GCF_019279795.1 of Protopterus annectens. Lineage (NCBI taxonomy): Eukaryota > Metazoa > Chordata > Ceratodontiformes > Protopteridae > Protopterus > Protopterus annectens. The sequence continues at coordinate 755,126,280 of NC_056729.1, read as the reverse complement.
CTCACCTGTTAATTTGTGATGTCAGGGAGGTTACACTCTGTTGGGATGGATAGTTGCTCCTTAGGGGGGATGGGGGGGAGACATCTGTACTGAACCTGTTTGCCAGGATGTTGGCAATGTCAGTGGGTTCAGGGTATGTTTAGTCAGTATGCAGTAACTCACAGCATATCAGTGAGTGTCCACCCAGGTTCCTGACATAACTGAAGAAGGCCTTGTGATTGTCATACGTGTCTGGTGAATTGTCCGTTAGAAGCGGTCCTTGGATAAATTCATGACTGATCGTAGCTGTCTGCTAGTACAGATCACAGATGCTTTCCCTGTCTGGGATTGTGCTCTATCATGTAGTAGCTTCCTCCTGTCATTGTATAGCTTATTAATGGCTGGGTTCTACCAGACAGGTCCCCTGCCATTGGAGGAGTGAGTCCTGTTGTTATTTGGGATAGCACAATCCATGCAGTCCACTAGGTGTCCATAGAATGTGTATGTAAAGGATTCAGCAGTCTGAGCCATATTTACCACTGTCCCAGGGTCTCTGAAGGATACCACCTTGCTTTGGTGAAGTGAGACGTTGGCTTATGAGAAGTTCACCAAGATTACCCAGGATGGGTGTGGGGACGGGATATGGATGTCCAGTGAGATAAATGTATGTTCTGACCTTACCAATGAGGGGTATATTGCTGGTGTGGAACATAGAGTCCCCATGTTGGTGATAATCAGGTCCAATATGTTTTCCCCCCTTGTGGGTGTGGTGACCGGTTGTGCCATAGCATATGAGTTTAGAAATAGTAGCGACTGTTGGGCGAGGGTGTTGAGGCTTGAGTAGTATCCCCAGTCAATCTTTGGGTATTTGAAGTCACCCAATATAATGGTGTTTGGGGAGAACTTCATATTCTCCATTGTTCCCAGGAAAGCTGAGTGTGGTTCCTGAGTTTGGGAGGGTGGTCTGTAGCAGGCAACAAACTGAAAGGCAGTTTTGCACAATGTTAGTTGCAAATGTATGGTCTGTGATGCTTCGTGCAGTGCTACTAACCCGGAGGTGTGTGTATCTGTGATGTATATGGATACTCCCCCTATTTGTGTTGTCCATTCCGAGTCTTGTGGTCAGAAAGCATGGTATGAAACATAACCTGGTAGTGCTGGTGTGCATTTCTGAGCCTGAACCAGGTGTCTGTTAGTGCACATATATCACTATTCTCCATACTGAGGAGAACCCTGAGTGGGCGCAATTTTGAGGGTAACACATCTGGCAGCATTACCCTTAGTTTCATTTACTCTGTAATGTCTATGGAGGTGGGTTTGTCTTTTGAGCCCTGCTTAAAAAAGGCACTATGGTGGTAGCAAGAGCCTTAGCCAGTATTCGGAAGTCCAAGGGTGACAGGTGCAAGCTGTCCATAGCGAAGCTACGGGGCATGTTGAACATGTCACCCCAGGCTGACAGACACTAGTACCCCTTTGATGACACCAATATGTTAGCCAACTGTTAAACGTGATAAGTTTGTCTGTATACTGTGACATCATACTTGGTGAGTATAAGATGCTAGACAAAGTCAGGGTCATACTGGCCTGGGCTACATGATCAGAGAGTTCCTCTATGTATCATGTCATGTGGTCCAGGGAGGAACATCTGAGGTTTTACGCACCAGCATGGACAATGATGGAGCCAGTCCTGTACTTGGTTTGAAGTGACCTGAGTGCATGTGTTATGTGGCGGATCCTGGCACCCGACAGACAGCTCAAATTGACTATTCCCTTGTTTGGCCTGGTGAGTGGGATGTCAGTGTGTCTGACAATTAGTGTCACCTATTACAAGTGTATTAGGTGTGTTGTTTAGCCAGAAGGGCAGTGACTGTGTGGCACACTGGCATCGTGAACTATGTGATATATGGGTATTGTAGTGGGGTGGCAGTTGTTTGTGTGTCTGCTTTGGAGGTCTCTGCTGCTTAGGCAGAGTTTATTTAGAGCCTCTGAGTATGTTTATGTGTGATAATGTGGTTTGATTGCTGTCGCTATAGGTTTATGTGAGACTGATATGTGGTGTGTGTGGTTACCTTCACCACCTGATAGACTGTGCCAGTCATGGGTCGAGAGAGCTCAGCCTCCTGTATGTCAATATAGGTGCATCTCTGTGTACATGAGGCAGATGTGACATTGTGTCAAAATCACAATATTTACCAGCTGGACTGAAGAGTACACATGAAACCGACCCCTGGACATGCCAGGATATTATGATGACATACTCCATAGCCTGATCACAAAGGATCAGTAGGGTGTTAAGTGTGTAAAAGAGTATAACAGGGATTAGTGATCAGGTTTGTTGGTGTTTTGTAAAAAGTAGCTGAGGAGTCCAGACTGAATCATGACACCTTCTTCAGCTATGTCATAAATAGCAATGTACACTCATATATGTCCTGAGTCAGGGCCAACTGTACCTGACTGACAATGCCGACATCCTGTCAGACAGGCCCATATATACATACCCACCTCCCACTGACGATAGCCCCTATCATCATATCTGGAGCTATCACATGTAGAATGGCTGAACAGCTCCCCCCAAAGCCAAAAGCATGGCAGGAATTGGATTACATTGTTTCCCAATATGTGTCATGCATGAACTATGGAACAAAAAGACCCTGCACCTGAACAGTCTGTTGAGCCTCACCCTCTCCACAGGATCTGGAACCATTGAATGTGTTACAGCAACATATGGCACTCCCCACAAGTGTTGGTGCACAACACACCATGGGAAGTATAGTCCAGTAAGCCTATGAAGTCTGATCTGCAAGACCATGGAGTCCACCATGGTTGAAGTCATAAACAGAGCTATTGGAAGCTGACAAACACACAACCCAACCAACTGTGGTATGTTCATGTGCAGATCATGGTTCCCAAACATGCTATACTGTTTGCAAGGCAGCCACCCAGGACATACATCACTGAACAGAGCTACACATGCCCCACATAGCCTTTGAATAGCCCTTTATCAACATCCCAGACACATGTCGTATCCACAAAACCAACAATCTGTGCATAAATATGTGTTGACATATGAAGGAATGTCAATATGTCCACAGATAGATCACACAAGGTAAGAATTATGGGGTCCTGTTCAAGCTGTTGACACCTGCTGACTCACATGGCTCATTCCTGGAATTGCATAAAACAAAGTGTACACACATTACCATGTCCAGTCTGATGATGTCCGCATCCTACAAATATAGCAGAAGAAAAAAAAACACCCAATAAAGCATATAATGTGCCGTGTAAATGCGTATCTCTATAGTATCATAACATAGTTAGGCAGGGATTTGAATCCTGCAAATGCTGACAGTGTGTGATTGTGTATGTGTGTGATTTCCTTTGAGAGAAATGCCCTTTTTGTAGACTGGGAAAACACATTAAAAGAGGTACATTCCTCTTTGGAAAGTCTGATGATGTCAGCATCCTAGAAATATAGCAGGAGAAGAGCAATCACCCACTAAAGCACATAGCGCACCGTGTTATTGCATAACTCTCTAGTATCATAACATGTTTAAGTAGGGGGTTGAATCCTGCTGACAAAGTGTGGGGGTGTCTGTGATTTCCTTTGAGAAGAGTGCCCTTTTTGGAGACTGGGAAAACACATTAAAAGAGGTACATTCCTCTTTGGAAAGTCTGATGATATCAGCATCCTACAAATATAGCAGGAGAAGAGAAACTACCCAATAAAGCATATAGTGTGCCATGTTAATGCATATTTCTCTAGTATCATAACCTAGTTAAGTAGGGAGTTGAATCCTGCAAATGCTAACAGAGTGTATGTGTGTGGGTGGTTTGTGTGCAATTTCCTTTGAAAGTCGTGCCATTTTTGGAGACTGGGAAAACACATTAAAAGAGGTACATTCCTCTTTGGAAAGTCTGATGATGTCAGTGTCCTACAAATATAGCAGGAGAAGAGAAACCACCCAGTAAATCATATAGCGTGTCATGTTAATACGTATCTCTCTAGTATCATAACATAATTAGATAGGGGTTTAAATGCTGACTGTGGGTGTGTGTGGGGGGAGGGTGTGCATGTGTGTGATTTTCTTTGAGCGGAGTTCCCTTTTTGGAGACTGGGAAAACACATTAAAAGAGGTACATTCCTCTTTGGAAAGTCTGATGATGTCAGCATCCTACAAATATAGCAGGAGAAGAGAAGCTACCCACTAAAGCATATAGCGCATTGTGTTATTGCATAGCTCTGTAGTATCATAACATATTTAAGTAGGGGTTTGAATCCTGCTGACAATGTGTGGGGGTGTGTATGATTTCCTGTGAGAGGAGTGCCCTTTTTTGGAGACTGGGAAAACACATTAAAAGAGGTACATTCCTCTTTGGAAAGTCTGATGATGTCAGCATCCTAAAATATAGCAGGAGAAGAAAATCCACCCAATAAAGCATATTGCGCGCCGTGTTAATGCGTATCTTTCTTGAATCATAACATAATTCGGTAGTTGTTTGAATCCTGCAAATGCTGACAGTGTGTGGGGGTGTGTGTATATGTGTGATTGCCTTTGAGAGGCGTGCCCTTTTTGGAGACTGGGAAAACACATTAAAAGAGGTACATTCCTCTTTGGAAAGTCTGATGATGTCAGCATCCTACAAATATAGCAGGAGAAGCGAAACCACCTAGTAGAAAATATAGCGTGCCCTGTTAATGTGTATCTCTCTAGTATCATATCATAGTTAAGTAGGAGTTTGAATCCTGCAAAAGCTGACAGTGTGTGGGGTGGTGTATGTGTGTGCTTTCATTTGAGAAGAGTGCCCTTTTTGGAGACTGGGAAAACACATTAAAAGAGGTACATTCCTCTTTGGAAAGTCTGATGATGTCAGCATCCTACAAATATAGCAGGAAAAGAGAAACAGCCCAATAAAGCATATAGCGTGCCATGTTAATGTGTATCTCGCTAATATCATAACATAGTTCGGTAGGGGTTTGAATCCTGCAATTGCTGAGTGTGTGTGTGTGTGTGTGTGTGTGTGTGTGTGTGTGTGTGTGTGTGTGTGTGTGTGTGTGTGTGTGTTTGTGACACAGTTGATCAATGTGTTGTGGGTTTTGCTTTTACTATGGTATGACATATCATGATTAAAACAGTATGTGCATTGCACACATCAGGTATCTACGTGGCAAATAAATATGTGTACATGTGACCTCAATCAGTACATAGGTGTGAAGCCTGCATACTACATGAATACATTTGTTTCCTTTGACATATTGTGCAGCTGCTTCTCAGATCATAGGTCACATATGTATGTATGTGACAAGGCCAGCCACTGTAGTGATCTGTGGCCAAGGTCATCTGTGCCACTCACACCCATGACAGTTACTATAGAGTAGTGTGAGTGAGGGTATATGACTGGGGTATATGTCAGACATGTTCATACACAACAATGACTGGCAATAATGGACAGTCATTATAGGTGTACAACAGCCTTGTGGATATGCATTTAGGCCCCTAATGTCTTATGTGATACACCGAGGGACTCCACAATACCTATGGATATGTGGATACCAAGGGACAGATGACATAACACGTGGCTTTATGTACACATTGGTACCCAACATACATGTTGAGGGCTACCACCTATGTGGTACTGTTGGGATAGTATGTATAGTAAATGTGGATGACTATGCCATAGTCGGCTTACTGCTATACAGCATGTATCGGACATCAGGTATCTGTCTGTATGATACCCTTGTGTAGGATATGCATCCCATCCAGGGAATGCATTGTAGGCCAATGCATGCATTTACAAATGTGGATGGACATATCTCTAATGTGTTTGCATGTACCAAAGAGGGCTATATGCCAAACAGGTATGGTCCCAGGAATGGGCAGCGGTCAATACCACTGGTTACTGTTATAGTATAGTACTGGAAGGATCCAACTGTTACTGAGTTCCCTACAACTGTGTGTCATTTGTCAGGACATCATCTAATGATTGGTTATAGTCATACTGTTGAGGTTGTGTATACTACCAGACTGCAAATCATTGACAGATATTAACAGTATCACCCACAGCATAGTGTCAACCCATGTCATACACACATGTGTACCCATGTTAGTACATATCTGTAGTAGAATGCATACTGGCCATCGAAAGATACTATGAGATGTTAACAATGTGTGCAACAGGGTATGTCACACGTCCCATGTCTCCACTATGCACGTACATGCAGACAGTGCGCACCCACCATGTTCACAGATGTACACCTGCTAATCTGTACTGCACACATCACACACGTACTGGCCACTCACTAACACATGCTGGCAATACTTTACACTTCAGCCAAGTGGCATATGGGTGGACAATACATACTCAGACCTAACACTGGTGTAAACAATGCTACATTGACAATCAGAGCTTTGATGCATAATGCCTGCTCAGATATACCTACAAGGATATCATTACACTTTCCTGTTGACAACTTGCTAATATTGCTAAACTGCTATAATGTCACCCTGTGCATCAGCACCATGTTAGCCTGTTCCTGCATCAATATTACAGATCACAAAAAAATGGATGAATGGTGCAAGAAGTAAACAAAAAGCAACACCCAAGTAGGATAGCCGGAGCGCTCATTTTTTAATAGACAGTAACACACATAAACGCAAACCACATGTAAGCAACGTTTTCGTCATCAACTTCTTCAAAGTTTATGTGTGTTACTGTCTACTAAATGGAGCGTAGCTATCCTACTTTGTTCGTGGCGGTGCTTTTTTGTTTATTATCAATGTTACAGATGACAGGAGGTGGCACAGGTGTCATCATATGCACAGGGTGTGTTGTTGGTTTGCCAGAGCCCGACATTGACCCATCCAATTGACATGTCTGTGTGTGTGTGTGTGTGTGTGTGTGTGTGTGTGTGTGTGTGTGTGTGTGTGTGTGTGTGTGCGTATGAGGGACAACAGTACAGCATGGGCCAATGTTGATGTAATGTGTGTGTGTATGTGTGAGCCCTAGTTGTTTGTTTAATGTGTGTGTGTCTGCATGCATACAGCTCCACCATGTAGCTGCCATATACGGGAGGTTGTGGGACAACCACATACTGTACCTGCTAGGCTGTACAGATCACTGTCTCTGGCCACGGACACGGTACCTGTTCCTGGCAGGGGTGCTATGGGCAGTATCTGGTACCAAACCTGACTGGGTACTATCATCAGAGGCAGAGGTATGATGACTGGACCCATGTCCCTGCTGGGACTGGCCAGAGCCACGTGCACGTGGTCTACTAAAACGGTCAATGGACAGGCCAGCCTTAGCATTGCTGGGGCTGGTACTGCCACTACGGGAGTGGCTGTGATCTGTGGGCCATTTGCAATGACTGCTAGCTGTTGCAGTTGCTGGCATGCATCTGCGTTAACGTCTCAACCATCCCACACTGTCCTGGCTCATGGAAAACACATTGTGGAGGGCATCTAATGTCTCCCCCCAACGTCTATCAATGACCTCGGTGTAATTCTTGATGGCACTGGCAAGGTCATGGATGCTGTCATTGATAGCGGTGTAATGGGCCCTCTGCACCCTTAGTCCCTGTCTGTTGTACCGTTCCATACATGCCTGTGCCTGCATTACAGCCTGGAACATACTGGAGGTTGTAAGACCTGTCAGGGCACGTCTGCCAGGGGCAATACAACCAGCAGTGCTCCCCTGAGAACCCCTGGACATCTGCCTATGTGGTACTGTTCCAGGAATCTGGCTATGGCTGCTGTGAGGGGATGCAAGTGGCATGGGTACCACACTCTCCTGGTCAATGCCAACTGTATGCTGTCCCTCGGCTAAGACCACTGGTAATGAGGGATGTATTGGCAGTATGAGTGTGGGCATAGATGGGGTTGAACGCTGTGTACTGTCGATTGGCAGACCAAAAACAGACCCTGCCAAACCTTACTGTGCCAGAATACATGCCTCATCATCTCCACTATTTGTGGCAGTGATTTCAGGTTCCCTGCTGCTTTCAGCCACCCCAAACTCAGCACCTGTGAGAGGAAGACAGGAAACACACTTTACAATCTGTACATGATGTTAGCACACATGCACACATGCACACATGCACACATGCACACATGAACACATGCACACATGCACACATGCACACAAATACACTCCTTACCACAGCACATACACACACACACACACACACACACACACACACACACACACACACACACACACACACACACCAGCAATCCAACACATACTCAATAGTGGGTGAAGGTGGGTGACAGTATCACAAGGCAAGCAGTCACCTCACACATGTCAGCATGCAGAATATGTGTTGCTCAAGACCATGCAGTGCAAGTGTAGACGGCCCTATTTAATGACAGTATACATGGCTTTGATGCATGTGTGTAGTTGTTCAGTGATTGGCTACACTCTGGAATGCAATGTGTACATGGACACAACATTGCTGTGCAAGTATTATCAGCTCTGCAATGTCCTGTGCAACATCACTCACAGGTATACATACCATGGCTGCATGTGTTATCTGTGTGACACATAGATTTCCATGTCTGATTACAGTGTCTGTGTCCATAGCAGATAATAGTGGGCACAGACGTAGCACATGCATGCTATGTACACACATGGGATGAGTGGTGCATGTAGACGTGAAGGAATCCCAATGCTCGACATGGCCATTGTACAGTGGTTATGGTGAGTGTGGGACAAATTGCAGATATGTCGGTGCCAGCCATGACATGGCATACTACATGACTGCAACATTAAACACCACACATACCCAATGTGTGTCATGTGACCTATGCACCCAATAGTATTCCAGGACATATATGTGACACTTTGTACAGATGGCGACTGCTGTGCATATTGTGTATACTGGCATATGTAAGCACACACACAACATGCTATGCATATTGTGTATAGGTGCATATGTTTGCACACACACAACATTGAGGTGCAAAGCAATGACTGCTATGTGTAGTACTGTGGTCACTGTAAATGGATGGGGTGTAGTACCATGCGCCATCATCATCATGCATCTTGTGGTCACTCATGGCTACTAATGTGTGACGGACCACCGCCTAGCATGCTGTAACTGAACTGCAGTGCCGTGGCTACGTTCACAATTACACAGCCACTTTGTACATGGGTGTGTGAGGTGCCCAATAGGGAGCAGTGCCTAACATGACTGTGTTATGTGTTGAAGAGTGTTGCACAGCCCCATGATAGGCCTCTACCCCTGAGGTGCATCATGCGTGTGTGGATGACATGTGGGATACTGAAGTGTGACCTTAGAGCGGGTGTGTGGTAAAGCCATATGTTGCATGTTTTTATGTACTGCATATGATAAACGTGTTATGTTGTGTATAGTTGTAGAAACTATGCCTATCCAATATGCAGTATGGTGTTGCCACAACTGTGTCTGATACTCTGTGCATTGCATGTCATTGAGGCAGCTACTGACATTACTGAGCTGTGCAATGTCTTACAGCAAACATGCATGGCATGCATTATGCGTAGGTGTGTTACGTGTACATGGCCTACACCTCACCTATGACATGCACATTTCATTACCAACATTGCAGTTATGTCACACTCACAATTATGGATCGTCTGCCCTGCTGTCACACCAGAGGGACCTACGAGAATATGAGAGAGTTTGTCAGTGGCCCCAACTGTGGCATTGCTACTGTGGGTATGCTAAACTACAGTAGAACAACAGTCAACAGTCACAGGTGTACAGATAATATTCCAAATATCAGTATTGCACAACACTAGGCAGCACAACTGCTAAACACACAGTATACATCTCATGTAGACATAATCTAACAATACAGTTAACTGTAGTCTACAGATAGGGCATGTTACCTGTTTGCTGCATGTGAACATGCTGGGTGTCTCCGGCCTCCATGACAACACATGTCAGTGGGAGTTGCTGCTGTTGTCCAGGAGCCACCATGCTTAGGAGAAGCTCCTCCACTCTGGTGAGGGGGGATGAATGGCCACCCCACCACCTGTGGCAAGCTGTTATCTTTTAATATCAGACTCACGCTGCTGGACAGCTAATCAGCTAATTAAATCACTGCAGTGATGGCATACCTGCTCATATGTCCAGTTATGCATGCCTATGTCATTTACCTGACGAACAAGATCCTGCCACAGTGCAGTCCGCTCCTGCTGGTGCTGGCTGCTTCTGGAAATCAGCATTGTGTAGTGCTGCACCAGGCTTTGCTAAATCTCCTCTTCCTATGCTGCTGTGTAAGACGGGTTACGTTGTTGGGCCATCTGGCTGAAAGAGATATGAACAATATGTGTGAGTGAGTCCTGTGGCACACTTTACACCTTTAACCACAGATATCACTTTACTGACATATATACCATCCATTTGTCTGTCAGAGGATACACACGTTCAATACCACTTATTGGTTCTCAGGCAACAACTGACTAACAATGCTTGGCACACTCTATATATCAAACCACTATACAACAGTACCCAGCACACTGTTTGTGACACAATGCACAACCTTGCCACAGGGGAGTATATCATGCCAATGCACGAACAAAGATGCCATCCATTGCAATGAATGTAAAGTATAGTTACAGTAGTACCATTCAACAACCTTAGTCGTTGATGCCATAGCCCTGCCTAACATATGTGCACAGTTGTTACTATAGGTGGCATACTGCTGTAACAGAGTATATATGTTGCTAGATACACACGTATACCCTGTAACACACACATATGATTGCAGCCATGGTACAGGCATAATTACACACACACATCAGACAAACATACAACACACCACTGTATGCCAACACAGATGAGCTTTACCTGTGTACCATAAAGTACTGTGTGCCACTACTTACAAACCCTTATGCCTGAGTTATGTCCTCTGTGCAGACTACAGGAAACACACAAGACAGTGTTTCCAAGCAATGTGAACACACACCATACTGTGTTGTTTAGGTCTACAGCTTCAGGTAGTACTACAGTTCATATGGGAGATGGATTCACCAGCAGTACTACTCAGTAAGCATACATGTATTGCTTTAGCCTACAATGAGACACCATGGTCGTCAACAAGGAACTACGTCACATTGTATGCCATACTACTATGTCTGCCTAACAGTACAATACACATCTTTTGCTGGCCTCACAGCTAGGATAGACACTACCATGTCAGATACAACTTCACACTAACCTATCACATCTTTACAGACCTTGCACACATACAGTGTTACACTTATTCAACCTCACATAGCAGGTATTGCATTGAGTACATGTGTGAGTGCATAGTGTCATAGGTAGGTAATATGCTATTGGCCCTAGGGCCTACAACAGCCTAGCCATATGCTACCCTGGCCTTTGACAAACATGTGCTTTGATTTCACTTGCCCCTGTCAACCAGAACCACAGAGGGGATCCCTGGGGTGTATTACCAATCTCCCAAACAATCATCAGGGGTATTTATGACAACTGCTAATGAGGAGTCTTGTTTGCTATTGCTAGGTGGTCTATTCCAGTGTATGGCATATCTCTGAGATAGGAACCTATGCCTCCAGCATGTGCTGTTTAGTGAGCTGACTCAGTTTAGGGCCCTAGAGCATGTATCCCAGAGGGATTTTGATATGTTGCCATGGTGGTTGTCACCCAGCTATGGGTCTGACATAGCTCTGTATGTCTGGCAGAGGTTACCTCTGTGTGACCGGTATGAAATACAGTCTAGATGTGGTTTTGTGAGTCAGTCTGCATAGGGCATATGTTTGCGGCCAGTATTACCCTTTGTGAGGTATGTCTATGGCCTTTCCACCTGATGTAGTTGTCATGTGAGGTACATACCACACAGGGCATTGTGTTGAGTAGAGGGGAACACTGACCTATATTTCCCTAGATGACACACCTGTTGTCATGACACATACCACACAGACAGCTTACAGGTCTAGTGTGGCACTGTATTTATCAAAGAGGAGGCTACTGTCCACCTGTGTCCCATGTTCCCTCATCACACCTTCAGTGCTAGGTAGATTTCTACCTGTGTGGTAGTTAATGGGTACAGTGTTTTGGAAAGGTGGAATGGCACTGCAGTATCGACACTTGTCTACAGTCCATGCCTTGGCCACCACACACCTGTTGCAGTACATATGACCCCATGTCTCTCTCTCTCTCTCTCTCTATATATATATATATATATATATATATATATATATATATATATATATATATATATATATATATATATATATACATATCTATACACATACATGTACACATCCATTGCTGTACACATAGATGTACATATAGGCACACGTACAGTTCACCTTTCATGGTGGGGATATCACTTATGCGACAGTTGTGGGATGTACAGTTATATGATTATATTGCACAGTGTTGCACAGAATGCATTTTGGTGTCCTCAGCCCATGTAGCTTTAGCAGGCCTCATTGGGTGTAACACAGCAGATCTGACAAATCAGTCCCTCAGCGTTTAACCACCACATGACATATATCAGCACTGCATGCTGTTTTCTATGCTTCGACCTACATAGATATATGCACATAACAACCTTCAATGACAGATATCTGCCCACCCTTCACTAACAGTTGCAGTATGTCCCTTGCCCTATGCACATGTGCAGATACAAATAGATACATACTGCTGCCACACATGGATGATTTGCAGTGTGTAGAGTACTCTTCAGGAACATCTACTACGTGCAAGCACATACATATGAGTTACATACCTTACCTTTGTATTTCCCTGCTCCATCTGTTGTTACAGTTTTGTTGTTTTTTTTTTTTTTTGGTTGTTTGTTTTGGGTTTTCTCCCTCTGTTTCTGTTTCTCTTTCTGTCTCTGTCTCTGTTTCTGTCTCTGTTGTCTGTGTCTCTGTCTGTGTCTCTGTCTCTCTCTCGCTCTCTATCTCCCTGTACCTGCAATGATATTATTGCATGTTTGGACAGCAGGTACAGCCTGCTTTTCTAGGTATCTGCACATGTGCATGTGACAGCCGCTGCACCAATTGCTGCCCACCATTCAGTAATCACATGCAGCCTGCTGTGTGGTGATTGCAGTACTCACTGTGATTGCAACCCACTGCTATAAAATGCTAGGTTAGGTAGGCGTAGCCCTTTCAGCTTTCCAAGGTGGGGCTCATGCTTGTTTGCTCTGGACACCGTTGTGTCAGTCAGAAGGTTGGTATATGTCTCTTATCTGAAGCTACGGTTGTATCCAGTTATATGCATGTTGTACTCAAACCTGAATGTTGCTGCTTCCAGTACACACTTCTCAGTGTAGACATGTACTCACCCCTCCAAATACTAACACAGGATACATGGGAGCATGTACTTTCTTTCTGAATTAGACAATTAACTGCCATACAAATGTGGTTATTGCACTGTATTCCTGTGGCACATGCAGTGTTTGTGAACTACTATACTGTAATTATTACGCTACTCACTTCTGAACAGTTTGTGGTTTGTTTTTGCTGACATTAGCACAGGCTGCTCAAGACAACTGGACATATTTCATTACTGAGTATGCCTACCTACACCCTTGTTTTTGCCTGAATACACAGTTGTGTTGTACCTTTGGGTAGGGGTGCAGAACTGCAAAGGGCATTTTTTATTATCATGTGAGGTTTATCTTGCTGAGCATACAGGGTTGCTGTGTACCTGTTAGTCTATCAAGGCAAGTAGTCTGTCTGCGTAGCTCCCACCTGTGGACATATCCAGATGGTAGCTAGAGGTTAGCCTATTATACTTTGTCTGTGCACCACACCAGTCTTTTCAGCACTGGCACATTGGCATTGTCACAGTTGTTTGCTAGCAGTACATGGCTACATCCTGTGATATTTCTGTGTTGTACCCCTACATAAGGGCATGCTTGTGGAACTCATTCCAAAGCTATTTGCAGAGTGTGTAACAGCAGTAATGCTGATATGCCTGTGTGTTTCTGCCTCTGCCAGGCCTCAGATACTCTCAGGTATATATTTGAACAGCCTCAGTGAAAGGTACATATAAGTGAGATACACCTGCAATATATTACAGACATATTGCAGTTGAGACTTTCTTGGGAATCAGAGCATATGTATAACTACACCTTTTCTGACGTGCAAGCAGTGTCTACTCTCACCTATTGACATTATTCATTACATGTGATTCTACACTGCTCTGCCTAAAGTTAGTACTTTTCAGAGTGATTCAGTGGGGCACAGCTAACATTTGTTTACAAATCAGGGACATCCCTGTAAAGCAGTCACAGTTGGGGAGTCTGGCCTCTGCCCTATTCAACTTTGCCAGTGTTTATCCTGGTCTGATACTGTGTGGTGTTTGTAAGGTGCTACTGTAACATTATTCCCTGCTAGGATGGCTGGTTCTCTTTTCACAGTCATGTCATGCAATTCCACAGCAACTGCTGGTAAAGACCCACAGAACAGAATTTGTGTTATGCCATTCCTAATTTCCATTTACATTCCCTCATTGTAATGCATGATATATTTATTTCAGCAACAAGTTGCTTGTATATTTGCTGTGGCTTAGTGGTAATTCATGCAGTCTATTGTGTCAATGGTCTGGGGTTCGAGACTGACAGAGGTTTTTTCTTTTGCTGCTGAGCAGAACAAGGGCCCTGACATAGAGTGACTAAGGTACCTTTAAGCAGTTGCAAGCAGGTTTGCGTGACACTTAGCGATGCTTAGCTAAGCACACACATGCACACACTCGCTTAAACCCGCTTACCACCGCTTAAAAGTGTTTATTCCCGCTAATCCCCGCGCTAATTTCTTTTAAAGAAAAGAAAATGGGGAGATAGGAAAGTGGTGAAAAAGGGGGCACAAAGAGGGTCAGACAGTAGGTAAACAAGCTCTGGATGTGCAGGATGGGTGTAGGGAAGGTCCATAGCTGCCCAATTCTTTACCAGCAACAGCTGTGTATATGCAATAAATTTGGAGTGAAATTTGAAACCTTCCACCCCTGGGACAGGGGTGAGGACAACAAAGTATGTTGTACTGCCAATTATAATTATCAGTTTACATGTCCAGTGGACATGTGTGTTAAATGGGCAGCTATGTATGGGGCGTAATTTTTTTGTGGGTACAGATTGCCCTTTTTTTTTTTTTTAGGTGAGAGTGGAAAGTGAGGTAGAGGAAGTAGGCATGTTCGGGGAGGTAGGTTGGGAAAGTAAACAGACAAGTCAGATAAGACGCATACAGGGGTGGTGTATGACACATGGGGTGGGTGAACACAATTGACGGGGAGGACGTTTGGAAATCACAAGCCCATGAGCCCACAGATGGTAACAATGGAACTGAGATTCACACCCATGAGCAGTCACCACTGCACCTTCACAGCCCCGAGGGTAGCTGTGCTGGGGGCTGCATAGGACGGGCAGGCTCACTCATGAGATGCACCACTCTCACCTCGAGCTGGCGTAGGGGATCAGTGACTGAATGCTGGATCTCCCTATGCACCACAGCCCGGACCCTTCAAAGGGTGACAGGTGGCCCTTCTCTGCCCAGGCTTGCACGGGGGGGGGGTGAGCCCCATCCCCTGCAGTGCTTCCACCTGAAGGTGGCACAGGACCAATGGAGGAGAGGAGCCCGGGCTGGGCACTGGACCTGCTGGTGCCAGGTGCACTCGCCAGCTGAGGAGGGACAGGTGGGTCCGCTGGGACTGGCCTTCCCATACATTCTGTGATTAGGTGTGTTTAATTACAACATAAACAACAGCATTCCAGATTAGTTGTAACAGCATGCAGTAATATTCCCATTAACCCAACACACCAAGGTTCCAACAGTTGAACAGCAAGCATAACACATGCATATATTGAACGACAGTGAATATTCCAACAGCATGCAGGGATGTTTGGTAGCAACAGGCCACCATGATTGTGGTGTTTGAACAGGGCACATGCATCAACGTGAATGCAAATATTTATAGAACAATAGGTCATATGTCCCAACAAATATTTAAGATTACACATACCCATTGAGGTGTGGAATTGCATGGTTTATGCACATACAGTAGGGTGTAGAAAAAAACCTCAATTAACATCTTATAATTACTTTTAGTCTACACTACATTCCTAGTGACTGCAAGTGTATATCCCCTACATGTATTATTAAACTTGCCACCGTGCATTAGGTTGTGTAATGGGTTTGGCTAGTTCAATATATACCTGACCTATATCTGACATACTAACTGTCCAAGATGCAGATGTTACTGCTGCATATTTCTTGATTGCATTTATTTCTTTATCTACATATCTGGATGTTTTCACATGACATTTTCACTTCAATTTGTACAGAACCCTGCATTTCTTGAAGCACACTCACATTTCTGGGGAACAAATTAACATGCTACTCATGTGCCAGATTTACTTATGCATGCCAGCCAGTAACTGACTGTTGAGGACTGTATATATGCTTCACAGCTGCTAGCACTTCCATCTCACTCCTTTATTTGTTATAACAGTGCATATTGAAGACATATTCAAGATATATTATACCTTTATTAATAGGTTAGAACACTCTTTTTCAGGCTAACTCACTTATTTTATATGACAGTACCTGCAGAGATATTATTCTGGATATATTTTACCTTTCTTAATGGGTTACTACACTCTTTTTCTGGCTCTCTGTCTTTTTTATCTGACAGGACATGCAGAGGACTTATTCAGGCCATTTTATGGCTGTATTATTGGACTACAACACTTTATTTCATGCTCTCTCTCTTATTTTATATAACAATACATGCAGAATAATCACTAACCTGCCTGGTGGCGCAGCCTTAGCAGCCTATCTGCATAGGCTTGCTGATTCGCAGCATGGTCACCTGCAGCTGTAAAGTAAATGAAGGGATATCGAGACATACCTAGCCGTTATACAGAATCAATTATCAATTCTTACATACTGCATTCCATGGCTACCTACTCAGTTGTGGGGCATCTTGCATCCCACGGGCCTCCTGTATCCATTGGTTCAGATGGTCCTGCTTCCGTCTCTTCAGGTCTGCATGGTGGTGACGGACCTGCTCATCAGTCCGAGGAATGCCTGTGACACTGGTGCGGTCATGAGCTAACCGGTTCTAAGCCTCTGCCTTGTACTCCGTCCCTTGGAACTGGCCCTGCAGGAGTCTTGACTCATGACGGTGGACAAGTAGCCAAACCATGTATTTTGACTCCTTGATGCCCCAATGTTGCACTCGGAAGCATGTACACTCTCCAGCACCAGCCATTCTAACTGCAGATGTGAGCTACAATCAGTTATGGTGAGTATTCCCGCCTATGGGGCTTAAATATGCCGCATTTCCCGCACTTTTTTGTGATTGGCTGTTTTTGAAAATTCTCAGCTGACTGCAGACCTGCTTAATAATGGTTAATCTACCATTTCTAAGTATATGTATGTTAACATTGGCTGTTTCTCCTAAGCTGTCATGGCTTAGTGGTTCTGTACTTTAATTATGATGCACAGGGTCCTGGGTTCGAACCCTGTTATTCATTTTATTTTAATACTGTCCAGACAGGCTAGGGGGTTTGTGGCTGTGTTTAAGCAACTTTGCTCTACATTGCTCCACGGTGCCCTGGTTGGCGTGTCGCACACGTCCTCGCAAAGACATTGCGCTGGTTAAAGCGCTATTTTGCTATGGGCACCTCTACTGCTCTGGGTAAAGCACTCTTAAACTTTGGGCAACTCTAGTGCGCTGGGCAAAGCGCTGCTTAACTGCGGGCAATTATATATCAGGATCCTTTAAAATATATATTTTGTTCACTGATACATTGGCCATTTCACTGCTTTTTACTAATATTTTAATCATATATGTCAGGTATTATTTCATATACTGATTTAAAACATAAATAAGAAGGGGAGTGGTGGAACTCGAGCCATGAATGTCTCCTCTTTGTGCAAACGCTCTACCATTATGCTATTGCTATTTGGTGTGATTTGCATAAACATTCTTTCTTATGCTCTTCCATGTCGGAATTGCTAACTACAGCTAAGCAATAGGCACACCTGCGCACACACGCGCAAATACAGGCGGCTATTTCAGGAATTAAAAAAAATAAAATTTAATGTTTTACTTTTTATAACTGTGATGGGGGTTTACAATATCAGTGAGTGTGGTGTTGGGTGCAAGGACATTTGAGCGGACTTGCTCTTGTGTGTTTTCATTTTACTTTTCCAGCCCTTGCAGGGGCGTGGACATTTAGACTGCTCGGCAGTCGGACATGCCCCTGCTTTCCTACACATTGTCTGTGTAAGACTTACGGTTGAGTCAGCGTGCCCTCATGAATATTCATGGCATGCTGACGTCATACCATTCAACTGCAGCCTCCAAGTAAGACTTATTAAGTCTTACACGGAGGATTTGTGAATCCGGGGGAAGGTTTCATTTGCAATGAGCCACTCTGTACAGTAATGGCTGTAAAAATACACTTGCAGTCCAACCTTACCTGTGGCAACTCATATAAAGTAATGCTCATAATACAGAAGACCCGGGGTTTTAATCTATCACACTCCTAATTTTATTAATACTTGTCCACTCAATTTAAAAAAAAAAAATTAAATTAAACATTATAAATAACAATAAGTATGTATAACATTGGAGCTCATATGACTTATATGTGTGACAGAAGTTATACTGAAAATTCTGATTTTGTAATTATAATTGTCTTCTCTGGCCTTGGATGGCCTTCAGACCTGAATGATAGTCAAACACACATGAATGTGTAAACCAGGACCTTTTCAGGTAACACACATACATGGTTAACCAGTCACTCTGGCATGCGTATTTATATGTAATTCATGAGCATATAAGACATGCACTTCTTCTATGGTAAGGATGAAAAATCACCTACGTGGAAGAATATGTTTTGTCCCTAATGCATAGGTTAGAATCCCAGATTGTACAAATTAATTTTATCAGTGTGTAAAGCCACACAAAAAAATGTGCCAGGTCATAAAATTTACACTCCCACTACATATATACAAAGTTAAGTCACCTAACAGTTACAGTAGCAACCAACCCATAAACTAATGCCAATTGTCAGATTAACCTTCCTATCTCAAAAGCATCTTTCGTCTCTGTTTGCTACTGTTACTCTCCACTTAACCTCACACAAACATGGTTGGCATGGTTGTTCAGGTTTGCATACCAGTATTAAATAAGATAACACTAACTGACAGGAAAGTACTCTTAACTGTTGATGTTTTCCCTGAGCAGACATTTCTGGAGATTGAAAGGAAGATGCCCAATTTAGGGGTTAAAAGTGAGGTGTTGAGGAGTCCAGAATCTTTATTGGACTCTTTGTAAATTATCAGAGCTGAAGGATCTTGTAGGTGGACTATACAAGCTCCCAGTACAAGTCTGAGGCATGGAATACTCTGGACAAGACTGTCTCCAGCGTGACTGGCATCCCAGACACTGGAGAATAGTGCAGGCACCATTTTAATGACCTCAATAGGTACAAGCAGGATACACTCAACCAGTGGCTAGTTGAGTTTGGGACTGCTGACATCCCATAGTTGTATAAGTATACAGATAAATAGAACTTAAACTAGACAGTATGCATAATGCTCTTCTCTTGTTCACTTTTTTTTATTCCACAGCCAACCAGGAGATAATGGTGAATAGGAAAGCCCATTCTGAGCCTTTAAAAAGACTGAGGGAAGCAAGGGGTATGTATGCAGCACAGTATAACTATTATTTTATCAAAACTATTGCTCTTCTATACAGTAGTAGCAAATTAAACATGCACGTCCTAACTGTAAAATCAAGCATGCATGCTTTGGTCTGTAGCACAAGGCAACTGTAGGAGTCAATTATCATACTGTAGTCAGATATTCTAGGTTCAAATACCACAAATAACAAATATTTAGTAAAATTATTTAAACATATTACCTAATAATTTCAAAAGAAGTGGCATAATGTCCTGCTGTTAACTTAATCTTTATTATTTGACCAAGAATATGTGCAATGCATGCACATTGTAAGGATTAATTTGAGCAATCATCAGTTATAGTTTGTAGTTGTTAAAATGTACACTTAAATGTAGAAGTAGAAATAAAATATTTATATTGTAACAATTCATTGTATGTCACTTATGATGATTATCTGTGTTTTCATTTTTATATGTTTGGACAAAACATTTTGCTGTCATCTGTTTCTGACAAATCACAAAATGCTTTATAGCACAGGGAGCTAGGCCAACCACTGTGGCTCATCCTGCCCACACTCTACTAGCTCTGGCACCGATGCCCAGCACATCTGGGACCCAGTCTGGCAGTACTGCCTCTGCTGCCCCTGCCTTACCTGTGCCTTCCACATTAGGTAGCATTACCCTAGCAGCTGGTGCAGTGGTACCCTCCAGGAGTAGTGGCGGAAGTGGGGATTTTGTCACCTGCCAGGAGATGTCAGGCTTGGTGCATAGGGTCATGCACAGCACTATTGGTTCACACCTATGCTGGATGGAGTGGATGCCTTTTATTATGGCACAAAAACAAAGATGTCAAGCACTCCAACAGTCAGTGTAAGGGGACAATGATGACAGTTCTGTGGGTAAGGACTAGATTATCACTGTCCTCATGTTTGATGGGCATGGTCATATCTGATGTCCCCTCCCTATCCCCAATCATAGTGTCCCCCAACCTGTTACATCTTCCACCGTCCCTGTGTCCTGTCATGTTTGTCCTCTTTGCATCTGCTTCCTCACCTACCCTACTTACCTGACCCAGAAATAGCTAGGTCCCTTCCCAACATTCTTCTCTTACTGAAGAAAAAAATAAAAATGGGCACCTGTCCCACAAAAAAAAAAAAAAAAATCTCATCCCATACAAAGCTCTCCACTTTGCACGTCTTCCTCCTGCTTCCCCCCATTTCACCACTTTCTTATCTATCCCATTTTAACACCTTTAATCTGGTCAAAAATAGAATCACACACCACACACATAAGTGAAACAAACCATTGAAGCCCTTCACTTTCTTCCTCTGTATTTGCATGGAGTTTGGCATTGCAAACCAATGCTGAGTGACAGTGAACAGCTCTTCAATAGTGAGGTTACTTACACACAATGCTGCTTAACTATGCTGCTCTAAGGTAACACACAGTGAAAGATGAATAAAGAATCATTTCATTACATTATTCGTGCATATTTAAAAGTATTATATACAGCTGGATTTGAACCCTGAATCAGGTGTGCTCAAAATAAATATCTTAAGACACATACACCTGCTGTCACAGAGTTAGCTAAATAGGAGGTGTATTTCTTACACTCAGTCCTATCAAAAGTGCTAACGGCAGAGCCTCTCAGCTTAACATGTTTGCGCAGAGGTAAGCAAACCAATATAACTTTTATAGGTTTAGTAATGAAGGAGAGGCCCACATTAACTCTTCCTTAATTACGTGCAAATGAGGAAAACACTATAAATATTTTTTAAGGTTAGATGATTTACAACACATTTCCAATATGAACTACTTATAAACACCATAGTATGTGTTCGATGTGTCTACTATAGCAAGTATGGCTAAGTATTGTTCAAGTAGGAGTTCTTAAATGTGTATCTCACATACGCAAACACTTTGCCATCGATCGAGTAAACCCGCTGCTCAAAGGAACACTATAGAAAGTGGTTATAAGTGCACATTACCATATTGCACTTATGTTTTCTGCTCACTGAGTTTACATCCCATTAAAGAACATGTAAAAACACAACTAAAGGGAAGACAATTTTTACGGAAAGAACACATATGCACATTGTAGCCATGTGTTACCTGCAACCATACACTTGATACTTGGTCTCTCGTGAGTTGTTCCCAAATATATCAACTACACTACAGAAATAAATGAAAAAAAAATGCTTTGTTACATACCATGTACATCTTTATACTGACAATACACAGTTATATTGTTTAATAATTGTAGTAATGCAAACAGCTGTATGCATATAGTGTGCTAGTTTGTAAAGCTGTCTCTTAAAGTATACCTGCACATTGGAAACACAATAGCAAATACTGCACTTTGCACATTCATAAATCTAAACACAAAAAATTCACCACTAGGGCCAAGTGAATACTAAAACTGTAAAGAACCAAAATCCACAAGGAACCACTTCAGAACACACAGACACAAAGCACACTCTTACATATAAATACTTGAATAGGTTTTGTCAGTTGGTTGTAATTAATGTTTTAATGGATTCAAGTATTTACATGTAAGAGTGTACTTTGTGTCTGTGTGTTCTGAAGAAGTGACAATGAATGCAGAGATTAAATGTTTTGTACACTAGCATCATGTGATGGTCTTCCTGTGGTTCCTTGCGGATTTTGGTTCTTTATACTCATAAATCTGTTAACATGCAGAACTTTAATATCTTGACAGTCATACATGGTTAACCATCCATTTCATATAGGCCTCTTAACATCTTCTCTCAAACATCCAATGGTGATGCCATCCACTATAAATTGTCCAACAGCATTGTAAACATCCAACAGAATTATAAAAGTCTGATGTGCTGTGATGCTTACATTAAGTATTGAGCCCTGTAGCTGGTGTTCTTGTTAGGTAGGTGTTCTAATCTCACTGTGGGTAACTTGTGTGTATCTAGTCAGAAGGATATAGCTGTGTACCTTACAGTCATCAGTGCAATCTCAAATATTTTGACAATTTACATGACTACACATCCATTTCATTCAGGCCTTCCAACATCTTCTCTCAAAAGACCATTTTACACAAGCATGTGAGATATTGCTTTTACCATCCGCTTCTCACCAGACACTGCCATGTCATTACTTATAAAGTGCTGTCCAACACTCTAAAAGTCAGGTTTGTGGTGTGAAATGTGTATTAAGTAGTGTGCTCTGTGTAAATAGTTGGGTAGGTATTCTATTCTCGCTCTGATCAACTGGTGTGTGTGTGTGTGTGTGTGTGTGTGTGTGTGTGTGTGTGTGTGTGTGTGTGTGTGTGTGTGTGTGTGTGTGTTCACTTGGTTAACATTTGAGAGAGCATTTTTCACCATCATAGGTTCATAAGTTGGTACTTGGCTATCAGCCCTAGGGCCAATACAAGCCTAGCCATAACAATTCCCTGGCTATTTCTTCCCACAGTATTTACTTCGCTGGACCCCTGTGGGACATTACTATTACCATCTTCTTCTCAACAGACAGTGCTGATGTCATTAGCTATAAAGTGTTGTCGGACACTCTAAAAGCCAGACTTGTGCTCAAATGCCTTCGTTAAGTACTGTGCTATGTAAACAGTTAAGTAGGGGTTCTGATCTCACTGCAGTCAAGAGATATTTTTTGTGTGTGTGTGTGCATGTGTATTCACTTGGTTGACATTTGACTGAGCATTTTAGACCAGCATGCAGGACACTGTGCTATTACAATATTCTACTCACCAGACATTGTTGATGTCATCAGCTATAAAGTGTTGTCGGACATTATAAAAGCCAGACTTGTGCTGTGATGCTTGCATTAAGTATTGCACTATATAAATAGTTCAGCAAGGATTCTATTCTCACTGTGTGTGTATGAGTGTGTGTGTGTGTGTGTGTGTGTGTGTGTGTGTGTGTGTGTGTGTGTGTGTGTGTGTGTGTGTGTGTGTGTGTGTATACACTTGGTTAACATTTGAGAGAGCATTTTTCACCATCATAGGTTCATAGGTTGGTACTTGGCTATCAGCCCTAGGGCCAATACAAGCCTAGCCATAACAATTCCCTGGCTATTTCTTCCCACAGTATTTACTTTGCTGGACCCATTTGGGACATTACTATTACCATCTTCTTCTCAACAGACAGTGCTGATGTCATTAGCTATAAAGTGTTGTCGGACACTCTAAAAGCCAGACTTGTGCTCAAATGCTTATGTTAAGTACTGTGCTATGTAAACAGTTAAGTAGGGGTTCAGATCTCACTGCAGTCAATAGATATTTTTTTGTGTGTGTGTGTGTGTGCATGTGTATTCACTTGGTTGACATTTGACTGAGCATTTTAGACCAGCATGCAGGACACTGTGCTATTACAATATTCTACTCACCAGACATTGTTGATGTCATCAGCTATAAAGTGTTGTCGGACATTATAAAAGCCAGACTTGTGCTGTGATGCTTGCATTAAGTATTACACTATATAAATAGTTCAGCAAGGATTCTATTCTCACTGTGTGTGTATGAGTGTGTGTGTGTGTGTGTGTGTGTGTGTGTGTGTGTGTGTGTGTGTGTGTGTGTGTGTGTGTGTTCAGTTGGTTGGCATTCAAGAGACCATTTTAGATAAGGATGTTGGGCACTGTTATTAGCATCCTCTTATCACCTGTCACTACTGTCATCACTTGTACAGTGGTGGTCGACATTCTAAAAGTCAGACTTGTACTGTGAAACTTGTGTTAAACACTGAGCCCCCAGGTGGTGCACTTAGTTAGGTAAATTCTATTCTTACTGCGGCCAACTTGTGTGTATTTGTTCAGTTGTTTGACATTCAAAAGACCATTTTACAGCAGTATATGGGACACTGCTATTATCATCCTCTTCTCACCAGATACTGTTGATGTTGTTACTTATAAAGTGTTGTCTGACACTCTAAAAGTCAAGCTTGTGCTATGGCATTTGCATTAACTGCTGTACTTTTTGAATACTTATGTACAGGTTATATTCTCACTGCAGTAAGCAATCACTATAGTGACAATTTTAAAACAATATGCAAGTCCACACCTATGTCAAACCATACTCCAAACATCTCATTGTAGCATACAATGATGTCATCCTGTATACTATGCACTCTGACAGAATTCAAGATAAACCTGTGCTGTGGCAGTAACATTAACTACTGTGTTTGTGAGCTACATTACCTACACACATAGGGGTTCTAATCTAACAGCAGATGGCTTGCATGTTTATACATAAACCTATCATTTCTGACACAATTTTACACAGGGAAATGACTCCACATCCATGTCCTATACTTCCACCTTGTTATCCTCTGCATACAGTGATGGTATCACACTCCATAAAATGCAACATGACAGTGTTACAGTCAGACATATATGGTGTTGCTACTGTGATATTGCATGACATTCATATTTTACACCTACATGGGTGTAATGCTAAAATCAGGCCCAGTCTACTGCTGTATGTGTGTGATTGGTGGTGCTTTATGACCATTGTATGATCTTTGGAATCATTTTTCATTTCACAACCACTTGGGAAACCTTTCATGTAGCCCCATGCATCTACCATCCACCTGCTTCCACTAGCCACATCACATCCTTACTGCAGAGAAGTGGAGGATGTCCTCAAGGCAAATATGCATAGACACACCATGAAGCAGAGTCCTTCCATGAGCCTCTGTAAGCCATTTCAAGACCACTGTATGTGTGATTGCTAATGCTGTCATGCATATGGACAATTGCAGGATGTAATACAATCCAATAAATATACATATATATGCACAATAGGCTTGCTATCTTCCATAATATAGGTATAAAGATTTTTTTTACATGGTATTATAATGGCTAGGATTTCATGTGATGCTGGTCATTAGTCTAATAATGTTCTGTGACCCTATGAAAAGTTGACATGTCAATGTTGCTGTCATTGATATGCACTATATTGAGGTGTGGATGTAAAGCATGGCTACTAGAGAGTCTTACAATCTGTGATGTGAGCTAATGTATCAATGGCCATTGTTGCCATTGCAGCATATGTTCCTTCTATAACAGCTGTAGTAGTATGCCTTCTGAGAACTGTTGACATGGTATGATACACTTTTATGTATATTGTTAGCATAATAAGACGTGTTGTTGTAGTAGAGCAGATCAACCTTCTACACAGTTTACATTCCACCATCACAGTGACACTTGCAGTATGGTACAGGTGTGCATGTATCTGCATACCATCATTAAATATCCTGGTAAAGCCATCCATATAAATTCCTTCTAATTACATGGTGACATAAGTCTTGTGCCGTACAAATGTTATGCAGTGATATACACAACCAAGGTATCACATTTCCTGATTCAATTGCAACCTTGTAGAATTCATAGTATGTGCAGTTGTTTTGCTATACACAAGGATTATTGTGGTGGTCAGCACCACCATTATGTGACTATTAGGATTTGTGTTGGGAAATGTTCTGCATGAGCCACAAACAGCTCATCTGTACTGTGTCCTGATATAACATCAGGACACTCAAACACAGCTTGCCCATGAAACACATATAGGCATATGCTGTGCAATAGATGTTAATATGTGACATTGCTACAGTTGTATGACTGTGTGCATAGTACCAGTGTGTGTAATGTGATAGATGACCAAGTTTGTATTTGAAGGTCTTTTCACAAATCATTTATTTCAATAAATGTGAAATGTTAATGGGAATACACAACTTAAGCACAGATCTGTATGTGGATGTCACCAGATGTACCAAACAGGAGGAAATAGACAACTGCTAGCTAACAGTTTGTCTCACACATCACCCCTCTGTTGTCACTGGCCATCAGACAAAGTATACATGCACACATTACTCATGTTTTATTCTAAGGAGGGCAGCTCATCTATGACCACCATATGGCTAAGAACACAGGCTCAGTTGGCTCTGACAACATCACAGGTTGCCTGTAGAGTGACTCATAACATGACCTACCAGACACAGTTGGATCCATACTTTAACACAGCCTCCAGGCTGCCTATATTCCCATAGAAGGGTGTACGTCAACATGCATTCATCTGACTGGGGTTGACAATCACCTGATGCATGGAGTTACAGACCCATCCTGACTCTTATCATATGTGAGGTAGATCAACAACTCACCACTGACCTTCTCGAAAAGGACAGAGGTATTATCCTGGTTGTGTACCAAACACATGTGTGATTTATTCACGCTATGCATATCTATTATATCTATTCAATGCCCTCAAAATGGTCACCATGGGCAAGCATGATTACTGTCATCCTGTATAACTGGATCTGGCCAAGGCATTTGACACAATTCTGCACAGAAGTATTCCTGAGAAGCTGTCACAAGTGGCCATAAAATCATATATCACCAAGTGGGTAGAACTCTGGATCACATACATGACAGATAATTATGGTGAAGTTCAGTAGTAGAAATCACCTATATATCTAGAGTCTGGAGATCAGGTTTTACTGTACCTCAGTGTCTCTGTGCTAGTCCCTTTTATGTTTATTATTTAGGTTTCAGATGTCTAGGAATGATGAACACATCCTTTGTCCAACCAGCTTTGTGCAGAGGACTGCAGTTAGTGGACAATCATTGAATCCAAGTGTAACACTGGTATAAAATAGACAGAATAAAAACACACACAAAAGGATTGCTGTCACAGCCATGGAACACAGTAGATGAGCAAAGCTTGGGCTGGTTAGATCCATTACAAAAAGCAAATTACAAAGCTGAAGTTATAATATAGCCAGAATACCTCATATGAAGGGACTATGTGTTATATGGACTTTGAACTCAGGTAGATGGCATGTGGAATGTCACCAGCATGTACCCAACAGTGCTGACTACTCCCTTGTATGTAACTACAACTCCTGAGTATAGGTGAGGCATCTACATCAAAGGGCATTATAGCTCCATAGTTCTCTGTACTCATCTGCCGCAACAATAATGAGTATAATGCACCATTTTTCATGTACCCTCTACCAACACATCTTCCTGGAATGAGTTACTGAAGTGCACTGCATTTTACTTACAGTGAGGTTACACACATGTTGCAACCCATATGTACATAT
This sequence comes from Protopterus annectens, assembly GCF_019279795.1. Lineage (NCBI taxonomy): Eukaryota > Metazoa > Chordata > Ceratodontiformes > Protopteridae > Protopterus > Protopterus annectens. The sequence goes on along the minus strand of NC_056729.1, from coordinate 755,098,562 downwards.
TCTTTTTATTGCATAAACATTACTGTTTGATGTTGAAAACCCCCATCACAGTATTTTACAAGATGCATGAGTGATACATGTTCCTGTATTGATGCACACAGTAAATTCATAAGCTGATTGACAACATTGATGGCATGGGTTATGTTTGTGACAGTGTGGATTGAGCCATATGTATGCCATGCACACCTGTCAACAACTATTTGTGGATTGCTCCTAATTCGCATGCAAGTATAACAGTGATCTTTCTTAACAATCTCCAGCAGATGTTAAATTTCATGGAGGGTATGTTGATTCCACTCATAGAGTGTTGACAAATCATGACAATTGTACAAGTGTGTTGCTCTTACTGGAGCCATCTATGATCACTCACAGTCACATATGTTATGACACGATATGGGATTAATGTGGTGGTATCATTCTGATATTGTCCATGATTGTGTGACCAATGCTTCTGTCTACTGTTATCCATGAGCCTGTTACTATGTGTCCCATTTGGGTTTGATACTCTATCACTGACATTTACATTCATAGTCAGGCAACTCATTTTACACACCTTCATATCGCTTTAGTCTCAACCCCTAGTTGTATATACCATCCATGAAATATGTCCTCTGCATTGTTCTTATCAGGATGCTTATAACACAAAGAATCCTCTACACTGATCTGTCATCTTGTTTGACAGTCACATAATATACAAGAACTGGCAATAAATACTGTATGCAGATATGTGATTACTGTTTCATGCTACAACTGTCTTTATTAATGTGCCCTCATCTGCTTTAGATTACCATGTGTTATCTGTCCTCTTCCCCGTGGTGCTCATTCCTTTATACAGTCCATAGCTGTGTCCCTTTTACAATGCACACACTACCCCTGACCTATTTATTTATAATACAGTCCTATGTACCTTGATGATCATGTAGTCGACACTTTGAACATTTAGTATGCCTGAAACAGGTTTCCATAGTACTTTGCACTGTATACACATTCATGTAATGTGTTGGTACAGTACACATTGCTTTATTACTAACCCTGATAATCATTGTGGCCTTCTACACAATCCTGCAGACTTGGCTTGCCCATAGGTAAACATATGTATATGCCTGCAGGTGTTACAGAACTGTGCCTGTATACATTAACATGTGGTGCACATCATGCATATGTAATTAACGCTGCTGTTCACCCAGCACCAAACACGTAAACTCCACATGGAAGCTTAGTGTGAGAGAGCCTACATGGATTTTATTGAATCCCCAGGTTAGTTCTTTTTGACAGTATAAGTTCTTTTCCACACTGTGCTGTGTTATGCAGTGGCATTCCTGTACACTAGATATTGTATCAGTAAGAAATTCTTTCTCATCTAAAAAAAAATACTCAGCTGCATGAATTGTCTGTCTTTTTCTTATTTTTGCAGAATCAAGTTACTACCTGTTTAAAATAAAGTCATTATAAATGTTGAACAGTAAATTGTTAAAATTTAAAAAAAAATCAGGTTAACAAGAACTGTAATAGTACATGAAGCACATTGAAAAAATGACAACATGCCCAAACAATCGCTTAAGTGATTCTACTACATCTCACGTGACTGTTCGCTGGAGCTCTAATTGAGCAAATGCAACCAGTCAAAGTCTCACCCTAATAAAAAAACATGTACACAGATCAGGAGAGTATGTCTCCTAATCTGATTATTTTATTTGGTCAAGCTGCTGTACAACACATATCTACATTTTGTGAAATGTTTTTCATTCTGCTTGTAATTTTTTTGTTGTTTGCTGTACCACACACATACTTCCAGTTTTTGAATATTTGTAAAATATTTTCTTGTTGTTTTTTATTATATCTCTAGTCTCCTCAGTCTTCAACTGAAAAGGGGATTTTTTTCTTGCCCACTCAGAATTTCTTGGTAAATAAAGGCAATAAATAAATAAATAAAATAGCTATATATATATATGTATATATATATATATATATATATATATATATATATATACATATGGCTATTTTATACACTTTGCTTTTAGCCCACACAATTATGATTTGAGTGTTACCACAATGAGCAAAAGCTAGCAGAGCTCTCAATGAATTTATATACAACTAAAGCAAGCCTACCACAATATTTACCCAGCACCCTTGTCCAGCTTAAAACTGTTAGCAGCTATGGAAAATTGCAGAGAAGCTTGAGTACACAATGTCACGCAAAGGTTGTTGCCTGTAGGCAAAACTAGTGAATGAACACATGCACACAATATAATACAAAGTAAAGAGCAAGTTTATTCAAACAGTTAAGATGCAGAAGTTAAAATGAAACTGTTCATATAATGGAAAGAGTTCCCTTTGGTTTTTTATTTGGGATTGCCTGATCCATGCAGTCCTGGAGGTGTTCATAGAAGGCATTTGTAAGGGCTGCTTGGGTTGTGGTTTCCACTGGGGGGGGGGGGGGGGGGGGGGGGGGGGGGTCAGCCTTGGGAACAGTGACTAGCTGTTCCATGGCATTTGAATTTATGAACTCCAGGAACTGTTGGGCTAGAAAGTTAGGGCTTGAGTAATTTTCCCAGTCTATATTCGGGTAGTTGAAGTCACAATATGATGGTGTTTGGAGATACATTTATACCCTCCAGTGTCTTCAGGAAGGCTGTGTGGGGTTCCTGAGTTTGAGAGGGTGGCCTGTAGCATGCTACAATTTGTAGAGCAGTTTTGCCTATGGTTAGTTGCACCTGGATGGTTTCCAAAGCTTGCATTGCCACCAACCTGGAGGTGTGGGTATCCTTTATGAATATGGATACACCTCCTTTTGTGGTGTGGTCCGGGTTTTGGGGCGGGAACGCATGATATGAGGTAAAACCTAATAGTGCCGGGTGCTCTCAGGAGCCTTGAACCAGGTTTCACTTACAGCACAGACATCGATGTTCTCCATACTGAGAAGGGCCTCAGTGCGTGCATTTTGAGATTTAGACTTCTGGCATTGAGCAGCATTACCCTCAGTTTCTTCCCATTTTTGTTTTCTAGGGTGGTAGGTTTAGAATTTGAGCCTTGCCTAAAAAGGCACTATGGGGTGGCAAGAGCCTTAGCCAATATCCGGAATCCCAGGGGTGACAGGTGCAAGCCTTCCCTTGCGAAGCAGCGTGGCTTGTCAAGCATGTCATCCCGGGCAGACAGACACTGGATCCCCTTTGAATGACACCAGACATTAAGCCAATTGTTAAAGCTGATCATCTTGTCTCTATATTGTGGCATCATTCTTGGTGAAGGAAGGATACTGCTCAGGGTCAGGGTCATACCTGCCTGGGCTACATAATCAGAGAGCTCCTCTATGTCTCTTTTCATGTAGTCCAGGGAGGTACGTCTCAGGTCGTTCACACCAGCATGGACAATGAACTGTGTCATATTTGTACTTGCCGTGGAGTGACCCGAGTGCTTGTGTTATGTGGCGGATTCTAGCACCCGATAGGCAGCTTACTGTGACCCTCTCCTTGTTCAGCCTGGTGAGTGGGACGTCAGTGTGTCTGACTATGGAGTCACCTATGACAAGCATGTTTGGTGTTGTATTTGGCCTTAAGGGCTGTGACTGCTTTGCACACTGATTTTGTGGTTTATGTGTTGCTTGTGGGGTGTCTTGAGGTAGCAGTTGTTTGGGTGTCTGCTTTGGAGGCCTCTGCTGTTTAGGTACATTTTTACTCAGAGCCTCCGAGTATGTCTTTGTGTGTTTATGTGTTTGATTCAGTGGTGTGGTAGCATTATGTGAGGCTGGTTTTGTGGTGTATGTAGTTGCCTTCTCCTCCTGTCTGGTCTTGCCAGTCCTGAGTTGAGAGAGCTCAGCCTCCAGTTTGGCTAAATAGCTGCATCTCTCGCAAGTATTTGTGCTATGTGGGAGGAGGAGAGGGTTGTCTGTGTACATGAGGCAATTGTAACATTGCCTCAATATTCCCAGATTTACCAACTGGACAGGAGAGGATGCCAGCATCTGGCCCTTCAAAATGCTAGAAAAATTAAGAAGTTAGGTATGGGACTGAATAAGAGAGGACTTAGTAAGGAAGTGGGTACTCCTGGTGAGGGACTTTGTATAATATAGAAGTGACAAGTGCTGAGCTTTTTTTTTTTTTTTTTTTTTGAGAAAAAAAAAAACTTTTAGGAACAAGTGCTGCGCTTTTTAGTCAAGGGATATACTGTTTTGGTTACTAGTAGAGCAGTTCTAAGGGAAAAAATGAAGAACAGACTTTATGGAACCAGAAAAAGTTTAACCTTGTTAAACCGGCGCTGCCCAATGCTGCTCTAGTGGCAACTCCGTGCTAAATCACGCTAAAGCACGCTAAAGCGTGCTTTATGTGAGGTAGATCAACAACTCAACACTGACCTTCTCGAAAAGGACAGAGGTATTATCCTGGCTGTGTACCAAACACATGTGTGATTTATTCAGGCTATGCATATCTATTATATCTATTCAATGCCCTCAAAATGGTCACCATGGGCAAGCATGATTACTGTCATCCTGTATAACTGGATCTGGCAAGGCATTTGACACAATTCTGCACAGAAGTATTCCTGAGAAGCTGTCACAAGTAGCCATAAAAACATATATCACCAAGTGGGTAGAACTCTGGATCACATACATGACAGATAATTATGGTGAAGTGTGTGAAGTCACCTATATCTAGAGTCTGGAGATCAGGTTTGTACCTCAGGTCTCTGTGCTAGTCCCTTTTATGTTTATTATTTAGGTTTCAGATGTCTAGAATGATGAACACATCCTTTGTCCAACCAGCTTTGTGGAGGACTGCAGTCAGTGGACAATCATTGAATCCAAGTGTAACACTGGTATAAAATAGACAGAATAAACACACACAAAGGATTGCTGTCACAGCCATGGAGACACAGTAGATGAGCAAAAAGCTTGGGCTGGTTAGCTCCATTACAAAAGCAAATTACAAAGCTGATTATAATATAGCCAGAATACCCTTATGAAGGGACTATGTGTTATATGACTTTTGAACTCAGGTAGATGGCATGTGGAATGTCCACCAGCATGTACCCACAGTGCTGACTACTCCCTTGTATGTAACACAACTCCTGAGTATAGGTGAGGCATCTACATCAAAGGGCATTATAGCTCCATAGTTCTCTGTACTCATCACAACAATAATGAGTATAATGCACCATTTTTCATGTACCTCACAACACATCTTCCTGGAATGAGTTACTGAAGTGCACTGCATTTGCCACAGTGAGCTTACACACATGTTGCAACCCATATGTACATATTCTTTTTATTGCATAAACATTTCTGTTTGATGTTGAGAAACCCCCATCACAGTATTTTACAAGATGCATGAGTGATACATGTTCCTGTGATGCACACAGTAAATTCATAGCTGATTGACAACATTGATGGCATGGGTTATGTTTGTGACAGTGTGGATTGAGCCATATGCATGCCATGCACACCTGTCAACTAGCCAGGATTGCTCCTAATTTGCATGCAAGTATAACAGTCTCTCTCTTAACACCTCCAACAGATGTTAAATTTTGCGGAGGGTATGCTTGATTCCCTTCATAGAGTGTTGACAAATCATGACAATTGTACAAGTGTGTTGCTCTTGCAGAGCCATCTATGATCACTCACAGTCACATATGTTATGACACAGATACGGGATTAATGGTGGTATCATTCTGATATTGTCCATGATTGTGTGTGCTTCTGTCTACTGTTATCCATGAGCCTGTTACTATGTGTCCCATTTGGTTGATACCTATGCTGACATTTACATTCATAGTCAGGCAACTCATTTTTGCACACCTTCATAATACGCACCTAACCCCTATTGTATATACCATCCATGAAATATGTCCTCTGCATTGTTCATATCAGGATGCTTATAACACAAAGAATCCTCTACACTGATCTGTCATCTTGTTTGACAGTCACATAATATACAAGAACTGTGCAATAAATACTGTATGCAGATATGTGATTACTGTTCATGCTACAACTGTCTTTATTAATGTGCCCTCATCTGCTTTAGATTACCATGTGTTATCTGTCCTCTTCCCGTGTGCTCATTCCTACAGTCCATGTGTGTCCCTTTTCAATGCACACACTACCCCTGACTATTTATTTATAATACAGTCTATGTACCCTTGATGATCATGTACAAACATTTAAGTATGCCTGAAACAGGTTTCCATAGTACTTTGCACTGTATACACATTCATGTAATGTGTTGGTACAGTACACATTGCTTTATTACTAACCCTGATAATCATTGTGGCCTTCTACACAATCCTGCAGACTTGGCTTGCCCATAGGTAAACAGATGTATATGCCTGCAGGTGTTACAGAACTGTGCCTGTATACATTAACATGTGGTGCACATCATGCATATGTAATTAATGCTGCTGTTCACCGCGCAAACACGTAAACTCCACATAGGCTTAGTGAGAAGCCTACATGGATTTTATTGAATCCCCAGGTTAGTGCTTTTTGACAGTATAAGTTATTTTCCACACTGTGCTGTGTTATGCAGTAGCATTCCTGTACACTAGATATTGTATCAGTAAGAAATTCTTTCTCATCTAAAAAAAAAAACACTCAGCTGCATGAATTGTCTGTCTTTTTCTTATTTTTTGCAGAATCAAGTTACTACCTGTTTAAAATAAAGTCATTATAAATGTTGGATAGTAAATTGTTAAAATTTAAAAAAAATCAGGTTAACAAGAAGTGTAATAGTACATGAAGCACACTGAAAAAATGACAACATGCCCAAACAATCGCTTAAGTGATTCTACTACATCTCACGTGACTGTTCGCTGGAGCTCTAATTGAGCAAATGCAACCAGTCAAAGTCTCACCCTAATAAAAAACATGTACACAGATCAGGAGAGTATGTCTCCTAATCTGATTATTTTATCTGGTCAAGCTGCTGTACAACACATATCTACATTTTGTGAAATGTTTTTTCATTTGTAATTTTTTTGTTGTTTGCTGTACCACACACATACTTCCAGTTTTTGAATATTTGTAAAATATTTTCTTGTTTTTTTATTATATCTCTAGTCTCCTCAGTCTTCAACTGAAAAGGGGATTTTTTTCTTGCCCACTCAGAATTTCTTGGTAAATAAAGGCAATAAATAAATAAATAAAATATATATATATATATATATATATATATATATATATATATATATATATATATACATATGGCTATTTTATACACTTTGCTTTTAGCCCACACAATTATGATTTGAGTGTTAACACAATGAGCAAAAGCAGCAGAGCTCAATGAATTTATATACAACTAAGCAAGCCTACACATTTACCAGCACCCTTGTCCAGCAAAACTGTTAGCAGCTATGGAAAATTGCACAGAAGCTTGAGTACACAATGTCACCAAAGGTTGTTGCCTGTAGGCAAAACTAGTGAATGAACACATGCACACAACTAATACAAAGTAAGAGCAAGTTTATTCAAACAGTTAAGATGCAGAAGTTAAATGTGGAAACTGCTCATATAATGGGATTAGTGCAAAAATAAGAAGCAGGGAAAATTAAACGTGGAATTTGGACTCGTATAATGGGATTAGTGCAGAAATAAGATGCAAGGGAGGGTAAACATAGAAAATGTACTCAGATATTTAAAAGTGATTAGTTCACAAAGAATGTAATATAAATAATTGTATATTGATTTAACAAAATATAATCCTATTTGCTCTATTGATCCTTGTGCATAAATAAAAAAAAATGGACATGTTAACAAAGGATGTGAGAGGGACTCAAGCAGTAGTGCAAACAAAAGGGAATCAATGTGATATCATTGTTGATTAAATGCTGAGCTAACAGTTTGCAAGCACAGTAGATTCGATGAGGATATTTGCATATACATCAGCTATACCACATGTGGATGCAGGAAATTATGTGTGGTGACTGACAGTACTGCTCTATTCCCCATGTCAGGATGTACAAACATGAATAAATGAATCCTACAGCTATTGTGTCATGTACATCAGAAAGAGCCATGTCTTTGCCATTTGTTGTTACTTGCAACCATAGAAAGAGGGTATTGTACCTTTTAACAGATCAAACCAAACGTGTTTATATGTAAATGCTAATTTGAAATATGATAACATTCAAAATAAATTGACAGTTGCCACTATACATGTTCATTGGCACATTCAATAATTATTTGTGACTTTGATTGTACAGAGAACTCTTACCTACACATGTGGCACATGTATTGAAGTACTCTGCCATTGGAATGTATACTGCAGGACAGATCAAAGGTAATACATTACATCAACATGATTGATGCTGAAACACACATGTAGGGTAAAGAATTGTAATGCTGTCATTGCTATATGTGTATGAAGGAAACAATACTGATGGTTTTAGGGCAGTGTACTAACCTATGCCAGTGTGTACATATTGAGAAGAATCATGGTCACCTGTTCAATCATAGCAATAATGTTATTAAGTGATGGAAAAAAGCCTTTGTTAAGTAACTTGCATATTGTGAAGGTTAGAAAGTGACTGTGCACGCATGCTTTGCAAAGGACCTGACATATAACACAGATGTGTTACATTGCCCAGGATATAAGCAAAATAATGATATGATATACATATTACCATTTCAATAACTATAGCAGAAATGGCATACATGCATGCAAAAAGGTGGAAAATGTGAACATGTACATAAGTCAAGGTATAAGTCAAGTATAGTCAGTTCACTGACAAAAGGGTTGTGTTTCTGAATATCATAAGGTATATACATTTTACATTGTGACAACCCTCCACTGGACCAGTAATCAAGGGCCCTCATTCCTCACTTCTGGCAACAGTGGGGGATGTTCACTGAGAGGATAAGAGGTACACACACAATATTTCCAGATGCAGCTTTCTGCATCAACTGCAATTTCCTTTAAGACACCCAGAGACTGCAGTCAGTCTGGGGTTGGGTTCTTCCTCTTTCTCCAGATCACCAGTAAGACTCCACACTGACACAGCTAAAGAGTTGAGATCTCAGATGAGTGATGAAACCAAGACTGCCAGCACTCTCTCTGTCTAACCAGTGCTTCATGTCCCTGCCAAGTTGCTGACACACACACTCTTTGAGGTTTGATTTACACACACACCTTGGAAAAGCTGGCAGAGGATAACTAGCTATGCCCCCTTCTGCCCAGACTGTAAGGTAGTTTTCACTGCCAACATTCACTCCTTATCAGCTACTTTAACACCCTTAAAAAAAGGGTAACCAATTTTACTGTGTAATATTAATACGACCAAGAGCAAGTCTATTAGGAGTGGCCCACACAGTGTCACCAAATAAATATGCAAGTACTCTCAAAACATAAATATATCTACACATATCAGACCAATAAAAGGTTTAAATATATTTAATAATAAATAATAAAAAACAAGACAATACTGAATATATATTCACAGTGACATCAGAGTTCAAAACCACAAGAAATATTTAAAATAATATTACAGTACAGACTCACACAAATAAAGAAAAATATCTAAACTAAGCTTCACTATATTCTTGACTGAATCTAAGAGAATTAAACTATTCTCTAATATCTTACTATTAGAGCAAGGCAGATGTGTGGAGAACGATTCTCATTGTTGTTGTCAGGCCCAAGACAGAATACAGAATGCTCTGTCTCACTAAGAGACTTCTCAAATTAATATCTAAAATATTATTGCTGGGATAGCTTGCAGAATAACATCATTTCTTGTCACCTAACTTCTAGTTGCCAGGCCAAAACCCCATTGCTAGAAGATGACAGCATTTAGCATCTACCTGTAAAAATATACAGACAAGGGCTTTTCCTCAGATGCTTGGTAGATGCTGGAAGTCATAAAACAGTTGCATTCCTTCATGCTTCAAAAGTAGCAATTAGTTCACTCCAGGGACAATACTGAAAGTTTCCTAGTACAGACTTTGTCTCTAGCTGCATTGAAAACTTCAGAGATTGATAGCCTCCTTATTGCATAGCCTATAAAGTAATTTAATTTCAGATATTTTTCTAAAGTTTGATGGACTGAGGTTAATCTCCTGTATTCCATTTTCTATGGTTAAACTATATACATTTAAACAGTTACAATACTGCATGTACATTTCTGTTTTCTTCCAGTAGGGCACACTGCGGTTACAAGCACAGCACTTTGCAAATAACTTTTCAACATACACATCTGTACAAGCAGTTTGATATACACATGCCATACAGTTATAATACATTTGTAACACAAGAATCTTGTATAAATTATTTTGATATTCACCAATAACATATAATTATTTATGAAATTCCGGCTAGCTATGCTGGCAGTACCTCTTTCGTCACACTTCTTCACCTTTTCAAAGACTCAAGCTAGTTTTTCAAGTGACCCTTGAGAAATATTGCTTGGGATGGATGAACCTATTTGGGAATACCTTACCCCATTCCCTATCTTGAGATTCCAGCTGCCTTTGTATTGCTGACCCAAGTACAGTGCGGCACTGTCCTAACATATGCCTGCAACCATGGGCTCCACCATACTAACTTGGGATTTTGCTGTCTGGCTCCCTGTAGCCATAGATCCCCCCCAGACTCCTCCTGCCTTCTACTGTAAATACTTAGCCCAAGGTCCTCCGTCATGGTGAGGTTTCATCATGTTACCATGGCACAGTTTGTACCCCTGACTCCTACCTAGCAGTTCTACCATGTAGTTAATATCACTGACCTTCCTTACCACTTTGAAGGGTCCCTCCCAAGCTGCCTGCAGATTGTTGTATCTGACAGGGATGAGAACCATAACCTGCTGCCCCACAACATACTCCTTAGCTAGAGAATTCCTGTCATACCCAACCTTTTTCTGCTTTTGGGCTTCCTGGGCCAAGCCAATGACTTTCCTGAGACTTGTCCTGAGGTTTAGGACATATGCCACAACACCCTCCTTGTGGGATTCACACTCACCCTCTCACTCATCACAAATCAAGTCTAGGGTTCCCCCTCACCCTATGCCCATACATCAACTCAAAATGTGAGAAACTGGTGGATTTCTGTGGCACCTCTCTATAAGCAAACAACAGATGGGGCAAATACATGTCCCTCTCACTCTTAAACTGATCTGAAAATGCCTGTAGCATCATCTTTAGTGTAGAGTTTAACCTCTCCACCAGACCATTAGTCTGTGGGATGGTAGGGGTGGTCTTTAGGTGCTTCACCCCACAGTACTTCCACAGACAAGTCAGCAGGTCTGACATGAAATTGGCACCTCTGTCAGTCAGTATTTCTCTTGGGAAACCTACCCTGCTGAAAATCTATAACAAAGCATTTGCCACATTTTCTGCCTCAATTGAGGACAGGGCCACTGCTTCAGGATATTTGGTAGCATAATCTACTACCACTAGGATATACATCTTCCATGTGGAACTTGGTGTACTCATAGGCCCCAAAATATCCATAGCTACCCTCTGAAATGGCTCCTCAGTCACAGTCAAAGCCACCAAAGGAGCTTTGACCTTTTCTCCTGCCTTGCCTACCTTTTGGCACTGCTCACAGGTTCTGCAGTACCCTGTTACATCCCTGGAAATCCCAGGCTAATAAAAGTTTTGCATAATACATCTCTTGGTATGCTTTATGCCCATATGACCTGCAAAGAGAATATCATGGACTATGGCTAGAATTGCAAGACAGTAGGCTCTGGGCACTACCAGCTGCTGAATTACCTCACCCTCTAGACTCCAGGGCTCCACTCTCTATACATTAACCGTTTGTCCCAGTATACAGATTCTCCTTTTCCTTGAGAATCAGGCACCTTCCTGGCTACCTCCCTGAAACCTTGTAATGTAGGGTCTGAGAGCTGACCCTGTGTCAACTCTCTCTTTGTAACCCTTCCCAGCTACCCTTCCACAGGAAGTCTGGTATCTTTTGACAGTGGTGCCTCACTGTGAGCCTGGGTACTACTACTTACCTCTGCCCTTGCAGTCACTCCATCCAAGGGAACGTCAGTACACACCAGCAGCTGTGGCTCATCTTCAGTCTCACTGCTACAGGGTAGCTTCCTATCTGAGGTAAAAACCTCACCAATCCTGGCTTCAGGTGTGCAGTCTGTCTGAGTCCCCCCAGGATACCAGACCAACATGCCTGTCTCCAAGTCTGACTGCATGTCACTGCATGCACACAAGGTACTACATTATCAAAACCATTCCCTATCAGGACATCAGTGGGGATATCCTCAAACACACCTACTTGCTTGCTTCCTTTTCCATCCTCCCAGTCAAGGTGAACCCTAGCCAAAGGTATTTGGAATGGGGTCCCTCCTAAAGCTCTGACTGGAGTAGACCGCCCAAGCAAGTATTGCTCCTCTTTAACCATTGCAGCCTTCACAATGGTTAGATCAGAGGCTGTGTCTCTCTTAGCAGTGGCCTGTTTCCCATCTACTAAGACAGGATATAACCTCTTGTGGCAGTTTGGTACCCTTGTTGTCTCCAGACAACTTACCACTAGCATTCTGGCATTCCCACTTACTAGCTACCCACCTTTTGTTCCCCACCTTGCCTTCATGGACTTCTATATGCTACATGGTTCCACTGGTTACATTTAAAATATTTAATCCTTGCTCCTGGCCATATACCTGAACTAGTGTCTTTCCTTGTTACTGGTGGATGCTGTTGGGACAGTTTAGCCTTCCCACCAATGGTTCCCTTAGATCCATGTGCAGCACTGGGTATCCATTTCCTGTGCATTGATGCCTTGCTTGCTAGGTATAGGTCTCCTTTTTTCCCAACTAATCTGTGGTGTTGCATTCTCTGTCTGCCAACTAGATTCTAATGTCTTCAGGTAAAGTACTAAGGGCTTGTTCCCTCATCAAAAGGTCTGCAAGCCCTTCAAAAGTGGTGACTTGACACCCACTCACCCACCTATGAAAGTAAGAGCTTAACTCAGTAACATTATCACACACACATTCATCTGCCTCGCACCTATCCTCACAATTTTTTTTCTATAAGCTTTCAGATATTAACTTAAAGCATTCCAATAGACAATTTTCTAATTGTATTATAATTTAAGCAATCAATATCAGACAATTTAGAAACAGCAGTTACAGCTTTAACATGGAATAAGGAGGTCAGGAACCATACCCTTCCCCATTACCTCGATGACCCTGGCATCATTTTCTTTGGCTTCTACACATCTCATTCTCTCTGCTGATTCTAATTCCAAATGCTGCAGTCCTGCTTCTGATTCTGCTTCGACCTCCAAACACCACAGTCTCTCTTCTGGTTCTAGTTCCAAACGTTTGGCCTCCAGTTCAAGTCTGTTTAACTCCAGATAAATTTTTAAGTCCTCTGAAGCAAAGTTGAACTGTTCATTTTCTGAATGTTGTACATATCCAAGGCCAGTCTGGTTGCCCTCCTGGTTGCTGGTCTTTGATGCAGATGTGGTTAAAGCTGCAATCATTTCTCCTTTAGTCAGGTTGGCATGCCCCATTCATTTGGTTTGGCACATCTCAGCCAACTGGTTCCTTGTCAACTTGCATAATCCTCTGCTGGCATCCTTACCTGCTCTCCATGACTAACTAAGCTAACAAAAAAAGAAATAAAACTATCGTGATATGAAATTCTGAATGTCTGCCATGTGTCTGCTTGAGAGTACAAACACCATCTTTAGTGACCACTGTTTACAGGCTACTGGAGTTCAATATCCATATCAATGAATCCCAGTATGTGATGTGGTGATCCCACCACTGCCAATTAATTGTGAATGACCCCCACTGTCGCCAGTGGTGAGGATTGAGGCTCCTTGATTACTGGTTCAGTGAAGGGTCATCACATACATCCTCTGTTGTTTTCTATATATCACCAATTGATAGATAGCCTGCACCCAAGACATACGTAAAATAAAAATGCATGTCAATATTATGCCAGTGATGCATTAGTCAATGGGCAGATACAGCAAATGTCAGGCTACAATTATGTGTGGTTCTGAGGCATTTTTGTTACTGTAATCAATGATATGAAGTGTGTTATACCTGGCGTAAGTGCCATACTTGACATGCTGACTTGATTAAGTAAATTAAAGTACAGATGTGAATGCAGTATACTGCAATGTATATTTACCCTTGAAGTGAGCCTTGTTAAAAGCAGTTGTAATAACATTATGACACCACAGTGACATACAACACACCCAGGTGATGCATCAATGTGTATAACTAATTCACATATAGTACATGTAATTGCTCATACAGCAAATGAACACTGACCTGTGACAAATGTTATCCTCCACCATTAGACCACTAACTTCATTGCATGTCAACATCCCAGAGACTAACTCAACTAAGTCATGATGTAGAACGAGAAATGAGAATATATATATCTCATGTCACTGATTACTGAAAAGTCTCTTTGTTAAATGGTGCAAAACTACTAAATCATTATACTGGGCATGCTCACAAGGAATTACAAAATAAATGCTACCATAATAGCAACTGGAATGTCTAACAGCACAGGCCCACAAACACTTTCTGATGATCTTGCAGCATGCCATACCCTAAGAAATATTATATAAGCCCACATTCCCCATAAAGCTCTATAGAGGGAACAACTGAATTACAGTAATACATAAAGGTTTGGATGAAAGCATGCAATACAGAGCATTATTATTTGAAAAATAAGCAATGTCTGTGAGAAATCGCTGACATACTCAAGATTTGCAGCTTGCCAGACTTAAGTACAAGCAAAGATAGATATCAGAGAGCTGTACATTGATAACACAGAAATAGACTTACCAGATGTGCCATGAAGAACACCCTTGAATGGTTTACCACATTTTCCTGTTGTAATGGGTATGGCTCACCTAACATGGAGTGTGAGATCTAAAAAATATGGCCCTTATTCTGTGCCATATCTGTATTCATTGCCACAACTATCTGTCACAAGTGTCTGACAGATAGATGTTAACAGATTCAAACCACTGGCAATCATGCTGCACACTCTACCATACCTCTCAACTGTGCAGATTTTTGCAGAATGTTCAGATTTTTGCCTCATAGTTTTCATCTGTTCCTCATAAAATTTGTGGTTTTCTAGCAAACATGTGATGACTGAATTCACAATATAATAACAGCAGGGGTGGCTCGTGCTATAGGACTGCAGAACTGCAGCCCCCTCACCTAAAAGGAAAGAAGAAAAATTAAAAAAAATTACAAGCCCCCCACCTAACAAGAAAGAAGAAAAATAAAAAAAATCACGAGTCCCGGAACTCCATGCATGCATGCATGGAGTTCTTGGTACTCACAGAACTCAAGACTGCTGTGTTTGGCAGTCCAGATAGGGGAGAAAGGCATTTCTGCCTTGCAGCCCAGAAGTCTGTGTGGTGATGATCGCACAGAAGAGAAGGAAACTGGATTGCGTTGTCTGCTGGCTGGAGACTCCAGCCACTCTTGCGGGGAAACCAGCCCCGGAAACCAACTGTGAGAACTTGACTGCCTAGCGGGACTGACGAGCATTTGGATTAGCTTGCTTTAGGGGAGCCAAAAAAACAGCCATTAGCGACGGCCTAGTGGGATGATCATTTTAGCACTGGATTAGCTTGCTTCAGGGGACCAAACATTGGATGGATTAGCTTGCTGCAGGTAGTGTGTGTATCTTCGGGATGATTTTAGCTGTGTGTCTTATCAGCTTGCTTCAGGATGATTTTAGTTTTGTGTGTGTTGTGACATTAAATCAAATGACCTTTCACCTCTATACCTAGAAGAAAATAACACCAAATTTAAGTTAAAAACTGTAAAAAAAGACGAAAGGACCAACATTGCCAATGACTAAGAAATAAACCTACATGTGTGTGAAATAAAAAAAGCTTTATCTTACCATTCAATCAAGAAACTGTTTCCCAACTTGTAACTGCTGTGTAAAATGCCCCATTTGCTATATACTGGTGGCTAGAGAACACATGGTTAGTGGGCAGAGAATACAAGGCTTGAACACTGTACTTTGGGTGCAGGTGGTAAGGGCCTGAATTCCCTACCCACCACCATTTGTAAAATATTTGCAGATTTTTGCCTCATATTTGTTTTGTTCCTCATAAAATCTGTGGTTTCTGTGTGTTTGTTTTTTCCTTGCAAAGTCAGTAGTGCAGTGGTGCTCTGGTAGCATTGTAGCCTGACAGCTACAAGTTCTCTGGTTTGATTTTTGGCTGGGATGTCTTCTGTGTGGAGTCTGCATGTCTTCCCATCTTACAAAGAACATGTGTCTGGAGTGTTTCTCCCTGCTCTGCCAAAAATTGGCTTTTGTTCCAAGTCAGACTTTCCTGGTTAACAAATGTTAAATAAAAATAACAGGCATTTGAATTTCAGACTTCATATTCTTCAGAAAGTACAGGGTAACACAAAACTTCTATTCTAGTAATTTTCTAAGTTTATCACAAGGATATTTGAAATGTGTCCCTATTTTTGGGACTGTAATCCCCCATTATTGGCTTTGTCCAGGCATTTTGTGCTAAGAGGTTTTGCACAGGGTAACCTGGGTTCATGACTTGGCAGTGAAATGCATGGTGGTAACACAGCATTTTATTCTAGCAACTTTCCAACATTATACAAGCAATGTTTAAAATGTGTCCCTGGTTTTTGGGCTTTTGCCCCCCCCCATAAATTTTGGCTTTTTCCAGATTTCTTGTGCTGCAAAGTTCAGACATACAGCTGTGTGTCGAGTAGATTTTACAAGGAGCTGAGAGCTGCAGGGGAACAAAAGTTTAGTGCTGCTTATGCTGAGTCTGCTTGCATTGTTAATAACACAACAGGTAGTGTACTTACTTTTGATGCAGAAGGCTGTGGGTTCTGCTCCCACAGTAAGTAGAAGCATTGCTGATACTTTACTGTGTTGTAAAGGGGGTGGATGCTGCAGTCCTTTTTGGTGAAGATACCTAGCAACTATGAACCTGTTATCAGTTTGCCATCCATTCCCTATTGCGATATTACTAGCCTATTTTGTTAATGCAATATAGGCAATTTATTCCTCAAGGGCAACAGGCACTTTATTTGTAGATGAAACAATGACATATAGAGTTATTTGCTAGCAGCAACCTCTTCATTAGTTACAGATTTCTTTAATGTGGAATTACTTAGATGACTTTTACTTCAGAGATTGTGCATATTTACTGATACTGGTGGACTGTAGAAGTTTGAGTAGACTTTTGTGATGGAAATGTTCTGAATTGGGCAATTTTGTCATATGCATTTTGTTTCGTTATTTCCTGGAAAAATGTTCAAAACAATAAATTTAAAATGCCCTCTAACAACTGTACTGTATTGTACAAGTAATATAATTTAATACAATCAGGAAGGTGTATCAAAGAGCACGTGTATGTTTTGTGTTCAAGGGGCCTATATTTTGAAAACAGCCCAAAGTTAATCTTTATCTGCCACTGGCAAAATGTATTTTCTTTGAATGTCGGTTTCAATGCTGTTTCAATGAATGTGAGTTTCAAGGGCAGAGAAGTTTAATGCTAGTCTATTTTCATTGTGAGACTGCATTGCTTTGTTTAGCAGATATCTATTAGTGTTTGTGGTGTAAAATGCAAAATAAAACTTTCAAATGAAATCCAAATCATCACAGAAGTAAATCAGTATGCACATTGCACTGTTTATGGTAAATGGGGTGAAATAACCAAGGAATGGGACATTGGAATGGCTGCAGGGGAGAGGCTCCATTCAACCATGATTTTGTGAGGGGGAAGGGCAGCAAACCTCAAAGGCTTCCCCATCTGAACTATACCTCTCAACTGTCCAGATTTTTGCAGAATTAATAGATTTTTGCTTCTTATTTTTTTGGTTTGTTCCACGTAAAATTTGTGTTTTTCTGGCAAATCATTTAGGAATGAAGTCACTAAATAATGACAGACATTGAGTTTCAGACATCATAACCTTCAAAAAAATGCATGCTAAAGCAAGACCTGTTATTCTATCAACTGTCTTTAAGTTTATACAAGAGCAATTTTAGTAGTTTGTATGCTCCCCCAATATATTTGGCCTTGTCCAGATTTCCTGTATTAAGAGGTTGAGAGGTACATGCAAATAAATTGCGTTATAGAATTAGGAATATCCAAACCACTCAACTGCCCCCAAATTTGGCTCAAAATGTTGCTCTCCCCCTAATAATCCCTCCGCAAAATGGTAATTTTGGAAGAAAATGTGGAGGGTTTACAAATATAAATAACTGTAATGATCAGAGTTATAGATTACTTTTATTTCAGAAATGCATGCAGATGCTCTTATTTTGTCTGTTGCTCAAGTTAACAGTACTAATATTAAAAATGGTATCCCTTCATTGACAGGTTCCCAGCTGTATTGTGTGGCAATTTTATATTTTTGCATCACATTTTTGGTCTGTTTTTCATAAAATTGTGGTTTTCTGGTAAATTAGTGGCAAATCATTAAAGATTGAAGTTAGAAAATAATAGCAGACATGTGAGTTTCAGATTTCATACCCTTCAAAAAATTCATACTAATGCAAGACCTACTACTTTCTATGTTTATAAGAGCAATATTTAAAAATTGTCCTTATTTTTGGGCCTGTGTCCCACTTCTATGTATGGCGTTGTCCAAATTTTTTGCTCTGAGGTTGAGAGGTATGAGTGTCATAGCTATCACCGTCAAAGACATTTCAAATTGTGACATACTTGTTGCACCCCACTCCCCATTGTAGTAGCTCTGGATGTCTCCAGTCAAGGCAACGAGCAGTTATGCAGTGTAAGTGTGAAGAGTATTCCCCCATCCAAGGTAGACCACAAGTACTACCATGGATTTTCATCTGTCCTTGATTTTGCAGAATGTTTTGGTTTTCTGTCATATTTTTATACTGTTGATTTATGCTTCTTATTATTCAGAAAATGCATGCTGTCGCAGTGCCCTGTTACTCTGTGTTTAAGAAGCAATGCTTTAATGACCATCAGGTAAGCTTGTCGGATTTTAATAAGCATACTGTTAAAGAATTACCAACAGTGAAAGCCTTTTCATTATTGCCATGCAGAGAATATTCACATAACTAGAAAATGTATAAGCCTTAGGTATTGAAATGCATATGACAGTATTTGTAATACAAGACAGGATTACAGTATTTTCAGAAGCTCATTATATTTGTTGGAGACTTGCAGTCATCTTTGCAGGCTTTACCCGTAAACTAAACAGAAAGCCAATCTATCATGTGTGGTCCATAACTTGTGCAGTTGCCTTAGGTATTGAAATGCATGTGACAGTATTTGTAATAAAGGACAGGATTACAGTATTTTCAGAAGCTCATTACATTTGTTGGAGACTTGCAGATTATAAGATGCAAATAAGCTTTAATAAGCATACTGTTAAAGAATTACCAACACTGAAAGCCTTTTCGTTGTTGCCATGCAGAGAATATTGACATAACTAGATAACATATAAGCCTTAGGTATTGAAATGTATATGACAGTATTTGTAATAAAGGACAGGATTACAATATTTTCAGAAGCTCATTATATTTGTTGGAGATTTGCAGTCATCTTTGCAGACTTTACCCATAAACTAAACAGAACGCCAATCTATCATGTGTGGTCCATAACTTGTGCAGTAATCCTTTAAGCAATTTATATTGAGCTTGTTTCTTGTTTGCTGTTCATTTTTACTTTGATCATGTCTTCCCCATGAAACAAGTAGATAGTTGTTGTCAGGCAGCAGGTCTTTTTTGGTTAAGAAACATACAAGTGGGGGTATCAGATTGCTACTTTCAGCATGTTACTTGGTAATTTTATAAAGCTGAATATAAATTATAATTAGAACTGCAGTGCAAGGAAAAGTGGTTTGAGTTGAATGCTGCTTGTTTTTTTATACTTGATTTTGACTGGCACTCCAGTAATGTATTTAAAAAGTAATTGATTTTTTCATGCCTCACAACCTGTGTTTCCATCTAGACATTAAGTAAGTTGTCATGTAGCCAATGCATTGAAATATTTTTTTCTTCTACACTTCATTTTGTCTTGAGTGGTCTCTCGTAATGACGGTTTGGCACCCAGGGCAGCGTATTTAATTAAAGTGCCAGTTGTTGTGGCTTTGAGCATAACTCCACCTTTCTAGTTAGCCACACCCCTTCTCATTGACCCCACACATTTAGCTGTCTTCTGCAGCACCCCTTTAATTTGAAGTCACCAGCCACCACTGAATAACAGACATTTGAATTTCAGACTTCATATCCATCAGAAAATGTATGGTAAAAAAATCGTTTTATGCTAGCGACCGACCAAGTTTATAAAAGCAATATTTAAAATGTGCCCCTATTTTTGGGCTTTTGTCCCCCCCCATTATTTTTGGCTTTATCCAGATTTAGTGTGTGCTAAGAGGTTGAGGGGTATGCACTCTACAGAACTGTGTTTCAGACACAGGAGATCATAATGAAGGTTGCCCCAAATAACAGAAATCAAGGTATGAAGTAACCAAGGGTTTTGAGGAAAATTGATCTAATATAATTTTGTCTCAGTCAGTCCGATATCAATATTAGTTGACCAAGCTCCTAATTTCTGTGCATATTATTTTGTATGCATACAGTCCCAGTTTCAAATCAGTCTAGGTGTGAAGCTATGCTATAGAAGGCTGTTTTAACTGCATGTGCTACAGGAGCAGTTTCACCTCAAGAAGCATGGAACACCTGTTTGACTGCAGTTAAATCTCCAATGTGTTGAAAGGGGTTTGTCCTACATGAAAATGGATAGAAATAAGTTGATGCAATTTTGTATTTGTCATATCAGTACACTTGCATAACGATGTCCTTTGCTGGAATTGAGTAGCTGCCTATGCAAGTCAACAAGCTAACAAACGTATATGATTGAGCTGAGCTGTCATAGCAATGTACCACTACACCATCTGAACTTTAACCACATGGGCCACAGGTGAAGGTTTAACACAACTGTGACACACAAACTATGTGAAGTCATGACAGTATATTGTTGTGTTGCAAAAAAAAAAAAAGTTATTTGAGGTAAAAGTGATGGGTGACACCTTTTCCAAAGTAATTGTATACATGGGAACAGTAATAGATGTCATTCATGCATAGGACAATACTGACACACACTGATACTGTTCAGTCATGGTGGGGGGGTTTGAGTACCTACCTATGTAACCAAATAAGCTACAAAATATTGTCTAGATTGAACACACCACTGAAAAAGTCTTACTAAAATTATGAGATGCTGTGCATTTGCAGACATTACATCACCTTATTGCTGCAAGGCAAACTTTTGTAATTTGGTTAAAACAGTGGTATGATCTGTCTTCTTGTCACAAAATATTGCACAATGCTTGGTATACCCAAACAAATATGTTGCATAATGCATTCTCCACTGTAATAGTAGAAGCAGAATCATGCACAATGGTTATCACAGATTCACACTCATGTCTTACTAAGGCAACAAGTTACAGAACATTGTATCATTTCCTGACAAGACAGGAAAAGACTTACTCCTAGGTTTAGGAAAGGCACATTTCAACAACTTGCATCAGCAGTATTCAACAAAGGTGCAGTCAGTGCTAAAATGCACCAAAAGTTTTGAAAGAGAAATCTCCAAATATACATGTACACATGAGATATTCGGTTGACAACATTGTTACATAAATATACATTCACACTCATACGGACACAACTGAGTTTAAAGAGTAAGGCCTGGTTTTGAGCAGACTACCTAAAGTCACAAACTTGACAACATTGCATTCATTGGAAGCACAACATGAGACGTTGTTTTACAGTTGTGACAGTGCATATATGAATGGATGACATTACCATAGTTTTACTAGGGTTATGTGTCTACTAAAAGAGAATAAAACCATTGGGAAAGCTTATTAACATTATACAGCTGCACAGCATATCTGTAGTTCAAGCCATTTCTACACATATGAAACATACTCTCACAGTAATCACTCACTGGTTGATTTAAACCACCTACCTATCTAGTTATGCAGCTTAGACAACACAGCATCAACAGAAAACGCCACAGCAGAAGCTGGAGTTCAGTAATGAGAATGTGTACATTTGAAAGGATGACATCACTGTATTGCACAGAATGTATTTTGCATACAAATGCAACATTGATGGAGGAGTAGTCTCTCAGTGCAAATATATTTTGTAAGAGGGAGACTAAAGAATGAATGTTCTGATGCATCAAATTTGACTTGACAGGACAGCCACATTCCCACAATCATAGCATTTATGCAATGGTAGATTTGAGCCACCTACCTGTCTAGGTTACACAATATAGAGAACAGGGAATCACATACAAGCTCCACAGGAGAAGAATGACTTCTAAGGGGAGATAGTGCACTTTTGACAGCGTGAGCTCATCATTATGGTGTAGAGAGGTTGTTTGTGGCAAAAGTGGCATGAGCTGAGGGAGCAGCCTTTTCCCAGCATATATGTTCTACTGAGTGGAAATAGATAAAGCACTTCTGTTGATTTAGCTTTATGTAACTGACACTTTGGATGCACACCCACAAACAGGTTCAACATTGTCGAATGTGAACCTCTACCCATTCTAGTTACACAATCTAGAGCATAATGAATGAACTTTAATTACCACACAAGAACCCTGACATCTAAGGAAAGAGACACACTTTTGGCAGAATTACCTCATCAGTGTGTTGCAAAGAAGGTGCTTGTAATGAAAGTGGGATAAAATGCAGACAGATGTGTATACAATGTTAAAGTTAAAGTCTTCTGAGTGGAAGTGGTCGCAGCACATCTGTAGTTGAAGCTTTACTTACCTGACATGAGAACCACACACACGCACACACACACACACACACACACACACACACACACACACACACACACACACACACACACACACACACACACACAAGTTTACCACCGTTGGAATTTAACTACCTGAATCTGATTTGAACTGGTTGCACAATATAGAGAAAGTAGTATGAATTACAAGAGCCACAGGAGAAGCCGGTCTTTAAAGGTGTGAAAATGCACATTTTTACGTATTAAGACATCAATGTTTTGAAAAGCAGCAAGTGTGCAGCACTGGACAGGCCAATATCTCTTGTCCCATGTCCTATGTGATTGCATGCTTCTGTGATTACGTCCATACAGTTTCATTCATGTACACTGCATTACGGTGAGTGACGTGCCTGTTTCACAATATGGTGTTTCATCATAACTGTAAAACAGTGGAGTGTCAAGCAATCATTCATGATTGTATGCAAATAGTAATCATTTCTTGTGTCATTGTCAGTTGCATTGGCTCATCCTTGGACAATGTTCATTGACAATATGACAGTGCATAGCTGAATAATGCTAATGAAGTATGTGAGAAATGGTTATACACCATTTACCAAAGTTGCAAGTGTAGGTGTTGGAATGCAGACATACCTAAACAAATTGAATTAATTAAGACAACATCACTGTGAAATCCAGATACCTTGGTTGCAACATTCCAGTAGAACATACAAAGGTTTTTTAATCCACTCACATAATTATTTGTTATCATTTTTTTTTTAATTCTTTTTCTGAAGTGCACCGCTGACAAGCTCATTTGTGTGACTGATGACAAAGTATTAGTGCATTCATAATCATATCTTGAGGTGCTGAACTTAGACTGGGAATTAGTAGTAGTCTGTGGTGCCCCATGTCAGCCCTCATGCAAATAAGCAGTTTACATATCTGACCATGTCTGAATCTGATGATATACAGAGCAGATGTAAGTTTCATGTGTCATGATTTACACATTTGTCATGACAGTTGCAGTCCTACACTCCTTATATGTACAATACAGATGTATAGTGACACAGTCCTCAAAAACAGCAATTATATATGTACTTAAGGCATGTTACAATTGTTGTGTAATTGTATGTTTATATGACATGATTAAGTTACACATTTAATACATTTATGAAAGACAGTTATGTCTCATAATTCTTTTATCTCTGAACATGTAAATGCAACCTCACAAGTCCCATCACCTTGTATGTATATCAGTAATATGATCCACATATGACTATTGTGATATGGTTTTGAACACTAAAAAAGCATTGACTGTACCTTATGTTTCTCAGTTTTTTTTTTCTGGGAAGATATGAGCATGTTGTGCATGATTATGAATAACATGAGGGACCATGTATGTTATTGCTGGTAGAAACATGAATTATGTAAGCAGTATTGAAACAAAGAAGTTTATTAGATATGAACGAAGGGGTGGGAATAGGGGCAGATTTGATGATAAGGATACAGAGACAGACATACAAAGATATTGCTCCCGAAATTTCCAAGCAAACAAATGAAAATAGCTGTAAAAAAGCAAAATAATAAAAAAACAAATGGCTAAAAACACAAAATGACTTTATTACATAAAAATCCAACTGGCGCTTTCATTCCCTTCATGCGTAAGAGGTACCACACCATTATTAATTTTATTTAAAGTACATAAGAATTATATTATTATGACAGCTACTAAGCAGGGCAGGGACAGCATGAATATCACACTGATAGGGGAAGGGCTGTGAGTTTGTTAACATGTATACCAGTGCACTCTGTTTTACAGAACAATAAACCACTCCCATACCTGATAAAAAGTATGTATCTATATATCTATATCTATCTATTTCTCTCTCTCTCTCTCTATATATATATATATATATATATATATATATATATATATATATATATATATATATATATATATATATATATAAGTTTACTATCAAAAGATAGAATTAATGTTTGGCAAGCATGTCAATGTTGAACAGTGGTTGGGCGATTTCTGTGTTGCCAAACATTAACTAAGCGAGAGAGTTCATATCCACTGTGCATTCACTGATAGGACCTCAATTTTATGAGTACAGAGCACAGTAGAGTGCAGACTGGGAAATTCATCCCTTTCTTCACTATAGTGTGATCTCAGAGTTGTAATATGTAGTTAGCAGGGGGCATGGGGGGTGCAGGGGGGCTTGCACTTTGCAAAACAGTAAATTCCAGGGTAGGAACTAGACATACCTTAGCTCCTATGCAGACATCCCATTCGATATTTGATGTAAATGTCGAATCTTTTGAATTCATTCATCAGATTCGGCATTTACACCTCATTAGTATGCATTGATTCGTTATTGTGATTTGTCATTAAAAACGGATTTTGTTTTAATGTTCAGATTTTGATAGAAAACCATAGATATATATATATATATATATATATATATATATATATATATATATATATATATACACATATATATATATATATATATATATATATATATATATATATATATATATATATATATATATATATATATATATATATATATATATATATATATATATATATATATATATATATATATTATATTATATATATATATATATATATATATAAGAGAGAGAGAGATAACCTTTGTGTTGAAACTATTATTCATTTTTGGATTGCTTGTCTGTTTGCTTATTAAAGGATTTTTGACTGGAAACAGATTGTCTTGTCTGCTTGGATTACTTTTGAATACTTAGCAACTCTGTATAATATTTCAAATATATATTTTTATTATTTTTTGACTAAGAAGAAGTTTAAGTTGTCTACTACTATTGTCTGATCTTATTAATATATAATGATTAACTAGATATATATGAACTGAAAATCGTCCACACAGAGATGTTTCTTATACTGTTTTGAAAAATTAAATTATGATATTATTATGGTAGAACTAAAGAGTGTTTAAATATGACACTGTTGAAGTTTGCAGTTGAGAGAATGTTTCTTTCTTGTTCAGCACATATGAATTCTGAAAAATTGTTATTTGTAGATCAACACAGGGTGGAGAGGAATACATTAGTTGAAATACACAACCTCTGCTGACCTCACTAAGACCTCATGAAAATCATGGAAAATGTATCCCAGTGGAAACAAAAGTGTGTGTGGCATTGTAAACAATAGCTACAGGGACTTTTTTATTGGCACACAGGTGATATATTATGAGTGTCACAGACCTTAGCTAATAGAACCTTGTGCTACTTTCTAAATGCAATGCTACAACATGCAAGGGACCATGTATGGTTTCCCAGCACTCCAGAGGAGAAAACAACCATGCAACAGTTTCATGTCATAGTACACTTCCCTGGGGCTTTGGGGCCATAGACTGCAAACACATAGAAATAAAACCCCACTCAGTAAACAGGGAAGGAAGTATATCAAGAGAAAAGAATGCCACTCCATTATTTGTCAGGCTGTCTATAATGTCCAAGAGATCGTCTACAATGTGCATGAATGTAACCCCCATAGTTTCCACAACTTATACATGTGTCACATCTGAGACTTTCATACAAGGTTTACTAGGGGTGACTTTCTACAAAGGCATCTAGTAGGAGATGCAAGTTATGCACTAGAATCTTGGCTCATGACACCCTTGAGAAACCCACACAACACCACTGAGCAAGGATACAGTGATGCCCATATTGAAACAAGGAATATTGTGCAATATATATTTGGCTTGCTCAAATCAAGTCTCAATTATCTAGACACATTAGGAAGTGCTCTGTAGCATGATCCAAACACCTCTGCCAAAATACTCACAGTCTATGCCATACTGCACAATATAATTCTCAAGAAACAGCTTCAACAAGGACAACATACCCGAGAAACACAGTGCCCAGGGCCACAGATAGGGCTACGAGCTCCATCAAATATAGATAACGGGTCTGAGGAAGAACCACCAGCTGCAGATGGTGCTGGCAGATATTGGCATGCAGAATATGCCATTGCTCTGGCTGAGAGGAAATGATACAGCACAAAATTACTATCTAACTAAAAAAAAATTAAGTTCGTAAGCACAAATAATAAAAATGATGCCTGTCAAAGTCCACAACTTTTACTTAACCATATAAATGGTGTGTTTTGGCAGTATCAGAAAGAGTTATTCCAGCAGGGCACATATTATAGCTGCAGTATTATCCAAGGTATGTGTTGAACATGTGAAAAAAAAAACATTTCTCACTGATTAATTTTATATGCAGATACGTATTTGTTAATAAGATGAAACATGCCTCGGCTCTCCAGTAATTTCAGCAGTAAGTCATGAGTCATTATATAACTTACTTCTATGATTTTGCCTGGTACTGTGCATCACACATTACATTTGACCAATGCATATTAACCAAAAGAGAGTAGGTCTAAAATATTCAAAAAATGAGAGTACAAGCCTTGAAAATGATAACTCAAAATACCAACAATCCAGACTCACCAAGTCCCCAGAAAATGGTTGAATACAGAGGAGTCGATAACATTAAAACAATAGTTTAATAAACAGTTAAGTGCTTTTGTCCTCCCAAATAACAGGACTTCAACAGAGCAATCGTTCAAAATAAACCATTTTATATAACAATTCAATTGGTCACCTAAAATTCATCCAAAAACTTGTGTAAAATCATTTGAATATATATCCAATAGCAATAATGGTTACAATTTCCAATCCTAAACAATCCATAAAAATATTATAATTTAGCTGCTTATAACTTGAGCAAACTATTGAAAACCATAATCTCATTCTACCCAGGGTATCCATTTGCATTTAATCTAACTTGCCATAACAATTCACACTATTCTACTTTATGGTCCCATGGACCTCTTAGATTAATAAGTACTTGCTTTAAAAAAATCAACAAAAACTAAACAAAAAATATTATAGTTACAATTAATTTTATGTTTGTATATGCATCATTCAAATTGGAAACAATAATGTCAGAATAATGTTCAGAAAATTTCTTTTTTTTTAAATACATAAAATTTTCCCTACATAAAAATTGGCAGTAGTTGCAAAAAGCTAAATAAACTAACCCCTTCATATTACAATCAAAGCTTTGATGAAGCCTAAACACATAGGTACAGGAGTTTCAGAAAACACTTTCTCTTTTGTGGATGTATTTACATTGCATAAAACATCTGCATTTTCTTAAACCTGATTTCATATAGTATAGTATCTAATTTCTATAGATTTGAAAATATATCTAGGGAAATTTGTGACAATAAAAAAGTAAAAACATCTGTAGTTCTTTTGAATTTAAAAGAAAGAGTACTTTTAATCCTCCATTTCACCCAGTATTAAAATGTTTAAAAAATATGTGAGAAAGATTTGAAAAATTTTTTGCTGAGAGAGGTAACTTCCATTGTCATAACCTCAGCAATGAGGACATACAACTGTTGCAAGGCTTGGTTCACAAAAAATATTATAATAATGAAACTGGATAAAGGGGATGGGATGGAAATGAATGCTACTGACTATTCCAGCAAAATGTTTAATTTATTAAATAATGATGTACAGTACAGTAGACTGTCAAATAATGAAATCCACATGGCTTATCATAACATTGATATGCTCCTTCATAATTTATTGACTCAAAAAGATATAGAGTTTGATGTTTATAATTTTTAAGGTTAGAATATCCTATAATACGTAGTATTTTTTTAATTCTTAATATCAATAAAACTATTAACGATCCTCCTTTTGCCTAGTGGTGGTAGCAGGGGGATCTGAAACACATCCCTTGGCCATAGTTATTGACAAAACAATGACAAGATTTACAGATGGTTATTTCTATATTATTAGAGATTACTGAGGTTTTCTTAGCCATATTAAAATGAATTATATAGTAGTGAATATTTATTGGTAATAGTGGATGTGGTAGATTTATTTTCTTGAATTCCCCATGACATTGGACTTATTTGGTTTAGAAAAGTGCTGATTAAAGGTGAAATTTTAACTAATAATGAAATCACTATTTTAGGGGATTTTGTGTAAATAATACATTATATCAATCATATTTATTTCAAAGGTGAATATTTTCAGCGATTAAATGGGGTAGCAATGGGTGAGACACGTGGCCCATTGTATGTCAATGTTGCTCTTTAGTAATGGGAATTAAACTATATATTTGAGTCTAAGCATATGAAATGTATAGTTACATTTCTAAGATTTTGGATGATATCTTTATTATTTGGAATGGTGATTGTTTCCCATATAAATTATTTTATTCCATGGATTTTTTTATGGCCCACTTACTTTTTTTTCTAAAGAAAATATGAATTATCCAGATATTTTAATTAAGGACACTGAACAGAATAGATTTATTTCCAATATATACATACATATATATATATATATATATATATATATATATATATATATATATATATATAAAACCAACTTTTTCAAATAATTATTTGTACTTTATGAGTAACCACCCATTCAAACAGAAAAGAAGCCTTGTCAAGGGACAAATGGTCTGTTTTACTAGTATTATCTCTGAGGACAAGGATTTTGAAAGGCAGGTTGAAGGATTGATGCAGATGTTTATAGCAAGAGGGTAACCCAAAAATCTGTTTTTTGAAGTGAGAGATGACGTTTTTAAATCTAAGAAAAATAAATGTCCATTGCTGCATAAAGAATGATAAAACAATTCAGCAGATGAAGTTAAATCTAGTCAATCAATGGCACTTAAATTTGGTGTGGAAAGTAACTCTAGAAAAGCTCTCATTAGTAGTAATTGAAAAAGTATTGGATGTGATAAGGATGTCAGTAAGGTAATAGGAGATAGACCACAGTTTGTTTTTAAAAGACATTATAACATCAAGGAAAGTTTGGAAAATGATAGTAACAAGGAGTTTACTAAGCAGAATGGAAATAATTTAGGTACTAGAAAATGCAGATGTCATATGCAACACAACTACTTCCGCAATGCAGAAAGTATTTTATTGAACTCCTGTACCTATGTATTTAGGTTTATTCGAAGCTTTGATTGTAATTTGAAGGGGTTAGTTTACTTAGCATCTACATTATAATTGTAATTTTGTAAGGATTTTTTAAGATTAGAAATTATAATTGTTATTGTTATATATATTACAATGATTTTACACAACTTTTTTGATGAATTTTAAGTTTTGTATTTCACAATATTTTATTGGTGAATTTATGCCATGTGACCAAACAAATTGTTATATAAAGTGGTGTTTTTGAATGAGTGCTAGTTCTACTATAGTACTGTTATTTGTAAGGCTGAAAGTACATAACTTTGTATTAAATTATTATTTTTATTTTCTCAACTCCAGTGTATTCAAATATTTTCTGGGGAGTTGACAAGTCTGGGTAGTTGGTGTCAAAAGTGAGCAGGTCAGTGTTAGCCATCATTTGCACACGTTTAAAAGCAAGTAACAATTCATAACTATTAAGACTGAATTAGCAAGAATAATGCAGCCAATACAATGGCAGTCAACAACTACATAAATAATTTACATATGAGTAGGAAAAAGAAATATTGATGAAACAATTTTTCAATATATGTGATGAAAGCAAGTATCTGACTAAGCATGCACTGGTTATCCACTCTGTGCATCAGACATAGGCAACCCAATGTCACAAAGAAATGTATAAAAAGCAAGCCCCAATCATTGTCACTTGCACAGGGTGGGGTTAGGATTACAGAAGGGCAAGCCTGACACTAAAAAAGTGAGAATATGTGAGTAAGAAACCAGTTTTTCATCAACTATACAGTTTTCAGTGCCAGTAAGACCAGATTGCTATCATTCAGTAGTAAGTGATTAGATAAAAATGTGTGTGTGAGATGGTATGGAAAGATGATCTTTATTAATGTGTGAGAGTCTGCATAAACACAATCAAAATACCTGTGCTAGCAATATATCATTGCATCTTGGACAGGTGTGAGCCATGCATGGTAGAATAGGCAGTTCACTGCTGTCATCACCCTGACCAAGAGACTTACCTCACTCAGGAGTTGCACTGCACTGCTAGTTCCATGGCCATGGATAGAAGTTGGGGTGCTACCTGAATGTGAATGATTTCTGCTGGATGAGCTGTCAGCTTGATGATGTCCTGGGCCATAACCATATAGTGTATGGTGTTGGGATATGGACTTCTCAACCATTGATGGAACAGTGGAAGGAGTACCACTATAGGAGTAGAATCTTGCTGGCCACATCATCTAACACCTGAAGGTATAGCAACTTTCCAGTAACATGGATGCTGGCCCTCCCAGCAGATGTCCCATTACAGACACTGTCCAATCCAGTGTGTCACTCATCCTTTTCAAGATGTCACACACACAGTTCAGGCAGTGTTGCCTGTCAGAATGTATAACATTTATTACTCACACTATCTCTTACAAGTTCTTGGTGGAACATGCCTGTGCCTCAATTATAGCCCTACACATATGTTGCCTGGCATTTACTGACACACTAACATCAGAAGGAGGGTAAGTAATAGTTCTACTAACACCAAAGTGTGTTACCTCATCCTCACAATGGCTGTAGTGTGACTCAGCCAACTCTGCAGCTGAAGGAACAACACTACTCTGATCAAATGTGTCACACTCAACATGTCCTCTCTCAGAGTGCTCTATGTCATCAGTATGTTTAGGCATACTGGTTGTGTCTGAAATATGGGCAGCAGATGTGGAAGACACAACCTCAGTGTCTGAATGACCCTCTGTACCCCCAAACCATGGCTTATCGTCCTCAGAGGCAAGCAATGCTCAGCCAACAGATGACAGGAGTTCCACAGTGGTGGTGGCAGGATCACCTGTGATAACAAATAACACAACAAAGAGAGAAATAATATAAAAATATTATCAAACTTGTGGTATGGAAAACATAATTTAGATAACAGTAGATGCAACTGCAATTAAAGTAGGACTTTAGTATCTACATAAATCCACCACTCCTCTAACTGCATTAATGACTTTGACCACTTGCTCCAGGATATGGTCATAGGAGGTCTTGTCATCTCTGCCCCTGTCTAACAGGAATGAGCCATGTTACCATGTTTCCTGGATGATGACTTTATTGTCTGCATCTATGCACAGAGGTTTACAGGGATCATATGTCTTCGGGGGCATAGCACTCTATGACATGAAACATAAAAAAAAATAAAACAGGCAATTAAGCAAAAGCTGTGAGTGTTAACAAAAGAAATATGCATGCATTTATTCAGGCATCATCCACCAAATAAATTAAAATGTGAGACTGTCTAGGAGTCCACACACAGGTAATACATATATGTAACCTTACCCCCACAAAACACAGTAAATGAAAAGCATGGATAAAAGTCTGTAAGGATGACAACAATATGTAACTCCATCACACAAAGCATACATCATTACAGAAAAATTTCTAGTTAATTAAAAATGAATTAAATTGTTTGGATATCCACTTGTGTTGATGTTTTATATATATATATATATATATATATATATATATATATATATATATATATATATATATATGTACATACACACACACACACACACACACACACACACACACACACACACACACACACACACACACACACACACACATCACAGGCTTAACACATTTGTTGGACTACAAATGTAGTGTTAGAGATTCTCCAAACATGTCCCATGACCAATTTACTTACCAAAAGTAAATGTTTGTCTTAGCCCCAGACCATCTGGGATAATCTGTCCATATCCCACTCAGTCTCACCTCCCAGTTCCATTAATGATCACTCTTTCTCCTTTCAACTAGTATTTATCGAAGCAGTCAAGACATAACTCAAATAAATTAAACCAAGTCCATTTTCTCTGGATGGAATTTCCGAGAGATTTCTTAAAAAACAATAACCAGCTCAATTTATTTTCCAGTATCCATTCTCAAAAATAGGTCTATATAGGAATTGCACATCCCAGTCTTATGAAAATAAAAATCTCACATGATCCCACTTCACAAGGGAGGAAGCTCCAAGGATATATCCAACTCTAGACCTAATGTCATTCTCTCTACTCTTTCAAAAATTATTGAAAAATGCATTCATAATCAATTAATGACTCATTTACAAACTAACAACCTCCTTACCTACACACAACATGGTTGCAGACCAGGTTATAGCACTACCACAGTTCTCTTACACTTCACCAACACGATTAACCTAGTTGGAGAAAAAGGCCAACTGGTCACTGCCATATTTCTGAATCTGTCCAAGGCCTTCAAATCCATGTCATAGCCTTCTTGTAAAACAACTCACTTGGCCTATCAAATGCTTCCACCAACTGGTTCTTCAACTACATTTCCAATACACTCCAGTTTGTTAAATGGATTGATTCTTACTCATACTTCCAACCTGTCAAAACAGGTGTTCCTCAAGGTTCCATACCGAGGCTACTGCTTTTCAACACATTCAACAACAACCTACATTTTGGCAAATGTCAAGAATCCCTCATACAATATGCTGATGACTTCACATTAATAGGAACTGCTAGTATATATAACTACTCTACAACCCCTCATACAAGAGTCATTTTCATCAGTTGAAAGTTGTCTCAATAACTCCAAGTTTCCACTCAATCAAAAAAAAAAACTGCTGCTATTCCTCCCAAAAGCCCTTACACAAATCAAACAACATTTCTCAATAATAGCATCTGATAACACTCCTATAGAAGTCATTTGCAATACTAGGCTACTTGGCATCACAATTGATAATAGCCTGAAATTTGACTTGCATGTGCAACAGGCTATCAAAAAAGTTCACCAAATATTAGGAACGGTCTATAGAAAAAGAAACTACTTAAATAAATCATTCAGGAAACCTCTGACCTCTATACTCCTTCACCCCACTTTACTATATGGTTCCCCAGTACTGTTTAACCTTTTCTTTTTTGAAAAATTCTTTTTATTGTATTGTTTTCCACAAATACAAAGTAAAAGTAAAAGTACAAAGTAATACAGACAATTCAGCATGTAAAACATAGATGAGTAAAGGTAACCAAACTTTTCAGAGAAAAAAAAAAACATTTAAACATTTGTAAGAAACTCTGAGACTAATAATTGATGTGATTTCAACTTATCTAAGGGTTACAATAGAGCAAAGTTATGGTAAAAAGTTGTGTATTGGGTTTGTATATGCAAGGTACCTTTATTGCCCAGAATGGAAGAACAACACAACAACAAAGAAAAAAAACTTAAAAGCTTACAAAACTAAATACATATTTACAGTATGTACAGTGTTGGAAGCCATCCATTTGTTGTTATCCTAGAAGTGTGTTTTATATGTTGGTGATACAACTATTAGTGTTCAGTAACATAGAGGTTTTTTTTTATATCAGCCACCTGCTTGTCATTTAGTTTTATGTATTCTGTATGCTTGTCAAAATTGTCTCTAGGAGAGAGTTCAGTTCCATGTTTAGTTTTTTTTAATACTTTTAGTAGCTAGTTTGTGGAAGGTGATATACTTAACTGTCACGTCTTTAAAATTGCTCTATGAGATAATTTTATTATTAACCCATTTCTTGGAAATATAGAATTTAAGTGGTGTGCATACTGTAACTAAAATAAGCTTGCACATTCCATTGATTGAACTAGGAATTATATGCGGAATCATTGTTTCCCAAGCGAAAGTGTTTTTTGCATATCCAACTTTCTCTAGTTGCACTTTTAAGGAACACCAGAGCTTGGAGATTTTCTTAGAGCTCCAGAAGATGTGGAGAATATTTACATCTTCCCTAGAGCAGAAAGGGCACAGTGAGCATTTTTTATAACCAATTTTTTGAGAACAGCTGGGGTATAGTATGCAGTGTTATTAATCATCATTTGTGTGTATATGAGGTTTTTGAAAGGTATAAGTTTTAAGGTATTGTTTATGGCTTCTTGTTTTTGTAATATTATGATATTCCCCCGGATTTACTAATCTTCCATACAGGACTAGCTTAGTCCTGCACAGAAGCAACCGTTGAGGAGCAGGGCGGCAGCGCGCCATGCATATTAATGATGCACGTTGCCCGAGCTCCTAGGCTTACACGGAGCATGTAAGAGTGCAGGGGATGTGTCTGAGAGGAGAGCTCTCAGAATAAACATGCCCACGCAATGTAGAACAGCAGAAAGTGGTATGCAATGAGCAAGACTGCACACAGGTGACCGCATATCCCCACCAACAGTCCCACTTGTGTATAACAGCAACAGAATGTAGAAATAAAATGAAGAAACCCTTTTTTCTTTAAAAATATGATTATAGCTAACCATAGGTGCGCGGGTGTGCCCATCGCTTAGCTACGATTAAAGCAGTGTAAAAGGCTGAAGAGAATAACAAGGAAGATATATGCAAATGAAGCAGCATAACAATAGTGTAGTGGGCAGAGCCTTCTCATTACGAGCAGGCATTCCCAGTTCGAGTCCCACTGCAATACATTCCATTTTACATGGCAAAGCACAGTATGACCAATATTTTTGTTGCATAACCCACTAAATAACATATATGTATGAACTAGAGTACTGCAGTAAATGCACATGTGAGGTGTCAGTGTCATAATGAATAAGGCACTAGTAAGCAGGTGTAAGCACAAATAAGCAGTAGTAAGCATATTTAAGCACTAGTAAGCGGCCTTAAGCCCATTTGCATGGTGGTAAGCAATGCCTAGACTGGGTAAGCAATTCTAAAGCTACCTCCCTGTAAGCAGATGTAACGGCAGGTTAGCAGTGCTTACCATCACTCAAACCTGCTTACAACAGCTCAGAACTGCCTTAATCACTCTGTATCCAATGGTCCTCATTCTGCACATGAACAAAATAAACAGCCATGCAGGTCTCTAACCCAGGACCCTATACACTATAGTCCCAGTAGTTATCCACCAAGCCATCATAGAAGTACAGAAGTATGTGGTAGTAGCAAACAAGTCCTCACCATAGTATAACCAAACTGAACCTATGAAAGGCATCAGTATACAGTCATATGTGCCATAACCCACTACATAACATAAATATGTGAACTGAAGTACAGCAGTAAGCCCAGAGGTGAGGTGTAATTGTAACAGAGTGCTGAAGTCCCCAATAAAACACAAGAACTCCACAGAGTATATGTACACATCAATATGGGATACCAGGCATACACATAAGGTGTAATAAATAATAACACAATGACAAAAAGGCATTATAATGAAGGTCTAATGTAAGCAATGCTAAGCATTGCACAGGCCAGCTTAGCAGGTGTGAGCAATGTGCAGACCAGCTAACTCTTTGTGCCCAGTGGTATACCCCTTTAAAAATGCCAACCTTAGGTAAGCAGGTTTGCCCATAGCTTAGCTTTTTCAAAACTGGCCAATCACGGAAAAGTGCAGGAAATCGGCCCTACTTAAACCCAAGAAGAGGGAATACATCTCATAACTGGTTGTAGCTTCCCCTTGCAGCACTATGGTAGTATGAGGAGAAGGAGTGCGCTTTCGGGTGCAGTGCTGGTGCATCCAGGAGTCCAAGGTCATGGCAGGACTCCTAGTTAAAGACTATGGACAGAGACTGCTGCAGGACTAGTACCAGGGCTCCCAATATAAGGCAGAGGCCTGGGACCATCTCGCCATGACCTCACCAGTGCCACTGGCATACCCCAAACTGGTGAGCAGGTCAGGCACCACTATGCTGACCTGAAGCGGCACAAGGGGGACCTCTTGGAGGAGTGGCTCCAAGAGGCTAGAGCATCAGGGGATATTCCAGAGGTGTGTAAGTATCACCCCAGTATGTGTGTAATAATTGCCAGCTCAGGTATATCATGGATAGGTATGGCTCAATATTCCTCTTATGTCCTTCACAGCTGCAATGGAGCAGGCCGCGAACCAGGAGACCCATATCAGCTGCCTGGCAAGGTTGCGATGCAAGACATGTCAGTAATACTCATGCTTTTACTGTCATAGAAAGTAAAAATAAAAGTAGTAGTAAATTATTTGCTAGTATAAAACCTGTATTGTTCAAGGAAAGTACTGCATACACTAGAGAATATGGCAGGAAGAGTCTCATATTGTTTGTATGTTAATAAAAGTGTAATATCCTGATGAAACAGGTCTAACTGCTGGACTGCATGTGTATATTCTGGTATCATATGGTAATGCAGATTTGCAATCATGTAATAGTACTTAGTACTGTTGTATTAAGCACTGTTACCCACACCATGAACCACAAATTGAATGTGTAGGAATGCTTGTATATGACAGAAGTAATTTCCAGAGGCCATTTAGTACAACTGCGAGACACATAGACAGTAAACAGGGAAAATGCAAACAACAAAAAATGAATAACACATGCAACTGAGATGTGGACTGTTGTTGTTTTAGCACACACAGCCACGGTTCGAATACTGCCAGTGGTTGTAGTCTGCATAAAGAATCATACCCCACAACTGTACAGGTATGTCCAGAATGTCTATCAAAGTAGCCCGTATCTATTGCCTATCAAACTGTCCCCCTGGGAAATCAGTGGGATGATCCCAGACGTATAGGCAGAAAACAGGAAATACAATTGATTGACACACATCTATGATAACAGACCTGGCACACTAGCCACTCCCCAATATATAGATATATACGTGTATGTGTATAGATATATATATATATATATATATATATATATATATATATATATATATACATACACATATATATATATATATATATATAATATATATATATATATATATATATATATATATATATATATATATATACACACACACACACACACACACATATATATATATATATATATATATATATATATATATATATATATAGAAACATATATAGATATACATGTGACTACACATACACACGCAGAGATATGTACAGTAAGATACTTAGGCGCACACAATATGGAACAGCCACTATGCCTACAGTTAACATCCTAACAACTGGATACTGGATGAGCCACCCATACAAATAACATTCAGTGCCTGCAAAATATACCCACAGAGAGGTCATAGGATAAAACAGCGCACACAGGTTTGCAGAAATGGAAAACCCTTATTTGTGTACTATTACAGATTTATATGCCATGTTATATAGCTGTTCAGACACTAATATTCATATAAACAGAATAATGCAACTGTGAAACAGTTATACTAATACAGTAGTCTGGAAAATTTCACAACTGTTGCTGTCCAGATCAAGCCCCCCAAATCGTACAATAGTGAAGACAGAATGGGCTTCAAGATACCACACAATCAACAGTAAGTGATGCAGGTGTATAGCTCTGCAGCCTCTATCTACACTCTGTACACAATCACTAGGTGGTAAAGACTTCAGTTGACCAAATGGAATGTAACTGTTACATAACAAGG
The DNA here is from genome assembly GCF_019279795.1 of Protopterus annectens. Classification (NCBI taxonomy): domain Eukaryota; kingdom Metazoa; phylum Chordata; order Ceratodontiformes; family Protopteridae; genus Protopterus; species Protopterus annectens. The sequence goes on along the minus strand of NC_056729.1, from coordinate 755,060,474 downwards.
CATAATTGACACCATAACAGGCACACTGGCAAGCAGAACAGTCTGTATGGCAGGATGCAGTAGGCCTACATTAACCCACTTTATGTAAGTAATTCCAAGATAGGTGAAATGTATGGTACTGTACATCCAGATACCTTAAGGCACCTCACCCCTGTTACCCCCACATTTTGTAACAGCTTAGGTTATGTGTGGTGCATCCTCCCCTAGACTCAATAATACAGGGCCATATACCACTGTTACATACACTGGCCTGAGGAGTGCATATGGGCACACATGTATTGTGTAGGTGAAGCCCACACATATATGGCCCCAGCTCCACCGTATGTGTCGGGGATAAAACAGCAGTGGACTGTTGACAGGAATGGCAGCATGGTATATGTATATGTGCATATGTATCACTATTTGTGTATGTGTAGACATATAATGCTCTGTATATGTATAAATCTGGGTGTGTATATGCATATCTATGTACATATACACACCCATCTATATATGTTGATATGCACATGTGTAATTATCTATATAGATATCTGGATAATCATATGTACATATATATTCACCATGTCCTGAACATGGGGTGTAGCCATACCTCATCCCCTGTAGTCCCAACTTCGTAGTGCAGGGGGATGTCAAGTATATATAGCAGGTATATTAGTAGACTATTGCTACTATAATAGGGATTGTCTTCACAGACATGGTGCATGTGGGAGGTCACATCTGCTTTTCACATGTGCGCCATTGGCTACTGAAAGACATCCTAAGGACATCATAGTACAGTACTGCTGCAAGCACGTAATGCTCCTGTGGACTACAGCAGAGATATTGGCCAATAGATGTGGATATTCTGACACACTCTGCACAGTCCAGAAGTATACACAGACTCCCTTAGTGCAGAACATGTGGACCAAGCCTGACAATATGGATGTTAACAGCCATGAAGATGGGTATAACACATAACCAGTGGTATACATTCACCCCCATAAGTTATGCATTCACACACCCCTGTTTGACCTGACACATAATACCTGCTGGTACAGAGGTGCCATGGCCACATGCTACCCACTAGATATTGACATACATATGTACAGCATCCCACTGCTCTAACTGACATACATGATTGTTAAGGGAGGCCCAGCAGCAGTACATCTGGCAAGTATCTGGACATGAGATCTCACTAGGTAAGTACACTGAGCTGCTAGGCATGTAACAAAGCACTGTGCAGGCTACAGGCAGACTGGCTCAACAATGGCCTACATCTCCTATGAGGGAATGCACATGTACCTGCATATATAGTGGGCTCTACAGGCATGTCACAGCACAGGGTAAGATACACCTGTTTGAAAGTGCATAACTACAACCAATGTGAACATAGCTATTGCCACATATGGTAAGCTAACATAATATTACAGTATATGGACTATCTGTCCAACACCATCCTCATATGTGCCACTAACCCTACATATACTGGGCCACTACACAGTGTGGCCTGATGTCTGCCTATGTTATGGGACATGTGTGTGTGTATGGCCCTACAAACATGTAAGCCTATATGGTAACATACAGTGGAGCAGCATGTAACATCAGATAGGTCGGGACCTAAAACAATGACATCTACCACAGTCTGTACACAGGCCAAGGTACATATTAACAATACACACACTGTCGACATTCACCATAAGTACACAGACCTCAGTACTGTAAAACAACCACAGAATGTCCAGGTTATGTCATCAAATATAACCCCTACTGTACATAACGTGTAGCAGTCTGATATCTCACTGGTTTGTTATCAGATATGATGACACGAATCATGGTGTACAGTGCATATGCACCTCTTAATGCATGAAATATGTATAAAGGTTGACAGAGTTGTGGCTGGAAGCACATGCACAAGGCCAGTATTGACATGTTGCTGTGATAACATCATGCATGTACTGTTGTAACAGGGTTTGCCACAGCATATGTCCTATGAGGGATATGAAGTCAGTAACTGTCACGGCTTTCACCATCTACAGACTGTAATCCTCACACTACCTTCTGCAGTTCACAGATGCATGCTCTGTGGGTAACACATGAAACCAAAGGCACCACACACTGCCCAGTCTGCAGCTGACCCTACAAATGGGGAGTCCTCATAAACATAGAACTGACATGGCAGGTATTAATACATGTAGGACAACCATATCCGCACACACTCTGTTAAACCAACATTACTCCGAATGCAGTATAGCAGCACTTACAGTCTGTAGTCAGGTCAGGCTCATCCCCCTCCTGTGTGTCAGCCTGTTTCCACAGTGTATGTTGTGAAAGGTAAATCCCCAATCCATCTGAGATGCTGTTTGCCAAACAACAGATAAAGTTCCTGCTCACAGTGAATAAAAAGGTGCAACACCAACATGATGTTCCTAGATATTGGAGTGTTTTTCCATGCAATTGGCTATGGGAATGTTACCACATCTGTTCCACATGCAGTCAGCTAGGGGAGGACTGAAATTCATGCAGAGGCCATCAGCTGATCAAGAGCATTACCTAAAATACACATGCTGCTGCCTAAGCAAAGCAAGTGTAGGTCTCCACATCCACCAGTGAGGGAGTGAGAGAGGCAAACAGAGGCAAAGACAAGTCAGTGAGTGGTGGGAGAGTAAAACTTAAGTACGTTTGTGTCACACACCTACCAATACAGGGTATGAAACCCCTGACAACTATGTAGTGCTATCACAGTTCTATGCAGTTATTGGATGCGTCACATAGGTTACCTATTGTGGAGCCCTTAGAACATATATGTGATGGTGAGTGACATCTGCAACAGGGATATGGTAGCTATATGGTAGGTGAAGTACACGTGCCTGTCCACATGAACAGGTGCCAGCGTCAACACAGCCACACTCTCACAGGGATACACACACATTGACACACTTGGCAGGGCCAGGATTACAACTCATCACTAGTGAGATTGCCACAACACATTACTGTGCAGGTATCCCACACACCACATGGGTCATATGGAGGTTATATGGGCAAAGTGTATGGGTAGGTGTCTGACATCAGACAGCATGCTTCAGTATGCCAATGGGGGTTGTAGTGAGTGTGCATGTGATCACACACATCATACAACACACACACAAACACACAGTGTGCCAGTACTGACATGCATGGGGGCATTTCAGCACGGGTGTGTGGTGGTCCACTGTGCCAGACAGCTATACAAGGCTAGGTGATGGGTATACCTGATAATCAGGCCACATAACAAAGGTCTGCATTGTGGCTCAGGGCTGTTGTTTCTGCATAAGCCCACACAGGTGTGTGTATTGTATCCCCATCCAGTCACCTGGGTGACTATTGTGTGTGGCCAATGCTGTGCATAACTTGCCATGCATGTGTTCCTTAGTCCATGACATGGATGGTGTCTTGGATGTACACACCTCCCACATGCATGTACAATGACATGTGGAACTGTACCTGGGGTGTCTGGTCCATGTTGTCTGCATAGATTATCATCAGATGTGCCAGTCTTGGCCACTTGTGGTGGGAACTGGTAATGGACAGCAGGTTTATCCTGCACCTACATTGATAGCATGCTAACGGCATTCTCTGGTGTCAGTGGCATCTATCCATACCGGGCATGTTTTCAGGCATAGTATATCCTTTGCGGGTCACATGTGATGGCACCACAGGTGTTGCAAGTTCCCAGTAGAGAACATGGGGAAGGTGCATCCTCATTTGTATCATGATGATTTCAAAACATATCATCCTGCCCAGTCATTAAACAGTACAGAGAATGTAGTCTAACATGTAGATGTATGTGTGTGTAAATATATTCATATCTAAGCAGATACAACACACACACACACACACATATATATATATATATATATATATATATATATATATATATATATATATGTACATATATACATATATACATATATACATGCAAATGCCTACATCAGCATATATATATGTCTACACCTATATGTCTACATATACACAGAAAGTTACATATATGTAAGCAGGTATATAGCTATGTAGGTATAGACAGACATAGTTATATATATGTAATCAGATATATATCTCCATATAGTTATATTTGGACATACATGTTTAGATATCAATGGGAGATTAACTAAATCATGTGTCCACATGCACCTTTAATGGGGTTGAGAGGCCCCAAACAATATACGTCTTGTACTAATAGGTATACACCCCCCCCCCACAGCCAAACATCTCTGCCCTGTAATAAACTACCAAGTGTTGCAGATACCATAACCAGGTCCTGACATGACATGGGCACAAGATGTTAACAGAACTACATCCCACCTGTATGATGTCAGGCTGGTATTGGTAACATATCAAGCAGTACAGTCTGGCTCCCATAGGAAATGTAAAATGTGGAAGCTATCAACATCTTCAGGATACATATACACAGACACATATATATATATATATATATATATATATATATATATATATATATATATATATATATATATATATATATATATATATATATATATATATATATATATATATATATATATATATATATATATATATATATATATATATATATATATATATACACACACACACATATATATATATATATATATATATATATATATATATATATATATATATATATATATATATATATATATACACATATGTAGATATACATGTGACTACACATACACACGCAGAGATATGTACAGTAAGATACTTAGGCGCACACAATATGGAACAGCCACTATGCCTACAGTTAACATCCTAACAACTGGATACTGGATGAGCCACCCATACAAATAACATTCAGTGCCTGCAAAATATACCCACAGAGAGGTCATATGATAAAACAGCACACACAGGTTTGCAGAAATGGAAAACCCTTATTTGTGTACTATTACAGATTTATATGCCATGTTACATAGCTGTTCAGACACTAATATTCATATAAACAGAATAATGCAACTGTGAAACAGTTATACTAATGCAGTAGTCTGGAAAATTTCACAACTGTTGCTGTCCAGGCCAAGCCCCCCAAATCATACAATAGTGAAGACAGAATGGGCTTCAAGATACCACACAATCAACAGTAAGTGATGCAGGTGTATAGCTCTGCAGCCTCTGTCTACACTCTGTACACAATCACTAGGTGGTAAAGACTTCATTTGACCAAATGGAATGTAACTGTTGCATAACAAGGCATAATTGACACCATAACAGGCACACTGGCAAGCAGAACAGTCTGTATGGCAGGATGCAGTAGGCCTACATTAACCCACTTTATGTAAGTAATTCCAAGATAGGTGAAATGTATGGTACTGTACATCCAGATACCTTAAGGCACCTCACCCCTGTTACCCCCACATTTTGTAACAGCTTAGGTTATGTGTGGTGCATCCTCCCCTAGACTCAATAATACAGGGCCATATACCACTGTTACATACACTGGCCTGTGGAGTGCATATGGGCACACATGTATTGTGTAGGTGAAGCCCACACATATATGGCCCCAGCTCCACCGTATGTGTCGGGGATAAAACAGCAGTGGACTGTTGACAGGAATGGCAGCATGGTATATGTATATGTGCATATGTATCACTATTTGTATATGTGTAGACATATAATGCTCTGTATATGTATAAATCTGGGTGTGTATATGCATATCTATGTACATATACACACCCATCTATATATGTTGATATGTACATGTGTAATTATCTATATAGATATCTGGATAATCATATGTACATATATATTCACCATATGTCCTGAACATGGGGTGTAGCCATACCTCATCCCCTGTAGTCCCAACTTCGTAGTGCAAGGGGATGTCAAGTATGTATATCAGGTATATTAGTAGACTATTGCTACTATAATAGGGATTGTCTTCACAGACATGGTGCATGTGGGAGGTCACATCTGCTTTTCACATGTGCGCCATTGGCTACTGAAAGACATCCTAAGGACATCATAGTACAGTACTGCTGCAAGCACGTAATGCTCCTGTGGACTACAGCAGAGATATTGGCCAATAGATGTGGATATTCTGACACACTCTGCACAGTCCAGAGGTATACACAGACTCCCTTAGTGCAGAACATGTAGACCAAGCCTGACAATATGGATGTTAACAACCATGAAGATGGGTATAACACATAACCACTGGTATACATTCATCCCCATAAGTTATGCATTCACACACCCCTGTCTGACCTGACACATAATACCTGCTGGTACAGAGGTGCCATGGCCACATGCTACCCACTAGATATTGACATACATATGTACAGCATCCCACTGCTCTAACTGACATACATGACTGTTAAGGGAGGCCCAGCAGCAGTACATCTGGCAAGTATCTGGACATGACATCTCACTAGGTAAGTACACTGAGCTGCTAGGCATATAACAAAGCACTGTGCAGGCTACAGGCAGACTGGCTCAACACTGGCCTACATCTCCTATGAGGGAATGCACATGTACCTGCATATATAGCGGGCTCTACAGGCATGTCACAGCACAGGGTAAGATACACCTGTTTGAAAGTGCATAACCACAACCAATGTGAACATAGCCATTGCCACATATGGTAAGCTAACATAATATTACAGTATATGGACTATCTGTCCAACACCATCCTCATATGTGCCACTAACCCTACATATACTGGGCCACTACACAGTGTGGCCTGATGTCTGCCTGTGTTATGGGACATGTGTGTGTGTATGGCCCTACAAACATGTAAGCCTATATGGTAACATACAGTGGAGCAGCATGTAACATCAGATAGGTCGGGACCTAAAACAATGACATCTACCACAGTCTGTACACAGGCCAAGGTACATATTAACAATACACACACTGTCGACATTCACCATAAGTACACAGACCTCAGTACTGTAAAACAACCACAGAATGTCCAGGTTATGTCATCAAATATAACCCCTACTGTACATAACGTGTAGCAGTCTGATATCTCACTGGTTTGTTATCAGATATGATGACACGAATCATGGTGTACAGTGCATATGCACCTCTTAATGCATGAAATATGTATAAAGGTTGACAGAGTTGTGGCTGGAAGCACATGCACAAGGCCAGTATTGACATGTTGCTGTGATAACATCATGCATGTACTGTTGTAACAGGGTTTGCCGCAACATATGTCCTATGAGGGATATGAAGTCAGTAACTATCACGGCTTTCACCATCTACAGACTGTAATCCTCACACTACCTTCTGCAGTTCACAGATGCATGCTCTGTGGGTAACACATGAAACCAAAGGCACCACACACTGCCCAGTCTGCAGCTGACCCTACAAATGAGGAGTCCTCATAAACATAGAACTGACATGGCGGGTATTAATACATGTAGGACAACCATATCCGCACACACTCTGTTAAACCAACATTACTCCGAATGCAGTATAGCAGCACTTACAGTCTGTAGTCAGGTCAGGCTCATCCCCCTCCTGTGTGTCAGCCTGTTTCCACAGTGTATTTTGTCAAAGGTAAATCCCCAATCCATCTGAGATGCTGTTTGCCAAACAACAGATAAAGTTCCTGCTCACAGTGAATAAAAAGGCGCAACACCAACATGATGTTCCTAGATATTGGAGTGTGTTTCCATGCAATTGGCTATGGGAATGTTACCACAGCTGTTCCACATGCAGTCAGCTAGGGGAGGACTGAAATTAATGCAGAGGCCATCAGCTGATCATGAGCATTACCTAAAATACACATGCTGCTGCCTAAGCAAAGCAGGTGTAGGTCTCCACATCCACCAGTGAGGGAGTGAGAGAGGCAAACAGAGGCAAAGACAAGTCAGTGAGTGGTGGGAGAGTAAAACTTAAGCACGTTTGTGTCACACACCTACCAATACAGGGTATGAAACCCCTGACAACTATGTAGTGCTATCACAGTTCTATGCAGTTATTGGATGCGTCACATAGGTTACCTATTGTGGAGCCCTTAGAACATATATGTGATGGTGAGTGACATCTGCAACAGGGATATGGTAGCTATATGGTAGGTGAAGTACACGTGCCTGTCCACATGAACAGGTGCCAGCGTCAACACAGCCACACTCTCACAGGGATGCACACACATTGACACACTTGGCAGGGCCAGGATTACAACTCATCACTAGTGAGATTGCCACAACACATTACTGTGCAGGTATCCCATGCACCACATGGGTCATATGGAGGTTATATGGGCAAAGTGTATGGGTAGGTGTCTGACATCAGACAGCATGCTTCAGTATGCCAATGGGGGTTGTAGTGAGTGTGCATGTGATCACACGCATCATACAACACACACACAAACACACAGTGTGCCAGTACTGACATGCATGGGAGCATTTGTGCACGGGTGTGTGGTGGTCCACTGTGCCAGACAGCTATACAAGGCTAGGTGATGGGTATACCTTATAATCAGGCCACATAACAAAGGTCTGCATTGTGGCTCAGGGCTGTTGTTTCTGCATAAGCCCACACAGGTGGGTATTGTATCCCCCATCCAGTCACCTGGGTGACTATTGTGTGTGGCCAATGCTGTGCATCACTTGCCATGCATGGGTTCCTTAGTCCATGACATGGATGGTGTCTTGGATGTACACACCTCCCACATGCATGTACAGTGACATGTGGAACTGTACCTGAGGTGTCTGGTCCATGTTGTCTGCATAGATTATCATCAGATGTGCCAGTCTTGGCCACCTGTGGTGGGAACTGGTAATGGATAGCAGGTTTACCCTGCACCTACATTGATAGCATGCTAACGGCATTCTCTGGTGTCAGTGGCATCTGTCCATACCGGGCATGTTTTCAGGCATAGTATGTCCTTTGTGGGTCACATGTGATGGCACCACAGGTGTTGCAAGTTCCCAGTAGAGAACATGGGGAAGGTGCACTGCCTGCATGTACGTGACTATTGGACAGATGGACAGGGTGCCATGCCCTCTGTAGCCCACTGCAATCACTCCATAGTTACTATCAGGGGCCAATATGCAGTGTACTACCCACATAGTGGCTGTTGCCTAGGCATGTGTGTGTGTGTGTGTGTGTGTGTGTGTGTGTGTGTGTGTGTGTGTGTGTGTGTGTGTGTGTGTGTGTGTGTGTGTGTTTATGAGACATGAGTTGAGACTGTGCTCTAGATAATACTGGGGTTGCTAACTGTGATTGCCTGGTCTTGATGTCATATGTATGGGTATGGATTTGCACCCCAGCCTCTCAGCTATTTCACATCTGTTGTCCCTGTATGATGGGCATTGTGATATAGGGCCACCATATAAGAAATTTACAAAACCCACTCCATATTGGGCCCAGGTGTCACACACTCCCAACCACCTCCACACAGGATATGAGCTACAAACACACACACACGCACACACACCTATGTTTGGGAGTAGAACCCCTACCTAACTAGTTTATTACACTACAGAACTACACAGTTATAGCATGTGCCATAGAGATTACTGGAGTATTCCTTCCCCAAAGGTGTATACCACATTAGATGATATCAGCAGGAGTGCCAAAGTAGGACATTCAAATTGTAGTGAGTGTAGCTAGGCTAAAATGCATTGCTCCCTACACAGATATTGAAACACAAACAAAACATCCACAACTGACATGTGTGGGTATAGAGCCCTTAAAGAGGTCTATATCACACAACACCATGGAGCTGTTATAGAACACAACACGGGGATTAGTGGAGCAATTCTTCCCCAAAGATGTATTTCACAATGAATGACATCAGCAGGATTGCCAAAGTAGGGCATTTGAAATGTACTGAATGTGACTAGCTTAAAATGCATTGCTCCCTACACAGACATTGAAACACACACAAAACATCCAGATCTGCCTTGGATGGGAATAGAATCCTACCAGAGTTTTATATCATTCTACACCAATACGCAGTTATGGCATGCACTACAGAGATTACTGGGCTGCCCTCTTCCCAGAGGTGTATTTCTAGGTGGATGACATCAGCAGCCTTGCCAAGGTTGAGCATTTAAATTGTAGGGAGTGTGACTACCCTAAAAAGCATTGGTCTCTGCACAGAGTCAGATAGACACACAAATACTTCCCAAGGCTGGTATTAGAACACCTACCTAACTAGCTTATCACAGTACAGCAGTACACAGTTATAGGATGCGCTATGGAGATTAATGGGCTACAACCTTCACAGAGGTGTATTTCTAGGTGGATGACATCAGCAGCCTTGCCAAAGTCTAGCATTTGAATTGTAGGGAGTGTGACTAACCAAAAAAAATTGCTCTCTACACAGACAGGCAGACACACTCACATACACACTTGTCAAGTCTGGGATTAGAACACTTACCTAAGTGATGTATCACACTACTGCAGTATGCAGTTATAGGACATGCTACAGAGATTATTGGGCTACAGCCTTCACAAAGGAGTATTTCTAGGTGGATGACATCAGCAACCTTATCAAAGTAGTGCATTTCAATTGAAGGGAGTGTGACTACCCTAAAAAGCATTGCTCTCTACACAGGCAGACAGACAAACACACACACACACACACACACACACACACACACACACACACACACACACGCACACACGCACACACGCACACACACACACTTGCTAGGTCTGGGATTAGAACTTCTACCTAACTTATCACACTACAGCAGTACACAGTTATGGGATGCTCCACTGAGATAACTGGGTTACAACTCTCCCAAAGGTGTATTTCACAGTGGATGACCTCAGCAGGCATGTCATAGTAGGACTATGGGGAGGGCAGTGTGTGTGTGCATGGGCCATAACACATTCATCTAGAGGTTGACATACCACATGCGCACACAGGGTCATATTTCACAGGTACATGTATACAGATGCTAGATGACATCTTCCTTGTACAGTCACATTGCACAGCTAGCACTTAGACCAAATAGTCTGTACCGCTGACAGATACCGGTGGCTAGTATCTACAGTGAGTGACATCTAAACCTCATGTGGTTGAGGCCCTTTGGCTGTGTACTGGGTGGGACTGGGCTGGGTGGCTCCTTGTCACAGTCGCCCTCTTCCACACATCTATGTATGTTTACCTTTGGTTTATTATAGTGTGTTGTCCTTAGATATATGTCTGTATTCCTGTCCACTGTGTGTGCAAAGCATGTGTGGTGCATACTGAGGAGTGTCTGCACTAACATCTGCGACTGCCAGCTATGTCTGGCCCACTGGTGTTTACAGACAGGGCCTTCATGTGTTTAAGTGTGTGAGCATGCCCAGTATGTCCATCTGTATTGAATGTGTGGATCAAGTCCAGACTGTAATGCAGTGCTGACCTATGTGTTGTACACCTATAGGTAGCATACTGTTTCTACAGGTTATCCATCGATCACATGGCATTGACTGTTACTACATTTCTACATGGGATGTGGCGGGCACATGTGACTATTTCTACATTTCTACACAGGCTTTGGGTGGCACACCTGACTGCTACTACATTTCTACGTAGGATGGGGGGCACATCTGACTATTTCTGCATTTCTGCACAGGCTTTGGGGGGCACACCTGACTGCTACTACATTTCTTTGTAGGATGGGGGGACACCTGACTATTTCTACATTTCTTCACAGGCTTTGGGGGCACACTTGATTGTTACTACATTTCTATGTAGGATGGGGGGAGCACACCTAACTATTTCTACATGTCTACACAGGATTGGGGAGGCATACCTGCCTGTTACTACCTGTCTACATAGGATGGAGGGGGCAAACCAGACACTTGTACACATTTGCTATGACTGTACTGGTATGTCAGGTGCTCCATTTCATTCTGTAGTCTTACCTATTATGCTGCCTAGGGGCATACCCGTGTACTACATATCTTAGCTTGTATTTACCTACATATTAGTTTCAGACTTCCTACCCTTCAGAACTGACATCCCACTGCCTGACCTGCTGTCATCTGTCTGTGTAGGCCTGGGGGGGGGTTACCCATAGGCATCATTCAGAGGCCATAGCATAGCCTTTGTTTGTGTTTTTCTACACCTGTCCTGCTTGCTGTGACTGTTGTTGGGTATGTAAACCCCCCTGACTGGCATGTGTGAGCCACTTACCTTGTGGGTGTCCCAGTACTGAGGGTGGTGCTGCAGGGCTGCCTATATTGGATGCACATAGTACACCCCTATACATGGTTAAGCACAGGTAGTGTAATGTTTGGCATCCCTTTTACTCTATGTTAGAGTCAGAGAGAGATGTCATTCCCTAGATCCTGCCTGTGTCAGTGTATGCACTATGCGTTGCCTCTTTGCCAAGGCCAGGGCAAACTAGGCAGGCTCAGGTTGTTCCTCCTCTGAGCCATTCTGTGCCTGTGCAGGCCTTGGCAATGGTGGAGGCTGTGTGGCCCTGCCCCGTGCTGGTCCTGCTGCAGCTGTTTCCGCAGGATCATATTATGTAGTATGGCACATACAATGACAATTTGGGTACATGTAGCTGAGGAGTACTGCATGGCTCCACCGGATGTGTCCAGGCACCGGAACTGTTACTAAAGCATCTCAAACACATGCTCTACTATAATTCTGGTCTGTGCATGTGCCTCATTATGGAGGTCTTGTTCAGATGTGTGTGCATTTCTGATGAGTGTCATCAGCCACGGCTCCAGTGCGTATCCACCATCCCCCACTAGGTGACCGTCAGAGCTGTCCCCATTGGCAAATCTCTAGTACAGCTGCATCAGATGCCAGATGTGGGAATCATGATAGCTTCCAGGCAGCCAGGACACACATTCACTATTATGCCCTGGGCATTGCACATGACCTGGCAGTTGATGGAGGGGAAGCCCTTGTGGTTGATGTAGATCCTACCCTGCTCATCGTATGTGTGTGCAGTCTATGGCATCCACTACCTCAGGGTATTCTGCTATTTGGTGGAACAGTTGCATATTGCTGGCCAATGCCTTACAGGTGTTGGGGAAATATACGTGCTCACCAACATGTGCTGACATGGCATCCAGGAACTGGTGGAGTACCCTGAATGCTGATGCCTGTGAGATCCCCATCATATCCCCAGTTGGCCTATGGGAGGTATCTGTAGCTAATATTCTTAGGCCTACACATACCATGATATCCACTGGAATGGGTTCCTCTCTGTTACTTCTGTGTGTGAGGCATGGCCGGTACAGCTAAACAATTTGCTGTAGGAGGTCTCTGTCCACCCTATAGTGCTCCACTATCTCCAGCTCATGTAGCCCCTGGTAGGTTACCCTGGGTCTGTGCACTCTTCTCCATTTTCTCACTGTGGGTTGGTCACCAGCATTCACATCCTCACCACCCTCAGACTCTTCTACAAGTTGTATGATAGCTATTGCAGCCCATATCATTTTGCTGTTGTGAGTGTTAAACGTTTCCCACTTGTTTACACTGGTGGTGTAGAGTGTGGGAAAAACCAGAGGGGAAGGTGTTTGCATAGTTTATAGTCATGTTCTGGGCTGGTCTGCTGCCTGTGTAATTGTCTGATTCTGATACATTTCACCTGCCAGCTATGCTAGTTCTCCTTGGTTACCTTCCTACTGCTGTTTTCCCTTCCCATTGCCTTCCTGTTTAAGCCTGGGGGCGCGCAGCACAAACAGAGTGCACAAATGTGCACACTGCTGCTATTTCCTGGTTTAACTTTTTTTCTGCCTTTAAAACCTGGTGTGCAGTGCACACCTGCTTAGGCATTGCAAAGAGTGCTAGGCAGGTTTAGACACACCCCTAGCTTATCTGTGATAAGCTAAGAGCAAACCCAAGCCACAGGGCTCCAATCTGCTTACAGTATGCCTGACACATCCCCATATGGTGTCACCTAACTCCTAGGCTTGCATCAAGCTATTCCTACTCTTATACTGTTGGGACCTGACTCACATGCTGGGGAAAACTGGGATTCACTATCCTTCCCCTCATTTGCATAGGATTGCCTGCTAATGCATAGTTACATGTCTCCCACTGAGCCTCCCCCCTTAGCAACCACTGCTCACTGGCCATGTTGTCTTCTGCCTGCCATTGACTTGCATGGCAGAATACTGATTTTAGTTAGAATTCTTAATTTAGGTTTATTTTTGTTATTTTCCCCCCGATTCCATTTTCGTTCTGCTGCCCTACACTTAAACAGCCGAGATCAGCTAAAAAAAAAAGTTGATTATTTTATTTTTTTCACTGTTTGCAATGCCAATGGCCTTATACTTAACCATTGGCATGCTTACTACATACTATGCAGACTTTATTTGGAGCTATCACAGCTCCATTTTGGATTTTGCAGAAATATACTTGGTTACTAACCAAGTACATTTCTGCAGATTGCACTAGTCCTGCACGTCGATTGCAAGCTTCCTGGATTGCTAAATCTCCTCATTTGCATAGATTTCTCCTGCAAATGGGGTGATTTACATACAGGGGGCTTAGTCCGTACAGGATTAGTGCAGGAGCGCTCGTGCATGCCCCTGTAGGCTGTTCCTGGATCACACTGCAGACATACTGCCTGCTGGAGCTCCTGCACTGTTCTTGCACGCCGTGCAAGCTATAGAGAATCTGAGGGATTATTATTTATTTTTTCCCAGTAGCTTGAGTAAAGTAGTGTAGATTTGTGTTTTAACTCATTTATTAATTTATAGGATTTTGAAAAAATTTTTTTCTTTAGCTGTTAATGCTTTCATTATGCTTTGGGTATTTTCTATACATTGTATTTCTATTTTGTGGTTTGAATATTTTAGGTTTAGTATTGATATCATTTGTCGAAGAATGTAATTATAGCTAGCTGGCGTCTTGAATTTTTCTCTTAGTTTATCAAGTGTTTCCTCCATGTACTGTAAGATATGCCATACTGTTAATTCTTTAATTAATGGGAATGGTTTGTGATCAATCATTTTTTTATTTAACTTAATATTTGGGTTCTTATGTATAGGTTGTAACAGTATTAATTAATTCTGCAGATTGATGGATAGAAATAGAGATTGGACTGCAGTAATTACATTTTTGATTATTGGGTGTAGTTTGCAAAAATGTTTTTTGTTTAGGTTGGAGGAAACAAACAGCTTTGGGATTTATTTTTAGGGAACTTAGTAAATTTGCCCATATTTTGACCCATACTGGGTACCAGTTCACTTTTGAACTATCATATTCTGAAATTTGCATCAACCTGTTTGCTTTTATGATAAGGTAATACAGATTAAAATCTGGTATCCCCAGTTCACCTTTTATCTTTGGTATTGTAAGATTTTGGTACCTTATTCTTGTTGTTTAGGGGGACATAGGAATTTGGAGAGGGCCTTTTCCATTGCTGTAAATAGTTTTTTTATGGTATTTTGGGATTAATAGTGTAGCTGAAATGGTATTTTGAGAAGAATATTCATTTTAATAATGGCAGATTTAAACAGAAGAGATACATTTAAGTTTTCCCATCTTAAGATGTCTTGCTTAATTTTATCCCAAGTTTTTAAGAGATTTGAACTATGCATTTCTTTGTAGGTGTGAGAAAAGTTTATGCCTAGGTATTTTAGCTTGTATGTTAAAGGTATCTCAACTAAAGGGAAGTATGATGCATTATGATTTATGGGGTTGAGAGGGAATATGGAGGATTTTTGGGTGTTCATGTTGTAATTTGCTATTGTAGAAAATTGTTTAATTGTGGAAAGTATTTTTGATAAGTCTGTATTTGGGAGTTCGAAGTATAAATTTAGGTCGTCAGCAAAAGCTGAGTATTTTACTTTTGTGTTACAGACCTTTGGACTGTTTAACCTTCCAGCATCCATCTAAAATCAATTAAACCAGTGCTACAGTAAAATAGCTAAATATGCCCATATGTTGACCCATATTGGGTACCAGGTCTCTTTTGAACTATCATATTCCGAAATTTGCATCAAGCTGTTTGCTTTTATGATAAGGGAATACAGACTAAAATCTGGTAACCCCAACCCACCTTTTATTTTTGGTATTGTAAGATTTTGGTAGCTTATTCTTGTTGTTTTAGGGTGCCATAGAAATTTGGAGAGGGCCTTTTCCATTGCTGTAAATAGTTTTTTTGGTATTTTGAGATTAATAGAGTTTAGCTAAAATAGTATTTTGGGAAGAATATTCATTTTAATAATGGCAGATTTAGATAGAAGAGATAAATTTAAGTTTTCCCATCTTAAGATGTCTTGCCTTATTTTATCCCAAGTTTTTAGAAGATTTGAACTATGCATTTCTTTGTAGGTGTGAGGAAAGTTTACGCCTAGATATTTTAGCTTGTATATTAAATGTATATCAACTAAAGGGAAGTATGATGCATTATGATTTATGTGGTTGAGAGGGAATATGGAGAATTTTTTGGGGTTCACATTGTAATCTGCTATTGTAGAAAATTGTTTAATTGAGGAAAGTATTTTTGATAAGTCTGTATTTGGGAGTTCAAAGTATAAATTTAGATTGTCAGCAAAAGCTGAGTATTTTACTATTGTGTTATAGACCTGTGGACTGTTTAACCTTCAAACATCCATCTAAAATCAGTTAAACCACTGCTACAGTAAAATAGCTAAATTTGCCACTAACTCATCAAACAGAACCAATCACTGCTTATCCCTAAAATGGCTTGACTGGCTTGAATTGCCCAAGCAACTCACTTAAACACAACTTCTCCTAGTTTACAAATTATTGTAAAGACCAGAGCAAAGTGAGGCTCTACTAGACTTATTGCACAAAAAAAAAAAAAAAAACGAGTGTGTGGATTGGAAAATACACCAACTCAGAAAAAAAATAATCCAAATTTGAACAGACCACTCAAGCCACAAAGTTCTAAAACCACACAAATTGATTTATTATACTGGTAAATTCCAACACTTCATGTAAAACTAACATTAAAGGTACCAAAGGATTAAGTAAGTGATTTTGTCTGTTCACATGGCAGACTTTTTCAAACTGAACAAAAAGTCCTTGTGAAACAGCCCTTATTAAGCGTAAAGTACTAATTGTCTTAATCAACTCTTAAAGATGTAGTGGTATTTTACCTTAATACGCATATAAATGTTTATAAATACAAATTTAAACATTTAAAATTTAAAATTTCAGACATGGTGAAATTGTAACACACAGCTGTTAAAATACTTATAGATTTCAAAGCAGGATTTTATAACTTCCTAGCCATTTGCTTTAAAGTAGGCAGTAGGGACAAATGTTCATTAATTCCTGGGGGTTCAATAGCATTCAAAGTTAGCTGCCAATGAAGTTCCCTTGATTCTATCTCATTCCCCCAGTCTCCCCCTCTCGTATTCTGCCTGACAATATCCAACATACCAAACTTGTAACCTAAAAAAACTTGTGTTTGTTTATAGAGCGTTATTTTTGTTTTGTGTATCAATAGTGTAAAGGTGTTCATAAATTTTCATTCTTAAAGGTCTTTCCGTCTTCCCCACATAAAAATTCTGACACCCTTGGCAGACCTCACCTTTTGTGTGGCAATTTCCCCTGCCATCTTAACAACCTGTGGCAGATCACCTAACCTCAACTCACATCTTTCCAAAATATAGGAACACTGATTGAACCTACCACATTTCAGTGTTGGTTTTGGGGAACTTATGTGCATTGTAGGGTGCTCTAGCAAGTGTTCCATACTCTTTCCCACCCTGTTGGTAAAAAGTGGACCTTTTCCCAAAATGTTTGAAAATTCTTCATTACCCTCTAAAATCACCCAGTTTTTAGATAAAATTCCCTGTACTTTTCTCCCAAAAGAACCAAACTCAATAACCATAGAGTGTGTATACCTGTCATTATTTGTTTCCTTACTAAAGATTCCTTTTGTTTGTTTATGACCCAAAAATGGCATGTACCTTGTACCCCATCCAGTTAGTACCTCTCTTTCAAAATTCAAAATCCACTCTAATGGGTATCCCCTGTTCAAAAACATGTGAGTCAGTTGTAATAATTCATTTTTTAGTCCTTTCATTGTGGAACACATTCTGGTACCTCTAATCATCTGTCCACGTACCAGATTTATTTTAATATATAAAGGGTGTTGACTCTCAAACCTAAGGAAACTATTAGAATATGTGGGTTTCCAAAACACCCTTGACTCAAATACTTTCAATTCAGTGTCCTTAATCAAACTAACATCTAAATAGTCAATTCTATCTGAATTATATGTATGTGTAAATTTAAAGAAGTCACAAACGTTATTAATATAACACAGGAACTCATCCACAACTTCTAAGTCGCCTTCCATAAAATAAAAACATCATCCAAGAAACGTAAATATAATATCCAATACTCGGAAAATTTGTACCGAAGATATATTTCTTCTCCCACATTGTCATCACAAGATTGGCAAAATCGGGTGCAGCTAGACCCCATCGCCACACCCCTTAGTTGTTTACAATACTCATCTTCAAATACAAAATAGTTGTTCTTTAATACCCATTCCATGATTTCCATCACAAAATTAATCATAGTCTCACTTAATTTACTGTATTCCAATAAAGCCTTCTGAAACAGTTCCAACCCCAAATCATGTGAAATTGAACCAAACAAATCCACCACATCTATGGTGGAAAATCCTGTTGAGTCTTTGAAAAGTTCTTGTTTGAGTCTAGATAAAAAATCCCATGAGTCCTTTAAGACATAACTAATATTTTTCAGGGTGTCCCTTAACAAATTGTCTATAAAAATTCCTAATGGGTATATAGAACTGTTTTGAGCTGCTACTATGAGTCTGCATGGGCGGTGCTGGATATCTTTGTGTACCTTCAATATTATGAATGTCATTGGAATATATGGGTATTTGTTTTTCAAAAAAATTATATACAATTCCTCATTTATCACTTCCTGCATTAAACAATCCTCCAAAAATATTTGTAACCTCCTATGAGATACATTGACTTCATTCTTGGATGCTACAAGGTATTTATCTGTGTCCTGTAACACACCAGTTATATCATTCACATAATCAATGGTGTCAACAAGCACAATCCCTCTCCCCTTATCTGGCTTCATCACCCGCAATGTTTCAGATTCTCTCAAAGAATTCAATAAAACCTTTACATTTTTTGTTAAGTTGTAATCTTCTTCTTCTTCTTTTGGCTTTTTCCCAGTTAGGGGTCGCCACAGCGGATCACCTGTCCTCTCATGATTGGCAGTGGAGTTTTACGGTGTTGAGTTGCCAGCCTGGCCCAGTTAAGTTGTAATAATTCTCCTTATAAACTTGGTAATTCTAGGAAATTTCCCTCATACACACCTTATCAAAATGTGCCAAAACTGGATTTAAAGGAAGGTTAAAAAGGCTTTTTTTCTTAAACCTATTGCTTGTGATGGTTTGTTCATTCGTTCCATCTTTGAACTATAAGTGTAAATTTAATTTTCTCATATACAATTTAAATTCTGTAAGAACTTGAGCCATCCCTGTTTTTTTTACAGGAACAAATTTAAAACCTTTTTCAAAGAGGGGAAAAATGTATTTCCGAAATGGGTTGGTCAGTGTAATTATAAATATTAAACCCATTCAAGGTGTGTGTAATACCATACTGATCTACTGTAATCAAATCCCTTACTACATTCTCCTTTAAAACCTCCTGCTGTTGTTGTTGCTCCAGTAAGGTCTGCGACCCCTCTGAGACCCCCCCCCCCAGGTGCCTGGTATCCGCCTAAAAAATATTATTGTGATTATGGTCCCTGTTTTGAATCCTTTCTGATCTCCTACATTGAGGGAATTCTTGGTCAAAGGCATCATCACTTTTGCCATTATTATAATCAGCATTTTGCCCTCCCATTCAAGTTTCTCATTTCCTCACTTACTGAACCTGTATTGTTGTTATAATTGAAGTGATTAACCTCTCAATCTTTTTCTGTCCCTTCTCCATAATAACTTCTTGGAAGTAAATATGCTTCCTTGTGCCTATACTCCAACTCGTCCCTTTTTAGCTTACGTTGCTTTCTAGAAATATTATCTTTCACCTGCTGTTCTATTTTATTAAAAAATATTATCATACTTTATCTCAAAATTAAAAAAAGTTAACATCATTTAAAATATCATCATTCAACTTGTTAACTTCTTCAAGCAAAACATTTATCTTATTATTATTCATTTTAATTATAAAATGAAGCAGTTCAATCCCGTGTCTGTCGAACATATTTAAAAGCTCATCAAGTTCTTGTTGTCCCACTAAATGTTCATTAGGGAATTTAAACATATTTAACCCCTTTGGTGCTCTTTGTACTTTAATGCATTCTGCATGGTATGCATTGTCCGTTTGCAAATTACATACCTTGCTCATTTTCTGTTCAAATTCCTTTAAACGCTGTTGTATGTCCACTGTTTTTGGTTGCCTTCCCTGGTTAAAAAACAACGGTTCCTCCTGAACCCATCATTCAAATCGCTTTCTTCTATTATCTTCCTGCTGTGAATTATTGTTAGACATCATTTGCCCACATGGAATACTATTAGTGGGCGACTGAGACCTGTTAACTAAACATCCTTCCCTATCCGGTTCTGAAGGACGTACATTCGTCATCCTTGATGTCTGCTGAGTTGTTGCAAAGACTGATGGAGCAAGCAGTCTCTCCAAAGTAGCCTGTAGTTTTTGGTATTGCGAAGACATCAGTTTAATCAATTGTCCTGTATTTTCGTCATTGGGTAAGTCACCGTCAATACTGGGAATCCGTTGCTGGTTGTTGGTCAAACTTAATTTGTTTGTAGCTTCCATAGCAAAAACAAACTAACCCTGGTAAGTCTAGCAGTTGAAGTGGAAGTCCAAACTTACAAAAGGTTTGTCCGTTCAAAAAACGCTCGTAATCAAAACCAAAACATGAAACAAAAACGAGTGTGTGGATTGGAAAATACACCAACTCAGAAAAAAAAAAATCCAAATTTGAACAGACCACTCGAGCCACAAAGTTCTAAAACCACACAAATTGATTTATTATACTGATAAATGTCAACACTCCTCGTAAAACCAAGATTCAAGGTACCAAATGATTAAGTAAGCGCTTTTGTCTGTTCACATGACAGACCTTTTCAAACTGAACAAAAAGTCCTTGTGAAACAGCTCTTATTAAGCATAAAGTACTAATTGTCTTAATCAACTCTTAAAGTTGTAGTGGTATTGTACCTTAATACCCATATAAATGTTCATAAATAGAAATTTAAACATTTAAACATTTAAAATTTAAAATTTCAGACAAGGTGAAACTGTAACACACAGTTGTTAAAATACTTATAGATTTCAAAGCAGGATTTTATAACGTCCTAGCCTTTGCTTTAAAATAGGCAGCAGGGGCAAATGTTCATTAATTCCTGAGGGTTCAATAGCATTCAATGTTAGCTGCCAATGAAGTTCCCTTGATTCTATCTCATTCCCCCAGTCTCCCCCTCTCATATTCTGACTGACAATATCCAATATACCAAACTTGTAACCTAAAAAGTTTGGACAAACTTGTGTGTGTTTATAAAGAGCATTATTTTTGTGTTTTATATCAATGGCGTAAAGGTGTTCATAAATTCTCATTCTTAAAGGTCTTTCCATCTTCCCCACATAAAAATTCTGAAACGCTTGAGAGACCCCAATATAAATTACACCTTTTGTGTGGCAATTCCCCCTGCCATCTTAACAATCTGTGGCAGATCACCTAACCTCAACTCACCTCTTTCCAAAATATAGGAACACTGATTGCACCTACCACAATTCAGTGTTGGTTTTGGGGCACTTATGTGTGTTGTAGGGTGTTCTAGAAAGTGTTTCATACTCTTACCCACCCTGTTGGTAAAAAGTGGACCTTTTCCTAAAATGTTGGAAAATTCTTCATTACCCTCTAAAATCACCCAGTTTTTAGATAAAATTCTGATTTATCTTTATAGTACTGCTCCCAAGCTTTATCTCTTGCTATTAGCAGGGATCTGCATTCCTTGGTTAGCCAAGGTGCATAATTGGCTTTTTCTCTAATAGTTCTTGGGGGTGCATGGCTGTTCAGTATATCTGGGAAAGTGGTATTAAAAGATTTAACAGCCTCTTCCAGGGGTTGTTGTCTGACAGCCTCCCAGTTGCAACTCTTTAGTGATGAGATAAAGTTTTTAGAGTTGAAATTCTTTTTGTTTTGGACCTCGCGGTAGATGGTTGGCCTACCTTGATAGGTATGGCTCCTAAGACCATCAGGAAGACAACCAGACTGAAAGCACAGAGTGGGGATACTGGTCAGAATCCAGTCGAGAATGAACTCTTGTTTGATAGATTTGTCCATCATTGTAGCTGAGATGATAGTTTGGGTGAACCCATGAATGTTAATATGGGTTGCTGGATTTTTGTGAAGCGGGTGAGACAATCACTGTTAATGTCATCAAGCAGAATTGTTTCCTGGGGAGGGCATGGGAGATCCAGTTAAGTAGATTTTCTATTGTGGGAGTGTTATTCGCAGGTAGGATGTAACCACCTATAACGTTTATGTGCTTCTTGGGGTTACTTTTTAACTTAGTGAAAGAGTAGCTCTGTATTCTCAAAGTTAGGGACAGTTATAAGGTTTCAACTGTTAGATAGTTTTTAAATAGTATTGCTACCTCTCCACCCTTTTTGATGATTCTGTCTTTATGCATAGTGTTGTATCCAGGAGCTAGGAACTCATTGTCACTGCTATCAGGTTTTAGCCAGGTCTCAATTAATTTTACAGTGTCAAGAGAGTAATGAGATAGTATGATATGGAGGTCATGTACTTTTTTAGGGATACGTCTAACATTCATATTGAGAAGGAGTAGATTAGAGATGTTTTTGTGGTATAATAGAGCTGTATGAGGTAAGGGAATGGTAGAGTTACTGAATACCCATTGTTGGGGAACTGGGCTAGGGCTTGGGTGCCTGTCCCCAGAGAGGCACAATTGTTTGGTAAGTTGTAAGATTAGTTTGGTAAGTTTGCTTAGGAGTTTGTAATGCTTTTGGCAGTCTACATAGGGGGTTCTAAGTGGATGAAATTTGTTTGCATAATACACTGTGTGGCTGGAGTTACAAAGGGTGGGAGCTAAATTATGATATATGTATGTTTTGTAGTGGGAAAAGGGAGTAGTTTGCCAGGGAGGGAGTTTAGGGATTTGGAATTGATTGTGATATGATGAAAGGTGATATAAAAGTACTAGCAGTGTGGTTGTGATGGAGTATAAGGCAGTCATGTATAAGTGTTTGTTATAGAGGTGTGCCATTTTGTGTGTGGGAGGTGTAGAGAGTTGGGAGGGTTCTTGTTATGACTGGATAAGAGAAACTGAATGGGTGTAGTCAGAATAAGTCTAGGGAAAGGAGGGGTGTTGGAATAGGGGTAGGATAGGGGTGTGTAGAGAGCCCAAGTGAAGCGAGGGAAAATGGAATGGGCTAGCACCAGTCCTTGGCATGCATGCAGTTGTCTAAAATAAAAATTATCAGGCAATTTAAATAGAATTTGGGAAGGCAGGGTTATAAATTCCAGATTGGGTAAGCTGAGTGTGTTTAACTCTAGCCATTGAAGGTATACATATTGTATATTTCAAAAGCTCTTACTATAGAGATTGGTACTGAACTGAAGTGTATAAATGGGAGGTAGGTAGAAGGGAGTTACAGCTTTTGGGACCAATAAATGAGATCTGGAGAAAAGAAAGGAAAACGTAGAAATAAAAAATAAGGACTACTATGTTATGGGGGATTTTAAGCTGCTGGCATCCCTGGTGGTGTGCAACAGAGTGTGAACTGAGATATTACAGTGAAGCGTTGTAAGTCCACAAGTTGTAAATGTACTTTGGTTAATTTGTAATATTTTGCAGGATGCTTCTTGGATTGAGTGCATAGGGACCCGGTCATGGCCAAAAAGCTCTGCAGCTGTGGGGAGTAAAAGCAACAAACCACTGGCTGGTGAATTGGGGAAGCTAGAAGGTAAAAAGGAAAAAGGTGATGTGTTAGGAAGAGAAGCAATATGAGAAATAGGAAAACAAAAAAATTACACTGTGTTTAGGTGGAATAACTATTTAAACTAGTGAGTGAGAACACCTAGAATGTTATGCAGATACAGCTAGTTAGATATAAATGTGCAGGAAGCAGAGTAAAACATTTACAACATTAAATTAAAACATTAAAATTAATACATTAAATGGTAAACTATCTTACAGCAAAATTTCTATCTGTTTGAGAAGCATTTAGTGATGCTCCAGAGCAGACTATATACTCATAAACAATGCAAAGTTGTAGTATATGACCAGTAGTACATGCAGAAAGCTGAGGAGATTTCAGCCACTAACAATGACTATAGGCCTTGAACAAATCATTGGCCACAACCATGTGCAGCTAAAACTAAATTA
Source organism: Protopterus annectens (assembly GCF_019279795.1). Taxonomy (NCBI): domain Eukaryota; kingdom Metazoa; phylum Chordata; order Ceratodontiformes; family Protopteridae; genus Protopterus; species Protopterus annectens. The sequence continues at coordinate 755,036,190 of NC_056729.1, read as the reverse complement.
CCTCAACAGAGTGAGGCCACATTTAGAGGTTAGGAAGCATTATGGATTGAATTTAGCAGAAGTAGAAAGTCACTAAATAGTTGAAAAACAAGCTTTAGCTGAAGATACAGTCACTAAATAATAGTAAAAAAAAAAACACTTGTATATCAATGGTGCATTACACATAAGCAAAACGCATGCACACTAAGCTTTCACACTAAAGAATAGCAGAAAAACTGCCTATGAACACATGTATAGCAGAGGGTCATTACACATAAGAAGAACACTTGCACACTAAGATATTAAGAGACTTGTGGTTCCTAGAGTGGAAAATCAGCATAAATACATACATAAACTGACAGTAATCGAATGTGTTACACTGGCACAGCAGGAGTAAAAAAATACTTGTACACTAAGCTATTAACAGAAGATATAGTGCCTTAGACTAGAAGCAACATCCTTATGGGCATTTATAATAGGTAAAATGGTTGATCGCTAAGCTTTTAAAAGAAGCTGTGGTTCCTTCGACTGGAAAAGCTAACATTAATATGCACTTATGTATGACAGAGATAGACTCAAAAGGTATGAAACAGTAAAAAATGTTCTACAAAGTTGAAAACCACTTACTGGGTGCTGCACGCTGTATTCAACTTTAAACTCAAACACCTCTGTATCTTAGCAGGTAGTAATGATCTAACATCAAGAGAAGCTCTCACTTCAAACCTTCTATACTACTAATGCATTTTCACTTTCCTCTTTAGCCAAGACTTACAACTGTTTATATTCCTCTTTCATGTCTTTCCATGACATTCTCATCTTCCTAATAATAAACTCTCCCTCTCCATGTTCATAGGTTCATAGGTTGGAAATAGGCCTGAAGGCATTTATAAGCCTAGCCAGAATGTGTTGGCTTATGCCACCCCCTTAGATTAGTTCCCTGTGTCTCTGTCCAGTGGAGCCACTGAAGTGATCCTCGAGGTAAATTTTCTGTTTCCCATCCACTCATTAAGGTTTCTTTTGAAGAGTGTTAGTGAGGAGCTCTGCCTAATGTAGACTGGGATCTTGTTCCAAAGCATGGGAAGTCTCTGGGACAGGAATCTATCCCTCCTGCACATCCTATTTATTGTTGTGGTGAGGTTTAGTTCCCTAGACCATGTGGTTCGAGGGGATAAGGTTTTCTTTAGGTGGAGCATGTCCATCAATTCTGGGTAGAACATGGCCTTGTATGTCAGGCAGAGATCACCTCTGAGTAGGCGGCATGCAACCGAGTACAACTGGAGTTTCTTCAGTTGAGCTGCATAGGGCATCTGTTTGAGGCCATTGATCCTCTTGGTGAGATACTTCTGTGGTCTTTACAGCTGTTGCAGGCATCTTGTAAGGTACATCCCAAATGGGGCATTGTACTCTATGATGGGTCTGATGAGTGATGAGTAGAAGGGCACAATAACCTTTTGATCTGGATGAGAACCCTTTTGTGATTAGACGGGCCATGTAGAAGGATTTTCTAACCACTTTGGTAATGTGATTATCAAAGGTAAGATTGCTATCTACTTGGGTCCCCAGATCCCTTATTATGTCTTTCGTATTTAGGGGGGGTACTTTGTTTTTTTCCAAAGGGTGTGACTATGCACTTTTTGGCATTTAGCTTGAGGCCATGATTTTGACACCAGGTATTCGTCTCAGTGAGACCCTTTTGGAGGATGTCTGTGTCAGCCGGAGAGTCAATTATAGCCTTTAGTTTGCAGTTGTCTGCGAACCTGGTCAGCCATAGTCCTCCTGTGCTTGCCTGTACCTCTGAGAAGTATATGCCAAACAGGAGGGGTCCTAGGACTGAGCCCTGGGGAATGCCACTTGTAACTGGTTTAGAGTCAGACCTAGCTCCTGCAACTCTCACCATGTGAGTTCTGTCCGTGAGCCAGTTGGCAACCCATCTTGTGACATAGGAGTATATGTTCAGGCTGGTGAGCTTTTCTATAATACTAGAATGGGGAATGGTGTCCGAGGCCTTAGGAAGGTCTAGGTAGGCTGTGCTTACCACCTTTCCCTCATCTATAGCATTGTTAACTGTCTCAAAGAAGTCCACCAGGTTTAGGAGGCATGATCTGCCCATTAAAAAGCCAAACTGGGTAGGGTCCAGTATTTGGAGGTTCCCAATGTCTCTGTTAATGAGTTCCATGATGATGCACTCCATAGCCTTGCAGACCAATCTAGTCAGGCTTATAGGGCAATAGTTCCCGGGGTCTGTTGTGGCTCCACCTTTGTGGAGCAGAATAACCATTGCTGTGCGCCACTCTATGGGTATGTAACCTGTGGAAAGGCTGAGTTTGAACAGTGTGTTTAGGTGAGGGGTTAGTTCATCTTTGAGCTAGTGTAGGACGCAGCCTCGGACACCGTCTGGTCCCATTGATGCTGTGTTTTTGGCTTTGGAGAGGGCTGTTTTAACCTGAGTGTCTGTGATTTCAGGGACTCTACATTCTTCTGGTATGGTTATGGGCCCTTTTGGGGGTGAGAGGGGGGTGAGGTTTGCACTGAACCTGTCTGCCAGGATGTTGGCGATATTGATCGGTTCAGTGTATTTTCTGCCATTCTGCACTAACTCTGAGCAGATCTGAGCATTGCCACTTAGATTCTTGACATAGCTAAATAATGCCTTGTGTTTATCTTTCGAGTCCTTGGCAATTTTTCTTTCAAAGCTTGCCTTAATGATTTTATGAGGGATCATAGATTCTTGCTGATACTGATCAGGGATGTCTTCCCTTCTTGGGATTTTACTTTTTTCTGTACTAGTTTCCTCCTTCTATTGTATAGCTTGTTTATGGCAGGAGTCCACCAGACTGGTTTCCTTTTCTTGGAGGAGTGAGTCTTCATTTTGCTTGGAATGGCACAATCCATATATTCTTGTAGCTGCCTGTAGAATGCATTAGTAAAGGATTTTGCAGCTTGGACAGTGTTATCCTTCAGCATGGGGGCTTTGAAACTTTCCACCTCGGTCTTAAGTAATGTGAAGTTTGCTTTTGAAAAGTTGTTCACGGTGGTTTTCTTGCCCGGGGGTGGGGGCGGAATATGGATATCCAAAGTGATTTGTTTATGGTCAGATCTAACCAGTGAGGGGTTGACCTCTGGTGTGGAACACCAGTGGCCCATGTTGGTGATGACCAGGTTCAATATGTTGTCACCTCTGGTGGGAGTGTTGACCAGTTGAACCAGGGCGTTTGAGTTTATAAATTCTAGGAAAAGTTAGGCAAGGGAGTTAGTACTTGAGTAGTTCTCCCAGTTAATGTTTGGGAAATTGATATCACCCAATATTAGGGTGTTTGGTATGACCTTTATGTTTCCCAGTGTTTCCAGAAATGCGGAATGGGGTTCCTGGGACATGGTGGGTGATCTGTAGCAAGCCACAATTTGAATTACAGTTTTGCCCATTGTTAGTTGCACGTGGATGATCTCTGAAGCATCGTGCTGTGCCACTAACCTGGAGGTGTGGGTATCCATAATGAATATGGATATGCCCCCACCTTTTGTATTTTGGTTTTGGTTCTGTGGCCGAAATGTATGGTCTTAAATTTTCCCTACTGCTCATTCATTATCCTTATCTCATTCTATTCTGCTCTATTTTAACAGCAGAATCCTCTATTATTTCCATCTCCATACATTATTAAAAACATAGTCAATGTTTTATGTATTAGTTGGCTTAACATAAGCTATTCACTTCTGCAGTGTGTCTTTCTACTTGCAGTACATATTGTGTTCTTAATATTTCTGTAAATGTATTTCAATCTGTGTTTTTAAATGCTGTGTGACTTCCTCCCCTTGCATTTAAATACTCAACTGTTTGAATGTTTTAGAATCTGTTGTGGAGCTTTTCTCCCAGGGCCTCTACTAAAAATTACCCATTGGCTTAGCCAGATTTTCCCAGTAATCAAAGGACAAATAAATAATGAATAAACACATAAACAAACAATCAAATAAATAAACCCCTCTGACATTGCTAATACTTATACATTTTTAGAACAAGAGATCAAATTCTCACAAAAATGTTTCTATACTGGTAGGTAACATTTATTTGAACATATTTTTTTTACTTAAATAACTGATATACATGGCTAGGACAATAGCAATGGACAAGCATGCAGTCAGCAAAAAATGGTCTGGCAAAATGTATCAGATTATATAGTGCAGATTGAGCCTTGTGAACACTGAAAATATGCAGATTAGGTGTGAAATAATTTGCATTGATGAATACTAAATCTGCACTAAGTACTTAGAAGGAAAACATGGTGTAAGGACCTACATGATTCCACTCAGTGGGCACAAAGCCTGAGGTGAGACTATGACTAAACATGACACTTAGGTGAGGTCCTAGTTCATTTTGTAGTTCATGTAGTACACAGCCCAGGATGTCATCTGGTCCCATGGATGCTGTATTCTTAGCTTTGGAGAGTGCTGTTTCTACCTGTGTGGCCATGATTACTGGAATTTGCCAATCAGTTGGTATTGAGATGGGCCCTTTAGAGGGTGAGGGGGTGGTGACATTTGCACTAAATTGATCTGCTGTGATATTGGCAATATCCTTGGGATCAGTATATTTAATGCCATTCTGTTGTAGCCCAGAGCAGATATGAGCATTGCCATTTAGATTCTTGACATAACTATAGAATGCCTTGTGGTTGTCTTTGGAATCTTTGGCAATTTTATTTTCGTAACTAGCTTTGGAGGATTTTATGAGGGATCTCGGCTACTTACTGAGGCTGGTAAGGGAGTTTTTTGCATCCTGGGATTTTTCTCTTTTCTGCAACAGTTTCTTCCTTCTTTTGTATAGTTTGTTTATAGCAGGGGACCACCAGATTTGCTTCCTTTTTTTTGGAGGAGAGTGTCTTGGTTATATTTGGGATGGCACAATTCATGCACGAGTGGATATGCTCATACAGTGCCTTAGTGTAGGATTCAGCAGTCGAACTTTTAGCTCCTGTCTGCATGGGCATCATGAACTTTGTCACTTTTGACTTGAGTAGCATGAAGTTGGCTTTGGAGAACTTTTTTAAGGAGGTTTCCTTACTGGGGGGTAGGGGTGGGATGTGGATATCAAGGGTGATTTGCTTATGGTCAAACCTGAACAATGAGGGGGTGACAACTGGTGTGAAGCATCTATTTCCCATGTTGGTAATGACCAGGTCTAGGATATTGGCGTCCCTGGTGGGACAATGGATTAGTTAATCCAGGGGGTTGGAATTTATGAATTCCAAGAACCGTTGGGAAAATGTGTTGGTACCCGAGTTGTTTTCCCAGTTAATGGCAGGGTAGTTGAAATCACCCAGTATTAGGGTGTTTGTTTGTATTTTAATATTTTCCAGTATGTTTAGAAAGGTGTAGTGAGAATATTGGGGCATGGTGGGGGATCTGTAGCAAGCTACAATTTGGATTGCATTCTTACCTAATGTTAGTTGCACCTGGAGAATTTCAGATGCATTGTGTTGAGCAACTAGCCTGGAGGTGTCACTATTTTTGGTGAATATGGACACTCCTTCACCTTTAGTTTTTCGGTCTTGGTTTGGTGGCTGAAAAGTGTGGTAAGAGTTGTAGCCTGGTATTGCAGGGGTGCTGTCTGGAGCCTTGAACCAGGTCTCAGTTACTGCACAGATATTGATGTTCTCCATTTTTAGGAGTGCCTCAAGATAGTGCATTTTGAGGTTTAGATTTCTAGCATTGAGTAGCATTACCTTCAGATTTTGCATGCTTGTATCTGTTACGGTGGTGGTTTTGTCCTTTGAACCTTACCTAAAAAAGGCACTATAGGGATGGCAAGAGCTTTAGCCAGTGACCTAAATCCTAGGGGTGACAGGTGCAGACCATCTCTGGCAAAGCATCATGGTTTGTTGATCATGTCGTTCCAGGCAGACAGACACTGGATCCCCTTTGAATGACACCAGAAGCTTAGCCAATTATTGAAGTCAATCATTTTATCCTTATAATGTGGTATAATTCTGGGCGAAGTCAGGATGCTACTCAGAGCTAGGGTCATACCTGCCTGGGCCACATGATCTGAGAGCTCATCCATGTCTCTTTTCATTTAGTCCAGAGAGGTACATCTCAAGTCATTCACTCCAACATGGACAATGACAGAGTCATATTTCTACTTGCTGTGGAGTGACTTGAGTGCATGCGTTATGTGGCAGATCCTGGCACCTGACAGGCAGCTGACTGTAATTTTCTCCTTGTTCAGTCTGGTGAGTGGGACATCAGTATGCCTGACTATAGAGTTACCTATGACTAAAGTGTTTGGTACGTTGTCTTGCCTTAGGGGCTGTTGTTGGGTGGCACACTGGTGTTGTGAGCTATGTGTCACTTTGGTTGTGACTGATGTTTGTTTGCGTTTCAGCTTCGGAGGTCCTTGTTGCTTGGGCAGGTTATTGTTAAGGGCATCCACATATGTGGGTTTAGTGTTGCTATGTGTGGGTATTGATGGTGTGGGTTTTGAAGGGCTATGTGTTGCTTGAGGCGTAGTGCAGGTGTTAACCTTTTCCTCTTGACTGTCTACCACAGTCTTGGCTAGAGAGAGCTTTATTTCCAGTTTGTCTATGTAAGTGCATCTCTCACAGGTTGTGGTGTTGGGTGGTAGGAGAAGAGGGTTGTCTGTGCACATGAGGCAATTGCTGCATTGCCCCAGTATGCCCAGATTCACCAGGTGGACAGGAGAAACCACTGGAAGCTGACCCTTGGACATGCCTGTTTAGGTGCTTTTTTTGTAAAGTACAAGAACTGTTTTCCCTTACGTTTGCAAGGTATTTTGCAATTATAGGCTGTTTAGTGCCTATGATTAATTTCTCCTTATTACCAAGGAGAGTTGAGTGCTTGTATCAGTTTAAGGCTTCCTAGTGCTTTCCAGCAGCTTCTAGAGCAAGTGCTAGCCACAAGGGTTCAGATTTTAGTGCTACTACTGAGAAACCAGCTAGTTCTAAGGGAAAATTTGAAGAGCAGACTTTCTGGCACCTGGAATAGTTTAACCATAGCCCTGCGGTGCTGCATGATGCAAAAAAAATGCACAAACACATGCATTTTTAAGCCAGAAAGTTGAAAGAGATAGAAATAAGCCCAAAATGGCTAATAAAATTACAATTTCAGAGCTGGAAACCACTCCTCTAGGGTTAGATAGGCAGTACAATGCTCACCACTCCCACTGGTAAGCAGTAGGACTTCCCTCTACCACAGCAAGGTCTGGATAGCTCTGAACACAGAAAATAAAACTCTGAAACCAGCAAAGCCTGGGATCTGGACTATAATAGCTAAGAAAGGTGGGAAATGAGCAAACAACATAGTACTTTTTTTTTGTTAAAACAGGCTAAAGAATGCAATAATACAGTAAATAAACACAAAAAAGGCTAACACACTTGAGGCTGTATCCCTAAACAGTAAATGCAATTAAAACTATACAAAATTAGCAATTTAAAACTTTTTTAGTGAAGCAAGGCAAGTGCACAACTGAAAAATGATTTAAGAGGCAGTAATACAGTAGAATAAGTAGCTAGTCTACATACACAGAAACGTCTGTATATACAGAAAAGGAGCTAAAACACACTAAAACAATTCAGATGCAGTCCAGCCTAGAGCACTTGAGTTGTAGCAATATTAAGGCAAATATAGTTTTAATAAATGCACTAAAATATACCCTATATTTCCAAAATGTTTGAGAAGCACAGTCAGAACACAAGGAGATTCAGGTATTTTATTTTTTAAGAAAGGAAGAAAGGAGGAACAGAAGGAAAGAAACTAAGTGGGTTGGCCTTCTCATATGTTCTCTCTGTATTAGGTAGAATGAGCAAATGACACTAGACTGGGAGGAGTGTCCCAGATCAAATTTACAGTAGGGGCAGGCAGCTGCAAAGCCACCAAGTATTTTAGATAGTAAACACTACAGAAATGTTTATCACAGCAGAAGAACAACAGTGAGCCACAAAATCAAAGTTTCTAAACAGATAAAGGAGCAAGGAGACTCTACAGAATGCATTTAACTGCAAACAAATCAGTTATATGATGCACTCCTTGGCAGGAAATTATAACAAACAAATAGGTGCTTAACAAGTACAGAAAATTTCCTGTTAATACCTTTCACACAGTGAAACTAGCTATAAAGCTTTACAAACAGTGTGACAGTAAAAAAACATTTCTCAGGCCTTGTAAGGCAGACAATTTTAGTTTAACCATGCAGATTAGTTAATAGCAATAAAATACAGTAAAAAGTATGCAGCAGGCAATAAAAAGTGATATATATAAATTTCTTGAAGCAATAACCAGTATAAATAATCCAAAAAAACAGGATACTTATTGTTATATATCTCAGATCAGAGTTGTAGCCAATGCCTCTCCTCCATTTGGCTCAGTATTCCAGTAATTGATGTGGAATATAGGTTCATAAGAAGTTATAAGGCTATTGGCCCTGAAGCCCTTACAAGCCTAAAAAGAATTTAATTCATGTGCCGACAAGTCAGCACCCAATGCTACTGTCTAGTAGGGACATGGGTGGAATCTCAGAGTTGATTTTCTGTTCCCCTTCCAGTTATTCAGGTTGCACGTAAAAAGGGTTAATGAGGTACTCTGCTTGACATAGAGTAGGAGTATATTCCAAAGAAGGGGGAGGCTCTAGGACACAAATGACTTGACAAATGACAAATGACAAATTTAACAAATCTGTCCTGCCATCAAGTCCTATTGATATCACAAACCAGGTTGAGGTCGCGTGTGCAGGTTACTCAAGTGGAGCTTGACTTGCAGATATGCAGCAGTCCCATCAAGGCAGTGTCTGAGATTGCTTTGTATGCCAGACAGAGGTCACCTCAGAGGAGTCTGTATGAGACTGAGTAGAGGGACAGGGTCTTTAGCCTATCTGTGTGGGGTAGATGTTTGAAGCCCTGGATTCTCCTGGTGAGGAACCTCTGTGGTCTCTCCAGCTGCTGCATGTGCTTTGAGAGGTACATGCTGAAAGGGGCATTGTACTCAATAATGGGTCTTGTAAGGGATGACTACAGGGATGTTATGACCACCTTGTCGATGGATGAGATGCTCTTACTAATGTGTTGGCCAATGTAGAAAGCTTTCCATACAACGGAGGCAATATGGTGGTCAAAAGTCAGTTTGCTATCAACCTGGGTGCCCAAGTTGCTTATGATTGATTGCATGCTTAGGACTTATTATTAATGTGATACTTTGTGAGGACATAAATGTCCCCAAAAGGGATGATGATACATTTTTGTGGCATTTAGTTTGAGGCCATGTTTCTGTCACTAGTCATTTGTTTGGGTGAGACCTTCTTGGAGGATGTCCACATCACTAGGGGAATTGATGACATCACTCAGTTTGCATTCATCTGCAAACTTGGTCAGCAATAACCCACTGATTTTGGCCCGTACCTCAGAAAAGTATATCTCAAACAACAGAGGCCCCAAGACTGATCCCTGGGGGGTACACTTCTCATTATGGGTCTACTGTTTGAGGTGGCTTCCCCTATTTTGACTAAGTGGGTTCTATCAGTGAGACAGTTTGCTACCCACCTGGTAACATATAGATTTATGCCTAGTTGAGACAGTTTATCTATTATACCTGAAGAGTGGGGAATAGTATCAAAGGCTTTGGCCAGCTCAAGGTAGGCGGTGTGCACTGTCTTCCTCTCATCCATGGCTTTGGTGACTGTCTCAAAGAAGTCGACAAAATTTAACAGGCATGACCTCCCCTTGATGAAACCAAACTGTGTGGAGTCAAGTGTTTAGAGGTTGCCAATGTCCTTGTTAATGAGGTCTATGATAATCCACTCCATGGCCTTGCAGATCGGCTAGTTAGGCTGATGGGTCTATAATTTCCTGGATCAGTGGATGCTCCACCTTTGTGCAAAGGGATGACAGTGGTTGTCCTCCACTCGGCTGGGATGAAGCTGGTACTCAGGCTTTGGTTGAATAAGGTGCTTAATGGTGCTGCAAATTCCTGCCTGAGTTTATGTAGAATGCAATCTGGAATGTTATTGTGTCCCATGAAAGCTGTATTTTTTTTGCCTTTGAGAGGGCAGTGATGACTTGCTCCCAAGAGATGAGGGAGAGGGGCAAGTGCTGGGGATGTCCTGATTTACTGATGGGGGACAGAAGGGTGAAGGTTTCACTGAACCTGTCTGTGAGCAGGTTGGCTATATCTACGGCATTTATGTATGTGGTGTCCTTGGCCACAAGTTCTGAGCAGATCTGAGTTCTTCCTTTGAGATTGGCAACCTATGTGAAGAAGGCCTTATGATTGTCTTTAGTAGATGTGGCCAGCTTGGACTCAATGTTTGCTTTGGAGGATTTCACTAGTGCTGTTATTTGCTTGTTCAGGCTAAAGAGAGATTGCTTCCAATTAGGTACCTGCTCCTTCTTGGTCTTGGACAGTAATGTTTTCCTTTTATTATAGAGTTTATTTATTACAGCTGTCTACCAGACAGGTTTACTCTTCCTTGAGGAGGAGGATTTTGTCCTGTTGGTTATTCCTGATTTCATGCAGCTGTATAAACATTTGTATAGTACTTTAATATAGGTTTGAACATATGTGCCAGTTCCTATGGAGGGGAGGGGGTTGTGAAACTGTTTATACCTTCTTCAGGAGGTTATAATCAGTTTTGAAAAAGTTTTTTTGTTTGACCCTAGCTGGGGGGGGTGGTCAGGGGAGATGGTGACTTTGAAAGTGACTGCTTTGTAGTTAGATGTTATCAGGGAGGAATACACTGTAGGGATGCTGCAGTGGTTACTCATGTTGGTTAACACCAAGTCCAAGATATTTTCACCTCTTGTGTGGGTGTCAACCAGCTGGTGGAAAGCATTTGCATTAATAAAATCAAGGGATCTCTGGGAATTTGTGTTTTGGCATGAGTAGTTCTTCCAATCTATGGTTGGATAGTAGTTAAAGTTATCTAAAATCAGGGTAAATGGTAGAATTCTGATAGAGTCAAAGAGGTCCAGATAGGTGTAGTGTGTATCTTGAGTCAAAGTTTGGGGCCTGTAGCTACCTATGATTTGAATAGGGGTCTTGTCAATGGTTAACTGCACCTGGAGTCTTTCCTGTGCCTCATACTGTTTGATCAGCCTGAAGGTGTGTATGTCTTGTATATATATTGCAACTCCACCTCCTTTTGCTTTGCTGCCCATTGTTTGGGGTCTGATTGTATGATAGGATGAGTAGCCTTTTATGGCTGGGGTGCTCTCCACAGCTTTGAACCAGGTTTCTGTGACTGCAAAAATGTCAGCATCTTCCATGGTTAAGAATGCTTACAATGAGAGCAGTTTCATGTTTAGCCTCCTAGTGTTTAGCAGCATGACCTTTAATTTGCAAATTTGCATTTTGGTAAAATTTTCATGTTGGTAATTTTGACTTCATGGGATTGCCTAAAAAAGGCACTATGAGGGTGGCAGGAGCCTTTGCCAGAAGCCTGAAGCCCAAGGGAGACAGATGCAGGCCATCTCTGGCAAAGTATTGTGGTTTGTCAATCATGTCTTCCCAGGCTGTCAGGTACTGGATCCCCTTGGAATGACACTCGAAACGAATCCAGTTGTTAAAGTCAATCATTTTCTGTTTGTATTGAGGCATCATTCTGGGTGATGGTAGAATTATGTTTAAGGCTAGGAACATGCCAGCCTGAGACACATATTCAGCAAGTTTAATCATGTCACTCTTCCTATTGTCCAGGGAGGTATGCCTCAAATCATTCAAGCCAACATGGACAATGACAGAGTCATAACAGGTCCGGCTGTTGAGAGACTTGAGTGCAATGGTGATATGGCAGATTCTGGCACCTGACAAGCAACTAACCATGACTTTCCCCTTATCCAGCCTGTTGAGGTGCACATCTGTGTGTCTCGCAATGGAGTCTCCTATGACTAATATGTTGGGTTTATGTTAGGCCTTAGTGGCTGTGAGACACATGTGTGTGGACTATGTGTGCTGCGGGGTATGGTGGTCAGTTGGGTTTGTGTTTGCTTTTACCTCGGAGGTCTCTTAGGTTCATAGGTTCATAGATTAGTACTAAGCTAACTGCCCTTGTGAGCCATTTTAAGCCTAGCCAATTATCCCTTGTGAGACTCAAACCCAGCACCTTGTGTTTGTAAGGCAAACACCTTAACCATTAGGCCACCCTCCCAACTCTCCCAACTCTTTTGTTTGGGTACATTTTTTTGAAGATCTCCACATATGAGGTTGTGTGTTGTGTAGGTGTGGGTGGTGTTTGAGGTGTAGTGTTTGTGTTGACAACCTTCTCAGTGCCAGATATACTAGCTTGTGAGGAGAGAGCATTGACTCTAGGTTCTTAATGTAATTGAATCTCTCACGAATTGTGTTCCTAGGTGGTAGTAGTAGAAAGTTGTCCATGTCCATGAGGCAGTTGCTACACTGTCTCAGGATGTCCATATTAACCAGACTGGCAGGAGAAAAAATAGGAAATTGTCAATCCATATTTGTCAGAATCTGAGGAAGAGAAGCCAGAGAGAACTAAGAGGGTAAAGGGTGGAAGGTCTAGGAGAAGTACTACTTGGTCATCGTACAAGCGCTACTAAGGGAAAATTGCAGCTGGAATGCTCACAAAGGGTTAAAAACAGTGCAGCTGCAGTGTGTGACATGCAAACAAGGTGATTCTAGGCATATGAACATTTGCTTGAACTGTGAGGCAATAACTTCATTTTTTTAAAAGGCAAGGGCCCTACAACTGGGAATTACAGTTCAAATTAAAAATATTTCCATTGGGGAGAATTAGTTAATGTGATATGTAATTAGGTGAAATATAACATTTTAAAAATTGTGATAACACAAAAGCAGTGACGATGTGTGGAAAACTGTATTACATGGGATGCATTACATCAATAAATTTCTGAAGTGTTAAACCTTGTCAGATGGATAGACAGAAATCTCATTTGAAATGATGTAAGCATTAATTGTATTTGATTTCAAAAAAGATCTAATGTCAGCTGCTGTCTGTCACTTTTCGCATTACTTGGCATTACCTAAAGTCCAAGTAAGGTGTTATTGAAATTCAAGTTCTAAAAACCACAAATTCACCAGTAGGACTAGTAGACAAAAGTTTATTTTTCAGGTTGAGCGCTTTCATCAAAGTAAAATTGACTTCCTCAGAACATTCTGAGGAAGTCAATTTTACTTTGATGAAAGCGCTCAACCTGAAAAATAAACTTGTGTCTACTAGTCCTACTGGTAAATTTGTGGTTTTTAGTTTTTATTTTCACCAGTTTGCTACAATTATTTGGTTGAAATTCAAGTTCTGTTGTGGCAAGGTGATGTGAAAAGGATGAATGTCTCAGTTTAATGCACTACATGCTGTGGTCACTGCTAGATATACTCTTTGACTGTTTTAATTTACATTTTAATTTATATATAATAATGGGTTTATGGGGGCCTGGAATTTTGTCAGGTTATCACATGGTAAAACATGTATGTTTGGGTACATGTAGCATCATGCATTATTGTGTAACAATGACAAAGCACACCACTGTTTTAACCAAATTATATTCACACATACACCTTGCAGCAATAAGATGATATAATGCCTTCAAACAGATATATAGTGTAACTTTTGTGCTCACATAAGTAGGTGTTCAAAACCTGCAGTGAGTAGCTATAATGCTTGCATGTCAGTGTATTGTTATTTATAACATCTACCACAGCTGTAATGTGTACAATTACAGGTGGGAGTGGCCTACCACCACCCATTTTACCTTATACAACTGGTTTGTAACACATATGATAGAATTACTTCACAAAGGTGGAGTCTCACAGTTGTGTTAACACTTCCACTATGGTATGTGTGATTCATACAAATTTTTAGCCTGTGGACTTAAATAGGTGGCTGTTAAATTTCAGCAAAGGACAACTTTATGTGACTGCAATGATGTGACACAGAGACCACTGCATTAAGAATGTTCTACTGACTTGTATAGCATATCTACACAGTGTGTGGTTTGAATCTGGGACTATGTGTCGACAAAAGTGGACGGAAAAGATTGGTTTGTCCAAGCAATACTGATGCTGCACTATTTCCAAACAATACTGATACTGGGCTATTCACAGCTGTGTGTACATTAACATAGCTCTATCCTTTTCATCACCCTGACAAACTTTTATTGCATAATTTGGGTCTATATTTTGAAATCGAAAACCCGTTTCAGCGAACACTACAACATCGACACATATAGCCCGAACTGCAAATATGCTAAACCCCCTAAACTGCGAAATTTCAAATCATCATAGTCGACCAACACCACCACACACTACATACCCAAACATAATAAATAAAACACATACATACACTAACCAAACCCTACTTCTAACCCTACACTAAACCTTACATACATTACCTATCTATGCACTTACCTTAACCCGCACCCTAACCCTAAGTTCCGTAACTATTGCACACTTACCCTACAGACATATACCCAAACAAAACAAATAATCCACACACATACACTTAACAAAACCCTACTTCTAACCCTACACTAAACCTTACATACATTACCTATCTATGCACTTACCTTAACCCGCACCCTAATCCTAAGGTCCATAACTATCGCACGCTTACCTTATGGAGCTATACCTCAAATGGGCCAACCATGACATTTCGACATTTCGTGTTTTGCGGTTTCGAACGTTCGCCGTTACTGTAGTTCGTGCTATATGTGTCAGTGTTGTGGTGTTCGCTGAAACAAGTTTTTGATCTCGTAATATAGACCCTATAATTTGATACCAAAATTTCTTTTTTACTTCACACCTCAATTTCTATTACTTGTGACAAGCTCCATTTCTATCTCCTGTTGCAGACGCAGTCAATATACAGCATCATGCATATACAGTATGTTGTATGATCGACAGGGGTTGAGCTTCCCCTGCTTTTTTGTTTGTGCACTAATCCCTTATATGAGTGCAGTTTTCCCATTTCACTTCCTCTTCTTGTTTGTATACTAATCCCTTATATCTGAGTGCAGTTTCCCCATTTAACTTCCCCTTCATATTAATTCTTTCATTAAAGTTCCCCTTGCCTTGTATTATGCTGTCAGCACATGTTCGCTCTCAAGGTTTGCATGCAGGCAACACCTTTTATTTACAGTGTGAGCTTGAGCTTCCATGCACCTTTATGTGGCTGTAATTACTTATGCTGGCCACAAATAGGTGTTATTAAATGTGCAGGCTTCTGTAACAACCTGCATATCCAATGAGCACTGCTGCTAACTGAGTTAAGAAATCAGACCTCTCAACTGTCCCTGATTTTCAGGGACGTCCCTGATTCTGACTCAAATTTTAGCTCTGTCCCTCTTAATCCCTTCTAAAACTGGTGACTTTTGGAGGAAAGTTGGTGAAAAATGTACATTATTCATATGCTGTGATTCTGTGAATGTCTCAAGTTAATAGCACAAATATTTTAAAAGTGTCCCTGATTGTCGCTGATTTTTTCTGGCTTTGTCCCTGATTCTGTTGAAATTTATCCCTGATTGGTTGAGAGGTATGGTTAAGATGCTTACATCATGCAGGCTTAGTGTGAAGTGTACACACTTGTTAATGAATCCCAGGGTCTGTATTTTTAAAGAAAAGGTAAATAAATTATTAAATTATGTTAATAGTAAGACATTAGTATTTACTACAAAAAAATTAAAATAAAGACAGTTGGCCAGATTCAGTAAAGCCTACAAGGTCCATTTACACATGGTAGTGCACTGTTTCAGATTCAGTAAGCAACTCTAGATGGTGTATAAAGCCACACAAACAAGGTAAACACTGTGGCATGCTATCTACAGCATAAGTAGCTGAATTGTATGCTAATGAACCTATCCATGATGGAGGAGCTATTCAACAAACTATAAAGCAACTGTGTAGACTCAGTGATGGTTTGCCCTGCGAATTCTAAAACCTACATGAGTACTGGCATGGAAAGGAGTCTATACAGAAAGAATGTTTGGGGCTGCTGTTGCTTTAATTCATGTGTATGTACAACAGGCTGAAGTCTATCCTGCTGATGCTGTTACTAGACCAAGGCCAAGAAGAAGAGTTTTCAGACCTTGTTTAACTTATCATAATCTGCATGACATGGAAATTGTACAGCACTACAGGGTGGATAGAGACACACTGCAGGAACTCTGCAACATTTATCATCTTCAGTTCAGAGCCAGGGGAAACCAAGGGGAACCCCTACCAGTGGAGACAAAGGTAATGTGTAGCACTTAGAATTTTAGCTACAGGAACCTTTCAGAGACCAACACTGGTCATGCTGGGGGCGTCACAGGTATCAGCATCCAGGTTCCTCCATCAGTTCCTGAAAGCTATGCTACAACATGCCAGTGACCACATATATTTTCCCCATATTCCTGAGAACAGGGCCACAAATATGCAGGACTTCTACCCTGGAGCACACTACCCTAAAGTATTGGGTGCCATAGATTGCACACATATAGGAATTAAAGCACCACCCGGAGAACAGAGAAGGATCTATATAAATAGAAAGGGCTTCCACTCTATTAGCTGTCAAGTCGTATGTAATACCAAGGGCATCATCTTGAACTTGTGTACTGGCAACCCAGGCAGTTACCATGACTCACATATCTGGCACACCTCCCAACTGTATCTGATGTTCACGAGGGGGGATATCCCTCAGGGTCATTTACTGGGGGATGCAGGTTATGCACTCGAAACATGGCTGATGACACCCATCAAAAATGCACACACACTCACTGAAGACCATCATAATGAGGCACACACTCAAACCAGAAATGTCATAGAGTGTGTATTTGGGCTGCTGAAGTCATGGTTCCAGTGCCTAAATACATCTGGGGGAGTCTTGCAGTACAATCCACATAGTTATACTGAAATATTCACTGCATGTGCCATGCTACACAACATCATCCTGAAAAAACTGTTTCAGAAGGATCAACAAGGGAAAGAGGCACACATCCTACCACCAGTGGCAAGGTCACCAGAGCCATATGCAGGTGAGGAGTCAGCGGGGGAACCAGCAGATGCTGTGGGTGTAGGCAGATGTAGGCATGCTCAATATATCCTCACATTGGCTAAGAGGCAACACATAGCACACTCACTCACCACCTAAGGGGTTACAACCTTCCTCCTATTCACATATCTATAGTAACACTGATGCCAGGCAATGGTAACAATTTTTACCTACCCGTGTAATGGCTGTGTGCTGCTAGCATCAGACAGAGTCAGCCCTAAAATAAAACTTTTGCAACTGCTGGATTTACCACTGCTATTGTCCCTCTACACTAATGACTGCACCTGTAAGGACCCCTCTGTCAAACTTATTAAATATGTGGATGATACAACTATCATCAAGCTCATCAGGAATGGTGCATGCAGATGAGATGTTGGGCAGCTGGCCCTTTGGTGTAGCCAGAGTAATCTGGAGCTGTACACTCTTAAAACTGTGGACATGAAAGTGGACTTTAGGAGTGGTAGTAAAATATTATCCCCTCTCTTTATATTTAATACTGCTGTGCTAATTTTGGAATCCTTTACATTTTTGGGATTTATAATCTCCCGGGACTTGAAGTGGGAGACCATTGTAGGGTCCATCAGAAAAAAGGCACAACAGTGAACGTACTTTCTGTGACAGCTGAGGAAGTTCAACCTTCCACAGGAACTGTTGATTCAGTTCTATATAGCAGTCATTGAGTCTGTTCTCAGCTCATCCATACCAGTGTGGTTTGGGTCACTGTCTAATTATGCCAAAATAAGTTACATCAAATACTCAGGTCTGCCAAAAATATCATTGGTGCTAGTTTGCCCTCTTTACACGACCTGTACTATTCCAGAGTCATGAAAAGGACAGGGAAAATTTTCAGTGACCCTTCACATCCTTCTCCCGATCGATTCTCGGCTGGACTGCCTTCTGTGTGGCATCTGCATGTCCTCCCCATGGTTGAGTGATGCCAAAGACATGCAGGTAGGTGAGTGCATGAATGGGTGTGCCTTCCTTGAAGACATCGGGCTGGCAATTTGACACCATAAAAATCCACTGCCAATCATGAGCAGACCGGAGTTCCGCTGTGGCCACCCCTAACCGGGAAAAGCCGAAAGACATTACTTTTTACCATCAGCCAGGCATTATAGATTAATATGAACCAAAACAAACAGATATAAGAACAGTATTTTTTCCCCCACAGGCCAAGTTTATAAATGGTTAATTCAGCTTACTAGGCTGGGGTATTCTTTTTCCCAAGTCTCTGGGTATTGTTAATACTTGTTTCTTTCAGAGTTTATTTCAGTATTTATTGCACTTAGTTGCACTTTGCACCTTGTATGCATACATATTTGTATAGTTGCATTTTTTGGGGAGCATTTTCTTAATAGTTGTATGTATGTCATTTGTCTTGTTCTAATTAGTTGTACATATGTTATTTATATAATTCATACTTGAATAATCATTGAAACTGGAATTAAATATTCCTTATATTTGTACATACTTGGCCAATAAATGTGATTCTGATTCTGAGGTAAGTGTTGAACCTGGAATGTATTGGATAATATGAATGCATAGCATATCCTTGCATGTTGTTACTTGGTAATATAAGCAAGCAAAAAAGTGGGTGATTTGTACAGGAATGACTTTAACATGTGACAGCAGAGACTTATGTGACTTTTATGTATCCGTTATCAAGTAGTAGGCCTCAGGCATCAAAGATTCACACAGTCATACCTCTCAAAAGTACTGGTGATCATTGTATGTCCTCAGTTTAGCACCATACTGTTGTACTGGAAAATCATTAAAGAGAGAAGTTAGAAAGTAATGAGACACTTTTCAGTTTCATACTTCACAACCCTCACAAGATCATTAACAATACTGATGCAAAAAATGTATGATGCTATCAAGTGTCTAACTTTCTAAGACCAATATAAGTCAATGGTACAATTACCAATTCAACATCACAAATACAGATATAATAAGCACTAAGTCAAGTATGCACCCTGACCATCAAACACAAATGTTATGCACCTCTGAATCCAAACGATAGGAAACAGGGATATGACACAGTGATCATCACTTGCACGGGGTGTTGTGTGCAGGGGGCAGGAAGCCTATGCTGACAAAAAAGGTTGGTGAGTGTGTGTGAGTAAGAAAGAGAAACAGACAAGCATTTGGATAAAGTAACAAATGGTCAGTGAAACAAAATTAGCTTTAAGCTTCATGGCTGAACCAAGTAATGGTTGTGTCTGCATCTGCATGGGTCACATAGGTGAAATTAGTGTGCGAGTGTCTGCATGAACATAGCCAAGCTCTGTGCTAGAGCCACATCTTGGTATGTTGGACAGTTGTAAGCCATCCATGGCAGAGGTGGCAGTTCATCATTGTCACACCTAACCATGAGAATTGGCTTTGCCAGGAGTTGCACTGGCACATCCATGCCAATGGTCAGATGCACTGCTACTACCTGAATGTGACTGATGTCTTCTGGAAGAGCTCCCCTCATGAAAATCCCCAGGACCACAAACCCATGGCCTGCCATGTCTGGTGATTGACACCTCAACCACTGATGGAGCAGTGGAACTTTAGCCACTATGGGATCGTGTTTGGGCAAGGCCACGTCAGCTGACAGCAGATGATGTGGATGACCTACACCCATGAGGATGCTGTCCCACTCCCAGCAGATATTCCATCACAGAACCGCCCATTCCAATGTGTCATTCATCTAATCCATTAA
The DNA here is from genome assembly GCF_019279795.1 of Protopterus annectens. Lineage (NCBI taxonomy): Eukaryota > Metazoa > Chordata > Ceratodontiformes > Protopteridae > Protopterus > Protopterus annectens. The sequence continues at coordinate 755,016,502 of NC_056729.1, read as the reverse complement.
GTCAGCAACATGGTGGCGGCAGTCAGGCATGTCAGCCTGTGCCACATTTACAACCCTAATCATTTTTCTGGAGGACCTATAGGAACATGCCTGTGCCTCCATGATGACCTAAACATACAGTGAGTGGCACGGGAAATCACACTTGGATTAAGTGGAGGATAGACAGCAGGCCTCCTCTGAACACCCTAAACAGCCTTCCTGAGTGGCGCTTCACTCACACTTTGGCTATGGTCAGAGTCAAGAGGCATTGAAGCTGAAGTAACCACACTTCCCTGATCGAGAGTCTCACCCTTCAGCTGTCCAATATTTGAGGGCTCACTGGAATGAATTGGCGTAGGCCTACTGGCTGTGTCTTATGGAATTACAGGGGATGGCTGAATGTCAACCTCAGTGTCAGATGCAACCTCTGCACCCCCCAACTGCACCTCTGTTTGGCCACCATCATCATCAGAGTCTGCCCATACTCAACATTAGGTGGTAAGATTCTTAAACTTTCAGTGTCAGGATCACCTATGATAAAAGGAACAAACACAGAAAACAAATTAATAACTTCACTACTATAATCAAATGTATGACTGCGGTGGTGGTGCTGCAGTAGCATTGTCACCTCACAGTAAGATGTTGTCCTGTTCAATTCTCAGCTAGAGCGTCTTCTGTGTGGAGACATGCGTGAATGGGCGTACCTTTGTTGAAGGTTGTGCGTCAGAGCTGGCAACTCGGCATGTAAAAATCTACTGCCAATCATTAGCGGACCGGAGTTCCACTGTGGTGACCCCTAACCAGGAAAAGCTGAAAGACATAACAACAACAACATGCTAGCAAACTAACAGTGATACCATTATGATAGACAATACAGCAATACACACAATAATTCTGACACCCACATCACACATATCGAAAAAAGTTATATATTTCTTTGAACTGCTCATCACCACTGACAAAGATGCTATTTCACTTACCATGTGCAGTTGATGCTATGCTTCCCATTCACAATGGTCCTGGAAGAAGTTAAGCAAAAGATAAGGACAGCATCATCACAATTAACAGTAACACAGGGGGTAAAACTTTTTGCCCTTTATATGTCCATTAACTATACTTTCAACAAGAACTAGGATGGCAAGTCCAACCTATGTCCATGTGTAATCAATCATAATGTGCTGTTAACTGTTGGAATGTACAACCCTCCCAAATCAATTTATTGTTAAACAGAACTAATATATTGTAAATATTTCACTATACAAGAGTATTTAATAACTGAGATACATACGCCTATGTGGAAGTTCCTCCTGGGAAAAACTTGCTGTACCTGAAAGTGTAGCACCACTGTCAAGGGCATGCTGTTCTGCACTTTCCTGGAAGCTGTCTGGATCCCTGACAGTGGACAGGAACTCTTCATTTGCTGTTAGTGGTGGGCCTGTAGTAGGCCCCCTGTACCCATCTGATCAAGGACCACTGCAGCTGCTCTCCTCCACGCAGATGAGATCATGTAAATTACCCTATGGCACACCTAATCATATGTCCTGCTGTGGCTGCCTACTGTATTCACATGAGCAGCTATATGCTGACAAATTTGTATTGCATCTGACATACCTCCACATCTTCTCTCAAGCAGAAAGGCACCATGTCTTCTGATGGCTTCCACAATGATTTGATTCTCTGTTGGGTGGCTCAGGGATTGAGGTGTCTAGGTGCCATAGTCTTAGGTGGCCAAAACACAAGAGAAAGATAATACACATAATTATCGCATAACTAAAAAAATCCTGTTTCCAGATAAAACAGAAAGGGTAGCATTTCATTATTACCCGCTGTAGAAACATAAAACAATTAAGATATTTGAAATATGAGCACCAGGAATTATGTGGTTGTAACATATCACATTCACACAAAAAGCAAGGTTGGATGCAAAGCAAGGAGAGTAACAATAGCAACATATCCTTGTTTGTGCCAAAAGAGTAATGTAGCTTTGCTCACCCACCCCCAACAGAACAAGCAAATGGCACATTTTGCTAACAAACCATCAGTGAATGTGAAAAGTGCTATCCAATGAACTGTCCCTGAAACATATCTACAGATTTAACAAAGAGCATTTTATTTTAAGTTATTGTCAATCATGTATACAGTAAATGCTTGACAAATATGCCCAGGCCATCATTACACTTCCAAGTAATGCATACAGAGAAAAATAGCATCTGCTAATTTATACACACATCCCTCTCTCTCTCTCTCTACATATATATATATATATATATATATATATATATATATATATATATATATATATATATATAGTATCATACACATTGCTGAAAGTACAGTTCTCCGAACTACATTTTGCCTAGATCATAACGTCGAATTTACACTTCTCCAAAAAGGCACTTTGCGATCGCACTGCAGTATGTATGAACAAATATACTCTTGTCACTGTAGTCCAATCTCAGATTTAGTATATATAATTAGCAGTGGGTGTGGGGGGTGCAGGGGGTCTTGCACCCCTGCAAAAATTTGAGAAAATTAGTTAATGTGGTTTAACTGTTTTCCGTTTTGGCAAAGTGCCATTTCGGAGAATGTAAATTCGGAGTTATGGTCTCAACAAAATGTGGTTCAGAGAACTGCACTTTCAGCAATGTGAATGTGATCCATGTAATTTCATATATATATATATATATATATATATATATATATATATATATATATATATATATATATATATATTTAACATTAAATGGATTTTTAATGATATTCCAGTATATGTAGTATATAGCTGAAAAATGCAAGCATACCTTCTCAAGGTCAGTAGTCCTCTGTGCAGATATATTCCAAAGTAATAACCTCTTCTCTGCTCTCCACTTAAACAAGTCTCCTCACCTTCAGGTTCCCTAACTACATGATTGCCTTTTTATGGTGTAGATTCAGGGCTGTGAGCATGATGAAGATGTAAATGAGGTGTGACCTCATTAAATGTGCTGAATCCCAAATACTTGGCTCTGTGTAGCTGATGTAAACATAAAGCAGGCACTCCCTCAGTGTTTGTTGCTAATGGATTGCAACCATGAAGGATTACTGGTAGGGAGTAGGAAAACACAACAGCAACGCAGACTGCCCTACCTCTAGTGGGTGTTTCAGGTTAGACTTACAAAGTATACAAGTAATTTTATCAAGGTTGGAAATGTAAGTTAGCAGCACACAATTCACAGATTCTGTTCATTAACATCCAACCTCCCCTTCATTTGTTGTCAGCTGTATATCATTGCCTTTTAATATCCTCCCACATTTTAAGGACAATGATATAGAATGCTTTATGACTGCATGTCTCAGATTACAGGTCAGATAAAACAAGAATGAGCAACAAATACAGAGAGGTAAGACAGAGCTGCATTTTTTGCAAGCAATGGTAATAAATGATTGTGCGATCACTCAGTGCACTGCATCCAAAATTAAGACGTACAAATAGCTGTCATATTATTTATTAGTAGAGTAGATGATGTTGCAGTTGATTGTATGCAGAATGATTTTTGTTCATTGCTGCAAAGCTGCTTGTGTGGCAAATAGGGATAAGGCATACTTAATGTGTTCTGAAGGTTCATTCGAGTAAGAGTTCAAACCCAGACCTATGTAAAAATATTTCATGTGCACTAACAAAAATTTATTTATGTATTTATTTATTTTTTTGTGCAGTGTATGGCTTACTGCAAAAAATGGGAAACAGAGAAAATGAATGTCAGATTTGGCTGTGCTTAGCAGTGTACAAGCCAGGACTAGTGGCCCACATAGGAAGAAGACAGAACACCTGCAAACAGGACATCTGTAAAGTGTAAATATCAAAAAGGATACATTGTTGCAATGTTTGCTTTCCCTTGCACATTGCACTAAGCAAAGTTGTGCACTGGTTAGCAAGGTTCTTGAACACCTGCAGCCATTGAACACTTACAGACAGGACACAGACAGCTAATAACTGAAAATGGATGCATTCAATTAATTCTGTTGGACACTGTGCAAAGACACTAAGTGACATTGTGTGGCAGTTAACACAGAGAACTTAAGAATTAGTAGGAAATTATGGAACTCTCCTGTAACTAGTTCTGTAACAGCATGTGCAAGTGTATGGCTAGAATACAGATGGCCCTGGGTTCTAGTATAGAGTGTGCAACCTATTTTTACTGTTGTGACAGTGCAAATTATAGCAATGAACTGAAAAATATACAAGTATTATTTCAACATTCTTGTGGCAATTGGTGTAAGTGTAGGGCTGCCATACGTATGGCCTTGGGTTCAAATACAGGATATTCCAGACATTTTACTGTTGTTCCATTTACCATTATATCCACTCTCACTTATAATACTTTAGATGTTGGAGCTGATATGAATTATATGTATGAGGGATACGACACCCTTATTGTGTTTTCAGATGTATGACTGAGGGTACACTCTCTACTATAGTTATGTAAGTATAATTCTGCTGTCTGGACTTGCATGGCCTTCACAATTAAATAAGACACATACAGAACTAGATATATATACAAGAATCTGCTCAGGTCAAAGACATATGTGTAAGACCTCAAACTGTAACCTGCATTTATAAATGATTCCTCACCATGTGTGAACAGCACTCCTTCTGTGGCAAAGATGGAAAAACACCACTGTGTAAGAAAATGTTTTGCCCCTTATGCCTAGGTTTGAATCCCGTACTTTAAAAATCAATTTTGCTAGTGTATAAAGTGAAAACTTAACTTACCTAGCAGTTACATTCCAGTTTTCAATATATATTTCCAAGCTACAACAAGCTACTTCCAAGCAAACACACCGCAAAGTAAGGTCAAGTGTCAGATTAACCTTACAATTTAAAATAGTTTATTTCCTCCTTGCTTGGCACTGCTGCTCTCCACTTAACATCGAGCAAATGTGATTGGCACCATTGATCTGGTTTGCACGCTACCAGTATATGTGATAACAGGAATTGGAGTGAAATCATTAGTTGCCATTGCTCTAGTTCAAGTGTTAGACATGTCTAGAGTTAAAGGTAAAGGTGTCCATTTTAGGCCACAGAAGTGGGGTATGCAGGAGTCCAGGATATGGCACTATTCTGGCTCTCAGTACAAGTCTGAGGCTTGGAGTAGCTTGGGTCAGGATGTATTCAGTGCTACTGGCATCCCATGCAGTGGAGAACAGTGTAGGCATAATTTTAATGATCTACAGAGGTGCAAGAGGGATACCATCAACCAGTGGTTGCCTGAATTTCAAACTGCTGACATCCCACAGTTGTGTAAGTATGATATTGAGAGTGTATTTGTAATACATATAAAGATAAATATAGGCAAGACTAGTATACTTAATGTTGTTCTGTTCTTTTCTGTTCTTTTCACAGCTAATGCCAGAATAGAGTTTAATGGCCAAGCTCATGCTGTTTGAATGGAGAGACTGAGGGAAGCAAGTGGTATGTATGCAGCACAAGAGAAGTATTATTGTATCTTTAAAAGTTAAAAATAGATTTTTGGGATTTTAATGCAGTTGTATCAAATTGAGCATGAATAGCCTAACTGTAAAAGCAAGTATGCATGCATTAGTCTGTAGCACAAATCAACTTTAGGAGTAAAGTATAAGAATGTAGTCAGAGGTTTTGGGCTCAAATACCATGAGTAACAACAACTATACAATTCTTAATTTCTTCAATAATGTTGTTGTTGTGTCTTTCAGCTTTTCCTGGTTAATATTATATAAAAATAAACTCTATACAAGTGGCATAAATGCTTTGCTGTTAACTGTATTCTGTATAATTGGACCACGCATATGTGCAATATATAGTTCAAGGATTAGTTTCAGAAATTTGTAGTTATAGTATGTAGTTGTTAGGACATATACTTAAATGTAATACTTCAGATAAAATAATTGTATAATTGTGTTAATGCATTATATGTCACATATGATGGTACTAATTTTATGTCTTTTTGTTTTCTCTCACGCTGACCCTTATCTCTTTTTTTTTATTTCCTATTATTTATTGCCAATATGTCTCCATGTCATCCATCTATAACAAATCACTAAATACTTCACAGCAGAGAGATGTAGACCAGCCCCAGTAAATAAATCGGCCCGACTCCAACAGCTGCAGGACAGATACTTAGCATGTCTGGGACCCAACCTGGCAGCACTGCCTCTGCTGCTCTTGCACTACCTGCACCCTCACGTAGCACTGCCCTGGCAGCTGGTGCTGTGGTACCTTCTGGGAGCAGTGGTGGAGGTGGGGATTTCATCATCCACCAGGAGATGCCAGGGTCGATGCATAGAATTGTGCACTACACCATTGGTGTACACCTATGCCAAATGGAGAGGCTGCTCTCCCTCATGGTACATAGGTGGAGAAGATGTCAAGCACTCCAGCTATCAGCGGAGTAAGGGGACAGTGATGACAGTCCAGTGGGTGAGGACTAGATTCTCACTGTCTCCATGTTTGATGGGCATGAGCTTGGGTTTTCCCCTCCCTCACCCCAATCATGGTGTCCCCCAACATCCCTGTGTTGTGTTTTGTTTGTCTTGTTTATTTGCATTTGCTTCCTCACTTACCCAACTTACCTGACCCAGAAATACAAATGTCCCTTTCCCAGCATTCCTCTCTTACTGAATTAAAAAAATGGGCATCTGTCCCACAAAAAATATATTGTCCCATACATAGCTTTCCATTTCACACACATGTCTTCTTTGACACATTTGATTTGGTCTAATTGTCTATACAACATAATTACATTGTTACATTATTGTCACCCTTCTTTCTGAAGGTGACAGTCCAAATTCAGCTAATATTCTGCACATATTTTCAGTTTACACTGTTGAAGAAATGTATAGCTATGGTTCTTTCCTACCCCCCTCTTGCACATACTTGTATTGTTTTCCCTTTCTTCTTCCCCCTGCTTGCTCCCCATTTCACCACTGTCCTATCTACCCCTTTTTAATACCTATTATCTGGTCAAAAATAGAGTCACAAGCAACACACATAACTACCAGAAAAAGCAATGGATCCCTTCACTTTTTGCCTTCTGTGTTTGCATGGAGTTTGACATAGTGCACCAATGCCAAGTGACAGTGAGCGGCTCTAGAATGCTGCAATTACCTCTGCTCAATGTCGCTTAACACCACTATGCTGTCAACACACACAATAACATATGCTGAATGTACTCTAAAGAATAATGTCATTGCTTTGTCACTGTTTATTTAAAAGTATTACATACACCTGGATTTGAATCCAGTATCTTCTCATTTTAAAAAGAAATGTATCAATGCATTTACACCTGCTGCCACAAATTCAGCTAAGCAGCAGGTGTATTTCATACACTCAATACTAACTCTCACAATTTTAGCAATGCAGCTCACACTTGTGTACTGGTTAACTAAGTGCAAATAGGTAAAGTAATGGAAATGTGTATCTGGCATGTGTGAACACCTTGCCAACCATTGCACAAACCCATTGTTCACCACTGTGCAATGCAAAGTCACTATTAGCATGTATTTGTGCTGTTTACTGTCCATTTACTCTTTGTGTCATGAAACTACATGTGGAAAGATAAGAAACTGAAGACTCTATCTAACAATATGCCACATATTTACAATGCAGCCATTTGTTGCCCCCATGCACTGCAACCGTAATCTCTCTGTACTTGTTCACAAATGTATGAACTGCACTACTTAAATTAATAAAAAATGTTGTGTGATATGTAATGCGCATCAATCTAGAAACATGCAGAACTTGAACTATCTTCACAGTTGAACATGTCTACACATTCATCAACTGACCTGGAGAACTATCGACCCATATGCCTAAACAGGCATATCTGCAAGACTATGGAAAGAATCATCATGGACCTTATCCACAAAGAGATAGGCGACCTTCAAACTCTTGACCTGACCAAATTTGGTTTCAAGGGTAGATCTTACTTATTAAACATAGTGAACTTGTTTGAGAATGTCACCAAAGTCCTGGATGATAGAAAAACAGTACATACTGCCTATCTTGATTTAGACAAGGCCTTTAATACAATCCACTTTTCAGGTATCATAGAGAAACTCTCCCATCTGGGGATTAACCCATACATTACTAGATGGGTAGCCAACTGGCTCACCTACAGAATGCACATTGTCAAAGTTGGGAGTCCACCTCCACCAGTAGACTAGTTACCAGTGGAATACCACAATGATCTGTGCTGGGTCACCTATTGTTTGGAAAGTATTTCTCTGAAGTTCAGGTGAAGGTAGATGACCTATGCCTTACAAAGTTTCCAGATGACTATAAACTGGGTGCAACATATTACAAGAAAGGGATGGCACAGACAAATGATTGGTGCCAAACTCATGGATGAAACTTAACACAAAAAATACCTCATTGTCCCCTTTGGCAAATAAGTAACCCCTGCTATTTATGATATCAATAGCACCCATTTAAGCTCAAAGTCAGTGGTGCAAGATTTGGGAACACAGTTTGATAGCAATCTAAATATTGATCACCATGTGTCCATAGTTGTAAGAAAAGCATTCTGCATTGCTCACGTCATAAATAAGGGCATCACATCCAAGATCAGGAAGATCATAGCTCCACTTTACTCTACCATTATCAGACCACTAATTGAGTGCAATGCTCCATTTTGTATGTACCTCACCAAACACCTGCAGCAACTGTAGAGACCACAGAGATTTCTGACCAAGAGAATCCAGGGCCTCCAAAACATGACATACTTAGATATGCTACCAGTTTATGTAACTTCATACAAATTGCAGAAGGAGTCATTACTGGGCACATTGTGGGTGCCACAAAGAGCACTTTTGGCTAATGTCACAGATTGAAACAATAATAATTTCATGAACTTTAATCGTACTTTGACTTAGGAATGGGATCCATTCCTGTCATGGTATTAAAAACCCAAAAGGCTTGGAGAAATTAAAAGAAAAAAAAAAAAAAGAGTATTCAAAATGCAGCATCATGGAGATGAGGGTGTTAATGTGTGCATGTCTACAGGTATATGTATGAAAGTGCATGAATGTCTGTGTGTGTGTGAGTGTGGGTCTGTCTGGGTTGTCACACAAGAGGAGGGTAGGTCAAAATTCAAAGGCATGGATATGTGTGTGTGTGTGTGTGTGTGTGTGTGTGTGTGTGTGTGTGTGTGTGTGTGTGTGTGTGTGTGTGTGTGCGTGTGCGTGTGTGTGTGTGTGTGTGTGTGTGTGTGTGTGTGTGTGTGTGCACGCATGTTCAGGTTTAACAATGCCAGTGTAAGATTAAAAGATTTCCTAATGAACTGATAATAATTACTTTCTCATTGAGATCACACCTGTCTTTAAATCACATTTTCTCATAGTAGCACTAATTATCCAACCCACGTTAAGCAATTAGCAGTAGCATTGAACATTTTACTGAACACGTGGGTTGTCACATCAAAAGCACTGTCTATAGCACAAAATAAAATTTTACAGCATTTACTTTGCAGAATAACATAGCAGATAATTTATCTAATTCCATATTATTTTAATTTTTGTGAGATAATAGTATGCAGGTGAATTATATTCTGATTATTTATATTTGTTTCTCACGATTGGCACTTCTATGTAATGTGCTTTAAGGAAAGTGATTTAATCAGATTGAACTTCTTGGCACACTGATGAAAGGGAGCAGTTATTCAAATTGTCCTGTGTCTTCCTCAGCTTTAAAGGTTAAACAAATTAAAAGGACAGGCTTAGAGGAAATTATCTCATTACTATATCAACAAAAGCAAATATGAGCTAATATTTTCTTAGGGCTATTTGGTGGTTGAAATCTCATGATCAAAATGTGAATGCTGCATAATATGGAAACTTACATAAAATGCAAATGACACAGAATATCATTGTTAACAGTCATCACTAATAATTCAATGTTAAGTTCTTTTACAATGACTTGTAGAAGCAATCAGACTAAAAATGAGCATCCACATAAGAAAACACTTGCCCATTACTATGAAGGATCATCACGCAAAAAGTATAAACTGCAGGCATGCTTGGCAGTATGACCATATTGTTTCATGTCCCTGCTGATGCACGTGCACATACACTCACATATACACATGCATGTGCGGACACACACACACACACACACACACACACACACACACACACACACACACACACACACACACACACACACACAGTATTTCATTAGTTTTTAAAGCTGTAGCCTTCTTCATTTTGATCTTTCTTCTATCAAATAAATGAATAAATACCATAACAGTATTCTGTTATCATTAATTTGTCAGACACACATTTTTACCAGGAAAATCTGAATGAGATGTGAAAAAAACATTTTTATATTTGAGGCCCTGAGAGAAAAGCTCCAGAAAAATGGATGAATATAGCATAAAGAAGGCATTATACAGTATTGGCACTTCAAAACATTTACAGAGAAATAATGATTAACGCAATAAAATACAGTATATAACTATTGACAAAATGGGTGGTATGCTTGCATCAATAAAAGAAAGTACATTCAGGATTAGAACTTGTAAAAATATGAAGCATATGGAAAGAATGGTTTACAGCAGTTCAGATTATACTCATATGTACAGGTAATGTAAATCTGTGAAATATGTAATTATTTTGCAACTTCTAAGTGGTTTCAAAGAGTTTAGAGGAAATGAGGTCACATACATTTTTTTTTCAAAAAGAACTATTAACCTTAGGCAGTTTAGTCAGGAACAGGGAGGCAAGGACGGAGCCAGATGAGGAGCTGTGTTGTGAATGTTTTCATGAAACAGAATTCTAATTTAAGTACAGAGTCTCAGAATGCAAGTATGCACTAAGTACTAGTATGCTAGGTATTTGTCCTTAGAAAGGAGTTTTCTTGTGAAAGAGGACAATTGGAGTAGTAAGAGTAAGGTGGCGCACTTGGATGGCTGGTGTAGAATAAAGTAGGCAACTTTCAGATGGGTATATTGAATGTAGCTGGAGAACTACATTCAACAGATTTTTTGGGGGTGCAATGTTGAGTTTTCCGGGGAGGTTGGTGGTAAATCTTGCTACTTTGTTGAAGCATTGTAAAATTGTTGTTGTTGAGTAGTATAAAAGCTTGTAAATATAGGATCTGCATGGAGCAGGCTCGGCAAAAAATTGGCAGTGACTATAATCTTATGGGGACTGTCTGAGAGATAGGCTGTAATTCTGTAAAGTGCCTCTAGATTTTGATGGGTTTACCTTATGCCATTTTATACATGGAGATCAAACTTTAAGTTATTGTCAAGGGTAACCATGAATTGTATGCTGCCAGGAACTATACCTAGACTTACAGTTTTAAAAGACATTATGGAAAGACAAGCTGGTATAAGTAGAGTAAATTTGAATAGGAAGAGCGTGACTTTAGTATTTCTAGCATTGATTGTTATGACACATTTTTGCAAATAGTATTAATAGTAGGAGTCAAATTTATGGTTTCAGGACTACACTTCATTAATGGAGGCGGCGGAGCAGAGAAGGGTTGAATCATTAGCATATTGAGTAGACTTTAAGGACCAGAGGTGTTAATGAAGTTTGTTTATAAATATATTAAAAAGCATTTAGGGGCACCTGTATTAACCCTGAGGAAATAAAAATATGGAGTCTGATGTTTGACACATTTCATTTAGTCCCTTGGATAACTGAGAAACTATCTTATGATATTGTTAGAGAGGATGAGTTCATGAGATTCTGAAGGATGCTGGGTTAAGACACTGTGACAAATGTATTTGAAAGCTTAGGAAAGGGAAGTGAAATTAATTTATATTCGTTATAACATAGGTCAATTGTATTTATGAAGGACAGCAAGGCCATTGTTGTGCTATGTTTAGGGAAAACCCCATGCAGGTATGGGCAAGCAGGTTTTAATCTAGTAGTTAGTGTAGTAATTGTGAGTGGACATATCTTTCTAATATTTTTGATAGGTGAGGAGGTATACCAATTGGTGTGAAGTTGCTCAAATTGATTGACTTGCTGCCTTTATGGTGGGTACAAGTTGTTTTTTAGATTTTAAGATCATGGGACATCATTACAGACCTAGTGATGAGCATAGAAATGGGGAATATTTGGGTATCTAGTGCCATTTTAATGTACTCATCTGGAAGATTATCAGCTGGTAAGATAGTTGGTCTAAATTTGGGAAGGAATTTTTAATGATGGTGATAGAGGCAATTTTTAGGGAGAAAGCAATAAATCTGTGACACTGAGGGACAACTGTGCATCAGAGTTTTTAGAGGTATTTTTATTGAGGGGATGCATCTGCATTAATGTGAAGCAAAGTGAGAGAAACGCTGTTCAGACTCAGACTCAGATCAGATCGTCTCAGATCAGGAAGAAGTATTATTGACCTGATGTTTACATGAGAGAGATAATTCAGAAGGAGCTAGAGAGAAGGAAAGAGTCCAACTAAACATTCATAGACTTGGAGAAAGCACATGATAAAGTCAGATAAAAGCTTATTTGGGTAGTCCCACAATGGCTTGAAGTCCCAGAAATGTTAGTAGAATTACAGCAGGCAATGTACAAGTGATGCAATTACAGTGTTCAGTCCCACAGAAGGGTTTCCAGTGAGAAAGAGTGAACATCAGGGTTCAACTCTGAGTCCACTGCTGTTCTTACTGATGATGGACTGCATTAGCAAACAGGTCAGAGGGGTCAGATCAACAAAGCTGCTGTATGCAGATAATGTGGCATTATAGGCAGACTGTGAACAAAAACTTCACCAAAGGATACAGGCATTTAATTCAAAACTGAGGGCACATGGGATAAAAATGAGTACTGATAAGATAGCTGTAATGGTAGTAAATTGGGATTCAGAGGAAGCTGAGATGTAGTGCATATCAGAAGAATGCAAAAGAAGCTGAAAAGTAAGGTGTACAAACAGTGAAGCAAATCATTACTATTGTAGGTTACAGAAACCTGGGCAGTGAAGGCAACCCAGTTGAGGAAGCTAAGGTGATGGAGATGAAGTGCCTGAGGCAGGTGGTCGGATGCACAGTGTGAGACTGATGAAGAAATGAGGAAATCAGAGCAGAGGCCCAAATATCTCCAATTGCAGATAATGTCAACGATTGTGATGGTTTGGATACATGCAAGAAAGCAGAAGGCAATCAGATAAAGAAGGTTTGGGACAGACGAGGAGAAGGCAAAAGGAAATGAAGGCATCCAGCAAAGAGATGGATTGATCTGATTGTATGAGAGAAGACCTGTGACAGTCTGGCATCACTGCTGAAAGAGATAGGAGAGTGGAACTGGATTAAAAGCAGTGGTAGCAGTTGGCATAACACTTTGACCCCATGTAGAAAATGGGAAAAAGGGGGTTGATGATGATGATGATGATGATGCAGCTGCATTAATGAAAAATGGGAGCTGAAGGAATAAGCTAGGTAAAGTTAGAGTCATTGGGCATGCAGCTGAGCTGGAACAATTTGCCAGGATTCAGATGATTACCTGCTGTCCAGAAATGTTTGGATTTACTTTTTGGTTATTTTGCAAGTGAAAACAGTTTTTTTGTTTTGCACTTGATTACTGTGGTTTTCAGATGATTGCACAAAGTTTTACAGATTTGATAGACATAGACAGTGTTCTTTAAATGCCAATTTCACCAAAGTCATTTTCTCATTAGCATTTTCACAATAACTAAGCAAGGAACCAGATTAGTTTTCACATGTTTCTGTCCAAGTGAACCTATGTGTTAAGAGTATGACATTAAACATTTTCATCGCTTTATCTAAGGAGAAGTATTTTAAGCAGTGCCAGTTAATTTGTAAGAATAGCTAAGAAGGAGTCAGAATTAAAGTTTATTAATTACTGGGAAGTAATGGGAATGTTGCTGCAGTTCCTGATAGCATAAGTTGTGTGATGATTACTAAGAGTGTCAGGTACAATGACAGATCAGTGGATATGTAGTAAGGATTCAGTCCAGAGTAGGATTTGCACTTGCAGATGTACTGTACTGGGTGAGGGCATCACTTAGCAGTGTAAGTGAATGGCAAATAGTTTGTATGTGCTGGCCAAGTTAATATTTACATCACCTAGTAGCATGGTTTCTAATTTGATGATTACTCAACCCAAGAACAGGATGTCTTCAGGTGTTGTGGCATTATTGTTAGGTACAGTAAAATAGTTATGACACCTGTGGATTAATTTGAGTTGAATGGAAGTAGAATGATTATGATTTTTGAAATACTAAAGGCTGGAATGTCACAGGAGCAGTGTTGAATTTAAAGTGTATCTTTGTACATGTTTGCCACACCTGCCTCTCTTTTAGTTTGGCAATCTAGTCTGGAGTGATTTCTTTATTTATACTGTTTGTTTTTAGCCGGTTTTCAGTGAGAACAAAAATGTCGGGGGAAGACAGAGCAATCTATAAAGCAAATATTGTTAATTTTGTTGCAGACACTTTGCATGTTTACATAGAAATGTTTTACACTGGTGGGGTTGTGTTCTTGTATTTTGTTATAAGAGACTTACATACCTCTCAACTGTACCAATTTTGCAGAATGTTTAGATTTTTGTTTCATATTTTTCTTCTTTTTCTCATAAAACTGTGGTTTTCTGGCAAATCTCTGTCAAATAATCGAGGGTTGAAGTCAGAAAATAATGACAGATATTTGAGTTTCAGACTTCAAAACCCTTCAGAAAATTCATGCTGATACAAAACTTGTTATTCTATCAAGTTTCTAACTTTGTAAGAGCAATATTTTAAAAATGTCCCTATTTTGGGCCTTTGTCCCTTCATCATTGATAGCTTTGTCCAGATTTCTTGATCTAACAGGTTGAGAGGTATGAGACTTACTCATTTAAAATGTTTGACCAGTGCACATTCAGTATGATATCCTTATAGATTTGTTTTATTTCCACTTTTCAGCTTCATGTCCATTGTGAACTCAGTAACTGCATTTCTGGTCACATCCATGTGATCCTAGTGAAGGATGTTTCTGGCAAAAGAGGATGCATTGATCACAACATCCTGATGATTGGTGTCATTACTACACCAGCTGGTATTAGTAGTCAACATTTCTACTACAAAGCATGTCATTTTTGAGGAATTTGCCATTTGCAGGCATGTAGCAATTCATAGTACTAGCTTGTGCTACTGAGCAGTGAGGCAAACAGTGTGGCAACAGGTGTATGCAAATGGCCATTATAATGACAGACAATGGATGGCATGCAGTATAGTGAGTGAACCCAGCCATCTCTGCACACTTCTGAGTCACAAGTGACTCCTCCAATGACCCCATAAACAGCCACTACCATCCAAGGAGTCTACTATGCAAGTGAGAAAGGGAATTAGATTGACAGGTCTTTCTTCTGAATCACACATACACAAACATAGCTATGGACGATATACAGAAGTCACCAATCCGCCTTTTGCATGCCTTTGGAATGTGGGTGGAAACCAGAGCATCCACAGCAGCAAGGGCATACAGACTCAGCACATGCGGCACCCCTCCCAAGCATAGAACCAGAGAACATTTTGCTGTGAGGTGATAATGCTGCTCACTGCACCATTGTGCTATTCGATGAGCACATAATAAGATAAAAATGATGAAACCAGGTAACAGTTCCCAGACAGAGAGTGCATTAAAGGAACAGCAAATTGCACATCACTGTAAAAGCAAAAAAAAAGTACATTGGATTGTTTGAGTGGCAGTAAGCAAACATTCTCATAACAGCATCAGGGGTGCCTGTGAACTAGCAATTAGTGACAATAAGTGCCACTGCCTTGCACCCCATAGCATAACATAGTGGCAAGCAGCTTGATGAAACAGATTACATATCACCAGTTAACCAAACAGAATCTGACTCATTCTTGAGAGGACATAGATATCATGCAGGCAGTAGGTTATGTGCATTTCCCATAGAAAGGACACTATAGCACACATAGCTTTTACCACACTTTTGATAGGGGTGCTCCAGAGATAAATAAGAGGATACACAGAGTATCTCATATGTGCTGGCCTGTGGTAGGATACTGAATATATATGAATGAGTACATTTGTTTCCCCAGTACACCAGATGAGAAAGATACCACCATCCATGACTTCTGTAACACTATGGGTGCTGTAAACTGTGTATATGTGAAAATAAAGGCTCCATGAAATGCTCCCATTTTATCACCTGACAGGAAGTATCCAATACACACAGGTTGATAACCGATTTACTATCAAATTGCTGAGGGCGATTTCGGCAACCAAGGGTTGTCAAATGGTATTTTGTCAACCTGTGTTGTGAATCCACCTTTTGTGTGAAGTTTGTTTAAGCAAATGCCCGGTCCATTCACAAACACGAGCTCAGCCACTGACCTAGAGATCGCGGTACAGTGGGGATCAGGAATTGTACCCTTTTCCTCACTGTAGTGTGAATATGCCCCCCACGGGGGGTGCAGGGGAGCTTGCCTCCCTGCAAAATCTTAAAGTGATGTATGGTGCAGTGTAGGACTGTATGTTATTCATGTCGACTAATGTCGAATTCGCATATTGATATGTGGATTCGACATTATGGGCTTCGGTATACATGAGTTTCAGTGTTAGGATTCGTTATATGCGCATTTCAATTAAATGCGTTTCAGAGTTTTGATAGTAAACCTTGATAACCAATGTGTCTGCACAGCACCCTGACAGTGCCCATGATTCCCACAGCTAGCATGCAGGTTATCAATATTACCATTTCCTCCACAAGGGAAACTCCAGGCAGGCACTGTTGAAAGTTAGACACACACACACACACACACACACACATATATATATATATATATATATATATATATATATATATATATATATATATATATATATATATATATGTGTGTGTATATATATATATATATATATATATATATATATATATATATATATATATATATATATATATATATATATATATATATATATATATATATATATATATATATATATATATATATACATATACATATTTATATACACACACACACACAAACGCATATACATACACATAATAACCACACCAGAAATGTGGAAGAAACAGCAAAGGTCCAGATAAAACTCCATATATTTATTACAGACAGTTAAGTGCTTTTGCCCCCAAGTGGGACTTCTTCAGAGCTGCCATTATTAATAATGGCAGTTCTGTTTCTTCTATATTTCTGGTGTAGTTATTAGCTGGATTCTTGTTTGTTTGACTTTTGTACATATACGTACACATATGTTTATATGTATAAAGCAGTTTATGCAAATTTCACCCTAAACCCTATGTCTACTGTGTTTTACGTGATGCAAGACAATTGTTGGAGTCCTGGTTATTGACATCCATAAGGAATGCAGACAGCATCAGCAAATATCATTATAACATCAACCACATACAAACTAGAACATTACAGAGTATGTGGTTAGCCTACTGAAGGCACAGTTTCAGTGCATTGGTATGTCCTAGTAAGCAGGAAGAGGGCTCTGCAGTATACCCCTACAAGCAACTGAATGCTGTATGTAGCATGCTGCATGAAATACTACAGCACTTCTTGGAAACTCAGGGCTACTATAGCTGCCTCTCTCACAGCCAACACAACAGCACCATCCAGCTGTGACAAAGGCGCTGAGAAACAGTGCGTATCAGCCACATCACAAACCCAGACCGCAATGGGGACACTATAAAGTATTGCAGGTGAAACAGCTGTTTCTAATCCAGCTCTGTGTGTCCATGACAGTCACAAAGTGACAGTTTTTGGTTGTAAATGCTATGTGGGAATGTCTAAAACATCCAAATCTAATTTTGGGCACACGTTTAAACTGAACGGAGTCCACTTGTTAAAAAATGGGAGTGAAATTTTTGCGGCACATATATTAAATATTTGACTGATGTAAGACAACAGTTTTACCAGGTCAGATATTTTACAGTTCACAAACTCCAAAAGTTAATTTTTCTGTGCTGGTTTTAATGCAAGAAACATTAGTAATAAAAGTTATTTTTATTGGAAAATGTCACCATTTTTACCCAAAATACAATTTTGCCTGTAAGCTACTGTATTCCTTGTGCATTTGTGCATGAGAAGAGCAGCAGACCAGATCAGCTGGTTACAACAGGAGACAATATGTGGTTAATTTGAAAATTATCTCTTAACCAATATTAAGCATACCATTGACTTGGTACTTTCACTAATGCTGTCCTGCCCATTGTGTCTCCCTCCTTCAGATAATGATGATGCCAAAGTGTCTCAGATGTTTCAGACACATCTGACCTGTGACTCTGTAGCTTTAGTAGGTGAGAGGGCAGGGAATACCTCTCCAGTGGTAGTCCTGATCTCTTCCAAGCAGGTAGCCTTTCATGAACATCACCTACAGACCAGTCATCAATTAAACAGGAGGTGCAGCAAGTGACAGGCAGTGCAGTGGTAATTTGGTAGCTGCCATCATTCCCATTCTGGAACACATTGCAAATGCAAGTGATAAGCAGGCACTTTTATTCAGGCCACTAGAGCATAGTGTGTCCCTGGTCACTTATCACCATGACTTGTGTAAATCATCTTCTTAGAAAAAACAATATCCCTCTGTGATGGTCCATAGCCAGCATGCTGCTGGTATCTGACCCTAGCCCCAGTCATGTGTACCCCATTCTATTGTTCCACAAACAACACATTGTACATTTCCAGTCCTCCCTGTCACTATTTGTCCACCTTCTATTAGTCTCTGTTGATCTTAATTTTCTCCATAAACCCATTGTCTATGCTGTGTTGTGTTTCTGTGCCCCCTGCAGACTATCTCTCCACAACTTTCCTCTCATTATTCTGCCACTTAACACATAGACATCTGCAACATGTCATGCCACCTTCAAATTTCATGATACCCATGTCAGCTGGCTCATGGCTGCTCCTTTGCTGTACAGCTTACTGCTTGTTCCACTCTGCTTTGGTTGGCTTGCAGCTTTTTAATCTTGCCCTAATTTCAGCATCATAGCACAGCTAGCTGCTCAGCTTTGCACATTGTCCTGTTTCAATATTATAGTGTAATCTATAATGTACAGCATCTCTGTGATATTGTGTAAACCTTGTTCAGGTTCATAGCACATCTCTATCAATCTTGGCCACTCTGGTGTAGAAAAGCATCATGTAACTTTGTGAAATTCAGAAAGGAGAAAACAAGATTATCTGTTTACATGGATGTACAGAACTGAGTTAAATGTCAACTGAATTGAGATTGTGTCTATGAATCAGACAAAAAATATAGGTCATGGCACAACTAGAACTAAATACCCTTTCAAGAAAAAAATAGGTGCAAAGTTTTCAAAGTCAGAAAAAAAAACTGACAGTTGGAACGTCGAATGTAATGGATTAAGAAAGAAATAAGAAAAAACTGAGTGTGCATAGGAGAGAGAATATTGCTTGCTAGAGCATGCTATAAAGATAAGACTGACTAACTTCCTTTACTTGTCATATGGCTTGTTATGTATATATTCTGACTTTTTGCAATATGTTTTCTTATTATTCAGATAGTAAAGATGCTGAAGCTTTTTATAAAGCAAAACACATTCATTTACTACTGCTTTTGGTAGCTTAAAATATTGCCTTAATTCTTAATTATTATGGCAAAATATTAACTATTACTTTACACTACAATGAAGAATTACTTCAACCATAGGCCAAAAACATCAAGGAACCAATAGCCACCTTCACAAGAATAATTCACTACCTTGACCTGTTTTCTCTTGAATTATTTCAAGATACAAAACTGTGTCCATTAGCCCTGGTGTGGTATGTCTTCTTGTTTAAGTGGTCCATGTCTCAACCATGCAATGTGCACAAATGGGACATAATGAACAATAAAACAAGGAGGTCATTGAAGTGCAATATATATGCATGTGCATTATGGGATAAATAGACATTTCAAAAACAGCAGGGGAATGCATGCACTGCATTTATTGTGATTAGCAGAGTGGAATGAAACAGTATTTTATACCATCTAGCTCTACAGTATGTGAAAGGATATGGATGTACACAGTTCCAGCAGTTGTGGAAACACAATAACTGTGCATTTTGCTACATCTGTGTACAAGATACACCCAGCTGTGCCATACGTTATGCACTATAATAAAGACAATGTGCTATGACCCACTGGCCTAATTTCTTCTCACAACTCAACATATTATAGTATTGACATCTGGCACTGCCCTTTCCTACTGCAGTGCAATCCCTAGAGCTGACTTTGGCATATAAGTGCTGTGTGTGTGTGTGTGTGTGTGTGTGTGTGTGTGTGTGTGTGTGTGTGTGTGTGTGTGTGTGTGTGTGTGTGTGTGTGTGTGTGTGTGTGAATACATGTATATCAACTCACATAATGGTCCTAACATCGTTGACTTCCCATCCTAGTTTACAGTTGTCCAAAAAAATATTTCTCACTATTAATAAGCCATTTCAAAATACCTGACAAGCCACACTGATCAGCAGTGATATGATTGCTTTTGTGGTTCACTCCTGGATACCAGCTTATCAGATTTTCTCCACAGACCCTATTCTCAGTTTATTCTCCATAGCTTGACAACCACATCACATGTTTAGTCCATTCTCTGTGTCTTTGCATTTCTCCACTAGCCTTGTCTAGATAATGCAGTCTCAAATGGTATGCTGAAGTCTGCATCATCCAGTGGATTACCTTTATCTACCATTATCTACCTAACATGGTAAATAAAGTATACTGCTCTTGACTTTTTGGGCCTCCTCTTAATACAGCCAATTCTTATGCATACAATAAAATTATACATGTGTATGAACTTCAGCAGCTGCTTTCATAGAATATTTTCTGTTGTTTTTTCAGTTATAGAGATATGGCAACCCTGCAATTAATTGTTATCAATGAGACATAATACTATAGAATGAGAAACCAAGCTGAGGACTAAAGTCCTTTTGACAGAAAAAAATTGTACTGCTGAAATAACCTAATTGTTAGTTTACTAATCTGTGAATACGCTCAGTGTTAGATGATACAGGTTTTCCTGGATTTTAAAAATGCATACAGTTCTGCAGTTTCATTAATTATACAGAATGTATAACTGTTTTATTTTGAAAAAAAAATGTTAAATTATCTGCATCTTTCTGCTGTTGCTCCTCTCTTTTCTTCTGAAGCTTTCTGCCACTGCTTAACTCTCCCCTCCACATTTCCCATGACTAGTGTGCATGCCAAGACTTGCAATATTCTGAGTAATTACCAGTCCCACAACGCAATGCTAAAGAAAAGAAAATGGCCTGATAAACTGTGCACGTAGACATAATGTTTTGGAGGAACCTCTTTCTGCATATTACATTGCAGCCCTCACAAAGGTCTCAATAAACAGTCCCAGGACCCTAGAAAACAAAATTACCCAGTCAGAAAGCACAACACCAAACAAGAGAAAAAAGCCTGATAAACTGTGCCTATAGACATATTGTTTTGGAGAAACTTCTTTCAGCATATTATGTTGCAGCCATCACCAAGATCTCAACAAGTAGTCCCAGGATTCTTTAAAACAAAAGTACATTGTATGGCAATATAACTTTGGTTTTATGTTTATTTAAACTGTGCTATGTAGAATTTGGCTTAATGCAAAAAAAAAAAAAAAACAGTCTCTACCTAAATTTTATTATATAGAGTCCAGAGGTCACACCTAGTTGGACCCCCCCCCAAAAAAGTGCTTGATACCCCATTACTTCCATTAACTTTGAAACATGATTGGATTGCATTTGCCCTATGGCAATTTAATTAATACACCTTCTTGTTTCATCCTGCCTATTTTTGGCATCCTCACAGCTCTTCTCTATGCTTGCTACAGTATATTCTAAGTTAATTTGCTTGAGCTCTTCTTGAGCAGTAATTTGATTTGATTTACTTGGTTTAAAACTTTTAGAGTTTTCCTTACCTCCTGCTCATCTGACTGATTGAGTTTTTGGCTGAAAAAATCCACTGCAGATGTCGGACCTGCTCCATACAGCCCTTGCTTCTCTTGGGCTTCACTCTGTTCCCCTACCCTACCCCCAATTCCCACCCTTCCCCACATACTCTAAACATGTACCACTTGTGGCTCCTCCTTTGTCTCAAACCTTCTAATTCCCACTGGAGACCAATCTTTCAATTAATTAACCCCCATCCCACACTTCACTTCTATTGTTTTAGCCATACCCCTTTCTACACTGCTGTTCTTTCATTATAATTACTTATTCTCATCTTCTCTACAACTGTTTCATTGCCTACATCTCTCTCCATCTTCCTTTCTCTCTACTCCTGATCTCTTCACTACAAATGCTATTTTACCTATGCGTCTCATTTCTCTTCCCTCTTCTCCTCTCTAGTCTAACAACTCCACCAGATGCACTACTAAAAATATACTTCAACTATTACCTTATCCTTACTACTCAATCCCTCTACCTACATGCTTCTCTCAAATATCACCAACTCTATTCCCTATACCTATCTTCTTCTATTCCTACCCCAAAGTATTCAATACTGACTATGACAGTCTAAAATTAACAAATATACCTAAACTTTCAAAAACTCCCAGAATAACTAGCGACTGTTTCACTACCATACATTTGTGTGAATGCATTCACCCCAACCCAGGTCCCAACCATGGCATAAAAATGAAAAACTTAAAATTTATCACTTTTAATCTTAGGAGCATATGCAATAAATTGACAGCCTTTCATGACTTATTAACACAATACAATTCAGATACCCTTACCATTATTGAGATTTGTCTAAAACTTGAAATAAAAGATACCAATATGTTACTATGTGGTTAAAGCACTATCAGAATAGATAGACACTAGGATTTACAAAGCTCCGTGCAAGAATAAGATTCTTGCATGGAGTGGTTCATGTCCATTTAGAATAGCAGTGCACCTTGCATATGCATGAAGGCATGTTGCTGTTTAATCTAAATGGTCTTGAAACATGAACAAGTGCAGGGAGCGTGTTTTAGCAGTGCCTGCATATGTAGCATGCCCCCTTCATTCAGAAAGTGCCATACGGCATTTTGTGACACAGACAAGTGTCAATGTACATAATAGTAGAGCATGGCTCTAATATTATGTACTAAAGCAGTGTCTGCAGACACTGAAATATACATAAGTAACATTTCAGTGTCTGTGGACACTGAAATAAAAACAAAAAAACTCACAAACACACCTAGAAGGCAGCTGCTTTCAAGTGCACACCTTCGAATATATGTACTCTTGCCCTACATGCATGGAAGCAGTAGGGCAAGAGGAAAGTAATAAAAATACAAAAAAATAATTTTTTTCATTAAATAAAACCGGAATTTAAGCAGTGCACAGCTTGTTTGTGTGGGGTGCCGCTATGCTTAGTCTGGCTGAAATCCTAAAAATTATAGACAAGTGCTACTGTGATAGAAAACATCACAAGCTGCTGTAGCACAGTGATACTGCCATAGTTTAGCATGTAGAATGTGCTCAGTTTGAATCCCCCCTCTGCTAATTTGTTTAATAAACTTTTAAGGAATTTGAATGATAGTTGTCAATCATATGGCTCATGTGTAGCACAGTAGGGGTGGGAATATGTAAAATGTAAATGTAAAAAATAATTTATAAAGTTACTGAAAAAATAGATTTAAGCAATGCTTTGCTAGTGTAAGCATTGCTTACCTGCTTTCAGCTATGCTTATCTGGTGTAAGCATTGCTATGTGGATTTGCACAGAGCTAAGCATAGTTCAGCATATTAAAACCAGCCAATCAACAAAAAGTGCAGGAAAACTGCCCTATTTAAACTGCACAGGCTGGAATACAGCCATAACCATTTGGGATTGCTCACAGCAGGACCAAAATGTCAGGTGTGGTTGAGGGTGGTCTAATGGTTAAGGTGTTTGCCTTACAAACACAAGGTGCAGTGTTTGAATCTCACAGGGGATAATTGACTAGGCTTAAAATAGCTTGCAAGGGCAGTTAGCCTAGTACTAATCTATGAACCTATGAACCTATGAACTTCCGAGCGTATCATTGGGACATTCAAGAGTCTAGGGTCATGATTGCGCTCCTAGTAAAAAAACATGATGCCAGGCTGCTGCAGGGCCAGTACCAAGGCTCCCAGTAAAAAGTGGAGGCCTAGGACCAGCTTGCATGCAATCTCACCAGTGCCACTGCATACCCCAGACTGGTGAGCAGGTACATCACCTCCACAATGACCTGAAGTGGAGGAAGGGTGCACTCTTGGACCAGTGGATCCAAGAAGCCAGAGTGCAGGATGTCCCATGTGTTTATAAGTATGCAGTCTTATGTATCTCTAAGTATGTAAAAAGTTAAACTTCCAACTGTGCAGGTGTGATTAATGTGTCATCTCTCCGCATACAGCTGCTGTGGAGAGGTCCCAAAATGTCAAGACTCATGCCCAGCGACTGACCCAGCTGTGTCTGCATTACAGTGAGTACAGAATACCTCCTAATATTAGCAGTAATAAATCAAAAATATAATAATGGTAGCACTGTCTGTATATATAATTGTGCTGTAAAAGTCAGGAATAAATGCCTGTGTCAGGCTGCCAGCGTTACAATGGAATATTTCCAGCTGCTTTGTAATACAGATGTCAGTAGCAAACAAGGTACAATATGCAGGAAAGGAATAGTAAAATATGTATGAGTGTGTCTGAGTGAACCTGCCAAGAAAGTGCTATGTCAGGGCTATCGTAACACTTAGAAATGAAAAGCATTCCCCTGTGCAGATCATGCAGGAATAGTAATTGTGGATGTCTGAGTTGTACACAGATATGTATGTCAAAACTAATAAAGGTGATCCCAAACACTGGTATGTGTCATCTCACTTGTACCTGAAAAATAGAAATGTGTATGTCCTGCAAAATGCATTAACTGAAGTGAACTGATTTAGCACTGCATACTTTAGAATGGGCATGTCAAATAACTGAAAAAAGCAACAGTACATATTTCCATTAGAATGTGTTGTACTTGTGTGTCTGCCAGCATTGTTCTGTGTTAACCTTTCAGTTTCAGCTGTATGTAAATATGAATGTACTGAAACATGTATAAGGCTAACAGGTGCAGACTTAAAACCTACACTGTGTACTCAGGAATCTAAACTGCAGTATGTAGTTGTAAAGCAGTCAAATGTGCACCCCAGCTAATGTGCACATGTTTCTCAAACATTGACACCAATGTCTGTTGTGTATGCATATCACAAGCAACACACAACACCTCCACAATAACTCAGTCTGATAATGACTAGGCCTGTAGTTCAGTTTTACACACACACACCACAATTCAGATCCAGGGACAGCCACTAACATGTCAGTCTGGTTCTACAGTTGTAAACTGCAATCTGAATAGAAAACGTAATGTACTGCAACCCATATATCTTCCACACAGGGCACAGAGGTAAAGAAATCTGAATATAAATACTTGTATGATGTGTATAACTATGAAAGGTGTACCATTGTTGTGTTGATCAGCTCCAGTCCTACAAATAGATGCAAGCTAGCCATCCACACTCTGCAATCTGACCCAGACAAGCCCCCTCAAGTGTCACACTGTCATGGATAGTTTCCCCAGTTGCCAAGAAACCCACACACAGAGACTGTCATAGTAGATGTATGTCAAAAGCACAACACAAAATCCAGGGCCTGGAACTAATATTTGAATCTGAAATATGTGTAGAAACAGCAATGTAATATGCACACAGTTCATCTGCACATGGCCCACAGGTAAATAAGTCTGTATAGAAACAGGTATGATGTGTATAACTAAAATAAGGGTTCAATTGATCTATTGATATGTACAGCTGTTGGTGTGCTGTAGCAGGCCCATGGCCCAGGTGGAGCGTAAGTGTGATCAGAATGTAGAATAGTGAATAGTAGTGTACTGACAAACATACTTGATAGCAGTTGTCAGTTGAATCTGTTCCCTTCCCCCACCACTCAACTGATCCAATCATCACATTGATGACACCAACATGGGTATGTTTGTAAATAAACCTCTACTGTTGGGACCGTTGTTCCATTTGGTTAATCATTTGTTTAAACTGTGTGCATACTAATTTGTTCCATTTGGTTAAACATTTGTTTAAACTGTGTGCATACTAATATTCTGTGTTGAATAATCATTGTTATTGCCTGTCTGATATACCTCTAACTGGCATGCTGTTGCAACTCTGAATGCCATTCCATATATGCATGAGTTCTGCTTGCTATGGCACTGTTATAATTGCACTGTTTTTGGTAAATTTGAATATCCATGCATGCTGTTTTGACTAATGTAATGTGTTGTTCATGACTAACAAATATTCATTGTTAATTTCCACAACATAGCATGCATGGGTGGGTAGATCCCAGCAGATTCACCTCTCCCACCCCACCTGGCTGAGGCACTGGGCCCCAGCACATCTAGGACCCAACCCAGACCTCCCTCATCTTCTGGTCCTGCACCACCCTTGGGTGGAACCACTGCAGGGGACAGGGCTCACCCCTCTCTGCAAGTGGGCACGGTGAGGATGTTGTCACCCGGGACAAGGTTTGTGGCATGGTGTGCAGTGTCCTCCAGATGGAGCTGGATGACTGCCTGCACCAGGTGGAGGGCAGGCTGGCACAGCTAGAGGTGCAGGTGGCCCCCCAAGCCTAGCCCCCAGCAAAGCCATCTTTGGGGCTGTGAAGGAGTAGTGGTGACTGCCATTGGGTGAGCACATCAGTGCCACTACTACCATCTGGGGGGCTCATGAGCCCCCAATTCCCAACCACCCTCCCCAGCAAGGTGTTTACCCCTCCCATGTGTCATACACTGCCCCTGTCTGCTGTCTTGTTTGTCTTGTCTGTCTGCAAATGCAACCTCTTTTATCAAACCTCCCTCACCACACTTACCTATAATCCTTCCTTAACATCCCACTCTCACATTAAAAAAAAGGGCATCTGTCCCAAAAAAAATCATGTCACATACATGGCTCTGCATTTTGCCCAGAGACATGTACCCATCACACAATCTAAACCTACCAATCATACTTATTGTATGTTGCACACACTCCTCCCTGTAGAGTGTGAGGCTCCAAATTCTAAATTGCCCACATTGAAAGCAGCTATTGCTGCCGAACAAATGCAAAGGTATGGTCCTTTCCTACACCCATCCTGCACATCCCTATCTGTTTCTTATATTGTTTTTCCCCATGCTTGCTCCAATTTCACCACTTTCCTACCTCCCTTTTTTTCTTTATTTAAAATTAGCGCAGGTTTAAGCAGCCGTATACGAAGCTGAGCTCACATAAGCATCGCTTAGCTCCACACAAACCCGCTAACAACTGCTTTAAAGTGCCTTAATCACTCTGCCTCCAACAGACCCTGCTCTGCCCAGCAACAAAGTAATTAGCCCTTGCAGGTCTCAAACCTAGGACTCTGCACACTGTACCAAAGTGATTTACCACTAAGCCATTTCAGATGTACATAAATGTGATATTTTCTCAAACATATCATGCAGCACAGTCATTCAACAGTAGGGACATATATTTATATATGTAGATGTATGTATGTATATATATATATATATATATATATATATATATATATATATATATATATATATATATATATATATACATACATACATACATGCATGTTTACATGTATACACACAAACACACATATTATATATATATATATATATATATATATATATATATATATATATATATATATATATATGTGTGTGTGTGTATATATAAATATATATATATATATATATATATATATATATATATATATATATATATATATATATATATATGTATACATTTTCTCTACTGTTGAATGACTGTGCTGCATAATATGTTTGAGAAAACATCATACATATCTGCAGCTCAGATGGCTTACTGGTACATTGATGTGGCTATGGTGTGCAGGGTCCTGGGTCACAAACTTGCAATGATAATTTATCTGCTGGCCAGAACAAGGGCTGTTGGATACAGAGAGATTAAGGCACATATAAGCAGTTGTAAGTGGGTGCAAAGTGGACAGTTATATCTGGTGTGAAATGTATGTTTGGAACACATTGCCTTTTATTTGTTAAGGTGACAGTGGGATGTTGGGGAAGGATGGCAAGTATATTTGGTCAGGTAGGTTGGGTTGGAAGACAGACAAGACAGACAAGACAGCATACATGGGTGGAAAATGACACATGTGGTGGGTAAACACCTTGGACGGAGAGGGGGTATGGAAATTGGAAGCCCAAGAGCCCACAAATGGAAACAGTGGGACTAAGGTCCCCACCCATTGGCAGTCACCACTGCACCTTCACAGCCCTGAAGGTGGCTGTGCTAGGGACTAAGCAAGAGGTGCATGCTGACCCTCTAATTGTGTCACGAGGGACTCAAGGTGGTGTAGCAGATCCCCAAATTCTCTGGAGAGCTCCCTATGCACCAGACCCTGGACCTGACGTCAGGTAACAGGATCCTGTCTGGGCAAGCTCCCAGGGGACGAGTACCATCCCCTGAGGTGGTTCTAACTGAAGTTAGTGCAGAACCAGTAGATGAGAAGGTCCCGTGTTGGGTCCCAGATGTGCTGTGGCCTGGTAACATGACCAGATGAGGTTGGAGAGGTGGTTCTGCTGGGAACAGCTTTCCCAAACATGCTATCATGTCGCAGTTTTAGAACATATGTGGGTAGTAATAGTCAACACAGTCCAGGATTAGTTATTAACCCAAAACACCAGATTTGGAGCATTTGCATAGCAAACAGAACACATGCATATATGGAACCACAGTGGCCAATACAATGGCATGTAGGCTATTTTGTTAGCAACAGGCCATCAATTATAATGTTTCAACATGGAACATGAATAAAAACACATTTCAATATTTATTGCACAATAGGATATATGTCCCAACATTAGGTTTGGTGTAGACATACCCATTGATTTGTGTGTTCAGATTATTGTTGCAGATATGGTGGGGGGTGAGAGAGAGATGTCAATTAACAACTATTATATCAGTGCAGTATGAGTTCCTCAGACCTTTTTTTCCTCTTTATGTCTTCCAGGTACCATGTCGAGAGAGCGCCTTCCAGTGTATACACCCCAGGAAAATGACATCCTCATAAACTACCTGGTGCAGCACCACCAAACCCTCTTTGGTGTGCAGCCCATGATCTGCAGGAGAGGACTGCCCTGTGGAATGAGCTTGTCCACAGTATAAATTATGTCAGCCTGCATAACCACAGTTATGAGCAGGTGCGACATCAGTGCACTGACCTAATCCGCCATGCCTGTCAGCATGCTGCCACAGTTAGGAGGGACCAGCTAGCCACAGGTGGGGGTCATGCCTTCCAGCCCCCACTGCCACATACTGAGGAGCTCCTTGCCAGCTTTGGAACACCCGCACCCCAGACTAGCCAAGAACCTGCTGATAGCATTGTGGAGGTGGATCCTACCCACACAATGCATGATGAGCATGCAGGTAAGGCCCCAGGGCACATTAGTACACCACTGTTGTGTCTCCATCTTCATCTGTAAAGTATCTTCTTACATATGTCAGATAACATAGTCTGTTGCTGCAGTGTAGAAATGAACAGATGTGCATAATCTCTAGTATTGTGGGTTTGTACTTTTGCTGTACTGAAATGCTGATCCCACCCTGTACCAATGTCACAGGTGTGGCTACTTACATCACATCTCTCACACAACTATGTCGGTCCCTCTGTTATACCTCTGGGGCACCAGCCTGTAGCTGGTGAGTATGGTGTTGTTTGTTCAGGTTTGCCATTACACTTGCTGTTGTGGCCATGGTATTTGTCATGCACACATTTAACACACCTACCTATAATGCATGCTGTACATGTTCAATTATTGTTGCTGTTAACTGCACTGCATCACAGTGGTCATCATGGTGGCATATCTGAAGAGTATGTAAGAGTCCTGCAGTATAACTAACAACCTGCCAGTGCAAGATGTGTGGACAGAGATGAACATAATGGTGGGACAAATGGCCTACAGTAGGGACATGTCTGAAACATTACCCTTATACAGTGGCTACAACACTGTATATACCACTATTACAATGGCAACTGTTACAGATCTACAAAACGGCATATCACAATACCACATTCCACAACTTTTACAATGTGTAATGTGATCCTAATGCGAGCAATGAATGTGTAATATTTCATCCTATGTTAGGACAACAAATATGAGAAATACATACCTTAAGAAACACTGGAAGCATATGTGTGCACACACTCCAAATAACATATTGTGGAAACAGCTTTTGTGGCACTGACAGCATTCACTCTTCATGAGTATGCACCCTCCATCAAGTACAGGTCCTCAATGTCATACCAAGTAATGGTTTGCTGTCCAAGAAGTATGTCCATGACATTTGCCCACTCACCTGCAACAGAGGCAGCCATGATTTGCACACATCTTACAAACCATGGAATGTATCCCATATCCAAAAGGTAGCACTCAGGAGATGTAGCCTTACCTCACCATTGCATATACCATGGCAAACAGTGCAGACAGTCATGTATGTGATGATGAAGTATGAGACAACATTAATGTAGAAGATAAACAGATGGCCATCCAAGACTGATGATAACACATGTTGCAAACTGGTCATGGAGGCTGCATAGAAACATGCTGCAACACTGAGGGACTGTCATGAATGTCTATCAAGTACTGCCTGTGCAGCACCTGTGTCGACAATTGCATGGAGTCTGCATAAGTGTGGCCTATGTGTTAGGGTAATCAGATGGAAGAGTTATTCCACAGGAAACATAATCTAAGGCTCTCTACAGGTATCAAAAGTCTCCCAAGGCATGTGTTGCAATGTGTAATGGTGTACTGAGAACAAGGCTGAAACCTGCAGACAGTATTAATAAAGATACATGTGCTGCACAAACAACACCTCACTCCACCTCAGGCCCACCATCCCCATCTTTACCTTGCTGCTGCCAGTGTACACCTTTACATTTGCTTTTCATTAGCAGGAACTAGGCTGGTACACATGGTGTTGTGAATTTGGGACACTGCAAAATGACACTCGTGTGGCACATACTTGTCAAGCATCTGCAAAAAGGCTGAGGATGGGAAGGGGTGTCATTCTGAAACACAACAATGAACTGAAGCATATGTTCAAAGCTTGCTAAGAATGACTGTATCTGAACACTGCCAAGGCAGACATGACCCTGACTCCACAGCAATAGTGAAGGCACTGTGTGACCTCCAAGGGCTGTGCACATGAGTTAACCTTGCAGTCTGGCACAGTTGGGGGACTTTTATAGGGTGGAGTGACCAAATAATGGCAAGTGCAGATGGGCCATGCTAGTATACCCCTTCCAGGAATAGTGGCTGCTGTAGTTCACTTAACAGGTGCTGCAACAAACCATCATGTTAAGGGTGTGCACACTTATGCAACCCACATTTTGTATGCATCTCAGTCAACATCTGCACAACTAACACATTTGTTTGATACTACATTTGATTGCACAGTTCATATGTCACATACCAGGTGTGTGTAATGTTAGCATAGTCAGTATTGTGGCCCCATGGCATATCAGGGAAGAGGGTGGCATGTCAATAAGGGTGTGTACACACCTCATAGCCACAGTAAACTTTGAAGGGTGTCAGTATAATTGCATTTTATTGCTCATACATGTACTGCAGATGATGAGATCTGCAAATCAGAAATCAGGCATTCAGTATTGAAATCTGCCCTCATATCATCCCAGGTATGTATCAGACAAACACAAAGGTGCTGTGAGCAATGGAGCAAACATAACTGCCACACATATGCAAATTCAGCAATGGTGTGTACACCCCTGAGGTATGGTGCACAGTATGTGCCAAGGTGCTGAACAGGTGCACAGCAATACTGTGTACATGGGTGCAGTGTGTTCCAGGAGAAGAGGCATAATCTCCTAATACAACTCATGCATCACAGAGATGTATAATGTTGGTAACAGACATTAAGTATAGTTGCAGTTCATGTGTGTGTGTGTGTGTGTGTGTGTGTGTGTGTGTGTGTGTGTGTGTGTGTGTGTGTGTGTGTGTGTGTGTGAGTGTGTCGAGGTAAGCATTGACGTACAGGTCTTAAAGTACGCATTTTGTTTTACTCTCACAGGTGGTGAGGTGGGTCAGGGTCCCTACTGCAGGCAAACTGATGTTAGTGTCCATGCAGACTCTGAGAGTGATGATAGGTATGGTGAGGCACAGACAAGGTTGTCAGTGGCTGAAGCTGTGCCATCAGTTGACATCCCACTGTTATCCACCCCATACATGCACACAGTCACATTGCCTGTACATACCCCATCACAAGTTGCCATAGATGAAGGACAGTTTGTGGGTGGTGGCATGGGACAGGACAGTGTGGTGACTATGGCAAGTGTGTCTGGACACAGCAGCCATAGCCGGATGACTAGCGAGGTACCACACAGGCAGATGTACAGGGGTGCTCATAGGAGGGCTGCTGGCCATCATGCCTCTGGCAGAAGTGCCACAGCAGGTGTCACCAGACATATGTTTTGGGCCATCGTGGAGTCTTAGGCTCCAGTGGGCTACTTATTCTACTGTTATCGACAACATCCATGATATTGCAGGTGCCCACCATTATTTTTCAGAAGTACTGGATAGATGGTTGGGTGAGATGGTGGGAATCCTCAACAGTGCAATATCTGTGTTCGAGCATATGGTGGAAGTAGGGCGACAGCCACGTGGGCGTAGGTCAGCAAAACCAACAAGTGGAGGTCTACATGGATATGCAACAAGTCGCAGCTGGTCCTGTAGTGGCAGTACCAGCACCAGCACTGCAGGGGGGGTGCTGTCCACACCACAACATAGCAGGCCACATACACGTGGCCCTGACCATTCCCAACAGGCACTTGTATCCAGCGTGCATTTGTCATCCTCAGTGGCAGCCACAGTTCTTGTGTCCATGGCCAGAGACAGTGAACTGCATACCCTGCCATGTATGATCTACAGCTGTCTAAAAAAACCTGTATAGGACAGCCACATGGCAGAACTGTGTGCATGCATGCACACACACATCACCAGCATAGCTAGGGCAACCCTGTACCTGCACACACCACATCTGCACAGCCAAATGAATAATGAAATCTCCTAACACACACATGATGTCAATCAAACTGCTCAGCTTAGGTCTCTTGCTAACCCACAACACACCCTGTGCATATGATGATACCTGTGCCACATCCCTGTCACCCATAACATCGATGTAGGGACAGGCTAATGTGGTTCTGAAGCACAGGGTGAATGTACTAAGGTGTACCAATGTAATGTTGTGTAACATGTTTTCAGCAGGGAAGTTTAATGCTTACATGTCAAGATGTGTAACTCTCCAGCCATGATGCATTATAGCTGTTATTAACAATGACTGATTGTGGTCTGCATAATGTATTCAGTTTGTGTTGTAGGTGTCTATGTGCCAGCAGGATCCTGGGTACAGCTGAACACAAGCAGACAGTCTGTATAACAGTTTCTGCATGTGCCACATGGCTGATAGGTTTGAGGGGTGTATACAGGTGAGTGCATGGTGGCTGATGTCAGCAGCCCTTCTACAGTGGACAATGGTAAGGGTAATGTGTGGCATACACCACATGTTTCTGTATAACACACACATACACACACACACACACACACACACACACACATGCACACACAGAGGCTTTGGTGTTGATGTAATACACAGAGAAGACTGTACACATGGATGTACTTACTTTTGCAGTGAGCTCATTTTAGCCTATGTAATTCCACCAAGACAAAATATGCAAAACATCACATCACTAAATAATCAGTTGCTAGTTTAATGTCATTGACAATGGTACTGGCAGGGTGTATGTCCCTTTCCCCAATGTAGTGCAATCCCGGAGTTGGTAAACATAGGTGTGCTGGTGTGGGTGGCACAGCCCTTCACTTTGGAGGTTGTGGCTTGGTGTAGAACTGCACATAGTGTGATTGACAACTACATAACCTGTTAACATAAACTGTACAGTATTACAGCTGACTAAGCAGGGGGATACACACAAAAATAACCCCAATGAGGGTGGCTGTGTCCACAATATCCACACCCAACTATATATACCAACTCCATTATCGCTGTACAGCTATGCAGTGGTGAAGATGGCATTTACACATCTACTACTAGTTTTGATGGAATGCATTTCCACTAGATGATACCTTTGAAATGTTAGCAATTGTCAGTCAGTTCTTGGACAAATGACATCCTGGGACATGTATTTTCTGCAAACTGAAGTAGATCCTTTCAAATATACACACACTTACTTGGAAACACTGAGAGTAATACCCCTACATAGGTACTTATTGCTACTAATGTGTTTGGCCTTGTTTGCACACACCACACAGCTTTTAGGATGAGGTGTGTACCAAGTTTCTTGTTAAGTGAAGAACATCACCAGGCCTTGTATAGTATGGTAATGGGGGATGTACTGGCTGTTAATGAACAATATATAGTGTGACATACTGTCATATATACATTGTCAAACATATAACAGTCATAAACACATCTGAGAGATCTGGGTTTATCAGTGCTAACTACCTTGTCAGTGAGTCCGATCTGTTACAGATAATTTGCACACAGCACATGCATAATTGGGCTGGATAGTGTAATCAGTTACCTGTATGGTTCATGGTGACAGTGGTTCTCATACAGTGAACCTTGGGACATGTACTGGGGAGTACCATGGTGTAAAGACACTATACCCAGCACCCAAACTCCACATTGGATATTTTACTCACTGAAATCCATGATAATACTCTGACATACCCACAATCACACATATATCAGGACTGCAAAACCCCTGGTCTAGCTCATCAGTGCTACTACAGGGATATGCATCTATTGCACATGCTACAGGGATAGTAGGGTGATGGTTTATCATGGCTCTTCTACTGTCAGCAACATCACTATCCCTTATACTGTATGGCAAGGTGCAATGTATTTGGAGAATGCAGCCTCAGAATGCTGTATCCTACAAATATACACACTTGCACACATACACACACTTGCCAGCACTCAGAGGATAACCCATGCCTATCTACCTATTTGTACAACAGTGTTGTGCTGGTACTGCAAGCTCCAGGTAGCCCATAGGGTGAAGAGTATAACACGGTACACTTAACGTCCATTACAACAGCAGCCATTTCTAACTATGGCAATGGGGGGTGTAGTGGGTGAGAAGGCCCTCAGGCCATTATCAACTACAAGTTTACAAACACACAGACACTGTTATTCTCAGTAATGCACGCTGACACATTTGTCAGTACTGGGGTCCATAGGTGCAGGTATTCCTAGGTGTGTACCAGGATATTTTCCATGGAGATATGAGAAGAGTAGGGGATGTGGGTACAGTGGTATCATGCCACCTAATATTTGCCAGCAGGCCATCTATCAACTGATGGTACATGAGTGATCCTCAGGGTGAGAGTTAAATGCTACATCCAATCATCTGGTTGCCTCTTGCAGAGGGCCAGTGAGGCTCTACAATTGACATGTATGCAACATATATTGCATAACATGGCCAGTGTCTGTGTTGGAGACCTGTACCCAAGCATGTTCTGTTGA
Source organism: Protopterus annectens (assembly GCF_019279795.1). Classification (NCBI taxonomy): domain Eukaryota; kingdom Metazoa; phylum Chordata; order Ceratodontiformes; family Protopteridae; genus Protopterus; species Protopterus annectens. The sequence continues at coordinate 754,980,974 of NC_056729.1, read as the reverse complement.
TTGTGATAGTGTAGATGAGGTATCCATAGCATGTGGTGCATACAGGGTGGGGCTTTCTAGCTGTAGCATTCATAACACAGCTTGGCAGACATGTCATTGTCAGTCAAGCATAGATTGCCTGTAAGCAGTCAAGATGGATACCTGAGATCTGTACATCTGTACAGAGGACAGAAAAACATCAGCTAGCCAACAGGTTATGCATTAGGATGAATGTTCTGACAGCTAGATGCCTGATACTAATAGGTGTGTCATTACTACATGATAGCAGTGCTCAATGACATGTCCTATACACATAGTAGTCTACAGTTAATATCCACATATCAGATCAATATCTTTAGCAAATACATAATAACACACAGCTCACACACCAAGAACATGATAGTCAGTACTCAGAGTCCATCTTTGCATGTGGGGGTGTTTGGTTCTACAATCTGCAATCTACTCTTACTTGGGAAAGCACTGTTAACAGTAGTAACGTAATGATACATTACATGCCAGTGTGACCGCATATAACCTGGGATACTACCCATGTATGAAACACATTCAAATGGAAAAGATTGTTGTACAAGCCATATATACTCAGGTCTCTCAGACAGTAGACTCACACCCCTTGCTACTGTAATGACATCACATAGAAGGATGTTATGTACATGGAATTAAATGCACTTATTAAAGATGCCATTACCCTATTATTTCATCAGACTGGAATGTGATCCGTGGTTACCAGGGCTGAGCCATGCTTAGCAGGCTTAACCATTGCTTAAATGTAAATGCTAAGCAGATTTGCGCAGTGTTAAGCAAAGCTTACACAGTGTAAGCACCTTTTCATTTAACCGTACGTTAGCAGTGCTTACCGTCAGGCAAACTCACACAAAACAGCTTAAAGCTGCTCAAATCTGCCTTAACAACTGTGTATCCAACAGTCCTTATTCAGCCTACCAACAAAATAAACAACCCTTGAACCTAGGACCCGGTACACTATAATCACAGCAGTTACCCACTAAGCCATCACAGCTGTGAAGAAGTGCTTTGTTTTTTCCAGTATATCTGTCAGTACACATACTGAATAGTAGTGAACAATTGCTTTGACTTCTACAATTGTGTAGTACTTGTTAGTGAAAATAGTGTTGAATCACTATGTTGTTATATCTATATAAGCAAATATCAGATAAATATGGTGGGATACATCTGAGAAGGTATATACAACACTCATGTTTACACATAAGGATATATATATATATATATATATATATATATATATATATATATATATATATATATATATATATATATATATATATATATATATATACATAAATACGTAGATATATGTATACATGTACATACACATATATATCTATATATGTATTTATATACAGCTGTATATTGCTTTATATATAGATCTATCTGTATATATATAGATATATATATATATATATATATATATATATGTGTGTGTGTGTGTGTGTGTGTGTGTGTGTGTGTGTGTGTGTGTGTGTGTGTGTGTGTGTGTGTGTGTGTGTATATATATATATATATATATATATATATATATATATATATATATATATTTATATAACATATGTCCATAACATGTAGTGGAGTCATACCTCAGCACCAGTAGTCCCATCCTCTTAGTGCAAGGGTATGTCATGTTAGTACTGCAGGTATAAATGTAGAATGTTGCTACAGTAACATGGGTTGTCTTAACAGAAATGTGTGGGAAGTCACATCTGATACTGACATGTACGCCTTCAGTTACTGACAGATCATCGTAGTGCAGTACCACACAAATCACAGTAATGATCCTGTGGAATACAGCAGAGATATGACCAATAAATGTGGACAGTCTTACACACTCTTGTCAGTCCAGAGGTATACACAGAACTCCTTAGTGCAAGGTGTGTTGACCAAGCCTGACAAAGTGGATGTTTACAGCCATGTAAATGGGGATATCACGAAAATACTGGAATAGATAAGCTCATACAGTTTATGCATTCACACACTCCTGTCTGTCCTGACACATATTAACCGGAGGTGTAGAGGTCACAAGCCCACATACAACCCACTAGTTAGTGACATACATCTGTACAACATCCCACTGCTTTGTCAGAAATACACAACAGCTATGGTGGCCCGGCAACAGTACATCTGACAAATATCTGGACATAACATCACACTATGTAAATACACTGAGCTGCTAGGCATGTCACAAAGCACTGTGCAAACTACAGGCAGACTGCCACAACACTGGCCTATGTTTCTTATGGGGGAATACACATATACCTGGAAATATAGCAGGCACTACACTCTTGTAAAAGCACAGAGTAACAGACACCAGTGTGAAAGTGCATACCCACAACCACTCTGAACACAGCCACAGTCACATATGGTAAGCCTTATTAATATTACAGTATATGGACTGTGTGAGCAACACCATCCTCATATGTGCCACTCACACTAACCCTACATATACTGGGCCAATACACAGTGTAGTCTGATGCCTGACTGTGGTATGGGACATGTGTCAGTCTGGCCCTACAAACATGTACGCCGCTTGGGTACAATACACTGGAGCAGCATGCAACATTAGATAAAACAGGATCAAGAACAACAACATCTTACCACAGTGTGTACACAGGCCAAGTTACATATTCACAAAACACACTCTGTCAACAATCACCATAAGTACACAGACCTCACTACTATACACACTACAACAGAATGTCTAGGTGTTGTCCTCAAATATAAGGCCTACTATATATAACATGTCTAGCAGTCTGATAGCTCACTGGCTTGTTATCAGGTATGATGTCAGTACATGATGTACTGAACATATGCACCTCTTACTGCATGACATATGGACAAAGGTTAACAGACTTGGGGTTGGAGGCACAAACACAGGCCCAATATTGACATGTTGATGTGATAAACTCATGCATTTACTGGTGTAACAGGGTTTGTTGTGACATATGTCTTCTGAGGATATGAAGTCAGTAACTCACATGGATGTCACCATGTACTAACTGCAATCATCAGAGTATGCTACTGCATTTCTAAAGATAAGAAATGTGTGAGTAACACAACATATGTAAGACTCCAAACTCTGGCCAGTCTGCAGATAGCCCTACAGGTGAGAGTTTCCTCAACTACATAACACTGTCATGCCAGAATTTAAATCATGTAGAACAGCCATATCCCCACAAACCCTGTTAAACCAACATTACTTCAAATGTAGAAGAGCAATACTTACATTCTGTCCTCATGTCTGGAACATCCCCTTCCTATTTGTTGGCCTGTCTCCACAGTGTATCTTGTAAGATGTATTTCCAACTACCCTCTGTGATGCTGTTTGGCAAACACCCACATGAAGAAATGCTCACAGTGAAGGAAAAGGGCCAACACCCACAGGAAGTGCTTAGTTATGGGAGTGTGTTTCTATGCAATTGGCTATCGGAATGATACCACAGCTGTTCCACATGCATTAGCAAGTGGGGGACTGCAACTCATGCACAAGCCATCAGCTGATCATGAGCATCACTTACAAAACTCAAGCTGCTGCCTAAGCAAAGCAGATGCGGTTTTCCACATCCACCAGAGAGGGAGTGAGAGAGAGAGAGAGAGAGAGAGAGAGAGAGACAGAGACAAGGTAAGAAAGGAAGGGAATAGGAGAGTAAGAGCCAAGCGTGTTTGTGCATGATCCATGGGTGGAGAGTAGTATCTGGGCATTATGACAGTTTTCTTTACTGTGTACTAATCCATACTGTCACATGGTAATTGCACATGGCTGTACACATTTATGGCTGAGGATTGTCTACAGAAATCTCTACAGTGTTTGGAAAATGTTGACCTTGAAATGCGGACAATGGGACAATGTAGCTCCTTAAAATAATGATGTAGCAAAACCCACACTGCAATGGATCCTGTCATTACACAATCAAACCAACAGGACACTGATGACACACACACAGACACACACTTACCAGGACTGAGTTTCAAACCCCTACCTGACTATGTATTGCTGTTATATTGTTATGCAGTTATTGCATGCACCAGAGAGCTTACATGCTGGAGAGTTGTCCAAAGGTATCTTTGAAGGTGAGTGATATCAGCAACAGTGATAAAGGTGGGATAAGGGAAGCGTAGTACATGTGACTCTCTACAAAAGCAGGTGTCAAGAAAGACACACCACACTCTTTCAGGGAATCACACACATGATCACAGTTAACAGGGTCAGGATTATAACTCCTACCTAACTAGCTTGTTACACTACAGCATTACACAGTTATCACACATACTACAGAGCTTATCTGGCTGATATATGGCCAAAGGGTTATTTCAAGGTGACTGACATCAGCAGGCATGCTACAGAAGGGCAATGGGAGGTGTAGTGAGTGTGAATAGCTTAAAAATCATTAATCTCCACACACACACACACACACACACACACACACACACACACACACACACACACACACACACACACACACACACACACACTTGCCAGTACTGAGATGCATGGGTTCATTGGTTCACAGGTGTGTAGTAGGTGTCTGTGCCTGAAGGCTATACAAGGCTAAGCAAATGGAATACCTTGGCATCAGGCCACATGACAATGGTCTCCAGTGTGACTCAGGGGTGTAGTACCTGGATTGGCCCCAACAGGTGGGTATTGTATTCACCGTCCACTCATATGGGTTACTATTGTGGGTGGCCAGTGATGTGCAATGCTTGATATGTATGTGATCTATATTCCATAACATGGACAGTGTCTGGGTTGTGCACAAGTCCCACATGCATGTTCTGTGATGTCTGGAAGTGTACTTGAGGTCTCTGGGGCATGTTGTGTGGATAGATTGTTATCTTCTGATGTGGCATTCCTGACCTCATTTGGTAAGACCTGGCTATGGAAGTAAGGTCATGCTTACACCTACATTGACAGCATGATAGAGGTATTCAGTGGAGTTAGTGGCATCTGTCCATACAGGGAATGCATATAAGGCATGGTATTCCCTTTGTGGGTTACATTTGCAGACTCTACAGTTGTTGCAGGTGTTCAGTGGGGAACATAGCAAAAGGACCACTGTAAGCATTCATGTGCCTATTGTAGGAATGGAACAGGATGCCATATCCTTTTACTTGCTGGATAACACACACTCAGTAAGGAGATGTAATACATCACAGTACTTTCTGATGTCAGTGGAGTGTTGTGGTCAACAGGCATGTAGCCCACTGCAATCACACTGTGGTTATTATCTGTGGGTAATATACAGGGAACTACCAATATAGTTGTTGTTGCCTAGCCAAGTGTGTTTGTGTATGAGACATGGCTGGAGTGTGTTCTCTGAGTAATACAAAGATTGCCTATATTGTTCACTGATCCATAATGTCACATGTAGGGCTATGGATTGTCTACACCAGCCTCTCTGCTGTTTGACATCTGTTGTCCTTGTAAGGTGCACACTGTGAGATATAGTAGGTCCGCAATATAATAATTTAGCAAAACCCACCCCAAAATGCATCCTGTCATTACGCAATCACAAAAACCTCCACACAGGATACTGATGACAAACACAAACACTTGCCAGTACTGAAATTCAACCCCCTACCTAGCTATGTATTACTACTACAGTGTACCACATTTATCACAGGCACCACGAAGCTTATTAGATGGATGTTGTCTCAAGGTATTTCTAAGGTGAGGAACATCACCAGCCCCAGTAAAGACAAGCACTGGGTGATGTAGTGGGTAAATAATTTTACCCTAATCACACATTTACATTTGCCAGGAGTGAGGCTCAAACCTCTATCTAGCAATGAAATTTAAAAAGCTTTAATAATGAAAAATCAATGTGAGCACTTTCATTTAATAAAATATAAACTTCATCAGACAATTAAATAAAAACCATGCAAGGTTTAAGTAATGCATACTCTTGCATAATTGGGTAAAAATTCATGACATCATCACCAAAAGTTTAACCCTTCTATCCCAAAAAAGTACTAATAACAATGAATTATACAATGGTTTAAAGTATATATATATATATATATATATATATATATATATATATGTACTTAATAGTGATTTGAACTTTTATTAATAACTAAACTTTTAATCACTTGTCCACAATTTTATTTCTTTCTAAAGCCTTGTTAAAGCTCAAGGTTTTAGAAAGAATTAGAATTGTGGACAAGTGATTAAAATTTAGTTATTAATAAAAGTTCAAATCACTATTAAGTACATATATATATATATATATACATACTTTAAATCATTGTATAATTCATTGTTATTAGTACTTTTTTGAGACAGAAGGGTTAAACTTTTGGTGATGATATCACGATTTTGTATTGCGTTTGGTGTTTGGTTTTGGAGGCACCCATCTCTACCTATCTACTTTTCAGAAGTTGGACTTAATTTTGTTTGGTTCTCTATCAAGCAATCTTTACGGACCATTACATTACACATTTACCACATGCACCACTGACCTGACATGGTTTAGGCTTCGCAACAGGTACTTGTAAGGTGGATGATATCTGCAGGACTGCTAAAGTCAAGCTCTGAAATATGTACTGGCTGCAAATGGGGCCAAGATCTTTATAAATGTAGACACACAAAGACTTGCCACAGATGAGATTCAAACCCATGGCTGTGCAGTTATTGTTACTACATTTCTTTGCATTTGTGGCACACACCACAGAGTTTATAGGGTTAGCTCTTGTCCAAATGTGTATTTCAAGGTATATTACATCAGCAGGCTTGCTAAAGTAGGGCAATGGAATGTGTAGTGGCGCTGAATGGCCTCAAATCATTAATTTCTACACACACAAACAGAGCTTCACAGTTTCCATGTCTGAAATTAGAACTCCTACCTAACTAGAATGTTATGCTATAGCATTATGAAGTTATCACACATGTCATGGAGCTTATAAGGCTAGCCTTTGTCCAAAGGTGTATTTCAAGATGAATGACATCAGCAGACTTGCTAAAGTAGGGCAATGGGAGATGTAGTGACTGTGAATGAACTCAAAATCATTAATCTGTACACACACACACACAGAGTTTCATAGGTGCCATGTTTGGGATTAGAACTCCTACCTAACTAGTATTCTACACTCTCGCATTATGCAGCTATCGCACGTGCCATAGAGATTATGAGGCCGATAGTTGGCCAGAGGGTTATTTCAAGGTGGCTGACATCAGCATGAGTGCTAACATGGGCTGTGGGAATTGCAGTGTGTGTGAATGGGCCATAAACCATTCCTCTGGGAACACACACAACACTCAGTCACACACAACTTTACATTTGATAGGACTGGGTATACAAATGCTAGATGAATACTGATTTGTACTATCATGTTACACAGTTATCATAAGCACCTCAGACACTATAGGGCTGAGAGCTACCAAAAGCAAATGTGTACAGTGATTGACATTGGCACATCATGTGATATTGGCCAATTGGATGTGTGGTGGGTGGGAAAGGCCTCTTGATGGCAATCTCTTTGTCACTGTCTGCCTCTTCTTCCCCACATCTTTGTGTGTGTATGTTTGACCTATTATAGTGTGTTGGCCTTAGATATGTGTGAGTATTCCTCTCCATTGTGTGTGTAAAGCATGAATGGTGTGCAATGTGGTGTGTGTGCACAGACATCTGTGACTGACAAATATGTATAGTCCACTGTTGTTGTCAGACTTGGCCTTAATTTTGATAAGTGTTGGAGCATGTCCAGTATGACCTTCTGTATTTTGTTGTCAGACACGGGCTTCACTTCTCTAAGTGTAGGAGCATACCCAGTATAACCTTCTATACTGAGTGTGTGAGTCCTCCAGTGGAGGATTTTGTGTTTTACACCTACAGCTAGCAACCTGTTTCTACAGGATATCTGTAGATAGGTTGACATTATGGAGTCACAATAGGCAACAGATAGTGGGATACTGTAACTATTGCTTCCTGTGCTGCTTGTGTTATGTGGTTGGTGTTAGCAGAGATATTCAGACATGTACTGTTTTACACTGTGATGTATTATGTCATCAACTACCTACAGATATACTTATTTGCTCACAGTTATTTCCAGGGAAATACAAGATGAATTAAGCTGTATCCAGTATTGTGGTCTGCAACCTACAAATTCTTGCACATTTATGCCATTCTGGAGGGGTAGCTGCAGACACTTGCTGATGGAGCTGTGTAAATGGTCCAGCACCTTGGTACTGTGGTGGCTGAGGATCCCTTGCTTGTACATCTATTGACATAACGGAATGGCCATATCCTACTGTGGCCATACCTCACAGCTGTACAGATTCACCCAGGTTATAAAGAGGCAGGTCTCATATATCTGGTCAGTTCCCCTTCACATTGTGGCTTTCGAGCGGGTTTATAGCCACCTATTACTGGGTTTACAGGCAGGGGTAGTATGGGCACACATCAGAGTTTCAGACTTCACACACTCCATGGCGTCCATGCTTCTACACCCCTCACTCAGTTATTCTATCCTCTTCCTAACATTATGTGAGTGATATATGGGAAGTATCCCTATAGTTGTCCCTTCATCCCAGTGTTATTTAGGGGTTGGTCCACAGTTCATGCAGTAGGACCTGGTGGGCATGCTACTGGGATTTGTCGACATGGACTTGCATTTCTGTTCTGTGGACTGTGTTATGTTGTTATTTTGGACCCCATGAGATAACATAAAATGGCAGTACGGGTGAGGCACAGGCCTTTGACAGAGGACTGTAGGGCATTTGGTAGTGATGCAGCCCATCTGTAGCAGGCCAGTGTATTCTGTCACTCCGACAGTCCCAGGCGCGAACCACTGGATTCCCCTGGGAAGACAGGGTAAGTGTGGGAGGTGTTAATGGCAATAGTTCCTATCCATATTAATCCATTGGTCTGGATGCTGGCAGGGTGCTGCTTACAGCTAGGGAGTAACTTGCCTCCATAGGACACCTCTTCAGGATGCTGTATTCTGTGGGTATTCCCATACAGAAGTAGAGGTCATGCTGTACTCATTCCCAACAGCAGGGATATGACCTGTGATAAACCTGTGGATGATGGTGGGGTGAGCTGAGTGCATGTGTGATATGGAGGCTTCTTGCAGCTGACTCACAGATATAACTAAGAAATTCCCCTTATGCTGTCTTGTGCAGGGACATAGGTATTCTCTCATTACTTCATAACTGTGCCTTTTGTGGTCTGCCAGTGATTTGCCAGAATACATCAGTATTACATACTACACAGACAACTAATGTGCTGCTAACCTGTATGCACAATTCCAAAGGTGTGTGCAGTTGACAATTACATTTTATGTACTCTGTCTAGTGTACTTCCACCTATGTACTGTGTGTATGCTTGGGCCCACTTTTATGGCATGTCCATCTTTCAGATGGTGACAGATATTTACATCTGGACAACGAGTATAGATGACTGCTGAATTGGGTCTTGCTGGCATGCATTGGCCATGCAGTTGTCAGAACATGGCCCTGTCATCAACAGTAGTGGCCATAGGCCACTGGGACACAATCCTTCATGCCTACATGCTGACCACTTCCACACAATGTACAACACACAACAACCTAACACACAGAGCCCTGCATGTTGTACACATGCAACAATATATCCTGTAAATTGGGCCAGCTCAGGTAATCTGCACTCCACTGTTATTAACCCCACTTGTACATGTTACTGCATTTCTACATAGGATTGAGGGGGGCACACCTGATGACTGTAAACATTTGCAATGACTGTACTGGTATTTCAGATACTCTGTTGGCTTCCATTTCATTTTGTATTCTGACCTATCACACAGACTAGAGGCATATCAGTAGAGCACAGATCTTAGGTTTTATTGACCTACATTTGACTTTCAGACTCCATACCCTGCAGAACTAACATACAACTGCCTGACCTGTTGTAGTCTGTTTGTGTAGGTCTGGAGGGGGCTGTTATCCATTGCCATTAATTGCAGGCCTTAGCACAGCCTTTCTTTATGTCATCTACACCTGTTCTGCTGGCTGAGGCTGTTGTTGGGTATGTGAACCTCACTGACATCCATGTGTGTGTCCTATGGGCACACATTTGGGCCACCGCATGTACTGCAGTGGGATTTGTCAACTTGTCTAGTACTTCCTATTTTATTGACACCAGTATTTGTTATGGATTCCATGCTGCCCATATAGGTGTCCACTATCTGCTGCCATCCCATTCAGCCACCCAATTCCCTTGCATGCTCACATCCATACTATAGCTATGACTAGCAGAACATACTACTTCATTCAGCAATTGATAGGAAGATTGAGTTACTTGTGTCTGTGCCAGTATTGAGGATGGTACTGGAGGGCTGACTGTGTTGGATGCACATAGTACATTCCATATACATGGTAAAGCATGGGTAGTGTCATATTTGGCATCCCTTTTACTGTATGTGCGAGTCAGAGAGAGGTGTCATTCCCTGGGTTCCTACTGTGTCAGTGTATGTGCTATGCGTTGCCTCTTTGCCAAAGCTTGGGCATACTGGGCATGCCTCCTTCTGCCTACATGGGCAGGCTCAGGTTGTTCCTCCTCCATGTCACTCTGTGCCTGTGCTGGCCTTTGCAATGGTGGTGGGCTGTGTGGCCCTGCCCTGTGCTGTTCTTGCTGCAGCTGTTTCTGCAGGGTCATACTGTGTAGCATGGCACATACAATGAAAATTTGGGTACATATATCTGGAGAGTACTGCAAGGCTCCACTGGATATGTCCAGGCACTGGAACTGTGACTTGAGCATCCCAAACACATTCTCTATTATGATTCTCATTTGTGGGTGTGTCTCATTATGGAGTTTTGTTCAGGAGTGTGTGCATTTCTGATGGGTGTCATCAGCCAGGGCTCCAGTGTGTAACCAGCATCCCCCACTAGGTGGCCATATGGGATGTCACAACTGACAAATCTCTGGTACAGCTTTGTCATATGTTAGATGTGGGAGTCGTGATAGCTTTCAGGGTTGTCAGCACACACATTCATTATAATGCCCTGGACATCGCACATGACCTGGCAGTTGATGGAGGGGAAGCCCTTGTGGTTTATGTAGACCCTATCCCGCTAACTAGGTGGTGCTTTGATGTGTATGTGCGTGCAGTCTATAGCACCCACTACCTCTGGGTATTCTGCTATTTGGTGGAAAAGCTGCATATTGCTGGTCAATGCCTCACGGGTTTTGGAGAAATATATGTGCTTACTGGCATGTGCTAACATGGCATCCAGGAACTGGTGGAGTACCCTGGATGCTGATGCCTGTGAGATCCCTGTGATATCCCCAACTGGGGATATCATGGGGATCTCACTGGTGGAGTACCCTGGATGCTGATGCCTGCGAGATCCCTGTGATATCCCCAGTTGGCCTTTGGAAGGTACCTTTTGCTAGTATTCTTAAGCCTACACATACCTTAGTATCCACTGGGATGGGTTCCCCTCTGCTGGTGCTGTGTGAGGCGTGGCCGGTACAGCTCAACAATTTGCTGTAGAATGTGCCTGTACACCCTATAGCGCTCCACTATCCCCATTTCATGTAGCCCCTGGTAGGTTACCCTTAGTCTGTACACTCTTCTTGTTCTCCTCACTATTGTTTGGTCATCAGCATTCTCATCCTCACCACCCTCAGCCTCTCCAACATATTGATGTATGAGAGCAACAGTAGCCCATATCATTTTGTTAGTTTTGTCTGGTAAAATTTCCCCATCTGTGTACACTGGTGGTGTAGAGTTTGTGAGAAAAACCAGTGTGAAAGGTGCTTGCAAAGTTTATAGTAGTGTGTGTTGGGCTAGACTGGGCTGCTACCTGTGTAATTGGCTGATTCTGATACATTTCACCTGCCAGCTATGCTAGTTCTCCTTGATTACCTTTCTACTGTTGTTTTCCCTTCCCATTGCCTTCCCATTTAAGCCCCAAGGCACAACGCATATCCAGTGCTCAGATGTGAACAGAGCTGCTATTTCCTGTTTTTTTTTCAACCCGGTGATACTGTGCATACCCGTTTAGGCAATGTAAACACTGTTTAGCAGAAACTGGCCATCCCTGGACACAAACACACTCTGCATTTCTTGGTATAAGACAATACAGCCTTAGACACACACCCTGCCTTAGCTGTGCTTAGCTAAGTGCAAACATGGGCCACAGAGCTCCACTCAGCTTACAGCAAGCATGACACACCCCCTTATTAGGTTATCTTGTGCTTAGGCTTAAACCATGGTCTTGCTGCACCTACACAGTTGGGTGCAAGCTAGCACTGAGGGAAAATCTGTGAGTCAGTATCATTCCCCTCATTTGCATAGAACTGACTGCTAATGCATGGTTACAAAACTGACACTCAGCCTTCCCCCTTAGCAACCAATATTCCATGGTTTTGTTGTCTTATACATGCAATTGACTATAATGTCAAAATACAGAGTCATCTTAAAATTGACTTTTCTCATTTTTTTTATTTTCGGGCCGATCCCATTTGCGCACCGCTGCACTATGCTTAAATGGCTGAAATCGGCCAAAAAAGTTAGTTTTTATAATTTTGCAACTATTTCTCATGCCAATGGCCATTTATTCAGCCACTGGCATGCCTACTACATTGAATACATGTTTTCTTTCGAGCTATCATGCCTCCGTTTTGTAATTTGCAGAAATGTATTCAGTTAGTAGCCAAATACATTTCTACAGGTTACACTATTCCTGCACATATGCCTGCCTGCTTCCTGGATTGATAATTCACCTCATTTGCATGGTTCTCACCAGCAAATGGGTTAATTAGCATACAGGAGCTGTGCCCATGCAGGAATAGTGCAGGAATGCTTGTGCACATCCTGGGAGCTTGTTCCTGGTCGCACAGCAGACATATTGCCTGCAGCAGCTCTTGCACTATTCCTGCACACTGTGCAGACCTTGCTGAATCCTAGTGAGAGTGCATGAAGAAAATCTGAAGGAATAACTCTAGTCTTCCACAACACTCTAACAGTTACCCACTTCGCTAGTACAACACCCACATTTGGCACAGCAGAAAACCTTATCACATTTCCAAAACTAAACTCATCCAAGAGCATCTGCATTGTTGTTTTATATATCCCTCCTGGACAAAATATTCCCATTCTTGAAAATATTCTATTATGGATTTTGTAAACAATAGAAAATGAAACAATTATATTTGGCAATGTTAACATTGACTGGTGGTTCCTATCTTCACATAACTCAGGTAACACTATAAACCTTTGTGGTTTTATCAATTAAGAAATACTCCAACTAGATATAGTAAAACTCACACCCAACAATTCACTCTAGATTGGATACGACTTTCTAACCCTTCTAATTATCCACCCCCAGGTACACTCCCTGGCTCCCTAAGTGACCATCTACCAGCCTATGCCCACAAGACTATCACTCAACTCACAAAGCAACATCATCATCTTTCGGCTGTTCCCGTTAGGGGTCGGCACAGCAGATCATCTGTTTCCACTTCTTTCTGTCCTCTGCATCTTGCTCTGTCACACCGGCCACCTGCATGTCCTCTCTCACCACATCCATAAACCTTATCTTAGGCCGTCCTCTTTTCCTGTTACCTGGCAGCTTTATCCTTAGCATCTTTTTCCCAGTATACTCGGCATCCCTCCTCAGCACATGTCCAAACCAATGTAATCTTGCCTCTCTGGCTTTGTCTCCAAACCTTCCAACCTGGGCTGACCCTCTAATATACTTATTCCTAAACCTGTCCACCCTCGTCACACCCAGTGCAAATCTTAACATCTTTAACTCTGCCACATCCAGCTCTAACTCCTGCCTTTTTGTCAATGCCACTATCTCCAACCCATATAACATAGCTGGTCTCATTACCCTCTTGTAGACCTTCCCTTTCACTCTTACAGGTACTCGTCTGTCACAAATCACTCCTGATACTCTTCTCCACCCACTCCATCCTGCCTGTACTCTCTTCTTCACCTCTCTTCCACACTCACCATTACTCTGAATTATTGATCCAAAGTATTTAAACTCATCCACCTTCACCACCTCTACTCCTTGCATCCTCACCATTCCTCTATCCTCCCTCTCATTCACACACATATATTCTGTATTAGTCTTGCTGACCTTCATTCCTCTTCTCTCTAGAGCATATCTCCATCTCTCCAGGGTCTCCTCCACCTGTTCCCTACTCTCACTATAGATCACAATGTCATCTGCAAACATCATAGTCCACGGGGACTCATGTCTGATCTCGTCTGTCAACCTGTCCATCACCATTGTAAATAAGAAAGGGCTCAGAGCTGATCCTTGATGTAATCTCACCTCCACCTTAAATGCATCTGTCACTCCCAACACAAACCTCACCACTGTCACACTACCCTCGTACATATCCTGTACCACTCTTACATACTTCTCTGACACTCCTGACTTCCTCATACAATACCACAACTCCTCTCTAGGCACCCTGTCATATGCTTTCTCTAAGTCTACAAAAACACAATGCAACTCCTTCTGACCTTCTCTGTACTTCTCCATCAACACTCTCAGAGCAAACATTGCATCTGTAGTGCTCTTTCCCGGCATGAAACCATACTGCTGATTACTAGTCATCATGTCCCTTCTTAACCTAGCTTCCACTACTCTTTCCCATAACTTCATGCTATGACTGATCAATTTAATCCCTCTGTAGTTACTACAGCTCTGCACATCACCCTTATTCTTAAAAATCGGTACCAAAACACTTTTTCTCCATTCCTCAGGCATCCTCTCACTTTCCAAAATTTCATTAAACAATCTGGTTAAAAACTCCACTGCCATTTCATCTAAACACCTCCATGCTTACACAGGTATGTAATCTGGACCAACAGCCTTTCCATTCTTTATCCTCTTCATAGCGATCCTTACTTCCTCCTTGCTAATCCATTGCACTTCATGATTCACTATCCCCACATCATCCAACCTTCTCTCCCAATTATTCCTCTTCATTCATCAACCCCTCAAAGTACTCTTTCCATCTGCTCAACACACTCTCCTCGCTTATAAGTATGTTTCCCTCATTATTCTTTATCATCTTTACCTGCTGCACATCTTTCCTAGCTTGGTCCCTCTGTCTAGCCAATCGGTACAGGTCCTTTTCTCTTTCCTTAGTGTCCAACCTTTCATACTACTTCACAAAGCAACACATGTTCAAAATCATATGCAACCTACAAAAATTCAACAAAGAGGTATCCATAGACTCTCTGAAAGCTATACAATTGTCCATTCTACAAGCACTTCAACTTAATGAGGCAATTGAACATTTCAACAGGACTTTCTTAAGTATTATCAACACACTAGCCCCACAACATACAAAAAGAATAAAAAATAACCATGCTCCATGTCTCACCAAATCACGCAAAATCTTAATGAAAGACAGAAATAAAGCATAGACAGCCTAACTAAAGAATAAAAATGACACACATTTTCAGTTATTTAGAAGACTCCACAATCAGATTAAAAGACAAATGTCTTGTGATAAAAAATCATACTATCTTCATATTCAAGAAAACCATAAAAACAACTCCAGGAAATTCTGGTCCTCTCTAACATCACTCCTCAACCCAGGAAATAAAAACAGTCCCAATCCATATCCAGGTATACCACCTCATGGAACAGCCACCAAATTCAATATATGCTTTATAGACTCCATAGCCAACCTAACTCACTTTACTCTGTATCTTATACAGTAGGCTGCTGAAACATGACTTGTGCCTGGCCTATAGGGCAATCTCCATCCCTGCACTAATGGAAATGCTGGATATCTGTAAGTCAAATGGCTCAAGATTTACTCCCTCTACAGATCTCAACTTAGCTTGTCATGCTGGAGAGACAGCTATGTTTCCCAGAGACTGCTGCTTCTCTGGAATAGACTCCCCATTCAAGCAAAACAGACCCTATTCAAACACAACCATGATTATTGGATGGGAGACTGCAAATTTGCCCCAGGGTGGCACCCATCTTCCTCATGGACAAGGGTAGCTGGTGTTGATCACAGACCCACTCTGTTCATAAATCTATTCTGCAAACTACCCAAAAAAGAACAAATGAGGATACTTGGGATTACATGGCTAAGCTTGTAAAGGGTCTAGAGCCGCTTGCCTAGTAACCTCCTATGAACATATGAACTGTAAACCCAACTAATACATCTCAACTCACCACTTCTATTAAACCCCTGCAATAATACCCTGAGCACATCCTACACATCGCACTGATATAACCAACCCCTCACTAATACCCAACTAGCCTACCATTTCCATTTTACCTTTCAGTCCATCCCCTTATCGCTAATAAAAAACTACTACAAAAACTAAAACTTTTCTTAACCTCAGTTGACAACCTCCCTCCAGAATAACTAAAGCTTTCTGCAGATGCATTCCCTGTTAGCATCTTGATTAGTAGATCCATAGCTGAATCATATGTCCCTGCCTTATGCAAAATGCCACATTTTATCCCTTTACATAAAAGAGGCAACTCCACTGACATCACAAATTTTCATCCCATTACAATTTTGTCACCCTCTCTAAAATTATAGAAAAATGTGTACACCTACAACTTCTCCACCCTCTCACACACAATAATATTCTTACAATAACATTCAACATGACTTTTGAGCTACCCACAGCAGTTCAACAGCCCTACTGTTTTTTTTTTATGGACACTATCAACAAAGCCCGTGACTCATGCAACCTTATATCTGCAGTATTTCTAGACTTTTCAAAAGCATTTGATGTGGTTTATCACTCCAAACTCTTTATACAACTTTCTAAGATTGGTCTATCTTCCCCACCAGTTTAGTGGTTCTCTAGCCATCTAGATGGCAGGCAGCAGTCAGTAAAATAGCAAGACTACATCTGCCCTTATCACTGCAGCTGTTATCACATCACCTCCACAGGTGTAAACAAAGTTCCATCCTTGGTCTGCTAATATTTAATGTCTTTATGAACAACTTATGAAGTGGAAAGGCACTCTATTTCAATATGCAGATGACTCTACCATTATCTGAGTATCTAACACATTAACTCACTTACAACATATAACACAGCAAACCTTCTCATCAATAGAAATGTGGGTCTACAAGGCTGAACTCCTACTAAACCATAAAAAACAAAGCTCATCTTTTTACCAACAAACCAAAGAACTCCAATAAAACAAATTTCAAGATATTTTCTATAAACAGTCCTGAAATTGAATTGATTCAACATACCAAAATACTAGGTGTCATAATTGATGATAACCTTAAGTTCAACCGCCATATACAAAGTAGTATTTAAACAAAACACACCAAAAACATGCATCTTATACAGAAACAAAAATTTCCTCTCCACACCCACTAAAATTATCCTGCCCAAAACCTACCTCTTGTCCTCACTATTATATGGGGCTCCAGTTTTAACTAATTTACAGACTTCTTTACAAAAACAAACTTCAAAGCTGCTGTAACAAATTTGACAAATTTGCCATAAACTCAACCCCTCTAATTCATCACTGTAAAGCCTTACATTCCCTAAGCTGGCTTGAACTCCCCATCCATCTCCAATACATTCAACTTATTACAATATACAATATCATCCACACCCCACTCACTTGTCTTATGCTTAGTCCATTAATCAAAGTTTATGTCCAAAACTGACATCTGAGATCTGAAGATAAACATCTCTTCACAATATATAAGCCCAACAAAGCCCCAGGTCTAAGCATTTACTCCTAATCTGTTGCAAAATTATTTCACTCCCTTCCCTTAGCTATCAAACTATTTCTAACTTTGACTCCTTTAAATGCTCTCTAAAAGAGTAAATAACTACTACATAAGCTAATATTTTAATTAATGCTAGACTTTATAAGCACAACAATAATTTACAGTGGGCTTTTTTGCTAGTTGCCACGAAAAGCAGACACCAGCAGCTTCTATCCTTTCTCTTTGGTTACCCACTATCCTCATATTGTTTCTGTGTATATTTTCCTGTTCTGTACTTTACCCTTCCCTGAATTAATTTCTAGCCTCACTCATAACTGCCTTTCCTAGTGCACCTGCCCTATTTTACTGTCTTCAGACTCTTACATATTAATGTTTTTTTTTTGCCCTGCTTTTAGCTGCTAGTAATACCTCTCTCTCCCCCTCCAAAGTCCATCTCTATTGTAGCTTATTTTAACCATACAGCACTGGGTTTGCTTCAAGTAAATCTACTTGTGTAGCTTGATGCCAGTGTCCTTTTGTAAGCTTACTTCTGCTCATATTTTATTTCTTTTTATTTTATTTCTGGTGACTATACCTTTAGAAACTTTATATCCTTGTCTCTCAAGCTAGTTTTTCACTATCTTTTTTCTGATTGTTTCTATGACTTCATCTTGATCAGGGTGCTAGCTATGCTCGGGCTCACTTCTCTCCCCTACCATACCCCCATTCCACCCACCCCTTTTCAATTACCTTTATATCTAGCTATCCCTCCCCTTCCTGTCCCACTAGCCACTACAATTCCACTTCCTGCCTATTGCCACAACCACCTTACTAATCCGTCAGTCTTGTCAATACCACTTCCTCTATACCACTATCTCTACCTACTCTATCTGACCATATTTTATTCCATGTATTATTTTCTAATATCTTCTACACTACTCTTTATTCTCTCTATCTCCACCTCTTACCACTCCAATCTCTCTGACCCACTCCTATGTTCACCAACTTCTCACTCATACAACATATATCCAACTACTTCATCTTTTACTATCCCCCCTAATCTCTTTACTACCTCTACCTCAAGTCTATATAAACTATCCATAATACAGGTTTTTAAACCTTCCCACAAAGCTAAGTCAAAACTATACAAACTCCATCTAGCATGTACACTCTCTCTTCACTAAAAACCTACTTTGTTCTGGAGATATCCATCCTAACCCTGGCCCCTCTTCTCTCCCCAAAACTACCTCTACACTGCCCCCATCTTACTCCTCTAACAGTCACCAACCTCAGTCACAACAATCATCTCCATCCAAATACTTAACTATTTACTCATTGAATATTCAGAGTCTAGCAAATAAAGTCACTGAGCTGCACTCATGGATAGCTCTCAATACCCATCACATCCTCTCCCTATCTGAAACCTGGCTCAAGCCACAAATCTCAAATAGTGAAATACTCCCACCAGGTTATAACATCTTCCGATCTGATAGACCTGTAAAAAAAGGTGGTGGTGTGGCCATCCTCTACTCAAACAACCTTAAACTCTCACCGTACCCTTCCCCAATTCCTGACTTGCTCCCAGCTGAAATCATCATCCTTAACTGCCATCTGAATCCCCACAAAAATCTTGCAATTGCCTGTATCTATCTTCCTCCTGGTAGCAATCTGCCCATTCTTGAAAACATCTTAGCCTGGTTCTCCCACAACATACCATACGAGACACTTTGGTGATGTCAACATTGATTGGTCCAAACTCACAACTGACTCCCCCTAACTCAGTATCCACCTACATGGCTTCCACCAACTTATACTAAAGTAACAATGGTGTTACTGCCAAATGCAAGATACGTACAAAGATATCACACCTTAAAAAGTTTAATGAATAAAAGCTTCGGTCTACACCCTTCATTAGTATAACACTACAACATACTATTACATTTAAATAGGAGACATCATCAAATCACATGCTTCAGCCCATCCCTAATCAAACACACAAAGAAACTTAAAGAAACAGCACTATAGGTATAACCTATGTGTTATAAATATTAAAACAAAATATAAAAACTTACTATCATAGTAATGGTCTAACAGACTCTATACATCTAAGTGTAATATAATAATATACACACATATATATAATTAATTTACTCATATCTAAAATATGCAATAAAATTGCAGTATAAATGCAATAAATATAATAAAAATAATTTTTATATAGAAACAATATGATATACTCATCTAAATTTACATACATAATTAACTAAAGAATATACAAAAGTATAGCCATAAATTTATAACCTTTCTTTATTTTTTAACTAATATTGGTTTCAGACTAACAGCATTATTTAACCAGATGAAGTCTATAAATCCATCTAACTCTTTCAGTTCTAGGAAATTATTAATATCTCCTTCCTTAGACTAATATTTACTTACAGCTAATACTCTAGAATTTAGATACATGATTTTCACCTTTTCTATAATATGTGTTTGCTAAAAGCATCACTTTACTGTAAGCCTCCTGATTTCTGATTTATGTTCTGTATTCTCTCTTCTAGCTTTCTAATAGTTTTACCAACAAAATGAAAATGAAAAGACACATGTAGCCAAATATACCACCCTTTCTTCATTACAAGTTGTTAACATGGGGTTATTGAATAATTTCTCCATTAGTGGGATGTTCAAAAAATCACCACCTTCAAATAAATCATTACAGCAAGAGCAGTTATAACATTTCCTTATTCCCATCAATTTATTAGTCTTAGCTTAGTGTGGGAAGTCTTTATAACATAATTTCTGTTTTAAAGTTTGGCACTTCTATATGAAAAACTAGGTTTATCACCTATTATGGATCTCATTTCAGGCATGGCTATAAAAATCGGCCAATTATTTTCTATTATAGCACTTACATTACATGTATTTAAATTATATGTAGTCAGACAAATCTCATCTCATCACCTCCTAGCTAGCAGTATATTGGTTTTTAAATTTCGTCTGTCTCTCATTTTTTACTTCACATAATGCTTTATCAATAAGTTGCTTTGGGGTAACACTCCCTTCAAAACTCTTTAGCCATACTTTCAGTTTGTTCATTAAAATTAAGCTCATCAGTATTTAACTTACTTAGCCTAATAAATTGTGCTTTAAGAACTCCTCTAAATATATGGGTTGCATGCATGCTATCATTACTTATGTATCTCAGTGAGTCAACATCTTTTTTATATACTTTAGATTCCAATTTGCTATTACTCTTAAATAATGTTACATTTATTGTGGAAAGGTTCCCATTCAGAGTTGGAAAATTATCTGCAATACATGAATGAGTCAACGGACTTTCTAAGGTTTAAAATGACAGCATCTTGTGATAACATTAGTTTTTTAGATGTAACATTATTTAAGAGTAATAGCAAATTGGAATCATGCAACCCATATATTTAGAGGAGTTCTTAAAGCACAATTTATTAGGCTAAGTAAGTTAAATACTGATGAGCTTAATTTTAATGAACAAACTGAAAGTATGGCGAAAGAGTTTGAAAGGAGTGGTTACCCAAAGCAACTTATTGATAAAGCATTATGTGAAGTAAAAAATGAGAGACAGACGAAATTTAAACCAATACTGCTAGGAGGTATAATGATGAGGAGAGACAATTTGTGTAAAGATATAAAGTTAACTAGATATCTGACTACATATAATTTAAATACATGTAATGTAAGTGCTATAATAGAAAAGACTTGGCCGATTTTATTAGCCATGCCTGAAATGAGATCCATAATAGGTGATAAACCTAGTTTTTCATATAGAAGTGCCGAAACTTTAAAACAGAAATTATGTTATAAAGACTTCCACACTAAGCCTAAGACTAATAAATTGATGGGAATAAGGAAATGTTATAACTGCTCTTGCTGTAATGATTTATTTGAAGGTGGTGATTTTTTTGAACATCCTACTAATGGAGAAATTATTAGAATGACCATGTTAACAACTTGTAATGAAGAAAGGGTGGTATATTTGGCTACATGTGTATCATGCTCTTCATTTTATGTGGGTAAAACTATTAGAAAGCTTAAAGAGAGAATAACAGAACATAAATCAGAAATCAGGAGGAGTAGTATCTAATGCTTTAAGCAAACATATTATAGAAAAAGGTGAAAATCATGTATTTAAATTTAGAGTATTAGCTGTAGTAAATATTAGTCTAAGGAAGGGAGATATTAATAATTTCCTAGAACTGAAAGAGTTAGAATGGATTATTAGACTTCAGGCAGATGTCTCCCCTGGGTTAAATAATGCTGTTAGTCTGAAACCAATATTAGTTAAAAACAAAGAAAGGTTATAGATTTATGGCTATACTTTTGTATATATTCTTTAGTTAATTATGTATGTAAATTTAGATGAGTATATCATATTGTTTCTATATAAAAATTATTTTTATTATATTTATTGTAATTATTGCATTTATACTGCAATTTTTATTGTATATTTTAGATATGAGTAAATTAATTATATATATGTGTGTATATTATTATATTACACTTAGATGTATAGAGTCTGTTAGACCATTACTATGATAGTAAGTTTTTTATATTTTGTTTTTAATATTTATAACACATAGGTTATACCTATAGTGCTGTTTCTTTAAGTTTCTTTGTGTGTTTGATTAGGGATGGGCTGAAGCATGTGATTTGATGATGTCTCCTATTTAAATGTAATAGTATTGTTGTAGTGTTATACTGATGAAGGGTGTAGACCCGAAAGCTTTATTCATTAAACTTTTTAAGGTGTGATATCTTTGTTCCACCAACTTATAACATCTTCCACTCACTTCCATAAAAATTCCACTTCCAGCTCCATCATAGACTGGATCCTTACCTATTCCCCCCACCAATACCACAATCCCACCACCTTACCTGACTCCCTCAGTGACCATCTCCCTACAACCATCTTAAGACACTACTCCCATATTCATCAATCCCATCTTATCAAAGACTGTAGAAAACTATCAACTTTCAATTCGTCCCAATTTAACTCCATTTTCCACAACATTGATTGGTCCATCCTAAAACAACTCCCCCTAAATGATGCTGTAAGCATTTTCAATAGCATCTTTATGAATAGTCTAAACTCCTTAGCTCCCTCTAGGAAGATCAGAGTAAAATCAAATCATGCTCCCTGGCTCTCCAAAGAGACTAGGTCCCTTATGAAACAAAGAGATTGTGCTTGGAAAACCTGGACTAAAACTAAACAACCACCTTTTCTTCAAAAATACATGCAACTGAGGAACCTGACAAAAAACATACAACTAATGACAAAAAGTTACACTATAGCTCTGCTCAGCTTAGCAACAAATCCAATCCTCGAAAATTTTGGTCAGCTCTCAACAGCATCCTCTATCCTGGAAAGCTCTCTAATCCCTCCCCATACCCTAACTCTTCCTCTCAAGAAACGGCTACCCTCCTGAATAAACACTTTATCTCTTCCATCCAAAATCTGGTAACCTCTAAGGCAAACTCTACTTCGGCACCCACCCCTCCAAGTCCCACTAACAAAACTTTGTTTTCTTTTGAGCCAGTTCCCATTACTTACATCAAATCTCTACTACTCAAGCTAAAACCTTGCTCTCCTTTCTCTGACAATCTATCTCCTACATTCCTCAAACTTGCTGCTGACTCAATTGCCTATCCTATATCTATATCTATACTAATTAATCGATCTATTCTGGAATCAACTGTCCCCACCCTTTGGAACTCTTTCTTCATTATCCCTCTTCATAAAGGTGGAAACTCCACTGACCCCTCAAACTACTGACCCATTACCATTCTGTCCCCCTCTCCAAGATATTAGAAAAATGTATTCACTCACAGCTTCTCAAACACCTCCTCACACACCACTTACTTACCCCTATCCAACATGGATTTCGTCCTCACCTCAGCACCACCACTGTTCTCCTCTCCTTTACTCATATCATTGCAAGGGCCCCAGATGACAATAAACTCATTTTCTGTCTCTCCCTAGATCTCTCCAAAGCCTTCGATACTGTCTCTCATCCTCTACTACTATCCAAACTGGCAAATCTCCACCTATCCCCCTCTGCACTTGCTTGGTTTAATAGTTACCTATCTGGCAGGGAACAATCTGTCAAATGGCTCTCATCCTCTTCACCTTTCCTTCCCATCTCCACTGGTGCTCCCCAAAGCTCCATCTTGCGACCCCTTTTGTTTAACATCTTCACCAATGATCTTTTCACCTCATGCAAAGAATCCTCCCTTATTCAGTATGCTGATGACTCCACACTTATATCCATCTCAAATAACATTCCTAAATAATGCTCCTTGACCCAGCTGGCCCTACTATCCACTGAACAATGGCTCTCTCACAACCTATTGATCCTAAATCCCAAAAAGACCAAACTCCTACTTTTCCTTCCCCATTCTCTTTCTCATCACTAAACCTCCTTTTTTATTACATCTTCTAACAATACAACTATCCAACCTGTCACCAACACAAAACTCCTAGGGGTCATTATCGATGACAAACTAAAGTTCAATCTACACATACTCCAATGTATAAAAAATCAAACCAGAAACTAGGTCTGCTATATCAGAACAAAAAATTCCTAACTCCTGAATCTAGACTTACCCTGGGCCAGGCACTCCTCCTCCCCTCCACTCTAAACAAACTCCAACAGACTTACCATAAAATAGCCAGATTCATTACTAACTCCCCATACAACTCACACCACTGCATTTCTTTAAACTCTCTTCAATGGCTTGAACTTCCCCAATTTCTGCTATCTTATCAATTTCATATGATACACTCCATTCTTTATAAACCCTCCTTCTGTCCAACTCTATCTTCCTTAGTCTCCATCTACATCCCATCCCGGCCCCACAGTACTTCTAACCAGCAATTACTTGATATCTACCACCCAAAAAGGTCAATAGGCAAACTACTCTACAAACTCTCTCTTGCCCATGCTTGGAACAAACTTCCCCTTGACTTACGTTCAATCTCCCACACCTCACACTTAAAAAATGAACTAAAAGCTTATTTTCTCAATTCCAGAACCTGCCCTTGCCATGACCATACCTAGTCTTCCATCCCTTTATGTACACTTGTTTGTTTGTGTCTTTCGGCTTTTCCCAGTTAGGGGTCACCACAGCGGAACTCCGGTCCGCTAGCGATTGACAGTAGAGTTTTACGTGCTGGCTTGCTGGGCCTAATGTACAACCTTCAACGAAGGAATGCCCGTTCACGCATGTCGTCACACAGAAGGCGCTCTAACTGAGAATCGAACGGGCAACGTCTAACTGTGAGGCAACAATGCTACCGCAGCACCATCCTCAAAAGGACAATACTTAGTATACGATTACACCTCTCTCTCCAATGTGTCTACTATGCATTTGCATAATTTTATACAGACAACAACGTTTTATTGTTGACCTATTGAACTATATCAATGTAAAATTGTTATTTAGCTTATTTTTAATGCAACTTTAACTTTATGCATGTAACCCAACATATGTGAATCTTTTTGCTATAACTGCTATTATATCAATATTGTTTAAAATTGTACTTGTTTAAAATGTGCTACTGGAGCTTTTCTCCTCGGGTCTCCACTGAAAATGGGCCACAAGCCCAGTTGGACAAACCCGGTCAACAAATGTCAATAAATAAATAAATAAATAAATAAATAAATAAATAAATAAATAATCCTTACCCAAATCATGCATTTGTTCCTGAAATAGTCCTAGTTGAAGTACTCTTATATCTTATCTACCTCTTTCTTTCCATCCCTTCCTTTACACCTACTCTCATACCTTTTCTTCCTCCATTCTTATCTCTTCTATTACTTTAGCCTACATTCCCTTTCTTTACTTCCCTACCATTTGTTCAATGCAATTTTGTTCTAATGTCTTAATGACCTCAAGTATTCTCTCCTCAAACATGTTAGCAGCCTATGAATGTCATATTCCTGCCCATTCTTTCATAGCTAATCATCTGTTTCTCCTACTATAATGTGTCATCTATGTGTAAATTGTGATTGAATGTTTTATTATGTCTGTTGAGTTTTTCTTGCTGCTAAAACCAATGATTTAACTCTCTCTCTCTCTCTACACATATATATATATATATATATATATATATATATATATATATATATATATATATATATATAGAGAGAGAGAGAGAGAGAGAGAGAGATTTTCTCCCTGGGCCAACCCCTGAAAATAGATACTTTATAACCCAGTCAGGCTTTCCAGGTAAAAAAGCCAAATAAAAACAAATAATTAAATAAGATGGAACTGCTCACTGTTGTATGAAATGATTTACTGTTTTTATACTCAATGCATTCTTCACAAGCTGAATTACCTTACCATGGGAAGAAGCAGTCAAAGCATTTTAGCAACTTGTTTTTAAGGAAAGATAGATTTATTTGTTTTGAAATCTATATTACCTCTGTGAAGGTTACATAATCACAGTTGCCACCACTGTTCTTTTATTAGCTGTTGTCTGAGACTGTTACTTAAACTCAAAATCCCCCCTAACTTCTGGAGATATACTGAATCAGAGGTGCTGAT
Organism: Protopterus annectens; assembly: GCF_019279795.1. Lineage (NCBI taxonomy): Eukaryota > Metazoa > Chordata > Ceratodontiformes > Protopteridae > Protopterus > Protopterus annectens. The sequence goes on along the minus strand of NC_056729.1, from coordinate 754,954,704 downwards.
GTCCTTTTCTTTTGCAATGCCTGAAACTGCTGCATAGACTTGGAAGTCCTCTTTAATCTTTGTGGAATATGTGGAACCAGAGCATGCTGCTGTCCTTTTCCTTCCATTTGCTTAAGAATGCTTGTTGGCCTTGGAAAGTTTTAACGTATGGAGATTTGTTGAATTTTATTTTCATCCTGTGTTGTATTTTAGCTGAAGAAAGTATATAGAATCAGATAGATTTTTTTCTCTCATCAGTCTAATATATGAAACATTTTATGTTTTTTTCCCATGTGCAAGAACAGTATTGTTTTGTGCATATAATCAAATCATTTTACAAGTAAAGATTTTTGGTCTGTTTGCAAAATCTTGTGGATGATGTCTTATTTTGTTAGTGAATGGTATCATCACAGAATTGCTGTGACTGTTGGTATCTACCTTGTCTAAAGGGGGGCTGCTTGACTAAAATTAGTTATAATTTTGAGTTGAATGTTTCAATAGAGAAGTGTCTGTGAAATGAAAACTTGGTATCACATTAGAAATCCTGTTGGTGACACTGTGTACCATGAATAAAGTAAAGGGGTACTGTCACTGAAGAAGTGTCAGTAAATAACAAAATCTGTATGTAAAAAAGAAATGCAAACTATTCATCAGAGATCATCAAATGTAACACACAAAAGACTAGTTTGCCAAAAATTGGAAAGAGTGTTAGATAAATATTGATTACCTTTCTTGGAGAAAACAAATGTGTATCATGGATGTTTGTATACAGTGTAAATAGTTATTATGTTTTATATTGTTTATTTTTAATACTTTATGTCCATGTTTATTAACAAAGAAGTATCAGTAAATATTGTGAAGAACAATTTAGACTTTTAAAATATGTCATGTTTTGTCAAACATACATCTTTTTTGTTTTTAATGCAGTATTAGAAATTATATAAGTGCACCCAACCTCATGACGCCCTGACAGAAAACCCTGTTGAAATAGCAATGTGTGTGGGGAGAAGGGTACAGGCCAGGCAGGATTGAAGGAAGTGTTCAGTGCCAGCTTGCCCATCCCATCCTAGAAGGTAAGGAGTCTCCTGATACTCTTTCCTGACTGTCTCCTCTATGTGTTAGCTATGACTTGTGAGACTAATTTGGTGAAAAATGTACTGTAAGGCTCTCACCCTGGGTTATAGAGCCAGCTCTCACACTGACTGAAAGTGTGATTATAAGACTCCTGAAGCAGGGAGCAAATGTATTATAGGATTCTTGCCCTACTTAGGGATGATACTGAGTGTTTGGAAATAGGTAGAAGCTAGTGTGTGCCATCAAGAGGAAGAGGAATAAAAGGTCATTTTGGCAAAGCAGAGTAGCGACTGGATTGATCAAGTGCACTGGCCAAAAATAAATATATTAATAAACATATTTGGAGTGCAAGTGACTAGTACATGTTGGACATAATGCCTTGCTTTTTCATTAAGATGAGCCTTGCCTCTTTCCTGGTATGACACAACATAGATGAAAGGAAGTTTATGCATGTTTGCAGAAAGATTTATTTTATACCTTGTGTAATATTTGCTTTAGAATATTTCCGAGAGGTGGCTAACACAGTCTTACAAAACCAAAACATTAGGCAATGTTGTACTTTCCTAAATTACAGCTAATGTTTGTGGCAGTTAAGGTGCACTATGAAGATACCTTTGTGAATGGAGGTATTTCCTTAAAGTAATATATTTTTGAAATTGCTTGACTAGTGTGCATGAGCAAAAAAAACAGCCCAAACACCTTGACTTAACCCTGCTTCTGCTATCCTATGCCTTGTACTCAGGTAAGCAGGCTCTGTTTTCTGGATCTTTTTAGCCCTGCTTGAAATAGCATTCCTCTAAATACAGGTTCAGTCCAGGGCATATTCCTAATAATTAATTTACATCATGCTCAGCACCTGTTACTATCCATGTTTTCTGTTTATATCAGAGTGCAGTCAAAAACACCTAAATACTTTATTATATGACAAAATCATTTGAAGTCCAACTGCAGAGTCTTAATATTATTAATTTTATTTTTGCATTTGTTCACCAGGATTGTCTGTTTGTTTGTCTGTCTGTCTGCAGAATGACCCCTTTCAGTGGAAGATAGAGTGAAGTGCAACAGAGTACAGATAGGCAAGTAATTATAGAGTATACATACAAAAAGTACAATAATCTGTAAAAATAACTAATGAAAGAGAAGGAAAATATATAAAAATACATGACAGTTTTGCCATTTATCTGAAGCTGTCAGTAGGGCACAATATTTATTTTATTTTATTTTACATTTGTTTACCGGGAAAGTCCGACATGAATGAGGTCCATTTACAGCAGAGGCCCGGGGAGAAAAGCTCCACAAGAACACAATTTACAACAGAAAAATTATGTACAGCTGTATATATACAATCAAAGAGATTTCTCATATAATAGTCTATACAATGAATACAATCAGAGAGATATAACATACAATAGATTGTTCTAAGGAAGTTTAGCTTATACATAGTAGATCCTGGATGTCAGTATTGGTAGAGCTAAACACACATGGACTGATGCAATCAATAACTGATGGAATGAAGGAGGCAACTGACAAAATTAAAAAAAATAATTTGCTCAAGTAAAAAAATAATTTGCAAGATGGTAGGCCCTGTGTGGGAGAATTTGAGCACTGTATATTAGAGATGATAAGTAGTGAAGAGAGGAGGATAGCAAGATTTGATGGAGAGCAGGAAAGCCTTTATGTGATGCAAGAACAGAGCCATGAGTGCAAGAGGTATGACTTGAGTGACTTTTTGAAAAGTGAGATAGATGGTGTTGAGGAGATATTTTGGGGGAGGTTATTCCATTCCCTAGTGATGGTGTGGGAAAAAAGAGATTTCCCTGCAGAATTGTTGGCTTTGGATATGCAGAGCAGGGTTTTGTTGGATGAGCATAGAGAACGATTAGCTGAATATTGGTTTAGTAGTTGGTTTAGGGCTGGGGTTTTGTGGGGGTTCCTTTTTATGTTGAAGGCAAGCACTAGTTCATGGTAACGTATTAGCTGAGGAAGTTCTAACCATTGTAGCTCCCTTAGGGCAAGGCAGTGATGACTTCTAAAAGTGGAGTTTTTGGCAAACTTTGCAATTTTATTCTAATATGATTCTAGCTTGTCTATGTCTGTCTCCTGACATGAATTAGGATTGGTGATGCGTACATTAGGGTAGACAAGAGGTGGGTTTGGGCTAGGGAGATTTGTGCTTGGTCTGATAGGAACTGTTTATGTTTGTATAGCGTTCCTAATTTTTTATGTACCTTTTTAATGGTTTGTGAGATATGAACATCAAAGTGAAGATCCTTATCTATTTCAACCCCGAGGAGCTTAGTATGTGGGGAGGGGGAGATTATGGTGCCATTTTTAGAGGTGATACTGAAGGAGGGAGGTATTGATTTGGATTTATTGGGGGTAAAAAGGAGTAATTTTGTCTTGTTGGGGTTTAAAATAAGTTTGATATCAGTAATCCATTGTTCCACGGAGCAGAAGAATTCTTGGGTAAGCTTTTGAGGAGTGGCTATGGATGGGGCTGAGGAGATGATTGTGGAGTCATTTGCGTACTGTATAAGTGATGCATGCAGGGTGGAGCTAGTGACTCTGCAGCTAATCTTAGGAAATTAGTAGGTAGACCATCTGCCAAGAGAGTGGTGGGTTTTAGTTTAGAGAGCAGTTTTCTAACTGTGGAGGTGAGAGTGCAAAGGTGGGTATGGTATTTTACAGCAGTACGCACTTACACGACACGCTATACACATTACATTTTGATTTACAGTTGGAGTGTAGTTAGAGTTATTGCAGGATAGCTGGGTAGATAATGAGAGAATAGATTCTGTGAAGTGATGGTTCAATTGAGAAGCTATGCTGTCATTATCAGTATTGGTGCTGGGAGCTGGTGTGGTAGTTTTGCTGGGTTTTAGAAGGGTATTGATAGGCTGCCAGAACATTTGGGGGTTTTTGGAATGTTTGTTTTGGATGTTTAGGAAGTAGTTTTGTTTACCTATTTTTGTTTGTTTTTTGGCTTAATTCCAAAGTTGTTGATATTTTTGTTTTTCTTGGCTAGTGTTATTCTTTTTCCAGTTCTTCCAGCCATTGTATCTGGCTTTTAGTAAGGCTTTTGTTGTCCTGTTTAGCCAAGGGGCATAGTTAACTTTAGTTCTAAGTTTCCTGTTGGGAGCAAATATATTTAGAACATTCATAAACGTACTATTGAAAAATTCAATAGCCTGATCTAATGGTAGAATTTTTAGTGGGAGCTAGTCACATTGCTGTAACATTTTGTTAAGGATTTGTGGATTTACCTTGTGCTCATTTCTAGTTTCCTTATACAGTATGGGTTTTGGTATATTTACTTGTTTACGAAGGAGGAATGTAGGCCAGTGGTCGCTCAGTTCATCTGGTAGGTAGCCCACATGATAGTGTTCTTTGGGGAGATTAACTAAAGTCCAATCAAGAATGGATGTTCTTTTGAAGTTTTTGTCAATTCTGGTGGGTTCTTGGATTAGTTCAGAGAATCTGAATAAGTTAATATGGCTTGAGGGATTGTTGGAGTTGCAGGTTAACTAGTCTAGGTTTAGGTCACCTAGCAGGATGATTTCTTAGGGTAGGTTGATTGCAGCCCATTGTAATATCTCTTCTATTATAGTTGAGTCTTTTCCTGGAGGAATATAACTGCAGAGGATATTGATTCTCTTTTTGTTTATGAAGGACAAAATGGAGCCTATTGTTTCGGCATTATGCATTTTGGGGAGTGGGGTTTTCAGATGCTGGAGGTTAAGTGTATTTTTAAATAAGATTGCAACTCCGCCTCCCTTTTTGACACTTCTGTCCTGCCTTAGGATGCTATAACCTGGGGGGAGAATTTCTTCATTTTGTGTGGATGGTTTTAGCCAGGTCTCAGTAATGGTTAGAATATCTGGGGAGTGGTGGGCTATGAATGCGTGTAAGTCATGTAGTTTGTTGGATGTACTTCTTGAGTTTCGGTTAATAATAAGCAGATCTGATGTCTGTGTGAGAGAACTGGGTTGCATGGACCTGGGTTGGAGTGAATGTCTCCTGAGATTAGTAGCCATTATTCGAGGAATAGCGTGAGTTTAATGGCATGAACTAAGTCTGAATGTCTTCTAGTTAATGTTTGCTTATTGAGAGATAGTGTGGTTAGTGTTTTGTGTATATGAAATAGTAAGCAGTTTGTAAATAATGAGGAGCATATTGCTATGTTTTTATGTGTAGGTGTGTGTGTGTGGGGGGGTATGTGTTATGTAGAAGGTAGCATTTATTGATATGTTAGAGTGTATGGATGTGGTGCATGCTAGTGTAGTGAGAGTTAGTAGTAGTAGTGCTGATATGCTTTGCATGAGTTGTGTGGGGTTTGGAGAAAAGGATGGTTGTAAGCAGGGGTGTGGTATGGTGGTGGGAGTGGAATGAGGGCGGGTGATAGGCTGTTGTAGGAGGGGTGTGGCTATTTGGAGTATAGGTTTAGGAGCTGTGGGGCAGGTGAGATTTGGGGACAGGGTAGGGGAGCGGAGTGAGCCCGAAGGGCGAACAAAGCAGGCTAGAGCAAGAGAACTGATTACAGCAGGAAAGTATCAGTAAATGCAAGACAAGATCTGGGCAAGAAGCTAAGTTGAACTCAAACTGTAAGGGAAAGTATTGTTTAATGTTTTGCAAGAAATGTGGCTAGTATCCCAAGGAGTAAGTGGGTATATAGGAGCTATAGAAATGTGGAGTATGAGATATAGATATCTACCAGCGTTTGGTTAAAAAAGGGAACAAAGCCTGGAGATAAAAGTTGTTCCTACCTTTACCTGGTAAAATGCTGCCATCTAGTGGCATAAAGATAGTGCAAAGCAGAGATAAGCAATCCCCCTATCTAGTACTGTATTCTAGGGTTAAGTCGTACTGGATGGGGGAGAGAGGCAAGGTGTCTGCAGTAGGCTGCTGATAAACACACACACGGAAGGGCAGCTAGTACATATGGGTATTGATAATTAGTTCACAAGTTATTAGTTGTAGGCTACATACATTCAAAGTCTTTTGTGGGAAAGTCCTCACAGTAGTAGTTCTTTTTATGAAGCCTGGCTGGCAGGAAAAATGTCAGGGTGTCTTCTAGATTTGGCTGGAGATATTCCTAATACCCTATTGGCAGGGAGGGAGCACCCGGAGCGCCGTACTGTAAAAGACAGAGAGAGAGAGAGACAAGTGAGTTAGGTAAATAGAACTGTGTTGTGTTAAAGAGTTAAATAGCACATGGAGAGCATATGTTAAGTTTACAGATGAAGAAGGTGACACATATGGCAAGCTTGCCAATGTAGAAGGATCAATAACGGGGGTTTTTACAAAGGTGAAGAGATATGAACACAATAAAATACACATTAGTGGTGGCCTGGTTATTGTTGTATCAAAGAGAAGGATTTGCAGTTGTCAAAGTGAAAGATGTAAAGAATGCAGGGAGAGAGAACAGAAACCAAGTATGAGATGACTACAGTCATAGGCTGGGGGGAAGAAACAGAGAGGGGGAAATAAAGGAGTGTGAGGTGTTTTGTGTGCAAGATGAAGGAAAGAGGTGGAGGGTGAGAGGGAATAAAGGAGACAAGGGAGTGATTAGGAGAGTTTTGACAGAGATGATTGAGAATCAGAGATAACTGGGAATAACAGAGCCAATTAACTTTGCAAAGCATTAAACTATTTTAGGAATATAAAAAAGATTGATAGCTAATAAGGAGACATGTAGGAAATGAACTTGATTTTAGCCTGATGTATAGCATGAGCAGAGACAGGAGTCTGTTTGGGATCGCTTTAGTAGTATCTTAAAGGATTTGATGTTCTTCGCTTGTTTGAGAGCAAGAGGGCTGGGGTTTTATATTTCAGAAACAAAAAGTCACCAGCAGTGTTGTTGGATTTTATTGTAAGCAAGTTTGTTTGTTAAGCATAATGTTCTGGTTGCTGAATTGTGCGAGAGAAATTACTTTGAGAGGGAAATTTTCAGATTTGTCAATAAGATTATGTGTGATGACTTAAAAAAGTTAGGAAGTGTAATGACTATCGAGCTGATCTGTTTGACACTGGTTCAATTTATGCAGTGTAATATATGAATATATATCCATTTTGTTGTACCATTGCTCAAGCAGATCAGTGTGGGTACTTTGTAAATGATCAAGTATAGAGTTTGAATAGACAAGAGTTGGGAGCAGAAAGGTTTCAGCTATGTAATTTTTAAAATTGTGTATATCAGGAAAGGTTTAACTCTTTTGAGTACACCAAGTCTTTATAGGTTCATAGGTTCATAGGTAGGTACTAGGCTATCTGCACAAAGACATTTATAAGCCTGGCCAGAATGTGTTGGCTTTTGCCGCCCCCTTAGATTAGTTCCCTGTTCCTCTGTCCAGCAGAGCCACTGAAGTGAACCCTGGAGTAAACTTTCTGTTTCCCATCCACTCATCAAGGTTTCTCTTAAAGAGTGTTAGCGAGGAGCTCTGCCTAATGTAGATTGGAATCTTGTTCCAAAGCATGGGAAGTCTCTGGGACAGGAATCTATCCCTCCAGCACATCCTTTTTATTGTTGTGGTGAGGTTTAGATTACTAGAATGTGTGGCTCGAGGGGATAAGGTTTTCTTTAGGTGGAGCATGTCCATCAATTCTGGGTTGGACATGGCCTTGTATGTCAGGCAAAGATCACCTCTGAGTAGGCAGTATGCAGTGATTCTCTTGATGAGGTACTTCTGTGGTCTTTCCAGCTGTTGCAGGTGTCTTGTAAGGTACATCCCAAATGGGGCATTGTACTCTAAGATGGGTATGATGAGTGATGAGCAGAGGTGCACAATGATCTCTTTTGATCTGGATGCGAACCCTTTTGTGATTAGGTGGGCCGCATAGAAGGATTTTCTAACCACTTTGGCAATGTGATTATCAAAGGAGAGATTACTATTTACTTGGGTGCCCATATCCCTTATTATGTCTTCTGTATTTAGGAGACTACCACCTATGTGGCAGTTTGTGGGTACTTTGTTTTTTCCAAAGGGGATGACTATGTACTTTTTGGCATTTAGCTTGAGGCTATGATTTTGACACCAGATATCCATCTCAGTGAGACCCTTTTGGAGGATGTCTGTGTCAGCTGGAGAGTCAATTATAGCCCCTAGTTTGCAGTCATCTGCGAACTTGGTCAGCCATAGACCGCCTCAGCTTGCCTGTACCTGTAGTATATGCCGAACAGGAGGGGTCCTAGGACTGAGCCCTAGGGAACGCCACTTGTAACCGGTTTAGAGTCGGACCTAGCTCCTGCAACTATCACCATGTGGGTTCTGTCCATGAGCCAGTTGGCAACCAATCTTGCGACATAGGGGTTTATGTTCAGGCTGGTGAGCTTGTCTATAATACCAGAATGGGGAATGGTGTTGAGGGCCTTTGTGAGGTCTAGGTAGGCTGTGTGTACCACCTTTACCTCGTCTATAGCCTTGGTAACTGTCTCAAAGAAGTCCACCAGGTTTAGGAGGCATGATCTGCTCTTAACAAAGCTGAACTGGGTAGGGTCCAGTGTTTGGAGGTTCTCAATGTCTCTGTTAATGAGCTCCATGATAATGCACTCCATAGTCCTGCAGACCAAGCTAGTCAGGCTTATAGGGTGATAGTTCCTGGGGTCTGTTGTGGCTTTACCTTTGTGGAGTGGAATAACCATTGCTGTGCACCACTCTGTGGGTATGTAGCCTGTGGAGAGGCTGAGATTGAACAGTGTGTTTAGGTGAGGGGTTAGTTCGTCTTTGAGCTCATGTAGGATGCAGCCTGGGACACTGTCCTGTCCAATTGATACTGTGTTTTTGGCTTTGGAGAGGGCTGTTTTAACCTGAGTGTCTGTGATTTCAGGGGCTCTACATTCTTCTAGTATGGTTATGGGCCCTTTTGGGGGTGAGGGGGGTGGAGTTTGCACTGAACCTGTCTGCCAGGATGTTGTTGATATCGGTCAGTTCAGTGTATTTTGTGCCATTCTGCACTAACTCCGAGCAGATCTGAGCAATGCCACTTAGATTCTTGACATAGCTAAAGAATGCCTTGTGGTTATCTTTGGAGTCCTTGGCAATTTTTCTTTTGAAGCTCACTTTGGATGATTTTATGAGGGATCGTAGTTTCGTGCTGATACTGATCAGGGATGTCTTGCTTTTTTTGGATTTTACTCTTTTCTGTACTAGTTTCCTCCTTCTATTGTATAGCTTGTTTATGGCAGGGGTCCACCAGACTGGTTTCCTTTTCTTGGAGGAGCGAGTCTTGGTTTTGCTTGGGATAGCATGATCCATGCATTCTTGTAGGTGCCCGTAGAATGCATTAGTAAAGGATTTTGCAGCTTGGACAGCGTTATCCTTTAGCATGGAGGCTTTGAAACTTTCCACCTCGGTCTTAAGTAATGTGAAGTTTGCTTTTGAAAAGTGTTTCATGGTGGTTTCCTTGTCCAGGAGTGGGGGCGGAATGTGGATATCCAAAGTGATTTGTTTATGGTCAAATCTAACCAGCGAGGGGTTGACTTCCGGTGTGGAACACCTTTCGCCCATGTTGGCAATGACCAAGTCGAATATGTTGTCACCTCTGGTGGTAGTGTTGACCAGTTGATCCAGGGCATTTGAGTTTATAAATTCTAGGAAATGTTGGGCAAGGGAGTTAGTACTTGAGTAGTTCTCCCAGTTAATGTTTGGGTAATTGAAATCACCCAATATTAGGGTATTTGGTAGGACCTTTATGTTTCCCAGTGTTTCCAGAAATGTGAAATGGGGGTCCTGGGACATGGTGGGTGATCTGTAGCAAGCTACAATTTGAATTGCAGTTTTTCCCATTGTTAGTTGCACGTGGATGATCTCTGAAGCTTCGTGCTGTGCCACTAACCTGGAGGTGTGGGTATCCTTGAAGAATGCAGATATGCCCTCGCCTTTTGCATTTCAGTCCGGGACCCGGGTTCTGTGGCCAAAATATATGGTATGAGTTGTAGCCTGGTAGTGCTGGGGTGCTCTCTGGAGCCTTAAACCAGGTTTCTGTTACTGTATATATATATTAATTTTCTCCATACTGAGGAGTGCCTTGAGTGCCTGCATTTTGAGGTTTAGACTTCTGACATTGAGTACATTACCCTCAGTTTTTTGTTACTTGTGCCTTTTACTGCGGTGAGTTTGTCTTTTGAGCCTTGCCTAAAAAAGGCACTATGGAGGTGGCAATACTCTTGGCCAATATTCAAAAGCCTAAGGGTGACAAGTGCAAGCCATTTCTAGCGAAGTAGCATGGCTTGTCGAGTATGTCATCCCAGGTGGACAGACACTGGATCCCCTTTGAATGACACCAGAATCCATGTCTCTTTTCATGTAGTCCTGGGAGGTATGATTTTTTCTTTTTATACTGTTTCTTTCATGTGGTAGTCAAATGTTGTGTTTTCATCAAGTGCTTAGTATGAGTTATAATTTTAATATTAGTGAATATAGAAGTTAGAGAAGAGAGGTTTCTGTTCAGAAAGTTGCTTGTGAATGAATAGAATTATCTTAGTTTTTTTTGTGGTTTAGGAAAGCTGGGATTTACAGAGGCCAAATTCAACAGAAGAGAGTGATTCTTGGGTCATCTCTTGCAGTTTATTTCATTTTTTGGCACAGTAGATGACTAGTGTCTCAGTTGCATACTGGTTGATAGGGGCATACTTAATTGATGTGGGTGATCATTTATGAATATATTAAAACTGAGAGGATAAAAAGGGAGCTCTATGGGCACCTACAAATGTAGAAAGAAAGAATGAAAGATCAGTTTGCCATTTTACTACCTTTTGTCTGCCAGAAAATTAGCTGTCAGACCAAGAAAGTGAAGATACATCTAGTGCTAAAGATGGCAGTTTATAAAGTAGTAGTTAGAGGGCCACTGTATCAAAATCTTTTGATAGGTCAAGAAATACTGCTGATGCTATGTTGCCATGATTTCTGTTTTAAGTTGTGGTTTAGTCAAGGTGCTGGGGCTGTTTTTTGTTAACAGTGGTAACAAAGGTAAGGAAGACAGTAACACTAGTGTGATGTGGGTAAAACTCATGCTGTTTAGGGGGTGGAATATTACCATCAGTGATGAACTTAAGTAATTGAGACTAAATGCATTTTTCTATTATTTTAGATAGGGGGTTTAGCAAAACAGCATTAACATTAATTCTAGTGACATTTCTTTTAATTTCTTCTTCAAATAATGCAGTTTGCTTTGAGGAGTTCTTATAGTGAAGGTAGAGAAGTGCTCGCTTGAGATCTCACATGTAAGATACATTTGTTTTCGGGCTACAGATAAGGTCCTGGGAAAAGTTTATATTTAGCAAAACATTTCAAACTACAGATACTCAGTGACAATACAAAAGACAAGTTGAACAGATAGACATACAGTTAAGTGAAAGAGAAAAAAAAATCAAATCTAGTATGAGTTTGTATACTGACCATTCAACAGTGAGCTGGTATAAAAGGAAAAGGAAGTAATCATGCCAGCACAAAACATAAGGAATGAGGACATTTTAAAACCTAGAGCTGGGAGTCCATAGCATGATGCAGTGTTAACCACAGTAGAATTAAATAACATATGTAACTGGAGCGATGCCAATTTCTCTTAAATTAAGGATGACAGCCTGTGTTAACAACTGTGAAATCAACAAAGGAGACAGGGGTTGAGGAAAGAAATAAGGTAGCCAAGAAAATAAATAGACACTCAAGGGCAAAACATACATGTCTAGTGAATTGTTTAACAGTCTGGAATGATATAAAATTATAATAAAGATTACATTTAGTTATTTTTAATAACATTTCAGTATACAATGTCAATAATGAAGTCAGCACAACTAAGTGAATATAACCTTATGTTTTCCTACATATTTTCAAATGCATTAATTGTAAGAAAACTTGATTCAATAATGTGCAGTATCTTAACAGACTGAGTGACTGTGTTTTGCTGGTGGCAAATCCAAATAAGTCCCATTTCATGTTCATGGAAGCTATGGGAAGTAGAGTTAGAGAAGGATATAGTGTACAGTTTATAAATGTCAGTCACCATAAAATAACCAAGCATTAATGCCTGACAGGGTTTGTGTAATGCGTAATTAACATCCGCTCAGGGATGTTATGAGGTCTAACACTGCAGGTGGAGGGTTGCTACACCCCTGGAAGGGCATTAATTACATAGCAACACATACCCTGGAGGATAATATGTGCTTAGAGAATGGGGGTATCTGTAAAATTGTTCTTTTATTTACTTTGATATAAAATAGTTCCTCTGCCTAATGCTTCAAACTTGCTGTAGTATATGTTAATGGTGTTGGAGGAAACATTTTACATTTAAAATATAATACTTTAAAAATATCCAGGTATTTACTTTATTTTTTTGGTTACTTACTCCTAAAACATTTGGTTTGCTGCCAGCTGTTAGAGATTGATATCACTAAATAATGACATAGATTTGAGTTTTAGACTTTCATTTTGTTTAGAAAATTAATTCTAACATAAATACCATTATTTAATCAACTGTTAAAAGAACAATTAAAATCTATTCCTTTTTATTATATTTATCTAGATTTCTTTATCCAAAAGGTCGAGAGGTATGCAGACCTCCACACACACACACACACACACACACACACACACACACACACACACACACACACACACACACACACACACCTCTGCTTCAGAAAATGCAAGCTGACACAAATCCTAATGTTCAAATAATGTTGTGATTTTATAACAGGATCATTTAAAATATGTTCCTAATTTCAGCTTTTGTCCCCCCATTTATTTTATACTTATCCAGTTATGTTGAACTAAGACATAAATAATGGGGAGAGAAAGGCCCAAAATAGGAACAATTAATGCTACTCTTATAAACTTAAGAGAGTTGATAGAATAACAGGTGTCCCATTAGCATTAATTTAAGTGTATAAAGTCAGCTCAAATGTTTGCCTTTATTCTTTGACTTCGATTCTGACTAACAAAACTTTTATGAGGAACACACCAAAAATATCCAAAAACCTGAGGCAAAAGTCTGGACAGTTTGTGAAAAGCTGGACAGTTGAGAGGTATGTCAAGACATTTGCAGACCTCCTAAATGCGGCTGCCAGAGATCGCTTGATTGCTTTCCATGTTCACTCTCTCTCTCACACACACACACACACACACACACACACACACACACACACACACACACACACACACACACACACACTTTTTTTGGTTTCATTTATTTTTATTTTACTCTACACTCATTAAACAGCAAAAGCGCTGCTTAGTGAGTGTAAAATAATGGCTTACTCAATTTCGCTTTCACTCACATGCACGCATACAGTTACACACACACATACTGCAGGATTCAAGAAACTCTGTGTAGAGTTAATATAGAGCCTACAGGGAGTGTTTCCATGTACACGAATTTGGCCTTTGGCAGTGACACGCAATTCATATTAATGAAACATGGTGTGCTTAAACAAAGCTTCACGGAGTGTAGCAGTGCTTTTTTGGCAGCAAAACCTCTTCAGGAATGGGGAAAGCATTTCCCTGTAAGGTTGCTGTCTGCTAAATCTTGATTGTACTCAATGACTGAGTGACAGCATGGCAATTGGTTTCCCTTATTCAAAATTGGGCAGGGTCCTAAACACATTTAAATTGAGAAAAAAATCATACAAAGGACCCTGACATAGATATGTCATTCTTCATTTATTAATTTTGTATATTTTATTGTTTTTCATTTTTTATTTATTTATTTATTTATTTATTTATTTATTTTGCATGTTTGTGCAGCGCTTAGCTCATTTGCACAACTGGACCACCCATGTGTCAGACATGACCCATACAGCCAAAAATAGAAACCAGATGCATTCAATTAATACCACTGGGCACTGCGCAAATCCAGAAAGGGAGGCCACACTGTGCTAACACTGTCAAGTTAACAATGAATACTAATATAGGGGATGTCATGTGACTAATCCTGTGGGAATAGGTAGTAAGTCTAGGTCTGGAGTGCAAATGGTTCTGGGTTCTAGTGCAGGACGAGCAAAGTTTTCTTTTACTGTGTTGACACTGCAGATTATACAAATGAAGTGCAACACAGGCAAATGTAGTCTCAACCTTCTTATATCAAGAGCTGTAAGTTTTGGACTATTGTGCACATGGTTCTGGGTTCAAAAATTGCATATTCCATACGTTTATAATGTTGTTCCACATCACATCTTACTCTCGCTCATAACACCTGACATAGTGTGGCTGATATTAATATTTGCATGTATGATGGCTGAGACACTAATATTTTGTTATTTCCCTATTTATTTATATGGGTGTTGTGTATATATTATCAAAATTATGACTGTGGGTATAATGTGCACTATGTTTGTGCAAGTATATTTCTGCAATCCCTTCTGAATAACAGAGCTACACAAGTGGCTCTATATCAAATATCCTTGGAATTGCATTTCTTTTTATGTTTTTTTTTTTTTTTATTGCCCAACATCTGCTGTGCATCACTTACCACTGCACAAACATATGCACCCTGGCTTATGTGTTTATGAGATTGTAAGCGGTGCACAACTTTTTCAAATGTAGCAAAAAATAGACAGTGCAAACTCTCTGTAAGTGTAATAAGTGCAATTGGCAGAAAAACATTTATTTAACATGGAATTGGCGGGAAAAGCTCTTTACACATTGAGCGTGAGCTTTAGGAGAATGGATAATGTTGGAGAGGGTGTGCACTTCTGGGCACAACATTGGGGTGTTCAGGAGTTCAAAGTCTTTGTTGGGCTCCTAGTTAAGGAGTATGGCCAATTCCTTTTGCAGAGGGACTATTCAGGTTGTCAGTATAAGTCTGAAGTATGGACTGGTTTGGCTAGGGCTTTGACCAGTGCGACAGGTATCCCATGCACTGGGGAGCAATGTCGTCATCATTATGATAATTTCCATAGGAGGAAGAGGGATACCATTGATCAGTGGATCAGGGAGTGTAGAGCAGAGAACACTCCACAGACGTATAAGTATAAAATGCATTGACCAATAGTAAAAGTTGTAGCTGAATATAGTCAAGACTGGTATTTATAATGGCATTCTGTTTTGTTTTAATTTTCTACTCCATGCTAAAGAAAGGGCCTAGAATGTGAGGTCTCATGCAGCACACCTGGCAAGGATGAGAGAAACATGTGCTATGTATGCATATAAGAAGTACCGTTATTGCAACTTTAACTGCTAAAGATGGATTAATTGTTATTTCAGACAGTTGTATATAATTGAGCATGCATATCTCAACTGTAAAAGAAAGTATGCATGCCTTACTCTGCAGAACAAAGCAACCACTCGCATTGTCAAATAACAGTGAGCATGCATGTAAAAGGAAAGTATGGATGCATTAGCCTGTAGTCCAAAAGCAAAGTGCAATCTTACAGTAGTCAGCGGTTGTGGGTTCAAAGAACACACTTCCTAAATATGCAATAGTTTGTACAATAGTGTTATATTTTCATCATTATATACATAATAATGTTAGCTAATCATCATTATAGTAAGTTACATTCAGACATCAATACCTGTGGCATGAATGGCCTGCTGTCAAGTGTAGTCATGCATATGTGCAATATATGCACACATGAATGATTGCTGGCTGCAATCTGATCATTACTAAAGTATTCATCTGTTAGTAACTGAGTGGTCTGCAAAGTAATAAAGACATTTCTTAGCTGTTGGTGATGTTAAAAATAAAATATAATAGAATAGAGTGAAATAATTGTAGAAAGCTTTTGCATATTAACTATGACATTAGTCATGCTGTCCTGTTTTTCTCTCACACTACCCTTTTTCTTCTTTTTGTTTTGTTTAATTTGTTTTCATTTTGTTATGTACAATTCTGCATTTCTTTGTTTTAATTGATTATATTATTTCTAGTTTTGTTTGTATTTGTTATATAAATTTGTTTTTATTTGTATGTTTAATTTTTGTTTTTCTTTTTCATCTATTTATTTTTCATTTTTTTTTTATTTTATAATTGTATGTTAATGTTTTTTATTACTACAGAACAGCAGGGTAGGCAGGTCCCACATGATCCTCCTACTCTCACTGTACCAGCTACAGCACCAAGGCCAAGCACATCTGGGCTACAGCCTGGCAGCAACTCCTCTGCTCTCCCTCCCTCTCTGCTCCCCCTGCACTACCTGGGCCTGTTGTCCCCTTTGGTAGGAGTGGTGGAGGGTATGTATTTATCACCCGGAATGAGTTTCCAGGTATGGTGCTTAAGATTGTGTGCCACACAGTGGACACACACCTACACCATTCGGGATGCCTGCTCTCTGTCCTGGTACAGAGTACCCATTGAAGAGCACACGTCAGGCACTGCAGCTGCTGGTGCACTGAGAGGGCAGTGGTAATAGTCCACTGAGTGAGGACTTGATTCCCACTGTCACCCATCTGAGACCTCTATTTCCCACCCTCACCCAAATCATGGTGTTCACCCCATCTTGTATTCTTCACCATCCCTCTATCTTGTCTTGTATGTCCTGTCAGCAATTCCTTCCTCACCTTGCCAACTTGCCTGCCCCAGACATGCCTATGTCTCTTCCCCAACACTCTTCTCTCACAAAAAAAACAGTCTCCCCAAAAAATTCATCCCATACATAGCTCTCCATTTCACAACCATGTCTACTTGACACACTTGATTCAGTCAAATTAGCTATACAGAATGATTCTGTTGTTGTCACCTCTGTCTCTGGAGGTAACAGTCCAAATTCAGCTAATATTATATACACCTGATCAGTTTTTACTGTTGAAGAAATGGATAACTATGGTTATTTCCTGTACCCTTCCTGCACATTTCTACCCTCCTTTCACTTTGTCCCCCCTGCTTGCT
Source organism: Protopterus annectens (assembly GCF_019279795.1). NCBI lineage: Eukaryota > Metazoa > Chordata > Ceratodontiformes > Protopteridae > Protopterus > Protopterus annectens. The sequence goes on along the minus strand of NC_056729.1, from coordinate 754,937,835 downwards.
CCCCATTTCACCATTTTCCTATCTTTCCCATTTCTTTTCTTTAAAGAATCAATGTGCGATGCACACCATCACTAAGCAATGGTAAAAGGCAGCAATATCAATAAATGTATGTAAAATTATCATACACATTGTAGAATTCATGCCTATACCCTATTTTGAACCCAGTACCATATGCCTCCAACAACAATGAATTAACCCGTAAAGACACAGAGTCAGTTTATTAGCTGTTGTGTTTTATACAATCAGTATTAACTATCGCATTTTATCTTTATATTTCCTTTTGTACTCCCCAGTGTTTGCTTCTTATATTACCAATGTCATATTTTCAACATTAACTGTGTATGAAGCATCATTGCACAATAGGCATTAATGATCGATAAAGCCTTAGTGCACAATCCCTATTTATTTTTATAAAGCATGTGTGTGCCATGCTGTGCATCATGCAGCCTCACTAAGCAAGCCAAATAAAATTTTAATAAATAACATAAATTAGAATAGTAGTGAATAGTATTAGCCACAGCTTTATCTGGAGCTAGTTATATGTGGCCAAAGAGGAACTTATCACTTCCTGAAGTCAATTACTACCTGCAGTCAAAGATTCAGTTAAGTAGCAGCTGTATACTACAGAAGTGAAGTCTGCAATTTTCTATTCAGTTTGCAAAATACATCTGCTACTCAAGTAACTCTGTAGCACCATCTGTTAATGTATTGATCCAACCTTGTTTTGTTTCAGATAGTACTGGGTTCAATTACAGAAGTATGTAATAGTTTCATATACTTTTAAGTGTAAATAAAAATTATAAATTGAGATAACTTTTAAGTGTAAATAAAAGTTATAAATTGAGATACTTATGAGTCTGAGTCATCATTTTTGGGAACATGGTAGTGGTTTCAAATACAGGTTTATATAATAGCTGTAATTGCTTTTGTCATTGGCATGCATCATTGCATGATGCAAACAATTGTACACTATTTCTCACATATTCTCTAAAGAAAAGAAATGGGGAAGACAGGAAAGTTGTGAAATGGGGACCGAGCAGGGGGAAACCAAAGTTGCAGGAGGGCAGAAATGTGCAGGAAGGGTGTAGGAAAGAAACATAACTATCCATTTCTGGAACAGCAAAACATGATATATGAAGAATATTAGTTGAATTTGGACTGTCACCTCCAGAGAGAAAGAGGTGACCACAGCACAATCATGTTGTATAGCCAGGGTTGGGAGGGTGGCCTAATGGTTAAGGTGTTTGCCTTACAAACATAAGATGCAGGGTTTGAGTCTCACAAAAGATAATTGGCTAGGCTTAAAATGGCTCGCAAGGGCAGTTAGCTTAGTACTAATCTATGAACCAATTGGATCAAATCAAAAATGTCATGAAGACATGTATGCTAAATGGAGAGCTATGTATGGGACAATATTTTTTTTTTTGGAGGGGACAGTTGTCCTTTTTTTCTTTTTGGCAGAGAGAAAGGAATGTTGGGGTAGGGACCTAGGTATGTATGGGTAAGGTAAGGTGGGTAGGTGAGGAAGCAGTGGCAGACATACAAGACAAGACACAGGGATTTTGAAGGACACAACAAGGGTGAAAACCATGGCTGGGAAGAGGGGGATATTAAGAGCCCATGGACATCAAGTATGGAAACAGTGAAAATCAAGTCATCACCTAGTGGACTGTCATCACTGTCACCTCACTGTGCCAATGGCTGCAGTAGCTGATGTCTGAATCTCCTTGTATTATTAAGAACAATGACAGAGACCAGTGTCTCCACCTGTTGTAGGCATGCACCAACTGTGTGGCATGCAATCTTATGCACCAACCCTGTCAGTTCATCAAAGGTGATAAAATCACCACCTCTGCCACTGCTCCCAGAGGGAACCACTGGCCTCTCCTGTGGGGCAGAACTACCTGAGATCCCAGATAGTGCAGGGGAAGCAGAGGAGGTGCTACCAGGTTGTGTCCATGATGTGCTAGGATGTGTTGCCATAGCCGGTGGAGTGGGGGGCAGGTGGCTGCCATGGGACAGGCCTACCCCACTGTGCTGTAGGAAAAAAAAGGGAAAAAAAACTTAAGGGGTGTAGAGAGAGAAAAAAGGGAGAACATTAACAACATCATAAGTGACATACAAAGCAGTGATACAATTATTTCAATCTATTATGTTATCTTTACTTTAAACAGTAGAAACTGTAAACACACATTTTTATAAAATTTCTGAATACCCAGTTAATAATAGATGCACACTATAGTACAGATTTCAGCCAGCAATCCTTGATGTATGCATATATTGCCCACATGCAGGCTCCAATTTTGCTAATTACATTTTCCAGCAGGCCATTTGTGCCACTGCTAGAGAGGTTTGCAGCTGCCATGCAATAATGATGAATACATAACAGTACCTGTTTTTTTTGTAATTGTGGTATTTGAACACACACAACTGCTAACTACTCTCTACTACCATAGTGTACTATGTTCCCACAGAGTACTGCATGCATACTTTTCTTTTACAGTTGTGAGAAGTATGCTCTATTGTATAGCACTGTATTCATAGGCCTCAAACTCTTATAACAATAAATGTGGGCAACATCATATGGAATAGGGAGCCAAAGTCAGAAAATAGGGATGACTCTTAAACACTTGCTCTTACAAATTTATTAAGGTGATACAGTAGCAAGCAGTGATGTAGCTAGAATTTGTGCTGCCTGGGATTGTCTTTGAGTTTGCTACCACTCCCCCTCGCAAAAGCATGATCAAATGAGGCCGCTCCTCAATTCAGACATTTCACTGTCCTATTACTTGGCTATTTCTCCCCAATTGCCATAAACACTGCAATGTGTATACTGCTTTACGCCTTACTTCTACAATGATTATTTGGATTTCATTTAAAACTTTTATTTTAAATTTTATAGTACAGACACTGATAGACATCTGCTAAACAAAGCAATACAGTCTCACAATGAAAACAGACTTAGCATTAAAACTTCTCTACCCTTGAAACTCAAATTCATTGAAACAGCACTGAAACCCACATTCAAATCAAATGCATCTGGCCAGTGGAGGATAAAGTTTATCTTTGGGCTGTTTTCAAACTATAGGCCCCTTGCACGCATACATGTGTTCTTTGATTCACTGTCCTGATTGTATTAAATTATATTCCTTGTATAATACAGCACACTTGTTAGATCATATTTTAACTTTATTGTTTTGAACATGTTTCCAGTAAGCAATAAAACAAAATGTATGAACTAATAATAATAACAAAACTGCCTAGTTCAGAACATTTTCCAAAAGTCTTCTCAAACATCTGTTATTACAATCCACCAATATCAGTAAATATGCATAATATATGCAGAAGTAAAATTCATCTAAATAATTCCGCATTAAAGAGATCTGTAACTAATGAAGAGGTTGCTGCTAGAAAACAACTTTATTTTTCATTGTTTCATCTACAAATAAAGTACCTGTTGCCCTTGAAGAATAAACTGCCTGTGTTACATTAAAAAAGTAATAAGCTAGTAATATTGCAATAGGGAATGGACAGAAAACTGATAACAGAATCATAGTCACTAGGTAACTCCACCGAAGGAGGACATTCACAGGACTGCAGCATCCACTTCCTTTAAAGTACAACAGAGTACAGTATCAGCAATCCATCTGCATACTGTGGGGTAGAACACACAATCTTCTTCATCAAAAGCAAGTAAACTACCTGTTGTGCTACTAACAATACAAGCATACTCAGCATACACATCACTAAACATCTCTTCCCCTGAAACTCTCAGCTCCTTGTAAAAGCCACTTGACACTCAACCATATCTCTCAAGCTTGCAGCACAATAAATCCGGAAAAAGCCAAAATTTATTGGGGGGAACAAAGGCTCCAAACCAGGGACACATTTTAAACATTTCTTGTATAATCTTAGAAGGTTGTTAGAATAAAGTGTTTTGTGTTGCCATGAGTTTCATGAAAGATAGGAAGACTGAAACATAAATAGCTATCATAATTAAGTGAATTTATTTCTCACTGATTTACCAGGAAACCACAAATTTTAAGAGGAACAGAGCACAAGTATGAGCCAAACATTTCAGACATTCTGTGAAAATCTAGATAGTAGAGAGCTAGAATTACAAGTGGTGGTATGGGTAGACAACTCATCCTCTTGTTTCTTGTACCTAAGGTACAGGGTTTCAGCCTGAGTAACACTAACAACCAGGTATACTTAACTGGGGCATTATACACCACAGCAAACCAATTGACCAGCAGCAAAAAAATAATTAAATTGAAATCGGGCAGCACAGCAGCAATTGTCCACACACTTGAGCAGCCAGGAATAAGCAAAACAAATGTAAGCAGCAATTAACTCTCCTTACTTGAACAGAAGTGGAAGAATTAAATTGGGCAGCACAGCAAATGTTTTAAAATTGTGTGTGGCCAGGAAGAGAACAATGCACACACCATGGGACTATCCTTAAATAGTTCATTTTTTTAAAGTATTAAAGTTGACAGTCCCAAATGTGTCATCCAGGGTGGACCGCCCCTCTTGACCCCTCTATTTACACCACTGGTAACAGGTTTTGCACTTGCAAGACTTTTCTGAAGGGTCTGAGGTCTAAATCTCACATGTCTGATATTATTTAGTGACATCAGTCCTCAACCCTTATGCAATTATTTGACTGAAAACCACAATTATGTCTGTAAGTATACAAAGAAAGGACATTCTGTGGAAATCTATACAGTTGACAGGTATTACTGCATTACATACCAACATTTTCTTGGGTGGAAAAAGCCAGGATACCATTTGGCTAGGCTTATATAGGCCCTAGGGCCAATAGCCTAGTACCTAGCTATGAACCTATAAATTAAGCCCATATCTCACAACCTCTTAGAGCCAAAAATGTGGACCAAGCAATAAATACTGGGGGTACAAAGGTGCAGAAATATCAACACATTTTGCATATTCTTCTACAAACATAGAAAAGTGATATAATAACACGCTTTGCATTAGCACAGATGTTCTGAAAGGTATGAAGTATTGGACACAAATGTTATTTTCTGACTGCAGCCCTCAATGCTTTGGCTAAAATTTGCCAGACAAACATATTTTATGAGGAGAAAAGCAAAATTATGAGGCAACAATCTGGACATTCTGCAAAACCCTTACAGTTGAGAGGTACTATGAAGCAGTCTTTAACTTTTAATGCTACAACAGTACTGTTATGATGCATACATGCCACTTGCTGCTCGCATCTGTGCCAGTCAACTTTCATTTGCTCTAACATTCAGATAATGATTTGCCTCAGCTGTGGAAAAAACAGAACATGACAGAATGCTATTATGAATACCAAGCCTGACTATATGCAGCTTTAAACTATTGCAAGAACTGCTTGAAAGCCATACTGACACATCTGTGGATGCCACCCGTTTCACATTCCTCAATCTAATGGTCAAAGGTATCCCTCCTTCTCATCATGAGGTCTCAGTAGTGGGTTCTACACTGTTCACCAGTGTGGGAGATACCAGTAGCACTTGTCAGAGCCCAGGCCAGACTATTCCATGCCTCTGAATTTGATTGTGAGACATGATAGTGTTTCTGTAGAAGCCAGGGCTCATGGTTATTCAATAGGAGTCCAACAAACACTTGGGACTCCTGGAGACCCTACCTTTGAGCCCTAAATCTCAAATCCTCTCCAGAAAAGCATTCCATATCTCTCAAAGAGCAAGACCAATGTAGAATGATATTTTCCTGCAAGTTGCATGTATTACATTTACTCAGAGGGTGCACTTTCTGATTTGGCAACATTTGTAAAAGCTGTGCATTGCTTACCATCACACAGCAAGAGATGTTTGGTAACTAATGCAATTTCTATGTTATTTCAGATACAGGCAGTTCTGTAACTGTGTTGATCCAATGGGAAGTGCATGCCAAGCCACATAGCAGGAATATACTAGCCTGAACATAGTACACATTATACCCACAGTCATACTTTTGCTATTAACTAGACAACACATAGATTAATAAATAACTACATAGCTGACACAATACTATTATTCAGTCCTAAGTCATATAAATATTACATAAGCTACACTAAGTCAACTGCTATAAGTGAGAGTGACTATAATGTGAATTGGAACAGGAATGAAATTGAATGGAACGCACTGTATTGGAACCCTGGACTATATTGATGTTAGTCCAGCACTGACAGCTATTGACACAGGAAAGTTCTTCTCTGTGTGTCAGTTCATTGCTAAATACTGCAATGTCACAAAAGTAAAACAAAAACTGTACACCTTTTATTGGAACGCAGGACCATCTAGACTTTAGCCCAAGACTTAACACATGCTGTCACAGAGAAAGTTACATAACATCCCCTAAGTTATTATTCATTAAGTTCTCACTGTTAAGAGCAGAATGGCAATTAGTGGGTTTACAAAATGCACATGTCCTTTAACAGAAAGCATCTGGTTTCTGTTTGTGGCTGTCTGGGACCTGTCTGCTACCTAGGTGGTCTAGTCATCTATGTTGTGCAATGCCACTCTACATGCAAAACTGATTAGGATAGCCAAAACTGTTTGTGCTAAGTGGTGCATCATGCAAGCAATGACCCCCCCATCACCTAGTAAAGTAAGACATAAGGAGAAAAAAAAGAGGAAATACAGTTTGTTACTTCACAGGAGGTATGTCTGCAGAGGTCTGGACTTCAAATCTCAATCCAATGCACCCTTAGGAAACAGGATGGGTGTGCCATATCCCTGTTTGCCACACAAACAGATTGGCAGCAAACAACTTTAAGTTGACCATGACACAACAATCTTCCACAATGTATTTTAACTGATATCAAGCCATCAGCTGTTATTTATATGTATATTATATGCAATAGATTTGGCTGTACTGCACTTAGTAATCACACAACCTGTTAGGACTTTTGCTTGAAATTATACCAATCTGTGTTGCTTGGCCATTCAGCAGTTATCTGACCAGTATTCAGAGATATGCAGTGTGAAAGCCAGTCTACCTCATTTACCTTACATTGTATGTGTATATTAACTTGGAATAGTATGCTATGCAGTTGTCAGCAAATGAAGGTCATGTTGGATCAAACAAAAAAGCATGGACTGCTCATTTGGTGGTGGAAGCAAAGGTGAATTTTTGTTATGGCACATGCAAGAACACACTGTTCTTTCAAGGGGTGGGCCAAGATGATGCCATGTTATTGGCACAACTTCACTATGTAAAGATATTGCATTACAAATGGGTTTATATTAGTTCCATGAAAGATGTGTTCATCTAATACATCTTCAACAAACACCAGCCACTGAAATTCAATTCAGCGAACCATGAACTTTCTCCCAGAATTTGCAAACACTTGGGCATCACCTCAAGTTTGCCCTTTTCCCCACTGTAGTTCAATCTTGGAGTTGGTTTATATAGTTAGGGGGCATGTGAGAGGTACAACCTCCCATGTTTGTGGGTGTGGGGGATGAAGCCCACCACTTTTGTGGATTTGATTTAGTCCATTGTCTGTTCCAGATGGTTGGTGGGCCAAGTGTTTGGAAACTGTGGAAAAAATTCCGTGGTTCGCTGATGTGAATTTCAGTGTCTGGTGTTTGCTGAAGAAATATTCGATGAATACATCCTTCGTGGAATTAATATAGACCCTTATAAACATATGATGCTAAACTGAGGCCATGCATCGATCGCCAGTACTTTGGGCAATTATGTATGTGTGAATCTTGCATGGCTGAAGACTACTACTTTCTATAGGACACATGCAAGTGAAATAACTCTCTGGTGTCACATTACTTCACTTTCTGTACACATCTCTCACCTTTTACCTGCTTACTGTAATGTGATAAAATACATGTACATGCTATAATAGTATCATATATTACAGTACATGTTCAGGAATTGCCTTGTAAATGCTGTGTCTGTACTCCACACTTTGTGACATCCCTAGGAAAAAACAGCATGGAGTCTGCATGGATTCTTTATATCTTGTTGAATAGCTTCACAAGATTGGTTGATTAGCATGCAATTTACCTGCTTATGCAGTAATTGGCATCCCTGCTGCACAGTCTAAGACAGATGCATTCTATTAATAATGTACTCCATTATAAAAAAGGCAAATGTGTAGCTGACAAAACTGATGTTGAGGATAGTTAGTACATTGTTTAACACACTAAAACAACCATATTTCATCACGGAATGTCTCTGTAGAGGAGTATTGCACTTCATCATGCATGTTCCATTTTGTTACCCGAATAATGCATATGCTGGCATGTAGTTAAGAATAAATGTGAAGTAATGGCTTTTACACTTTAATCAGTATGTATTTCTTAGAAGTGTAATGATGGCATGGCCTTGGTTGTCAAGCCATTTCACATGTATACAACACTGAGAATACCTGAAAAGGGAATACTTTGTTATAAATATGGACACATGTTACACGGACAGGTCATTTGATAACATTTTTACCACTTCAAAGATGTTTTGTTAGCACAATGGGTCCTTAGCCTGTTATTTTTGTTTAGGGGAACAAAGATGAGTTAGTACTCGGGCACTAACTAGATTGGACTGTTATTTTAGGTGGGTAAGCATATTTTACTTACTGCTATGACACAAACAAGGGTTTATCTTCTTAGTCACCTTGTTTTGTATCCTCCACCTTGTTATATTTTGAAATATGCAGACTCTTTCATGTTTATCTAGGGGGGATACTGACAGCCTTCCTTTACTGTTTTATCTGTAAACATTTAATTTGTAGTTATGTGATCCTCATATGCATTATCATTCTTTTGTAGGACACAATATGTCTGCTCATTATAGGCCCCCATTTTACAGATGCAAAGAATAATCTGATAATTGATGCCTTAAGGCAACATTCTGCTGTGCTGCTGTCCAAGAGGTGGGCCAGTATGGCTGAGCATACAGCCCTGTAGGATGAATTAGTGTCCAACATTAACACCATTGGGCGACACAATCGCACATAGGTTCATAGGTAGGTTCTAGGCTATCAGCCCTAGGACCTATACAAGCCTAGCTGAAAAGGTACCCTGGCTTTTGCCACCAAAGAAGATTATTTACCTGTGCCCCAGTTGAGCAAAGCCACAGATTTTCCATCCAATCATCAAGATTTTTCTTGAAGAGAGCTAGTGAGGAGCTTTGCTTGATAAAGATAGATAGTTTGTTCCAGAGTATGGGAAGTCTCTGGGACAGGAATCTATCCCTCCAGCATGTCTTGTTTAATGTGGTGAGATGGTTTAGATCCCTAGAGTGCGTAGCTCAGAGGGATTGGGATTTCTATAGTTGGAGCATGTCCAACACCTCATGGTTTGACATAGCTTTGTATGTTAGGTAGAGATCGCCTCTGAGTGGGCGACATGTGATGGAGTAAAGCTGGAGTTTTTTGAAATGGTTTGCATAGGGCATATGTTTGAGGCCAGTAATCCTCTTTGTGAGGTATTTCTGTGGCCTTTCCTATTGTTGCAGATGTCTTGTGAGGTACATACCAAAAGTGGCATCGTACTCTATAATGGGTCTGATGAGTGACGAGTAGATGGGAACAATGACTTCTTTTTTCCTGGATGAAAAGCCTTTTGTGATGAGGTGTGCCACATAGAAGGATTTCCTGACTGTGGTGGCAATGTGTTTATCGAAGGGGAGGCTGCTGTCTACCTGTGTCTCAAGGTCTCTTATCACACTTTCAGTGTTAACTAGACTACCACCAATGTGATAGCTAATGGGTACAGAGTTTTTACCAAAGGGGATGGCAATGCACTTTTTGGCAATGAGCTTGAGGCCAGGGCACTGACACCAGACATTTGTCTCCATGAGGCCATTCTTTAGGATGTCACATCATTTGGGGACTCAACTATGGCTCCTAGTTTGCAGTCATCTGCAAACATCATTAGCCAAAGGCCATCTGTGCTAGCCTGTACTTCAGAAAAGTAGATGCCAAACAGGAGAGGACCCACTACTGATCCTTGTGGTACTCCACTTGTCACTGGCCTGGAGTCGGATTTTGAGTCTGCTACTTTCACATTGTGGATTCTGTCGGTGAGCCAGTTGGCCACCAATCTTGTGACATAGGGATTTATACCTAGTTTAGTGAGTTTATTTATAATTTCAGAGTGGGGGATGGTGTCAAAAGCCTTGACGAGATCTAGATAGGCTGTATGAACCCCCTTACCCTTGTCTACAGCTTTGGTGACTGCTTCAAAGAAGTCAGTCAGGATTAGAAGACATGATCTGCCTTTTACAAACCCGAACTAGGTGGGGTCCAGAGTTTGGAGGTTACCAATGTCTTTGTTTATAAGTTCCACAATGATACATTTTATGGCCTTGCAGACCAGGCTCATTAGGCTAATGGGGCAGTAGTTCCCGGGGTCCGTGGTGGCTCCCCTTTGTGGAGTGGGATAACTGTCGCCATCCGCCATTCAGTGGGCACAAACCCTGAGGTGAGGCTATGATTGAACATGGTGCTTAGGTGGGGTGCCAGTTCATTCTGTAGTTCATGTAGTACGCAGCCTGGGATGTTGTTAGGACCCATAGATTCTGTGTTCTTGGCTTTGAAGAGTGAGTTTTTTACCTCTGCAACCGTGCTTTCAGGAACTTCACATTCCTCTGGTATAGAGATGGGCCGTTTAGGAGGTGGGGGGGTAAAGTTAGCACTGAACCTATCTGCCAGGATGTTGGCAATATCAGTTGGTTCTGTATATTTAGTGCCATTGTGCTGTAATTCCGAGCAGATCTGACTGTTGCCATTGAGATTCTTGACATAGCTATGGAATGCTTTGCAGTTGTCTTTACAATCAGTGGCTATTTTGTTTTCATAACTAGCTTTGGAGGATTTTGTGAGGGATCTCAGCTTCTTACTGAGGTTGACCAGGGAGTTCTTCCAGTCATGGAATTTTACTCATTTTTTTGCAACAGTTTCTTTCTTCTGTTGTAGAGTTTATTTATGGCAGTAGACCACCAGATTGGCTTCCTTTTTTTGGAGGATAGTGTCTTGGTTCTGTTAGGGATGGCATGATCCATGCACTCATGTAGGTGCTTATAAAGTGCCTTTGTGAAGGATTCAGCAGTCATATTGTCTGGCTGCATGGGTGTCATGAACTTTGCCAATTCTGTTTTAAGAAGCATGAAGTTGGCTTTGCAGAAATTTTTTACTGTGGTTTCCCTAGTGGGGGGTGGTGGTGGGATGTGAATGTCTAGGCTGATTAGCTTGTGGTCAGATCTGACCAATGAGGAGATGACCTCTGGTGTGGAACACCGGTCACCCATGTTGGTAATGACCAGGTCCAGGATATTGCTGTCCCTGGTGGGGGTGCAGATAAGTTGATCCAGGTCATTTGAATTTATGAATTCCAAAAAACGTTGATCAAAAGAGTTAGTGCATGAGTAGTTTTCCCAGTTGATGGTGGGGTAGTTGAAATCTCCCAGTATTAGGGTGTTGGGTTGTACCTTAATATTTTACAGTGTTTCAAGAAATGTGGAGTGGGACTCCTGGGGCATGGTGGGGGATCTGTAGCAAGTAACAATTTGGATTGTGGTCTTGCCCAGAGTTAGTTGTACTTGGATAATCTCGGATGCGTTATGCTTGGCAACTAGTCTGGAGGTGTGGGTATCTTTGATGAATATGGACACACCTCCACCTTTAGTGTTTCAGTCCAGGTTAGGTGGCTGAGAGGTGTGGTATGAATTATAGTCCAGTAAATGCTGGGGTGCTCTCTGGAGCCTTGAACCAGATCTCAGTTACTGCACAGATGTTGATGTTCTCCATTTTTAGGTGTGCCTCATGCGAGTGCCTTTTGAGGTTTAGATGTCTAGCATTGATTAGCATTACCGTCAGATTTTGCTTGCATGTACCTGTTATAGTGGTGGATTTGTTTTTTGAACCTTACCTAAAAAGGCACTATAGGGGTGGCAAGAGCCTTGCCCAGTATCCGGAATCCCAAGGGTGACAGGTGCAGGCCATCTCTGGCAAAGCATCGTGGTCTGTCGATCATGTCGTCCCAGGCAGACAGATACTGGATCCCCTTAGAATGACACCAGACGCTTAGCCAATTGTTGAAGTCATTCATTTTGTCCTTGTACTGTGGTACCATTCTGGGTGATGGCAGGATGCTACTCAGGGCTAGGGTCATACCTGCCTGAGCTACAAGATCGGAGAGGTCCTCCATGTCTCTTTTCATGTAGTCCAGGGAGGTACATCTCAGGTCATTCACGTCAACATGGACAATGACAGAGTCATATTTATACTTGTTGTGGAGTGACTTGAGTGCATGCATTATGTGGTGGATCCTGGCACCCGACAGGCAGCTGACTGTAACTTTCTCCTTATTCAGCCTGGTAAGTGGGACATCAGTGTGCCTGACTATGCAGTATCCTATGACTAAAGTGTTTGGTACATTGTTTTGCCTTATGAGCTGTTTTTGGGTGGCACACTGCTGTTGTGAGCTATGTGTTGTATTAGTAGTAATTGGCATTCACTTGTGTATCAGCTTCGGAGGTCTTTGTTTCTTGGGTAGGTTAATGTTAAGGGCCTCCACATATGAGCAGGTGCATCACATAGCCACAGATGTGGTAACTGCTACATGTAGGCAGGCAGCTGTAGTGGAATGGGATCATCAAGTCACAGGTGGAGATCCTGTTGAAAAACCCTCTCATTGCCACTGAGGAATTCCTGGTGAACACTGCCACCCAGGACAGCTCCCAGCAATCCATGGCACAGTATATCCTGGATGTGGGCACAACTCCTGATCCCAAGAGGTGCTTCCAGATATGTTTTGTTAGATGATAATTAGAATACAGGGTACAGTGCAATAATTTCAATAATGTATATGTCTGTGTTCATTGTTTGTTGGGTGAGTGGATTTAGGATTGATACAGTTATAAGCTTAATTTGAAGTTGTCAGCAACATGCTAGCTGACATTTGATGTACTGCAGATACAGAGGTGTAAATGCAATATCCTGTTTTACTGTTAACTGTGATGATGTTGCCATTACTTCTTGCTTTACTTATTAAAGGACCATCAGGAATACAGAGATGCAGGCCTCCTGCAGATGGTAAGCCTAATATATTTATGTCAGTACTGTGGATATGTTTCAAGATATCTCATAGTATGTCCTCTCAGGCCTGTTGTATGTATTGCTGTAATGTCTGTAATAGTGAGAGCAGTGTACGTTTTATCACATATTGTACCATAGTAGTTCATGTATTAATTTATTGCTGTGATTTTCTTTTTTTCACAAGTGAGCATGACAGTGGGAGTGTGGGCACTCTGACACCTGATGTCAGTGTCTTAACAGACACTGATGATGATGATGGTGGCCAAACAGAGGCATAGTTGGGGAATGCAGAGGTTGAATCTGGCACAGTGGTAGACATCCACCAACCCCCTTCACTTTCCCCAGACACAGCCAGTAGGTCTATGCCTACCCAGTCTACTAAGGCCAGAGATATTCAACAGGTTGAGGATGGGGACATTGATAAAGGGAGTGTGGCTACTGTGGCTTCAGTGCCTGTTGAATCTTTCCATTACCAAAGTGTTGGCAAAGTGTCATGCAGCAAGGCTGATAGGGGTACTCGGAGGAGGCCTGCTATCTGTCCTCCAACTGGTGCAGGTGACTCTTCTTGTTTAACTTAATGGATGTTTAGGGCAGTCATGGAGGCACAGACACATTCTGAAAGGTGTTCCAGACAAGTGCTCCGGGTTCTAGATGTTGCACAGTCTGACATCTGTGACTGCCTCCACCGTGTAGACAATTCAATGGATCAGTATAATGACTCATTGGAACACGGAGTGTTTGTGATGATATGAGCAGTTTATATAATGGACCATGAAGTGTTTGTGATGATGCATCTGCTGGGGGGGAGAAACCATCCATGTGAGCATAGGTCAGCCACACCATCTGAGTCTAGCCAATGTGGACATGCCCAGTTATGCTCCAGTAGCAGCAGTACTTCCCCTGCTCCAACAGGGAGTGTGATTTCCATGCTCAGATGTGGCATACCATGGGGTCATGGTCCTGGGTGTTCCTGTGAAGGGAGCAACAGTCACATTCACGTAGTAGCACTGAATTTTACCTTGGCCATGGAGGTGCCAGTGCACAGCTAACACCTATCAAACATACCATGATGTAGAGCTAGCACTGAGCTTGGCTGTGTTCATGCACACTATCACACACCACTTTCACATGGAGGGCTGTAGAAACACACACATACACACACACACACACACACACACACACACACACACACACACACACACACACACACACACACACACACACACACACACACACACACACACACACACACACACAGTGCTTCCCAGTTCTTAATCACACACACCCAACAACCTTTGTTGTCAGCCTAGCCCCCTCAAAAAACACCCTTTGCAAGTGATGACAACTGTGCTATATCCCTGATTTCTCTCTTTTGGATTCATGGAAACTAAAGCTTTATGTCTGATGCCCATGGTGCTTAGCTACATTATTGCTTAGTATATCAATGTTTGTGTTGTTTAAATGATAATTGCACCTGTGAATTATTTTTGCCTCGCAAAATTGTACAGTGGATAGCATCATCATTTCACTATTTTATAGTGTATTCTCTTGTACGGGTTGTGAAGTCATCAACTGCAATGTGTCTCATTACTTTCTAACTGTTTTCTTTAATGTTTATCCAGTGCAAACATATGCTGCACATCATGAGTCAGGCAATCCCACTCAGATCTCTGGATTGCATGACTACATTATAGTATAATCTCATGAGTACAGTACAGTATTATGCTCTCTGTGGCATGTAGCTCACCAGAAGCATGCAGCTGCACAAACCCTGCAGGGCTTTCTCATCAAGCTAACACAATGCTATTATGTATTTGTACAGATTAAAACATAAGTCACTTTAATCTGTCTTGTATCACATCACATGATGTTGGCCTGACATCCAAGCCACTGTCTGTTCATGCTCTGGTGAGATACATGCATATACAATACTCTGATATAGCCGATGACATCAGCATTGTCTGTTGAACATATGGGAATAACAGTGTCCCACCTGCTGATATAAAATGTTGTCTGTAATATCAGGTTTCAGCTGAGTCCCACACACACACACAGTTAACTGCAGTGAAAATCGAACTCTTAACTATCTAAGTACACACACTATGCATCACTGAATATAACACATGCACCATGGCACAAATCTGAGTTGCATTTTGTCAGACAACGCTTTATAGCTGATGACATCAGCAGTGTCTGTTGAGGACAAGATATGTGTCCCATCTGCTGGTGTAAAATGCTATCTGCAATATCAAGTTATAGCTCACTCACACAAAGTTGACTGCAATGAGATTAGAACCCTTATCTATCTAAGTAGATAGACTGCAGCATATAGTACTTAACACATGCACTACAGCACAAGTCTGACGTATATAGATGTAGATGACATCAGTAGGTCCTGTGAGAGACCACAGCTTGGGAGTCTGGTATGGAATGAATGTGTAAAGATGAGCAGCTATAAAAAAAAATGGCCAGCCCTGCTATCGGAGATGTAACTGTAGGATACCACTTATACTCTGCTGTCTTAAGTCACACACATCCAGTTGACTGCTGTGATATTAGAACCCCTACTTATCGGAGTAGACAGACTACAGAACACAGTACTTAATGCACACACCACAACACAAGTCTGTTTAGTGCAGGTGTGCAGATCTACTTATAGTAGATGACATCAGCATGCCCTGTTAGGAAGAACAGCTTGGGAGGCCTGCATAGGCACACAGAGCCATAACATCATATAAGACTAATAGCCTAATAGCACTAGGCTGCTTAGAAGCCTAGATGTATAACAGCACAAGTACCTTTACTGAGCATATTTGGATGTTTGAGTTTAGCAGAGCAGGGTTATGAGCACCATCAATTGGCATTGTCCATGACGGAGCACACAACATTATAAATTGCACTTTATCATGTAGTCAGTATATGTGTGGAAAAAATAAACTAAGACCCCAGGATTGTAATACTTGTGCATGTGTGGCCAACACATGAACTTAAATCAGACAGAATCATATATACATTTTTGTAGCACATCGAGCTATACCTCTCAACCTTTTATAGCAAGAAATTTGGACAAAGCTATACATATTGGGTTGAAAAAGACCAAACATAGGGACACATTTTACATACTGCTCTTACAAACTTATACAGTTGATAGAATAATATGTTTTGCATTAATGTGAATAGTCTGAAAGATAGCAGGTTTGAAATTTAAATGTCTGTCATTGTTTTCTGGCTTTGGTACTCAAGTATTTGCAAATTATTTGCCAGAAAGCCAATTTTTTTATGAGGAGCAGGACAAAAATGTAATGCAAAAATCAGAACATTCTACAAAAATCTAAACAGTTGAAAGATATGCATTGGGCAGCAGATTTGTGCTATGGTTAACTAAGTGTATCTGTTTGTGAGATACAGCTGTTTGCACATAGGTAAAGAGTCCACAAAGTTCACCTGCATTGATAATTTGTGACTATCACTCCACGCTGGGTTTTCATGCTGGCCAAAAGTATTTAGTGAATGTATCTGATTTCTATGTCTGCCTGTCTGCTTCCTAGGTGGTCCGGTTTCAGCAATGCCATGCTTCACTCAAGCCACATAAGCACAGCCAAACATGCAGTTATTTGTTTGCACTATGTGGTGTATCACGAAACCAGTGGAATAAAACAAAGAAAGGTAGAAAAACAAATGGAAAGGGAGATATACGTGAACTGAGCAAGAGCGAGGTATGACATGCACACTACAAATGATATTACATATCAAATATTTCTATATAGTTCAGGATTTGAACTCTCAGACCACTGCAGATTCAGGAAACAGGATGGCTGCCTTAGCCCTCTTTGCCACACAAACAGCTTTGCAGCAAAGAACTGAAGTCATTGTTCATATGCATCAGAATGTACACTGATATGATATCTTCAGCTGTGACCTGTACTTTTAACCCTTTTTATTATAGCTGAACATAGTGCACTTACTGATCAAACAACATGTTAGGATTCTGCTTGCAAATATGCAGTTTGTTTATTTTGTCTGTGTTTCTTTTTATTCATCAGTTATCTGACCAGTACTGTCAGACATTCAAGTGTGTAAGGCATTCAATTTCCTTAGCCTTAAAATGTGTGCAGATGTTAACGGTGCGTTATATGATATGCATTGCCAGCAAGTGAAGGCCAGGTTTGATGGCACAAACTGCCATATACTGTTCTTTTTTGGGGGGGGCATTGCTGAGTTACTGTTATGGCACAAGCAAGGCTACACTGCTCTTGGGGGAGTGTCATGTACTGTTATGTCACAAACAAGCATAGCCTGTTCTTTTGTGGGTAAGTAATGGCACAAACAAGGATATGATGCTCTTGTTACTCACCTTGCTCTGCTTCCTGACCATTGTTTAATCTTGGGAGGGGTTGTGAAGTAAGAAACTGCAATGTGTATCAATATTGTCTAACTTCTCTCTTTATGGATTTTCCAGTACAATGTTATGGCTCAAAAAAAAGGTCATGTATCAGTATACTTCAGATGTAGGACTGTGTGAATCTTTAAAACATGAGGCCTACTACTTACTAATGGACACATATGAGTAAAAAAAAGGTCTCTCTGCTGTCAGATGTTAAAGTATTTTTTTGCACAAATCCACATCACTATTTGCTTAATTACTGTTCCAACCTACTAAATACAAGGATGAGCCATAATATAATTCAAAAACTACACTCTAGGTTCAAGACTTACCTTACAAATGCAGCAGTGGGCACATTTGGAGTTCAGGGCTGACTCCGTCTGATGCAAGCAGTCCACAGCAGCCAGTACATGGAGAGGTACAGGTTGTGTGAGTTGCCTGTTATCAATTTTACTATTCATGTGAGATGGAGAAAGGTATTAGGCATGTAGGTGGTCAGTGAATGTACTTAGTGTTGTCTTTTAGCCAAGGCAAAGCCATACTGAGCATGCCTATGTCTGCCTGCAGGTGCAGCATGTGGTGGCTCCCCCTCTGAGCCCATCTCTGACTGTGGCTGTAATGACCTAGACATTTGGTGGGGGTGGGGGTGCCCCTTTCTTTAGCTGATCCTGTTGAATCTGTTTCTGCAAGATCTCATTGTGTAGTATAACACATACTGTGAAGACTTGTGCACATGTCTGTGGATTATACTGCAGGGCTTCACCAGGTGTATCTAAGCACTAGAACCATGACTTCAACATCCCAAACCCATGCTCTGTGATGTTTCTGGTTTGACTGTGTTCCTCATTATCACATTCTTCCATAGGTGTGTGTGCACTTGTGATGGGGGTTACCATCCACAGTTCCAGTGCATAGCCAGTATTCCGCAGTAAATGTCCCTGTGGGGTGTCCCGTCTGGCAAACATATGATATAGCTGTGGTGTGTGCCAGGTATGGGAGTCATGATAACTGCCAGGGTTGCGAGCACACACATTTAAGATTATTCCTTGCACATTGCACACAACTTGTCAGCTGATGGAGTGGTATCCCTTGCAGTTCATGTAGATTCTACTCTGCTTACCAGGTGTTGCCTTGATGTGTGTACATGAGTGCAATCTATGGTACCCTGTACTTCAGGGTAGTGTGCTATAGAGTAGAACTGTTGCATATTGCTAGCTCTCTCCTCAGAACTACTGGGAAATCATATGTGCTCACTGGCATGTATGAGCAGAGCATTAAGGAACTGGTGGGGGATCCTGGATGCTGATGCCTGTTACACACCCATCATATCCCGAGTTGTTCTTTGAAAAGTACCTGTAGCTAATAATTCTAAGGGCTACACATACCTTAGTTTATACTGGGATAGGTTTCCCTCATTTGGTTCTGGATCTGAGATGAGGGTGGTAGAGCTCACAGAGTTCCTGTAAGGTGGCCCTGTCCAGCCCGTAGCACTCTACAATCTCCACATCATGTAGTATCTGATAAGTTACCCTGGTCCTGAACACTCTTCTCCTTCTCAACCTAGGTCTATTGTCATCAGCAACAGCAGCATTGGCTTAAGCCTGTAGCATATACATATGTAGCAACACTGCAGCAGCCCCTAACATTTTAAAATTTCCTTTTGTGTACTCCAATGATATTGAAGTATTTATGAAAAACAAGAATGGAAGTTACATGGATGCTTTATAGCATGTTGAATAGCTGCACTGTGTTAGATTGGTTCATAAAAATGTAATTCACCTGTTTATACTGTAATTAGCTTCTATTACACACACCTGCTTCTTGCTCATCAGTGCGCTGGAAAGGCACAAGTCTGAGTATTGTACCATTTTGCAATTTCAGATTCATTATTTGCTGGACCCCTTTTGTAGTTACTTTCTATTAGTCTGCAACTTTTATGTAACCTTACCTCCTTTATACAAAACAAGCACTGTGAGAAAATAGCTATTGCAATTCTTCAGTATTTATTTATTTATTTATTCATCTTTTGTTGACCAGGTTAATCCCACTGAACTACTTTTTATAGGGGAAATCCAAGGTTGTATTTATGCTATTAGAGAAAATTTGACCAGGGCATCAGGGACCTTCTCTTACTAGTTGCTGTTGCAAATGGGACCAATTTTGCAGGATGACTTCCTGTTTTCATTCAAGGTGCAGAGGTGGCACAGAGAAGCAGGGAGGCAGATGGAGAGAGAGAAGGAGATAATGAAGTGGTGAGAGAAGTTTTGGAGAATGCTAATAGTTGGACGAGAGAATGTGTGCAGGATTCTGAGTAGATGTTTCAAAAAATCTGTTGATGGCAATGAGTTGGCAATTAGTGGATATATTATTACAACCCTCTGGTTGGGAGAGATGCAGGATTATTCACTTAAAGAAATGATGATGAAGGGTGAGCCAGAAAATCAAGGAGACATTTCCTGGGGGAGGGGGGGCATTACGGAGAAAATGCAAAAGGAGGATGTAGAGAAAATCCTGAAGAATACTGGTGAGATGAAAGGAAAACACATGTGGGGAATATAAAAGAAGGCAAAAAGAGAGTAGCAGAAAAGAAGGCAGAAGAAAGAGAAAAATGGAAGTATGCGGTAAGCATTCAGAGTAAAGAAGACAAAGAAATGGACAAGTATGAACTGTGAGACATTTTAATAGCTCTTTTGGTTGTAAAAGTCCAAGAGGTAAGAGCACTTATTCTTATTAACAAAAAGACTTGCAGGGGGATTCAATAAAGCTTACACAATAATTTTTACCATGTGCATGTCGTACAGTGATGCACACACAGGCACAAAACATTTTAGATTCACTAAATTCTGCATTAGCGCCGCACACTCATGCACAAATACAGAATGTTCATGTTGTGCAAATTGCAGCTTAAGTAGCTGAATTTTATGCTGATGAAGCAAATTAACACAGTGGAGCAATTCAACAATGTCTAAAGCAACCATGGAGACTCCATGTTTGTGTTGGCCATGTATTCCAAAGTGTTTCTTATAGAGCCACAGAAAAGAGTCTACATGGAAACAAGAGCAAGCAAAAGCTCTTATATTTGTATAAAACTGCCTTTAACATGTAAAATCACACATATTCTGACCTAATTACACAGGTAAGATGTTAGAAAATCAGTGTAACAATCATAATAACGTCATTTTAAGTGCCTGCACACAAAAACAGCTTCCCTCACCCACGCACAAATGAAGAATATACTTGTAGGTAATGCAGGTTGCTAAAATGTAAAACCTCCATGAAACAGTGTATTATTCTATAATGTAAGCCTATGCAGGATGTAGCTGATGGATTACAGTATTCCTCTATTACAACATCGGGCTCCTGTGCAGGTTCCCTGCCTACATGGTTACTAACCATGTAGATTCCAAGCTATCAGTATGGTGAAGATGTAAATAAGGTCAAAATGCATTAGAATTGTTGAATTTCAAAAAAGAGCAACCATTTAGGGATGTTCACTTCATGCTGGCACTTCCACAGTGTTCATATTGAATGCATGGCAGCAGTGAATGCTGACAGCAGAGGGGGAGGGGGTGTCAGATTACAATTACAGAGATGAACATGTAGGGCTGTGAAGGGTGAAAGGTCATGCAAGCAGTGCACAGTTCCCAAGTTCTATGTCATCCTCATTATTTATTTGTTAAAATGTGAGGTTTCTGCCTGGGTTACTTTTTTTTTTTTACTTTTGCCATTGTTTGTGTGATACAGCACTTAGCACAACCACAAGAAACAGAGGAATGAATGTCAGGTTTCTCTGTGTAGTTATGCAACTATTTCTGTGGCAGCACATGTATGTGTTAGAGTTGGAATATAGATGATCCTGGTTTTGACTACAGGGTGCACACCCTCTCCTTCATGTTTTATGGTCCATGTTTGTGCGATATCCCAAGAACAAAGAAAATACCAATTTTGCCTGTGCTTACCTTATTTATGTGAAGGTGTGCAAAATTGCACATAACGTACTAATGAGCAAGTAATAAGTATTTTAATAGATGCTATTTATAGTATCAACAGGTGAAGTACATATTAATCAACTAATACAACATGGTGGAGCTATTCAACAATGCATCCGTGTAGCCTCCACCTTGTTTTTTCCATTAACCTTTAATATCATTAGAGCAGAGGCAATGAAAGCATAAATGACACAATGCTAGGTACTGCTGCAGCTATTCTACCACTGTATGTGCTAGAGGCTAAAGCCAATGCTTCTGCTGCTGCTGGCAATAGGTCTAGGCTGAGAAGGACAAGATGGTTCAGGCCCAGGGTAATTTTTCAGGTGCTAAATGAGCTGGAGATTGTAGAGAGCTACAGGGTGGACAGGCGCATCTTACAAGAACTCTGTGAACTGGTACCTTTCAAACACCGGTACCAAAAACAAACACACCAACCGGATGAAGGTTACCTCAATCCAAAAAGCCAAATGACATGAAAAAACAGATAAGACAACCAACCACAGCTAAGGTATATCCGTTTAATGAGAGTGGTAAACACTTTCATGTAGGAACTCTGCACTTCTTTAGACCAAGTAAAACACCGAAAACAATTACCATTTAAATAATGCAAACCATAAACACCCAATTAAAAACACACAGTTAAAAACAATTAACCTCAATGGACAAGCACATGAGCCTTCAGCACTGGCTTTAAAGGTATATAGTCATTCAAGCCTGTGGATCTGTGTACAGAAAAATTAATAATCCATTTAGTCTCCGTTAACTCTGACTTGTTATTAATATTACTACCTCTCATGTCTGTCTGAATCAACTGAAGTACAGAAAAACTAAAACTATGTCCCTAAATTTCCTGTAGTAGGTGGGTCCTTATTACAAATATAACCCATATGTTCCAAAATATGCTCCTTAAAAGGGTGAATGGTCTTCCCAATATAAAAACATGAACAATCTGTGCACCGGGACAAATATACCAAGTAAGAACTAGTGTAATCAGCATAGAAGTTAGGAATAAATTTAACGCCAGTAGTAGGATGAAAAAAACCTTTTCTTCTGAAATATACCTACATGGTCTACAAACCCTACTTGGATATGTACCCATCCTAACCAATGGACAAACAGAATTATTCCTATGGTAACCATAGCAAAGTTGTCTCTTCAGTGGTTTTCTATTCTTAAAATTAAATGTAGGGTAAGGGCCAACTACAGTATCTCCCTGATATCATCATCAGCCAATAATAGTGGCCAATATTTATGAGCAATACTACATATCTGATCAACATCACTAATATAAGAATATAAGTCAAAACAACCCTATTCCTATTAGGAATACCAACTCTCTTAGATCTATAGCACATCTATCTGAATGAAAAGGTTTAGCCCTATCATCTTGTGCAGTCATCAGATCACCCATAGACGACATAACTTCTTCATTAGGATAACCTCTAACTCTAATGTCATCATGTAGCTGGTTTAGGGCTTAGAGCCACAGGCTTGAATGGCTATATACCTTTAAAGCCAGTGATGAAGGCTCATATGCTTGCTCATCGAGGTTAATTCTTTTTAACTGTGTGTTTTTAATTAGGTGCTTATGGTTTGCATTATTTAAATGGTAATTGTTATCAGTGTTTTACTTGGTCTGAAGAAGTGCAGAGTTCCTGCATGGAAGCACTTAGCACTATGATTAAAAGGAAGTACATTAGCTGTGTTTGGCTGCCTTATCTTTTTTTTTTTTTTCGTATTATTTGGCTTTTTGGATTAAGGCAACCTTCATCCACGTGGTTTGTTTGCTTTCGGTACCTATTATATATTTGAACTTAACTGATTGGAACATGGCTGAAGCTATGGATACTGAACTTGGTTACAGTCCAGGCAAAAGGACCGGTTAATGGGCTTATTTACTGCATTGGATAATCCGTTACTTAGATTTAAATTGTCTGATGATGTTACAGTGAGCAATGATTGCCCTTCTGGCTTGGAAGGTCTTGTTTCATCACTTAAATTGGTGGAGAGTAACTTATTTAAAGTTAAAAAACTTCAGTGGCAAAGGTTGTATATGGAGATGTGTTACCATCATAGAGTGGTTCCTAGAAGGCTTGATGTGCTTAAAATGCCAACTTACAGTGAGACCTATCCCAAACTGCTGTGGAGATGGCAAGTGCTTACTTTTGAGCAACTGCTTATTGCGTTTTTTAAACTGATCAAGCTTGAACTTTTATCTGAAATTGAGCATCAATTGAGTGAATGAAAAACTAGATTTGCTGGTGACGTTCTTGAATGTGGCTTGGAGGATGTGTATAACACTGTATTTCTGTATGAAACTATATTAAAGAAACAGAAGTTAAGCAAAATGCAAAGGGATTACTGTGATTTTAAAAAGGGACATATTTTTGTATGGTTGCATGAAGTGAGTAATACTGGTGCTTCTGGTAATATGCATGAAGAGGAGATTATCATTGGTAATAACCCCTCCCCTGATGTGGCTTTCTCTGTTGATTCCTGTTCATCCAATGGCCCTGCAGCTCCTGCCACTATTAATACATCATTGCTATTGAAAGGCCCACTGAGTGGCATAAGGATTTGGAGGTACATCATAACCAATATTAGCTCACTCCACTTTACTACCCCTTTTCCAATACTACCAACACAATACTTCTACTATCCCTCTTTCCAGCACTACTTCCTTGCATCTTTTTAAACTCTATACACTGTACAAATTGTTTGCCTACATTTTCTCCCCGGGCCTACACTAAAAATGGGTCTCTGATCCAGTGGATTTTCCAAATAAATAAATGTCAATAAATAAATAAATCAAGTGTTTAGACATGCCCATGGAGGGGTGGTCTTGGAGTCAAGGCAGAAAATGGAAGAACACATCGTCGGATCGCAGAAGGAAGGTAGTGATAGTGTTGATGGATGCAGTGAGATCTTAGTTGTTAATCTTTCATCTGTAGCCTTAACACAGGTGCAGAATCAACTTTTAAATAAAGGACTGTCCTCTATACCTGTGAATTCTTCAGTTTTCAGTGATGTTTTCAAGAAATGTAATGTTGAGTAAACATCCTGATTCAAGTGGCACCAGACAGGTTCATCCTGCAAATTATAAGAGAGCTAGCACTTTTTCTCCTAGTTTGACTGGTTTTCTGGAGTCATTTCTTAAGTTGTTTGAGTTGGATTTGCAAGATTCTACTGGGTTTAAGTTTTCCAAGAAGTTTTATAATTTAATGCTGGATCAGAGGCAAGTACTTAATTAACTGAAATGTAATAATTCTATACAGGTCCACCCAGTGGATAAAGGAGGAGCAGTTGTTATTTTAGAGTGCATTATGTTGATAGCATGGTTGAAATGCTTAATGAAGAATCTACTTTTTTTAGTTGTTACATGTTTAGAAGTTGATAAAATGATTCTGTGAGTATATAATGACTTATACAATGCTTTAATGTGTAGAATGTATGATTATGAGCTGTACACATATTTTGTTGTTGAGTTTCCTCTAATACCTTGTATTCATTGCCTTCCCAAAATTCACAAATGTATGCACAAACCTCCTTTTAGACCAATAGTTTTTGGTAAAGGTTGGTTAACAGAGCCTTTATCTATTTTTGTACAGAGTAAACTTGGACCGGTGGTTGAAAAAGTTCCATCTGTAATTAGAGATATGAACATTTTCTTGGAGCTTTATATGAAACAGTGGGTCACAATGATGTTTCCAGATTTTTGTTTGTTAATTTTGATGTGTCTGCATTATTTACTGTTATACCTAATGCAGAGGGTGCTGATATGATTAGGTTAATTTTGTTGAAATACAGTTCTTATTCTTCTGATATGCTTATTTTAATTTATTTTATTAGAGTTAATTCTTGAGAATAATGTTTTCATTTTTGATGATTATTTATATTGGCAAAAGGTAGGCTTATCTATGGGCAATGCATGTGCCAGTAGGTACGCCAATCTTGTCATGGTGCACTAGAAAGAAAAGTTTGTACTTGGTTCACATAGGTAAGCTTTGTGAATCAAATTTTATAAGAGGTTTGTGGATGACATTTTTCTTTTATGGGATGGCTCGGTTTTTTGAATTGGATGATTTTATATCTCATCTGAGTAAAACTACTTCTTTTCTTAAGTTTACTAATCATATGTCTTTTGATAAGGTTGATTTTTTAGATGTACAGATTGGTCAAGACACCCTTAGGGTCTATAGATACTAAGTTTTTTTTAGAAATCTTGTCATAGGACTAATCTTTTGCAAAGAACCAGTATGCATCCCAGCCACATTTTTCATAATGTGGTTAAGGGTCAAGCATATAGGGTTTCTAGGTTACATACCAATTGATGAGTCATTTCAACAAGCCCAAAGCCAGCTACATGATAACTTTAGAATTAGAGGGTATCTTAATGAAGAAGTTATGTCATCTATGGGTGATCTGATGACTGCACGAGATGATAGGGCTAAACCTTTTCATTCAGATAGATGTGCTATAAGATCTATGAGAGTTGGTATTCCTAGTAGGAATAAGGTTGTTTAGACATATACTAGTGATGTTGATTAGATATGTAGGGTTTGAATTAAAATTACATCACTTCCTGTTGAGAACCTCATGATTAAAACCCCACAAGTACAAGTAAAGCATCCCTTGTTCTTAGTGAAAATCCCAGGTTGGGGGTTAACTTTGTAATGAGGTTTTAGGTTTTACCCTCTTCTGAAAACAAACTTTGAACAATTTTCCATTTTCCAGATAGATATAGATCGCTAACCTGTCTTGCTCTCTCTTTTTCAATCTCAAGAATAATATCATCCAAAAGTGACTCAGGATATCCTCTGCTGAAAATGGTTCTTTGAGAAATTGAACCTCTTTTGAAATCTGCTTATATAAGTGTGCAGGGGTGAAGTGGAGCATTGAATTACAGTAGGTAACTTTCCGAAAAACTGAGGACAAGTATAAAAGACCAAAAGAATGCAGATAGGTAGGAATTTCTTTTTATATTTTGACAGTATATCATCAATTAACTTGGCTGATGGATATGTCATAGACAGCCTACAACATGACTGGCACTTTGGGTGAGAAAGTAACTGTAAAGTGTAAAGGTCAATGATTGGTTGAGAGGAAGAGAAGAGATCTCTCAAATAACCTCATTTATATATGCCAAGTCCATTTCATTGAGAGAGAGAGGAAGCGGGTATGCAGAGAGAAAAAAAAAACATCTTCTTCTCTATATTATACATATTGTTTTCAAAACTACTAGTCCTCCCAATGACTGAGGGATCCACCTCTCCTCAAGTGCCTCAAGTCAATTTCACAGAGATAGAGATAGATTCAAAGTCGCGTAGTAATGCATGATTGAAGATGAGATCGAAAAGAAGTTTTTAAGTAGAAAGAATTACATGGGTCGTTGTTATTAAAAGCAGGTTCAGGTTCAATTTTCTCACAAAACATTTCAGGTCGATGATGGTTTGAGTTAAAAAAAAGGCGGCGAAAAGGTGTTCTGTGTTCCCTCTAGCCAATAATTCAATAATCTGGTTGTAATTGTTTTAAGAGTAGTTATAAAAAAATCCTTTGAGAATAGTTGAGATTAGTGAGTGGGCCAGTCGCCCCCCTCCCTTGTTAGCGGCTTTGACACAGAGACTGGACCTCATACGGGATCTGGTAATGAAGGGACTGGCGCACTAATGGCAAAATCCTGACACTGTCAGGTTCAGGACTAATCGAATCCTATATACAGCAGCAGAATCTGGCAACCAAAGGCTTATAGGAGTTCCTGTAATGTCGAATGATATTTAACACAGCATCGATGGTTTTAAAAATTAATAAAATTAAAAAATAGAGAATTAATAAAACAAAATACAGAGCAGCAGCCAGCCAAACTACCATCCCAATAAAACTACACACTGCAGCCGATTTAACACTGGGTCAGAAACACTGACAGACAGTGAGGACAGTAATGACAGCAATGGGATGGATGACATGGAAGAATCATGCAAAACTGGGGACACTTTATCAAAGTGAACCCATAGGAAAAAATAGAATAAAAAAAACAACAACAAAAGAAAAAAAAAAACAAAACAAATGACAGAGCAGACTTTCAAAGGAATAATATAATTTGTATAGCGGTGACAACCGTTTTTTTTTTTTTAGGACCTTTTCAGC
The DNA here is from genome assembly GCF_019279795.1 of Protopterus annectens. NCBI lineage: Eukaryota > Metazoa > Chordata > Ceratodontiformes > Protopteridae > Protopterus > Protopterus annectens. The sequence goes on along the minus strand of NC_056729.1, from coordinate 754,910,255 downwards.
TCGGACAGACCTTTTCCAACAAGATCAACAACAACTGAGTGACACTTGACTGGAACTTAAGACCTACAAGACCTACCTTGATGAAACATGAAACTGGCCCACTACTCTCACTAAATCTCAAGGGGATTTTTAAAACTTATAACTTCTCCCAAATTGACTTACAACCATTATTTTATTTATTGGGAGAGGAACACCTTTTTCCCTGTACACCTTTTTTAATTTTACTTCAACCATCATCAACATCATCTGAAATGTTGAGAATTGATTGAACCTGAACTTTAATATTTTTAATACCATGTTAATTCTTCTACTCTAAAACTTTCTTTTCATCTCATCTTCAATCCATCGTTATGCAGGGCTACACACCTTTGAATCTATCTGTGAAATTGACTTGAGATCCACTATTAAGCCTGATAAGGTAGAGGAGGCCTAGTAGTTTTGAAAACAATATGTATATAGCTGCATACTCCTTTCCTCTCTCAATGAAATGAACTTGGCATACTCAGCAATCATTGATTTGGACCTTACAGTTTCAGAGACATCACCTTCCCAAGTGCCAGTCATGTTTGATTCGAATACACAAAAACAAAATAAATCCCTCCCATGAGGGCCTTGGGACGGTGGTAGGCTGTCTATGACATATCCATCAGCCAAGTTAATTGACGGTCTTTTAAACATCATCAGTATGATTTTTTGACCGATTCCAACAACTTTTTACATCAAGAAGCTAGAATGGTTAGAGCTGAAAAATTACTTCGAACTGAGGCTACTTTCGAAAAAATAGAATTGTCACTGAGTTATTGGACCTTGTTTTAAGTTCCAATTTCTTCATCATTCCAAAAAAGATACACGATTATATACAGCTATTTAGATGACATCTTCATCCTCTTTAATGGTGATTCCCCACGAGGCTACCACCTTGTTGAGCACATGATCAGTTTTTGGAAAGTGACCTACTGTAAATCAAATGCTCCACTTCACCCAGCCTGCACCCTTATAAAGCAGAGCGTGGAATAGTAAAAAGGCCAGCTAACGGGCTGCACGGATGTGCAACACATCTGAATCATTTCAAAAGAGGTTCAATTTCTCAAGAACCAGTTTGAGACTGGTAAGAAGAAGCAACAGGTTATTTAACCCCCTACTACTACTATCCAATCCAAGACTTGGCCACATTTGCATCTGAATTTTGAGTGTAATTCTTTCTACCTCCCCTACGATGTAGATTGTTCTGCTTCTTACTGTGTCACCTTTCCAGAGAAAAGTAACTTTACTACCAGTTTCATAACTACTTTCAATAATGACTCCAAGAAAGTTACTGATATTATTTGGAAAAATATATTTTATAAGCAGCGATCTATATCTATCTGAAAATTGCGGCAGTTCCAAAGTTCAAGGAGCTGTTACAAAGCAACCCCTTGAACATGGATTTCACTAGGAACAAGGGATGCTTTACTTGTGGGCTTGTAATTATTGTAATGTGATCAAATGGGCATTGACCATTAATTAAAATAGGCCCTACCCCCCATGTCTATTAGAATTAAAAGAACTTCAATGGCAAAAACTCTCCAATGTTTAATAACCCAGGGTAAAAAATATTATGGGAGGCCCTACCCCCCAAGTATTAGGAATTAAAAGAACTTCAATGGCAAATAACACTCAATGCATTAATAAACCAGGGTTGAATGAGAACATCTCTTTCTCATCTAGTAATGTTTTTGTGAGCGTGTTTGCATTTAGATTTTCAACAGGAAGTGATGTACTTCTCACACTTCCTCTAAAACTTTTAAAAAGTTTTGTTTTAAGAGTTTTTGTAAAATGGTATTTTATTAAACTAACTTGTTGTCATGAGGTTCTCAACAGGAAGTGATGTAATTTTAACACTTCCTCTAAACCTTTCAAACCTCTTCACATTTAGACTGCTACCTTTCTGCATTTTTGTTTTCATTTTGGTTTGTTTTTTGCTTCTTCAGTATTTGTTTGATTAGATATGTAGTATTGTTCATGAAAACTGGCCACTATTATTGGCTGATATCAGGGAGATAGTTGGCCCTTGCCCTAAATTTAATTTTAAGAATAGTAAATCACTAAATATTCCACTTTACTATGGTCACCATAGGACCAGTTCTGTTTGTTCATTGGTTAGGAATGGGTACATATCCATGCAGGGTTTGTAGAGCGTGTAGGTATATTTCAGAAGAAAAAGGTTTTGTTCATCCTTCTACTGGCTTTAAATTTATTCCTAACTTCTATGCTGATTGCACTAATTCTTACTTGGTATATTTGGACCAGTGCAAAGATATTCATGTTTTTATACTGGGAAGACCATTCACCCTTTTAAGGAGCATATTTTGAAATAAAGGACCCTACTAGTGCACTTTAGAAACACGTGCAGGAATGTAATGAACATAGTTTTAGTTTTTCTGTACTTCAGTAGATTCCTATAGACATGAGAGGTGGCGATATTAATAACAAGTTAGTGCTGACTGAGACTAAAAGGATTATTAATTTTTCTGCACACAGCGCAACAGGCTTGCATGGCTATATACCTTTAAAGCCAGTGCTGAAGGCTTGTGTGCTTGATCTTTGAGATTAATTGCTTTTAACTGTGTGTTTTTAATTGGGTGTTTATGGTATACATTATTTAAATGGTAATTGTTATCAGTGTTTTACTCGGTCTATAGAAGTGCAGAGTTCCTGCACAAAAGCGCTTACCACTCTCATTAAATGGATGTACCTTAGCTGTGTTTGGCTGCCTTATCTGTGTTTTTTTTTTCTGTGTTACCTTTCAAAGACCAATTGGGGACATGAAGGGTGTGTCACAGTCATCAGCCTCTAGGAACCTTTCCCAATTTCTGCATGCTATGCTCATACATGCCAGTGAGCATATATATTTTCCTCTGTACTTCTGAAGTGAGAGCCAGCAATATAGGTTCATAGGTTCATAGGTAGGTACTAAGCTATAGGCCCTGGGGCCTATACAAGCCCAGCCAAAAAGGTACCCTGGCTTTTGCCACCCAAAAAAAAATATTTTGCTGTGCCACTGCTGAGCAGAGCCACAGAGGTGATCCCCAGGGTGAATTTCCTATTTCCCATCCAATTATCAAGATTTTTCTTGAAGAGTGCTAATGAGGAGCTTTGTTTGATATAGATAGGTAATTTATTCCAGAGTATGGGAAGTCTTTGGGACAGGAGTCTATCCCTCCGGCATCTTCTGTTTAATGTGGTGACAATGTTTAGGTCCCTAGAGCATGTAGCTCAGAGGGATTGGGATTTCTTTAAGTGAAGCATGTTCAACAGCTCTGGGTTTGACATAGCTTTGTATGTTAGGCAGAGATCACCTCTGAGTAGGCGATATGCGACTGAGTAAAGCTGGAGTTTTTTGAGACAGTCTGCTTAGGGCATCTGTTTGAGGCCGGTAATCTTCTTTGTGAGGTATTTCTGCGGCCTTCCCAGTTGTTGTAGATGTCTTGTGAGGTACATACCAAAAGTGGCATTGTACTCTATAAGGGGTCTAATGAGTGATGAGTAGAGGGGAACAATAACCTCTTTTTTCTGGATGAGAAACTTTTGTGACAAGGTGTGCCACGTAGAAGGATTTCCTGACTACTGTAGCGATGTGATTATCAAAGGAGAGACTACTGTCCACCTGTGTCCCAAGGTCTCTTATCACACTTTCAGTGTTAAGTATACTACCGCCTATGTTGTAGTTCATGGGTACAGAGTTTTTACCAAAGGGGATGACAATGCACATTTTGGCATTGAGCTTGAGGCCATGGCTTTGACACCAGGCATCTGTCTCAGTGAGGCCCTTTTGTAGGATGTCCACATTGTTAGGAGTTTCGATTATGGCTCCTAGTTTGCAGTCAGCCTGTACTTCAGAGAAGTAGATACCAAACAGGAGAGGACCCAGGACTGAACCCTGTGGTACTCCACTTGCCACTGATCTGGTCAGATTTGGAGTCTGCTACTTTCACAGTGTGGGTTCTGTCAGTGAGCCAGTTGGCAACCCATCTTGTGACATATGGATTTATACCTAGTTTAGTGAGTTTATCTATAATTCCAGAGTGGGGGATGGTGTCAAAAGCCTTGGCAAGATCTAGATAGGCTGTGTGAACCACCTTACCCTTGTCTACGGCTTTGGTGACTACTTCAAAGAAGTCTATCAGGTTTAGGAGACATGGTCTGCCTTTTACAAACCCGAGCTGGGTGGGATCCAGAGTTTGGAGATTATCAATATCTTTGTTTATAAGTTCCATGATGATATGTTCCATGGCCTTGCAGACCAGGCTTGTCAGGCTAATGGGGCGGTAGTTCCTGGGGTCCGAGGAGGCTCCCCCCTTGTGGAGTGGCTTAACCGTTGCTGTGCACCATTCAGCAGACACAAAGCCTGAGGTGAGGCTATGATTGAACATGGTACTTAGGTGGGATGCCAGTTCGCTCTGTAGTTTGTGTAGAATGCAGCCTGGGATGTTGTCTGGTCCCATGGATGCTGTGTTCTTGGCTTTGGAGAGTGTGGTTTTTACCTGTGCAGCCATGATTACAGGAACTTTGCATTCTTCCAATATAGAGATAAGCTCTTTAGGGGGTGAGAGGGGGGTAAAGTTAGCACTGAACCTATCTGCCAGGATGTTGGCAATATCAGTTGGGTCTGTATATTTAGTGCCATTGTGCTGTAACTCAAAGCAGATCTGAGTGTTGCCATTGAGATTCTTGACATAGCTATAGAATGCTTTGTGGTTGTCTTTAGAATCAGTGGCGCTCTAGTTGGAACTGTTTTACCATGTAGCACACTACCCTGAAGTACTGGGTACCATAGTTTGTACTCATGTACATATTAAGGAGTCAGCTGGTGAGTAGAGTCAAATGTACATTAATCGCAAGGGATATCACTCCATCAACTGCCAAGTCATGTGTAAAGCCCAAGGAATTATCTTGATTGTGTGTGCTGGCAACGCTGCCAGATATCATGCCTCCCATATTTGGAAAACATCACAGTTGTACCAGATGTTTGCTGGGGGGGAATCCCACATGGGCATTTACTGGGGGATGTTGGCTATCCCTTTGAACCGTGGATAATCAGAAGAGCACACACACACACACACACACACACACACACACACACACACACACACACACACACACACACACATGGTTCTGGTGTCTAGATATATCCAGTGGAGCTCTGCAGTATAATCCACAAACATATACACAAATTTTCACAGTATCTGCTATGCTCCACAATCTGATCCTGCAGAAACAGCTGCAGCAGGATCAGTAAGGGGAAGGGACACACATCCCCCACCATCGCCTAGGTCACCACAACCCCAGTCAGCAGAGGGTGCAGAGGAATAATCCCCAGCTGCTGTCCTTGTAGGTATATATAGGCATGCTCAGTATGCCTTTGCTTTAGCTAAGAACATTCACTGACCACCTAGGAACCTAATACCTTTCTCCTACTTACATACATATAGTAAAATTGATGCCAGGCAACTCACACAACCTTTACCTTCCCAAGAATTGGCTGTGTACTGCTTGCATAAGACAGAGTCACCCCTGAATTAAGGTGTGTCAACAGCTGCATTTGTAACGTAGGTCCTGAACCTAGAATGTATTCTTTAGTAATATTATGGCATATCCTTGTATGTCCTAACTTGGTACAGTAAGCAAGTAAATAATGGTGGATTTGTACAGAAATAATGTAACATGTGACACCAGGCACTTATTTTACTTATATTTGTCCATTAGTAATTAGTAGGCCTCAGGTATGAAAGATTAACACAGTCATACCTCTGAAGAATTCTGATGTTTCCTGCATGGCCTCAGTTTAGCACCATACCTTTGTACCAGTAAATCATTAAAGACAGAAGTTAGAAAGTGATGATACAAATTGCAGTTTCAGACTTCAGACTTGTTTGTGACATAACAGTAACTGAGCTTTGTCCCCTCCACCAAAAACAAGCATGTACCCTTGTTCCTGCCAAAACAGTATATGTGTGTGTTTGTGCCATCCAACCTAAGCTTCATTTGTTGGCAACTGTGTATCACATTATTCCCAGTTAATATCCTCTCACATGTTAAGGCCAGTGATTTAGAATGGCTTATAGACTGCATGTGTTAGATAACTGAAGAATGGTCAAGAAACACAGAAAGATAACACAGAGCTGTATATCTGTACACATAACTATGACAGGTTGTGTGATCACTTACTGCTCTATGTCCAACTATAGTAAAGAGAATTAAATGCACAAATCACAGTGACTGGTTTGATAGCAGTGTACATTCTGATACAATTGGTTGTGTCAAAAGAATGACTTTTCGTTTTGTTGTTGCAAAGCTGTTTGTGCAGCAAAGAGGATTAAGGCATCCCTCCTGTTTTCTGAAGCTGTATTACTGTGTGGGTTCAAATCCTGACATATGTAGAGATTTGTGGTGTATACTCTCAAGCTTTACTGTGCTTTTACAGATTTTTGTGCATGTGTTCCTTAGTTTTAGTATCTTTTCCTATTTGTCTTCTTTTAATTCCAGTTTTGCACAATGTGCCACATCCTGAAAAAACATTTGGCTAAGATTATCTTAGCTGTGTGAAGTGCAGCATTGCAAAAACAGGAGAAATTCCGATTTCCTAGTAAGCAGACACCCAAAATTAGAAAATTGATGCATTCAATTAATGTTCTTAGCCATTGTGAAATGCCAGCTTGGAGTACAGAAGAGACTGGGGTATAGTAGCAAACATTAGCTATGCACCTCACATTTGTGCATTGCTTTCCTGTGCACCAACAGCCCTATCTCACATGAGTGCACACTTTGTTAACCAGCATGCAAATGCAATGCTCACTGAGCTATGGAATATATATAATATTTTATTATTGGTATTTATTGCCTAGTTCTTTTGTATGACAAAACTACATGTGGAAACATTGCAAACTATATAACTATATGTCATATATTTACAATACATCCATTTGTTTCACCCCAAACAAGAACTACAACCCTGGTGTTTCATTACTTTTTCCACCCATATAGCAACCACAATACAAAGTGCTATACATAATGTTGTGCGCTCACTCATGGACAGGGACACTTGGTGCTCACAGCCTTGTTCTACTAAATTGAAATGCACAACTATGCTCAGTAATGGTACTTGTGTTGTTACACAGCTAGGCTTCCAAACAGCCTACTGCTATTAGGCTACTAGCCTCAGATGACACTGTAAAGCAATGTATTTGTGCAGGCCTCTCACACTCTTGTCTCCCACATGGCCTATCGCTGTCACCTGCTATAAGTTCACCTGCAGTCCTTTTAAAACCTGACTTGTGCTGTGGCATGTACATTAAGTACTGTGTTCTATAGCCTGTGTCCTTAGATAGGGCTTCTATCTTCACTGAGTCAACTGTGTGTGTGTGCATGTGTGTGTGTGTGTGTGTGTGTGTGTGTGTGTGTGTGTGTGTGTGTGTGTGCGTGTGTGCGTGTGCGTGTGTGCATGTGTGTGTGTGTGTATGTGTGTGTGTCTACAGAGAAGAGCAAAAGTATGTATCCCACAGTTACTTCTCCAAGGGCATGGCTTGTCACTTTTCTGAGACTTGCAAAAGCCCACACATCCATTTCATGCAGGCTTCCCAACCTCTTGTCTCCCACATGGCCTGCAATGTCATCTGCTATAAGTTCACCTGCAGTCCTGACAAAATCAGACTTGTGCCAGGGTGCATGCATTTAGTACTGTGTTCTATAGTGTGTGTACCTAGATAGGTAGCAGCTCTATTCTCCCTACAGTTAAATGGGGGGGTTGGTTTGTGTGTGTGTGTGTGTGTGTGTGTGTGTGTGTGTGTGTGTGTGTGTGTGTGTGTGTGTGTGTGTGTGTGTGTGTGAACTGTTTCTAGACTTTACAGTGAGCCTTTTTCAGCAACCTGTGGGACACTGTTTTCTTATCCTCAACAGAAACTGCTGATATTGCCATCTATAAAGTGTTGTCTGGCTCATTCCAAGTCAGACTTGAGACATGGAATTGTGTTAAGTACTTTGTCCTTTAGTATGTGTACTTAGGTAAGGGTTTTGTTCTCACTGCAGCCAAATGTGAGATTCAGTGTGTGTGTGTGTGAGTGTGTGTATGTGTGTGTGTGTGTGTGTGTGTGTGTGTGTGTGTGTGTGAGAGTTGTTGCTGGACTTTACAGTGAGCCTTTTACAGCAACCTGTGGGGCATTGTTATCCTGTCTTGGCGATACATACATCTGTCATTACAAAGTTATACAGTAAGCAAAAGAAGCTGCTGTCTGCAAATACAAAAGTGAGAACCCAAAATTGGAAGGCCACTCTCCTCAGTCCAAAGAAATAAGACAACTTGTGCAATTTCTCACCCAACCCTTTTTTCTCTTTTGTTTTTTCCTTTCCCCATACCACAGTGGGATAGGCTTATTCCACTGATCCACCTACCCCCACTCCACTGCCTATGGCACCAAGGCTCAACACATCTCAACCACAATCTGATAGACCCCTTGTGCTGCCCCTGTACTACCTGGCCCCTCAGATACTTCTGCCCCAAAGGACAAGCCTGTGGCTCCCACTGAGAGCAGTAGCAGAGGGGTGAATTTATCCTCCGAGAAAACATGTTGGAGATAGTGCTTAGGACTGTGTACCACACTGTGGGGGCATGCCTGCACCAAATGGAGACACTGCTCTCTATCATTGTACTGAATAACCCAAGGAGTTGCAGACATCAGATATTACAGCCATCAGAGCAGTGAGGTGACAGTGATGACATTCCATTGGGTGAGGACTCGATTCTCACTGTCACCCAGTTGAATGTTCATGAGTTTGCAAGGTCCACACCCTTACCCCAACAATAGTTTTCAACCACCTCTTGTGCTCTTCACCATCCATGTGCCTTGTCTTGTACGTCTTGTCTGTCAGCAATTGCTTCCTAACCTTGCCAAATTACCTGCCTCAGACATATCTGTGTCCCTTCCGATCAATTTTTCAGGGCACATTCTCAGTATACATCATATAAACTCAAACATCCAACTATGCTCATCTAGGACACACTCTACAACTGGGCTACTGGCTTCATATGAATATGAATGTATGTACCTATGCAGGTCTGTTGTCCCCACATGACCTGCTGATGTCATCTACCATAAGTTCATCTACTGCCATGTAGAAGTCAGAATTGTGCAGTGGTGTTTGTGTAAAGTACTGAGTTCTGTAGTCTGTGTACTGAGCTAGGGGTTCTGTTCTCACTGCATTCAACTGGGGAGAGGGGGTGTTGTTACTCAACAGAGTGGATGTGCTATCCTACAGTTACTTTTCCAAAGGCATGGCTTGCTAGTCTTTTCATACTTGCCGAAGTTTACACATCCATTTCATGCAAGCCTCCCAATCTCTTGTCTCCCACATGGCCTGCTGATGTCATCCACTATAAGTTCACCTGCAGACATGTAAAAGTCAGACATGTGCAGTGGTGTTTGCATATAGTATTGTGTTTTGTAGTGTGTGTATGTAGATAAGGGTTCTGTTCTCTCTGCAGTCAACTGTGTATGTCTAAGACAGATGTTACTTGACATTACTGAGCTCCTTTTACACTAGTATATGGGACCCTATCACCATATGCTCAACAGATAATGCTGATGTAATCAGCTATATCAGATTATTGCACATACAACCATCTCAACAGGTCAGGATCAGACACTGGCCTGGAACCCAGGAAATTGTCACTGTAGATTCAAAGAAAGTTACTACGTAGAGAATTGGTGACTAGTATGCTTTGGTGCATGTCTGGTGGGCTTAGGGGGTGAAGTTTGCAGGTTGGCAATATCCTTGGGGTCAGTATGAGTGGTACCATCCACTACTATTAGGCACATAGCAGGACCTTTACTTTTAGATTTCTGACTTAGCTAAAGAATGCCTCCTGATTATCTTTAGCTAGGGATGCTACTTTAGATTTGTAAGTGGCTTTAGAGGACTTTTCAAGATAGCTAATTTTCTTGTTCAAACTGTGGAGGATGTACTTCCACTGCTGAGTAGGCACCCTCCTGTTCTTAGACATTGCTTTCTTCCACTTGTTGTATAACCTATGTTATAACTTATGTTATATTATGTTATATTATGTTATAACTATAATGTATGTATGCTTGATACACAGCAGGGTAAACTGTTTTCTGTGACAAACTTGTTTTGATCCATTCATGTTCAGCAGACTCTCTACATAGGTATAGGTGTTTATACAGCCCATGTGTGTACACCTCTGTATATGTCATTATTAACAATGGTAGCAGGGGGGTTGCAACTCTTTATGGCATCAGCTAGGAGCCTATAGTTTGCTTTGGATAAATGTTTCATCTTTTCTGCTCTAGAGGGGGTTTTGGGTATGATTGTGAATGTGAATTAGACTGAATTGTGATCTGACCTGACCAGGGGAGCCAACACACAGGGGTTAGTGCAGACCACCACTATGTTGGTCAGTACTATGTCTAGGACATTCAAACCCCTTGTGGGGTGCAGACTACCTGTTACACAGTATGTATATTAACAAAGTCCTGGATCCTTAGGGTAAGTGTATTTGTGCACATATATGATTTCAAATTGATGGAAGGATAGTTGAAATCACACAAGACCAAGGTGTTTGGCTGTCAAGTGAGTAATTCAATTAGGTACAAATAGGCAGGATGGTCCTCATGTTTCATGGCAGGAGTCCTGTAGCTATCAATGATATGGAAGGGGGTTTTACAGTCAGTTGGATTTGGAGTACCACTACAGAATCGTACTTGTTGACCAGTCGCACAGTATATTTGTCTTTAATGAAGATGTATACACCTCCACCTTTGGTTCTTTCATACTCATTTTCATGTCTGAATGTGTGGAAGGCACTGCACTTCTAGATGGCCAGGGTGTTCTCTGTGGCCTTGAACCATGTCTCTGTGACTGCACAGACATGGGCATTTCCAAGGTAAGGCATTCTTCCAGTGAGTGCAGTTTCTGATTTACAATCCTTGCATTAATTAGCATTCTGTGGTGGATTCTTTTACATTTGGACTTTAGTTATTCTGGCTTTCCCTAAAAGGTCACTATGGGGGAGACAAGCACCTCCATATAGTACAGTGAGGTACTTTTCCAGTCATTCACTGCAACATGGACTATGATAGAGTCATAACAGTACTTATTGCTGAGAGACTTGAGTGCTTGTGTGATCTAATGGACCCTGGCACCTGACAGGCAGCTGACTGTGACCTTCTCCTTATCCAGCCTAACGAGTGTGACATTTGTGTGTCTCACTATGGAGTCACTTATGAGCAAGACATTTGGTTTTGAGGTGTTTTGCCTGAGAGGCTTATTGCCTGGGACACTGGTGTGTGTATTGTTATGTGCAGTGGATTCTGTTTGGTATGCCCTGTGTGCAGTAGGTTTGTGCTTGGGAGGTCTCTGATTTTTATTTAGGTTTCTAGCTAGTACCTCCATGTATGTGGGTTTATGTCTTGTGAGTTTATGTGCAAGAGGTAAATTGTTTGTGCTGAAAACATGTTTGATATCTGCTTTGTTGTTATGTGTTAGAATTGATTACAAATTCGGGTCTGTATTAGGAGAACGAAAACCCGAATGTGCAAATCCCACTTGAACGACACAGAAAGAGTGAAAGCTGCTAATATCGCAAGAATGAACCGAGATCGCCATAGGGAATTCATCCCTTTACTTCAATGTAGTGCGATCTCTGAGTTGGTATATATAAGTAGGAGGGTGTGTGAGGCACAGCCCTCCACATGGGGGGGTGCATGGGGCTTGCCCCTCTTCATAAAACACTTAGTGAGAGTTTACGTGTTTTACCTGTTTCATTTCTCTGGTTCGATATTAACGGTTTTCACTCTTTCTGTGTCGCTCAACTGCCATTCGCTCATTCGGGTTTTCGTTCTCCTAATATAGACCCCCAAATTCATAGTACAGATACAGTTCTAACATGTTGTATTAGTTTGTTTTAGCAATAACTGGTTGTCAGTGTACATGAGGGAATTGTCGATACCACAAAGCGAAAAAATGAAGAAATACCACAAAAGGCAACGACCAAAGCCAAAATAAAAAAATGTATTGCACTTAGCTCCTCGGCTCTTCAGCCTTCAAAGAGTAAAAAACAATACCAAAAATTATACTTGAGTATACATAAAATGAACAGGTCACACCCACTCTTAATTAGATCATGTATTTCCAATCACATTCTTTATTTAACACTGATGGTTCCAGGGTATTGAATTTTAAAATATACAAAGTTTTCGTCCTTCAAAGCTTATTATTTAAACTAATATTTTCACCCAAGGCTATATGAGGGAATTGTTCTGTTGCCTCAGGATGCCCATGTAAATCAGGCTGCCTGGAAATATGGAGGGAAAATTTCCAGCCATTATGGAAGGTATATACTGTAGTAACTTGTGGGGAGTGGGCTAGATGGACCAAGTTTTGGTGTAACACTAACAAAATATATCTATTCTATGGAGGGCTAGGGTTACAAAAATGTGTCAATGTTTCACAATGAACAACTGAGTTGCTTGCAAGGCAGCAATGCAAACTCTGAGCAGTACAGTAAATTGAGTACAAACACCCCAAAAACACAATACTGGAATACAAGTGAAGTTAAGCTATTTTAAACAAGTAAAAAAAAAAAAAAGGAAAGGCCAACAGTGCGCCTTATTCCAACAATCCCCAACTCAGATGGGTTATTGGCTGCACAGGTCTGCCAAAAGGGTGCAGGGAGGCCTTCCTATTGTAAGACGGCTGATTTTACTGGTCCAGTGATACAAAACTGTCTAGATTCAGCAAGTAGGAATTGAGCCTATGCTATAAAATGCAAAAGTACTAGAAATCTAAAGTGAAAAATATTGCAATCACAATAGAAGAACAAATAGTTTAAATAAAGCAGTAATCCAGTAGAATACTCCAGCAAGAGTGTAGACAGCAAACCTTCCTAATGTGAAATAAGTGGTCTGGATCACAGGTGCTTAAAAGTCTGGAACACAAGTGCTTAAACCTGAACTAAGACACTTTCAGAATAACCGACACATAAAACCTTCAACCAGCAATTGCCAGCTTAGAAATATGTAAGCTAGCCTCCCCTGCCACAAGAGTATACACCACAAACCTTCCTAATGTAAATTAACTAGTTTGGAGGCCAAGTGATTAAATCATAACAAAGAAACTTAGAACAACAGCCAAAATAAGCATTCAGTCAGCACTTCCCAGTTCAGAATGGCAGACGCTAAGCTCTCCTGTCACCAGAGTGTAGACTACAAGTCTTCTTAATGTAAGACAACTGGCCTGAAGCCCAAGTGCTTAAACAAAAAGTAATAGGCTTAGAATAACAGTTAAAATGTAATGCAATACCAAACAGATGGTAGTGACATGTCTTTTAATCTACCCACATACATCATGTCATGGTTAGTAGGCCCTGTGTTATCATTATGAGAAAGCCCTGTGGTCTGTTCAGTTGCTGCATGTGTCTAGTGAGATTTCTGAAAAAGAGAGCATTATACTGTATTACTGTTCTGATGAATTTGACTAGAGTGCTGTCATACAATCCTGAGATCCTAATGTGATGGCATGTATTATGATGTGCACCATACGTATGTACTGGAAAACATTAACGACAAAGGTTATAAAGTAATGACACAGACTGCAGTTCCTGATTTCATAACCCTTACAAGGGAATATGCTAGAAAGTACTGTTATAGTGATGCTATCTACTGCAACATTTGGCTAAGCAAATATAACTGACAGGTACCATTATCAGTTCAACAACACAAATGCAGATTTATTACGAACTAACTTAGCTATGCACCCTGTGCATCAGAGAAAGCTTTTTTTATCCCTGAATCCAAAAGAGCAAAAACAGCACAGTTATCATCTTGGACAGGGGGCTAGAGGTTGGGGCAGGAGGCCTAGGCTGCCACAAAAGGTCGATGAGTGTGTGTGAGGGACAGAGTGAAACAGGCAGGCTGTGCATGTGTCTGTAGGTGTCCTCCATGTGAAAGTAGTATGTGAGAGTCTGCATGAACACAGCCAAGTTCAGTGTTAGCTTTACATCTTGGTATATTGGACAGCTGTGAGCCACGCATGGTAGAGGTGGCAGTTCATCAATGTTACCACTGACCATGGTATCTGGCCCTTCCCGGAGTTGCACTGACACCTCCATGCCCAAGTTCAGATGGAGTGCTGCTACTTGAGAGTGACCGATGTTTGCTGGATGTGCTGCCTTCATGAGAGTGCCCAGGAGCATGACCCCATGGCCTAGCATGTCTGGGTGTGGACAGCACACTGACCGATTGACTAGCAGAAGTACTGCCACTACAGGAGCATGATAAGGAATGGTTACATTAGCTTTCAGCAAATGTTGTGGTTGACCTACACTCATGAGGATGCCATTCCCCTCCCAGTGGATGTTCTATCACAGATGCTGCTCATTCCATGACAGACACTCCTCAGTCCATCACAAACACCTCCTCATTCCAATGTGTCCTTCATCTAATCCAGGGAATCGCTGACACAGTGGAGACAGTCACACATGTCATATTGTGCCACATCCACAATTCTGAGCATTTGTCTGGACTGCTTTTCTGAATATACCTGTGCTTCCATGATGGCCCGAAACATATGATGAGTGACATAGGAAGAGATACATGCAACAGGTTGGGGAGGGACAGCAGGCCCCCCTCCAAGCACCCCTATCAACCTTCCTGTGTGGCCCCTAACCAGCACTTTGGCCCCGGCCAGAATCAACAGACACTGAAGCCGCAGTAGCCATTCTTCCCTGCTCAATGTCATCACCCTCCACCTGTGCTATATCTGTGGTATCTGTGGACTGAGTAGGTGAAGACCTACTGGTTTTGTCTAGGGTAAAAGTAGGGGTGGCTGGATGTCAACCTCTGTGTCAGATTCAACCTGTGCACCCCCTGACTGTGCCTTAGTTTTGCCACCATCATCATCAGTGTCTGATGAGACACCAACATCAGGCAGCACAGGCCCACACTCCCACCTTCATGATCACCTGTGATAAAAAGGGAGAAACACAGGCATATATTAATAAGTGCAGTACTATGGTGCAATATATGCTAAACAGCTAACAGTGCTACCACTATTACAGACAGTACAGCAATAATCACAACAGGCCTAAAATGACACATTAGATTTCTAGAAATTGATCTGTAGTACTGAAACAACTTGATTTGGCTTACCAACTTCAAGAGGCCTATATTGCTGAATTTCTGATGGTCATACCTCTCAACCTCTTAAAGCAAGAAATCTGGATAAAGCCATTAATAAAAGTGGGACAAAGGCCCAAAAATAATGAAAATTTTTAAATATTGCTCTTACAAACTTGGAAACTTGATAAAATATCAGGTTTTGTGTTAGCACAAATTTTCTGAAGGGTATGAAATCTGAAACTCAAATGTCTGTCATTATTTTCTAACTTCAATCTGTAATGATTTGCCATTAATATTCCAGAAAACCACAAGTATATGAAAAGCATAAAAATATGATGCCAATATCTGGACATTCTGTTAAAATCTGAACAGTTGAGAGGTATGCTGGTGGTCCTGAAATAAGTTAAGCAAGAGGTAAGGCCAACATCATCACATTTAACAGTAAGACAGGAGGTAATACATGTACTTCTCTCAATCAGCTCTCCAAACTGAGCTTATCACTGTACTGATATCCAAACCTCCCACAAAAACACAAGTGACACAAAAGTAACTTTATTTCAATTGTTTTACTATACAATACTATTTAACGGGTCATATAACAAAGCCTACCTAGAAGCTCTTCCTGGGACTAAGAAGGAGTTGCACCCACATGTGAGCTGTTCAGTGTCAGAAGGTTTGCAGGAATTCCTCATTATGGATGACAGGTTGTTTTGCAGCAGGCCCACCCCTCTGGTCTCAAGCAAGAGCAGCTGCATGCCTCTGTGCAGATGTGAGCATGTCAGTGGCCCTGTGACACACCTGCTCATAAGTATGGCTGCGGTTGCCATGGCACTTATGTTATCAATAATTTGCTGCCATATCCTCAGGCTTCTCTGACATATTGGGATGGCCCCTTCCAAGAAGAAAAGCACCATGTTGACATAGCGAGTCCACTATTATTGTGTTTTCTGAATCACTGAAGGTGGGTCGTCACCTTAATGACATTTTTAGTTGTAAAACACAACAGAATGATAATACACAAAAGTATCACATAACTACAAAGTAACTGTTTCCAGATAAAACAATAAATATAGCCAGTCTGTATTACCCACTGGAAAAACATAAAACATTCTTCAGATGTGAAATGCTAACAACAGGAAGGATGTAAAACAAGGAGAGTAGCAAGAGCAACATATCCTTGTATGTGGCATAGTAGCAACTCAACTGTGCCACCACTGAAAAGAACAGTCCATTCTAGTTAGCAACATCACAGTAACTTCTCTTTGTTTCCCCCACCCCACACAAAACTGGCACATGAACCATTTTGCTAATAAAACACATTTGAAATGCTAAACATGCATTCAAAGAACCTATCCCTGAAACATTTGTACATATGTATCACACAGCTTGCTAGTTTCATGTATTGTCAATAATTTATACCTCTGAAATGGCTTGATAAATATGGCCATGCCATAAGTACACTTCTAACTAATGCATACAGATAACAGTGTAAAAGGTTTGTTTCACATTATTCATTAATATATTACAGAATATGCATTATGTAAGTAAAAAAAAAAATGCAGCATTCCTGCTGGAGTTCAGTACTCCTCTGATAATATAGCTTGGGAAATATTTTACTTTTACTGAACATGTAGCAAGTATCCTCACCATCACTTTGGCTACCTACACATTTGCCTTTTTATAATGGAGTAGATTATTAATGGACTGCATCTGTTTAGGCTATGTTTCAAAGATGCTAATTACAACATAAGCATCTGGTAGAGCTATTCAAAAAGTTATAAAGCAATCATTTAGACTCCATGCTGGTTTTTCCTGTGGATTTTAAAAGTGCTGGAGTGCAGACGCAAAGTCTACACAGACAGAATGTTAGGAGATGCTGCTGCTTAACTCCATTTGCATGTGCTACAGGCTGCAGGCAATGCTGCTGCTGCTGCCGCCATAGGCCTAGGCCAAGATGAAGAAGAGTTTTCAGGCCACATTTAACTTATCACAACATGCACAACATGGACATAGTAGAGTACTACAGGGTGGACAGGGACACAATACAGGAACCCTGCAACCTCTGATGGCCTCAACTCAGAGCCACAAACTTTACCTCCACATGCTTGCATCACAGTCAGCCCTGAACTAACACTGTGACAACTGCTGCATTTACAAGGTAAGTCCTGAATATGTGCTGTATTGTATAAAAATATAATGACATGTTCTTTATTTCATCACTTGGTACAGTAAGCAACTGCAAGGTGGGAGATTTGTACAGAAATTAATGTCACGTGACAGCAGAGACTTATTTGACGTGTATGTTCATAGGTTAGTACTAGGCTAACTGCCCTTCTGAGCCATTGTAAGCCTAGACAATTATCCTTTGTGAGACTCAAACCCTGCCCCTTGTGTCTGTAAGGCAAACACCTTAACCATTAGGCCACCCTCCCAACCTTATATGTTCATTAGGAAGTAGTAGGTCTCAGGCATCAAAGATTCATACATTGATACCGCCACAAATTACTGATGATCCCTGCATACCATCAGCTTAGCAAAATATGGTTGTAATGGGAAATCATAACAGAGAGTAGTTAAAAAGTAATAAGACACATAGCAGTTTCTGGCTTCATCACCTTCACAAGATCAAACAGGCAGAATGCAAAAAGGAGAGTAACAAGAGCAACATATCCTTATTTGTGCCATAACAGTAGCTCAGCCTGGGTTCACCCCCCTTGGAAGAACATTATACCCTTGCATGTGTCATGACAGGAACCCACCTTTGCTCCCCACCCTCAGAACAGCAGTTTATGCTTGTTTGTAGTACCAGCCTTCCATTAATTTGATGGCAAATGCATATCATATTGCCCCCAGTGAATACCCTCATACATTCTAAGGTAAATGATATAGTCTGGCTTGCACACTTCATGTCTCTGAGTACTGGTCAGATAACTGATAAATGACCAAGAAACGCATAGCACATTGTGTGATCAGTACACTACATCCAACTGTATTACATAGAATACATTTACAAATAACAGGTCATGTCTTGATATCAGTGTACATTCTGTTGCACTTAGTTGTGTGAGGAATTACATCATGTATTTGCTGCAGAGGTGTTTGTGGGGCAAAGATGGATAAGTCCCTCCTCTTGTTTTGTGACAGTGCATTTCAGTGAGAGTTGGGATTCAGACCTATCAGACCTATGTAGTCATATCTCACGTGTACCAACAGTTTCTACTCTGTATGTCAAAGATTGATTTTCCACATTTTAACTAATTCTCTGTGTTTTATGCTTTTATGTTTCTTGGAGGCACTGTTTGTGCGATGCACCATTTATTATAAATGGCTTTGGCTATGTGCATTTTGAATGCATGTAGAGTGACACTACACAAATGGGCCACCCAGGTAACAGACAAGACCCAGACAGCCACAAACATAAACTGGATACATTCAATTAATACTACTGGCCATCAAGCAAATACATTTTCCGGCAGCGTGCACTCTCGCTCAACATGTTTGCTTGATGGTAAGCAATGTGTAACACTTTAAAATGTTGCAAATCCAAACAGTGTACACTACCAGTAAGCAAGATACTTGCAATTGTCAGGAAAACATTATTCTGCATTGGTCTTGATCTGTGATAGGCATGGCTGGCATTCCTGGAGAGTTTTTGAAATTCCTTGCTCAAAGATAGTGTGTTCAGGATTCCAAAGTGTTTGTTGGACTCCTAGTGAATGAACATGGGCCTATGCTGTTGCAGAGGGACTACTGTGGTTTGAATGACAAGGCAGAAGCATGTAATAGACTGGTCTGGACTATGACCAGTGCTGCTAGTATTTCCTGCACTGTTGAACAATGTAGGAACCTCTACAGACACTTCAGGATGAGAAGCAGCGATACCCTCGATCGCTGGATTGAGGAATGTAGGACAGAGGTCACCCCACAGATGTGTAAGTATCACTTACAGAGACTACTTGTCAGAGTTAAAAGTTGGATATAGTCAATATTAGTATGCTTAATGGTATTCTGTTCTGTTCTGTTTTTTCTGCAGCCATCACAGACTGGAAATTGAATGTGTGAACCTATGCCACAAAATTGGCATGGATGCGAGACACATGTGGTATGTATGTATCCCAACAGTAGGGTTATTTTAGCATTAAAGTTACAATGCATTTATTTGTTACTTATACAGTTGTTTCAAATTGAGCATTCATTTCTTAACTGTAATAGGAAAGTATGCATGCATTACTCTAAAGGACAAAACAATTTAATATTACAAAGTAGTCATACTGTAGGTTGCACCTTCAAAATCCACACTTCCCAAATATACAATACTGCTAAAGTTTCATCAATATTGCAATGTAATATCAGAGATGTAAAGCAATGTTATGCCTGGCTTGCTGTAAACTGTAAGTAGTATATTTGGATGGCACATATGTGCAATGTATGCACACATCAAGGGTTGCTTACCACAATCTGTAGTACATTGTGCATCTGTTCAGAGCTGGGTAGTCTTAACAGTAAACAAAGGTATTTGCTATGAGTTTATAGTGTAAATAGTAAAGGTAACAGAATAGAGTAAAATAATTGTATCAATGCTTTGTGTTTCATGTATGAAGTTTCTAATGTTCTCCCATTTTTCCTCTCACCCAAACCCTTTTCTCTCTTTCTTTGGTGGGGTTTATTATTTTCTTTTTGTGTGTTTACTTTTTTTTGTCCCACAGCACAGTGGGGTAGGACTATTCCATGGGGTCCACCTGCCCCCACTCAGCAGGCTACAGCACTGCTGCCCAGCATGTCTGATGCAGTACCTGGTAGCACCCTCTCTGTTGCTCCTGCACTACTCAGCCCTTCAGGTGGTTCTTCCTTGGAGGATAGGCCTGTGGCTCCCTCCAGAAGCAGTGGCAGAGGTAGTGAGTTTATCACCCATGACAAACTGATGGGTATGGTGCATAGCATTGTTCACCAGACTGTTGGTGCACAACCATACCTATCAGACTTTTAGAGCAAGAAATAAGGACAAAGACATAAATAAAAGTGGGGCAAAATCCCAAAAATAGGGACAATTTCTAAATACTGCTCTTACAAACTTGGAAAGTTGATAGAATAACAGGTTTTGCACTAACATGAATTTTCAGAGAGGTATGAAGTCCGAAACTCAAATGTCTGTCATTATTTTCTAACTTCGATCTTTAATAATTTTCTACTAATTTGCCAGAAAACCACAACTTTAGGAAAAATGGACGAAAACATAGGAGGCAAAAATCTGGACATTCTGCGAAAATCTCTAGGGCTGACAATTATGTGCATGCCTACACCTTCTGGAGACACTGCTCTCCATTGTATTAAATAAAATAAGAAGATGCAGATATCAGGCACTGCAGCTGTCAGCACAGTCAGATGACAGTGATGACACTCCTCTGGGTGAGGACTAAATTATCACAATCAACCGCCTTGATGTGCATGGGACTAAGATTTCCCATTCCTCTCCCATCCATGCTGTTCACTCACTTCATATGCCCTTCACTGTCTCTGTCTCTTGTCTTGTTTGTCTTGTCTGTCTGCAATTGCTTCCTCACCTACCAGCATGTGGGGCACTGTTATCACCATATACTTAACAGACAATGCTGATGTACCACCACATACTCATCAGACAATGCTGATGCAATCAGCTATATCAGATTATTGCATATACAACTATCCCACCAGGGAGCCCAGGCAGACATCACCATAGGTTCATAGGCGGTTACTAGGCTATTGGTCCTAGGGCTTTATAAGTCTTGCCATGTTATACCATTGTTCCCTTATTGACCAACTTGTATAGTCTATATTTGTAGTGCAAGTGTATGATCATCACCGACTGCCCTTATCCATGAGGGAGATGGGTGGCACATGCAGAATAAATGTACGTTCTCCAATCCAGTTGGCTAAGTTACACTTAAATAGGTTCATTGAAGAGCTCTGTTTTATGTGAACTGGGATTGTTTTCCAAAGGAGTGTCAGTCTCTGGGAGACATATTTGTCAATCCAGCATGTCCTGTTAATGTCGCAGGGTAGGTTAAGATCCCTAGAGTGAGTGAATCTTGTAACATGTAACTTGTGGATGTGCAGCATTTCTATTAAGCCAGGGCTTGAGACTGCTCTGTATGCCAGGCACAAGTTGCCTCTCAGCAGCCTAGGAGATACAGAGTACAGTGACAGGGCCTTCAGTCTTTCCATGTAAGTCATGTGTTGCAGGCCCTGAATTGTCTTGGTGAGAAACTTCTGATGTCTCTCCACCTGCTGCAGATGTCTGGTGAGGTATATAAACAAGGAAGCATTGTACTCTATTAGTGGTCAGATGATGGATGAATACAGAGGAGTTATAACATCCTTAGCTCTTGATGTGATGCCCTTACTTATGAGATATGCAACACAGAAGGCCTTCTTTACCATGTGAATACATGATGATCACAGTTAAGGGTGCTCTCAACCTGTGTTCCCAAATGTCTCACCACAGGATTTCAGCTAAGGGGGTGTACTGTTAATAATGTAATGTGCAGGTACTTCCCCTTGGCTGTAAGAGATGATAATGCATTATTTAATGGTTATTTTGAGTCCATGCTTTAGCACCAATATTTTGTCTGTTAAGGCCTTTTTGCTGTATGTCAGAATCATTGGGGACCATAATGATTACAAGTTTGCAGATGACTGCAAACTAGGCGCTATAATTGACTCACCGGCTGACACAGACATCCTCCAAAAGGGTCTCACTGAAACGGATACCTGGTGTCAAAATCATGGCCTCAAGCTAAATGCCAAAAAGTGCATAGTTATTCCTTTTGGAAATAACAAAGTACCCACAAAATACCACATAGGTGGTAGTCCCCTAAATACGTAAAATGTAATAAGGGATCTGGGAACCCAAGTAGAAAGTAATCTCTCCTTTGATAATCACAATGCCAAAGTGGTTAGAAAATCCTTCTATGTGGCCCACCTAATCACAAAAGGGTTTGCATCCAGATCAAAAGAGGTAATTTTTCCCTCTACTCATCATTCATCAGACCCATCATAGAATACAATGCCCCATTTGGGATGCACCTTATAAGACACCTGCAACAGCTGGAAAGACCACAGAAGTGCCTCACCAAGAGGATCACTGGCCTCAAACAGATACCCTATGCAACTCGACTGAAGAAACTGCAGCTGTACTCGGTTGCATACCACCTTCTCAGAGGTGATCTCTGCCTGACATATAAGACCATGTCCAACCCAGAATTGATGGACATGCTCCACCTAAAGAAAACCTTATCCCCTTGAGCTACACACTCTAGGGATCTAAACCTTACCACAACAATAAATAGGATGTGCTGGAGGGATAGATTCCTGTCCCAGAGACTTCCCATGCTTTGGAACAAGATTCCAGTCTACATTAGGCAGAGCTCCTTGCTAGCAATCTTCAAGAGAAACCTTGATGAGTGGATGGGAAACAGAAAGTTTACCCCAGGGATCACTTCAATGGCTCTGCTAGACAGAGGCACAAGGAACTAATCTAGTGGGAGGCGAAAGCCAACATATTCTGGCTGGGCTTATAAATGCCTTCTGGCAGATAGCCTAGTACCTACCTATGAACCTATGAACCAAGTTAGCAGGCATGAGCAAACATGGTAAGT
The DNA here is from genome assembly GCF_019279795.1 of Protopterus annectens. Classification (NCBI taxonomy): domain Eukaryota; kingdom Metazoa; phylum Chordata; order Ceratodontiformes; family Protopteridae; genus Protopterus; species Protopterus annectens. The sequence goes on along the minus strand of NC_056729.1, from coordinate 754,887,451 downwards.
CACAGGCCATCTATTTTCCCTTGGACATCTGAGAAATAAATTTCAAACTGTAGGGGGCCCAGCACAAATCTTTGTGGTACACCAGTTGTAACTGGTCTGCTGCTAGAGGTAGCATCCCCAAATTTGGCTGTATGTGTTCTGTTGGTGACCCGATCGGTTATCCTTCTAGTGACATATTAGTTCATTCCCAATTTTTAATTTCTTCAAATCTTTTGGGTTTCTAATACTATGACAAGAATGGACCCCATTCCTATGTCAAAGTGCAATTAAAGTTCATGAAATTAGAATTGGTTCAGTCTTTGATGTCAGCCAAAAGTGCTCTTCACAGCACCTGCAATGTGCCCAGTAGTGACTCCTTCTGCAATTTGTAATGAGTTACATGTATTGGTAACATCTAAATACGATTGTAGATTTTTTTTTATAAGACCCGTTGGTCCTACTACTATTGGAACTGTCTGGGTATCTTTCTTCCTCATTGCTCTTTTTTCTGTCTGCAAATCTTGGTATTTTATGACATTGTGTCTCTCTGTATGCAAGACACTGTAGTCACTGGGTGTAGCGATTATAATGATCAGTGCTACTTTTGTCTTCTTTTTATGGACCACTAGATCTGTTTTTTCTCACATATATCTTTTGAGCTGTTGGTAATGGATGATCCCATGTGATAAAGACATCATCATTTTCTATGATACTTTGTGGTTCATGTTTCCAGTGATTTTCAGCCACTTCAGTACCATAATCTTTGCACAATTCTCAGTGCAACAGTCTTGCCACATTATGGTGCCTTTCAGTATAAAACCAGCAACAAGGTGTGCGACTGTTTCCAATTCTGTTCTCCCACATGTTCAATGGACTTTATAAGCCAATGTGTATGTAGTCCACTGTCTTGGGCCACCAATATTAATCTTTCATTTTTGGTTTGAATTCACCTCCTCAACCATTCCTGCATTCAGTCCTCATCAACATGAGGTTTCTTCAGAAGTTTTCTATACTTGCATCTGTATTTATGCATTATCCACATTTCTTGCCTTCTCATCTGATCCTTCACCTTATATTTTTTCTTTCGCTTTTTGGCACATTCAGTTGCTGCTTGATTTTTATCTACTTCTGGTTTGATTTCCATTCCTGTGTGATGCCGATATGCTTCTGCTAGATTAAGCAGGGAGGTCATCTTAGATTTATTCTCCTCATGTTTCAAAACATTCACTACATTTGGGCCTTCTGAAGTCAGCAGAGATGCGTGCAGTCCCTCAATTGCAGATCTGTACATGTAATCACTTTCAAGGAGGCCCATACCTCCTTCAGAACAGGGAATATATAATATTGGTATAAATTGTTTTTTATACATCATTTGGTGAGCATGAAGCATCTTTCTTGTTTTCCTGTCTAATCTATCCAACACCTTTTGGGGCCAGGCAGTCACTCCAAAACTGTAAGTTAGGACAGGAAGAGCAAATTGATTTATAGCTTGAATGTTGTTTCTAGATGCCAATGCTGTTTTCAGGATTAATTTAAGTCATCTAAAATATTCCTTACTATGTTTTATTTGCTTTTGTTTATGTTTTATTGTTTGTCCATCATCAGTTCCCAAATATTTATACACTCCCGTTTGCTCAGGTTCTTATATATCACATTTTTGTCCCAAACCAATTTTTTTTGGTGTTGCAGTTTTCCATCTTTAAAAGTTGCTTTTGCACATTTATCAAAACTAAATGACATTCTTATATCCTCTGAAAAGTTTAACTACTTGCAGATGTGCTTTCAGTTCCTCATCTGATGTGCTATGCAGTTTTAAGTAATCAACAAAGAGAAGATGAAAGATCTTTACAAGTTTTGTTTTCTAAGAGCCAAATTATAGCCATGGCCTAATCTGTTAAGTAGACAGCTTAAAGGCAAGACAGTGACAGGGAGTTGTCCTGGAATATCCCCTTTGAAATGTTATCCCTGTAATAATAATTTGTCCTTTATCATGGCTTAATTGCAAAGTGGTCTGCCACTGTTTTATGGTCACTGTAATGTAATTGATCAGTGTAGGGTGTATCTTATACATTTTTAAGCACTCTTTTATCCATGAAAGCGGGATACTCACAAATGCTTTTTTATAGTCAAGCTATGCCATATTTAGATTCTTCCCCTTTTTACAGTTCTCTTATGAATTTATTTAGCAACAGATGAGCCTTTGCTCCATATGACTTCTTTTATTACCCTTTTGTTCTATTGCCATGATTGAATTTTCTTCTTCTAAATGACATTGGTTTACTAAGTCCATTGAACATGTGGGAGAAACAGACAAATGTAGATTTTGTAAAACAGAACTGGAAACAGCTGTGTGAGTTTATCAATGATGTCTAAGTGGGGGATTGTGTCAAAAGCCTTGGCTAATCAAAATAGGCTTTATGCACTGTTTTGCTTTCATCCAGAGCTTTGGTGACATTCTCGAAGTTGTCCACTAGGTTTTAATAAGCCTGCTGTAGCTAAATTGTGCCTGGACAACAGTTTAAAGGTCGGCTATTACTTTGTTGATAAGGTCCATGGTTATTCTCAACATGGCCTGGGAAATATGGCTGGTGAGGCTTAGGGGTCTAGAGTTCCCAGGGTCAGTTGACAGACCCCTTCTGTGCAAGGGAATTACTGTTGTTGTGTTCCACTCTGCTGGGACAAAGCCAGTACTTGCATTGGGGTTGAAGAGAGTGCCAATGGGTTCCACTAGGTCCTGTTTCAGACCATTTAGTAGGCAGCCTGTGATGTTAGCCACTCCCATAGAGGATGTTTTTCTGCCCATGAAGAGTGTGGCTATGAACTGCTTTTTGCAGATATTAGGTAGAGGACTGATGACAGGTATGCTTTGGGGTATGTCTGTTGAGGACTGAGGGGGTGAAGTTTGTCTTTAATTGTCTGGTAGCAGGTTGGCGATGTTCTTGGGGTCAGTATAAGTGCTACCAGCCACTACAAGTTTGGCACAAAGCTGGCCTTTCACCTTTAGATTTCTGATGTAGCTAAAGAATGTCTTCTGATTATCTTTAGCTAGAGATGCTAGTTTAATTTCATATGTGACTTTAGAGGAGTTTAGAAGATATATAATGTCCTTGTTCAAGCTGTGGAGAGTGTCCTACCTCTGCTGATTCAGTTCTCTCTTGTTCTTAGACATGACTATCTTCCATTTGTTGTATAACCTATATATGCTTGATGTCCACCAGGGTTGCTTTTTTTCTGTGAGGACCTTGTTTTGATCCATTCATGTTCAACTGACTCTATACATTTGTATAAGTGTTTATACAGGCCATTTGCGTACAGCTCTGTGTAAAAGTCAGTATTTACAGTGGTAGCAGGGAGGTTGCAACTATTTATGGCATCAGTTAGGAAGGTATAGTTTTTTTGATTACATTTTTTATCCTTTCTGCTCTTGAGAGGGTGTCAGATATGACTGTGAAAGTGAATGAGACTGAATTGTGATCCATCCTTACCAGGGGGGGCCAACACACAGGAGTTAGTGCAGATAACCACTATGTTGATAAGTACTAAGTCTAGGACATTTGAGCCCCTTGTGGGGGTGCAGATTATCCATTATACAGCATGTGGATTAACAAAGTCCAGAAACCTTAGGGTGAGCATGATCGTGCACATATATGACTCCAAATCAGTGGAAGGATAGTTGAAATCACACGTGACCAAGGTGTTGACTTTATAATGAGTGACTCAAGTAGGTCCAACTTGGCAGAGTGGTACTCATAGTTCATGGTGGGGGACCTGTAGCTAACAATGATAAGGAAAGGGGGGGTTTACATACGATTAGTTGGAGTTAGAATAGTGCTACAGTCTTACTCTTTGACCAATCATGTGGTGTATTTTTCTTTAATGAAGATGTAGGCACCTCTGCTTTGGTTCTTTCATGCTCATTTTAATGTCTTAACGTGTGGAAGGTGTTGTACCCTTGCATGACCAGGGGACTCTTTGTAGCCTTGAACCATGTCTGTGTGATTGCAGACATGGGCATCTTTCAAGGTAAGACGTTTTGAGGTGTGTTCTTGACTGGAGACACTGGTGTGTGTGTGATTTATTATGTATAGTGGATTCTGTTGGGTCTGCACTGTGTGCAATAGCTTTGCGCTTGGGAGATCTCTGATCTTTAGTTAGGTTTCTAGTGAGTACCTCTGCATATGTGGGTTTATATGTTTTGAGCTTATGTGCAAGATGTGAATTGTGTGTGCTGACAGCATGTTTGATATCTGGTTTGTTGTTATGTGAGAAAATTGATTCCAAATTCATAGTATAGATACAGCTCTCACATGTTGTATTAGTTTGTTTTAGCAGTAATTGGTTGTCAGTATATACAGTATGACGTAATTGCTCTGTTGCCGCAGGATGCCCAAGTAAATCAGGCTGCCTGGAGAAATGGTGAGAAACTGTCCATCCATTATGGGTCATAGGTTCAAAGGTATGTACTAGGCTAATGGCACTGGAGCCTTTACAAGCCTAGCCCATAGGATTACCCTGGCATTGTGCTACCTGACATTAGTCCCCAGTGCCTCTGTCGACTAGAGCCACTTAAGTGATCTCTTTGGTGAATTTTCTATTTCCCATCCACTCATCAAGATTTCTCTTGAAGAGGGCCAGTGAGGTGTTCTGTTTGACATGTATGGGAAGTCTATTCCATAGCATGGGCAGTCTCTGGATTATGAACTTGTCCCTCCAGCATGTTCTGTTGATTGTGGTATTGAGGTTGAGGTCTCTGAAGTGTGTGGTGCAGAGGGATTGGGATTTCTTTAGATGTAGGCATTTCTAACAGAGCTGGGTCAGACATGGCATTGTAAGTCAACCAGAGATTGCCTCTAAGTAGGCGATATGAGACAGAGAATAGTTGGAGTGTTTTGAGTCTGTCCATATAAGACAAGTGTTTAAGGCCTAGGATCATCTCTTTGAGGTACTTTTGCAACCTCTCCAGTTGTTGCAGGTGTCTAGTGAGGTACATGCCAAATGAGGCATCATACTCAATGATTGGCCTAATGAGGGAAGAGTAGAAGGAGACAATCACTTCTTTCTTCCTGGATGCAAAAACCTTAGTAATGAGATGTGCCAGATAGAAGGACTTTCTGACCACTGTAGGAATGTGGTGGTCAAAAGAGAAGTTGTTGTCAACCTGTGTTCTCAGATCTCTTATAACACCTTCTGTGTTCAGCGGACTACCATCAATGTGGTATTTCTGTAGTAACTAGTGTGGAGTGAAGTAGATGGACCAGGTGTTGGTGTAAGACTAAAAAAATGTGTCCATTCTATTGAGGGCTAAAAAATGTGTCCATTCTATTAAGGGCTAGGGTTGCAAAAATGTGTCAATGTTTCACGATGCGTAACTGAGTTGCTCACAGGGCAGCAGTGCAAGCTCTGAGCAACTACAGTAAACTGAGTGCAAACCCCAGAAAGGACACCACTGGAATACAAGCAAAGTTAAACTATTTTAAACAAGTAAACAAAGGAAAAGATCAGAAGTGAACTTTATTCCAGCAATCCCCAAATCAGATGGGTTCTTGGCTGCACAGTTCTGTCACAAGGGTGCAGGGGGCCTTCTTAATGTAAGAGGGCCAGTTTTAGTGCTCCATTGATACCAACTAATCTAGGATTAGCAAGCCTGAATTGATCCTGTGCTATAAAATGCAGAAGTACTAAAAATCCAAGCTGCAGAAAATTGCAATCACAACAGAAGAACACCAGTTTAAATAAAACAGTAATTCAGTAAAATACCCCAACAAGAGTGCAGACAACAAACCTTCCTAGTTTGAAATAAGTGGCCTGGAACCCAAATGCTTAAACCAGAACTAAGACAATTTCACAATAACAGACACAATAAGCTTTCAACCAGCAATTCCCAGCTTAGAAGGGTGTAGACTATCCCCCCTTGCCACAAGAATCTACACTGCAAACTCTCCTAATATAAAATAACTGGTTTGGGAACCAAGTGCTTAAACCATAACAAAGAGACTTAGAACAACAGTCACAATAAGCATTCAACCAGCAATTCCCAGCTCAGAAAAACAGAGGCTACCGTCTCCTCCCACAAAAGAGTAGAATATAAACCTTCTTAATCCAAGACAATTGGCCTGAAGTCCAAGTGCTTAAACCAAAAATAATAGGCTCAGTTACAGTTTAATGCTATACCAGGCAGATGATAATGACATGTCTTTTCATCTACCCACATACATCATGTCATGGTTAGAAGGCCCTGTGTTATCTTAATGAGAAAGCCCTGTGTTCTGTTCAGCTGCTGCATGTGTCTGGTGAGGTTCATGAAAAATAGAGCATTATTGTATTTCTGTTCTGATGAATTTGACTACAGTGCTGTCATACAATCCTTAGATTTGAATGTGATGGCATGTCTTATGATGTGCACCATATGTATGTACTGGAAAGCATTAAAGAGAAAGGTTATATGATACACATTGCTGTTCGTGGCTTCACAACCCTTACAATACAATACACTAGAAAGTACTGTCATGATGATACTATCCACCATATCATTTAAGAAAGCAAATATAACTGACAGGTATAACTATCAGTTCAACAACACAAATTCATATATACAAGGCACTAAAGTAGCTATGCACCGTATGCATCAGACACAAAGCTTTTGTATCACTGAAGCTAAAAGAGAGAAAACAGAGATATGGCACAATTAGTATCACTTGTACAGGGTGCATGAGGGCAGGGGGCCTAAGCTAACACAAAAGGTTGGTGAGTGTGTGTGTGAGGGTGAAAGGGAAGCAGGCAGGCTCTGCATGTGCCTGTAGGGGTCTTCCATGTGATAGTGTTGTGTAAGAGTCTGCATAAACCCAACCAAGCTCATTGCTAGCCCTATGTCTTGGTATGCTGGATAATTGTGAGCCCTGCATGGTAGAGGTGGCAGCTCATTACTGTCACTCCCAACCATGAGACCTGGCTCTGTCAAGAGTAGCACTGAAATCTCCACACCCAAGGTCAGTTGGAGTGCTGCTACCTGAATGTGAATGATGTCTGCTAGACATGCTCTCTTCACAGGAATGTTCAGAACCACCACCCCATGGGCTGCTATGTCTAGGTGTGGACAGCACACTCACCAATAAACCAGCAGAAGTACTGCCACTACTGGAACTTGATCTAAAATGGCCATGTTGGCCATCAGTAGATGTTGTGGGTGACCTATGCCCATGAGGATGCCGTTCCCCTCCCAGCAGACATTCCATCACAGCCACTGCTCATTTCATGACAGACACCCCTCAGTCCATCACAGACACACCTTGTTCCAACATGTTATTCATCCAATCAAGGGAATTGGTGATACTGTGGAGGCAGTTACACATGTGTGATTGTGCCCCATCCACAACCATGAGCATTTGTCTGAAGCACCTTTATGAATGTACTTGTGCCTCCATGATGGCCCTAAACATATGTTGTGTGACACTGGAAGAAACACCTGCACCAGGTGGAGGAGGGACAGTAGGCCCCCTCTGAGCACCCCTATCAACCCTCCTGTGTGGCACCTCACCAACACTTTGTCGACATCCAAACTCAGCAGGCACTGAAGCCACAGTAGCCACACTTTCCTGCTCAATGTTATTGCCCTCTATCTGTCCTGTATCTGTGGCCTCAGTGTACTGGGTGGACATATGCCTACTGGTTGTGTCCAGGGAAAAAGAAGGGGGTGGCTGTATGTCAACCTCTGTGTCAGATTCAAGATCTGCACTCCCTGACTGTGCCTCAGTTTCACTACCATCATCATCATCATCAGTGTCTGATGAGACACTGACATTAGGTTGCACAGGGCCCACACTCCCACTGTCATGATCACCTGTGATAAAAAGGAGAAACACAGGAATACATTAATACCTGCACTACTACGGTGCAATATATGCTAAACAACTAACTATTACAGACAGTACATCAATACACACAACAGGCCAAAAATGACATTATATGTCTAGAAATTGATCTGCAGTACTGAAATAACTTGACTTGACTTACTATCTGAAGGAGGCATATGTTGCTGGATTCCTGATGGTCCTAAAATATGTTAAGAAAGAGACAAGACCAATATCATCACATTTAACAGTAAGACAGGGGGTACTACATGACATGTACTCCTCTCAATCTGCATGACATGTTACTTAAACAAGAATGTGGCTGACAACTCCAAACTGGGCTTATCACTGTACCAATCTTCAATCCCTCCCAAGAAAAAGACAAGTGACAGAGAAGTAACTTTTATTTCAATTGTTGGTGTGACAGACCAAGATGCAGAGGACAGGAAGGAATGGAAACAGTTGATCTGCTGTGGCGACCCCTAATGGGAGCAGCCGAAAGAAGAAGAAGGTACAGTAAGCAACTACAAGGTGGGAGATTTGCACAGAAATTAATCACTTGTAACAGCAGAGAGTTATTTTACTTGTATTTGTCCATTAGCAAATAGCAAGCCTCAGGCCTCAAAGATTCACACATTGATACCTCCCCAGAATAATGATGATCACTGCATGCCCTCAGTTTAGCGCCATATGTTTGTAACGGGAAATCATAACAAAGAGAAGTTTCAAAGTAATGAGGCAAATAACAGTTTCCTACTTCACCATTCTCACAAGATCAAACTGGCAGGATGTAAAACAAGGAGAGTAACAAGAGCAACATAGCTTTGTTTGCACCATAACAATATCTCAGCCTGGGTTCACCCCCCTTGCAAGAAAATTACACCCCAAAAACAGCAATCTATGCTTGTCTGTGGCATCCAACCTTCCATTAATTTGATGGCAACTGCATATTATAGTGTTTCCAGTGAATATCTTCACACATTTTAAGGTAAATAATATAGACTGGCTTACACACTGCATGTCTCTGAGTACTGGTAAGATAACTGAGCCTCCTGTTTTCTGATTGTGCATTGCAGTGAAAGTTGGGACCCAGACCTATGTAGTCATATCTCATGTGTACTAACAGTTTCTACTGTATATGTCATAAATTGATTTTCCAAATTTCAAGTAATTCTCCATGTGGTATCTTTTTTGAGGGGGGACACTGTTTGCACAATATGCCACTTAGCACAAATGAATTTGGCTATGCACATTTCATTTGCCAGTAGACTAGCAAAGCACAAACCAGATGAATGGGCATCCAGGTAGCAGACAAGACCCAGACAGCCAGAGACATACACCAGATGCATACAATTGATACTACTGTCCATCATGCAAACACATTTCCTGGCAGCACAGACTGTTGTGCAACACATTTGCGTGATGCTAACTGATGTGCAACACTTTCAAATGTTACAAATCCAAAATGTGCACACTCCCAGTAAGTGTGATACCTGCAATTGGTTGGAAAAAATCATTCTACATTGGTCTTGATCTGTGATAGGCATGGCAGGTGTTCCTGGAGAGTTTTTGAGATTACATGATCAAAGATGGGGTGTCCAGAAGTCCAAAGTGCTTGCTGGACTCTTAGTGAATGAACATGGGCCCAGGCTGTTGCAGAGGGATTATCATGGCTTGGATTACAAGGCAAAGGCATGGAATAGTCTGGCTCAGGCTCTGACCAGTTCTACTGATATCCCCACACTGGTGAACAATGTAGGAATCACTGCAGAGATCTCAGGATGATGAAGATGGATACCCTTGACTGTTGGACTGAGGAATGTAGGACTGAAGGCACTCCACAGATGTGTAAATATCACTAACAGAGACTTTTTTGTCATAGTTAAAAGTTGGATATAGTCAGAATTGGTATGCTTAATGGTATTCTGTTCTGTTCTGTTTTTTCCACAGCCATCACAGACTGGGAACTGAATGTGTGAACCTATGCCGCGAGATTGGCATGGATGGGAAATACATGTGGTATGTACGCATCCCGACTGTAGGGTTATTTTAGCATTAAAAGTTACACTGCAGTTATTGGTTAATTATACAGTTGTATTAAACTGAGCATTCATTTCTCAACTGCAATAGAAAAGTATGCATGCATTACTCTGGAGGGCAAAACAACAGTTCAGTATTGCAAAGTAGTCATAGGTTATGCATTCAAAAGCCACACTTCCCAAATATACAATAATGTTAAGTTTTCATCAATATTGCAATGTAATATCAGAGTTGTAAAGCAGTCTCACTACTGGCTCGCTGTAAACTGTAATCAGTATAATTGGACCACACATATGTGCAATGTATGCACACATCATGAATTGCTTATTGCAGTCTGTAGTATATTGTGCATATGTTAGCTGCTGGATAGTCTTAACAGTAAACAAAGGCATTTGTTAGGAGTTGATACTGTTAAAAACAAAGGTAAAAGAACAGATTCAAATACTGGTGCAGTGCTTTTCATGTCACATATGAAGTTACTAATGTTCTCCCTTTTTTCTCTCATCTCAGTTCTGTTCTCCCTCTTTTATTTATTTATTTTTTTTTTTTGTTTTTCCCACAGCACAGTGGGGTAGGTCTGAGCCATGGGATCATCCTGCCCCTACTCCACTGGCTACAGCACTGCTGCCCAGCATATCTGGTGTGCAACCTGGTAGCGGCCCCTGCATTATGACAAACTCACCACCTCTGCCACTGCTCAAAGAAGGAACCACTGGCCTATCCTGTGGGCAAAACTACTGAGGGTCCAGGGTTGGTGTGTAGGATTGTGCACCACACAGTTGGTGGACACCCATGCCAGATGGAGACACTGCTCTATTAAATAACACAAGGAGATGCAAATGTCAGACACTGCAGCCATTGGCACAGTGAGGTAACAGTCGTGACAGTCCACTAGGTGAGGATTTGATTGTCACTGTCACCTAACTTTTGATGTGCATGGGTTTGTGATGTCCTGACCCTCACCCCAACGATGGTGTTCACCCACCTCATGTGTCTCTCACTGTCCCTGTCTCTTACCTTCCCAACTTACCAAATACAGACATTCTTATAGCCCTTCCCAAAAATTCCTCTCTGTCTCAAAAAAAAAAACCTCAAAAAGTACACCAGTCCTACAAAAAAATCATACTATACATAGCTCTTCATTTCACACACTTGTCTTCATGACACATATGATTCTATCCAATTCCACATACAGCAGGTTGTTTTGTGATCACCCCTCTCTCAGGAGGAGACAGTCCAAATTCACCAAAATTTGCGCATATACATTTATGCTTTATTCTTGAAGAAATTGATAGCTATGGTTGTTTCCTAGACCCTTCCTGCACATTCCTGCCTTCCTTTCACTTTGTTCTTCCTCCTGCTTGCTCCTCATTTTGCCACTTTTCTGCCTTTCCCATTTCTTTTCTTTAAAGCATAATTGAGTTTTGTTTGTAAATAAAGAAGAAGAAGGCTTAGGGTTAATTGACACAGTGGTATATGCTGCTTCAATAAATTTTTTCAAAGTGTTAAAATGGATCAATGAAAAAGATGAAAACTTAGTAGAAAAGTGGTAAAAATATAAGTATGATAAATTTTGGGGTATGGCAAAAAAGAGTAAAAGAGAAAATAAGTGCATACATGAAGAAATAAAATATTACCAAGAAAAAGTATTTTTGTGGAGAATAAAAATTGATAATATAGAAAAAGATAGAAACATGCGGTATAAGAAGGGTATAAGAATATACTGATAAAACATTATTATGTAAAACATTGGGGAAATCTAACTGATGGGAAAAATATAGCTTTAAAATAAGAAGCAAATGGTGTAATGAGAAAGTAGAATGTCAGGATTTTTGTGGAGTCTGGTAATAGATAAATTACCATTGAAAGGAAATGTACTATATAAAAGTGATAGATTATATTTACATTATCATGAAGAAAGTAGGGAATGCGTGGTTTGTAAATGTAAAAGAGTTAAAAAGCTATGGGCAAAGCTATGTAAAGAAGATTTATTGAAGATGTAAAAGAACTGGATAAAATAAACATTTATATGATTAAATATGGATATTATAAGAATATAATTAAAGAATATGTTAAGAATGAATAAAAAGATAAATGTTATGTCATATGGGTCATATGGAATGAAAGAATAAATTAAATTATGTTTAATAATAAATAGATTTTAGCAACAATATTAAGTAAAATCAGATGGTGGTTATGAAAAAAGGAGTGGGGGTCTAATAGGAATGAAAATTTAGTATGATTGCAAAGTAAATTATGAATAGATGTAAATAGCTTTGTGTATCTATATATCTGTACATGGGTAAATATTTGGAAATATGTAAATATGTTTTAAATAACATTTTTTTTTAGTATAAATGAAGGACCCCTACTCTTTTCAATAAATACCATGGGATCTTTTACATCCACCTGAGCTACACCCAACTCAAGCAGATGGGACCTCGGGTTAACATCTCATCTAAATTTATTTATTTTTATTTTATTTTATTTATTTATTTACATTTGTTGACCAGGAGTGTCCGACAGGAATTAGGTCCATTTTCAGCGGAGGCTCAGGGAGAAAAGCTCCACAGTTAAAATAAACAGACAGTAGTTACATTGGATAACATAGTGATTAACAATTTAACGTAGCAATTAATTACAACATATTTACAGATGAAGAACATAGTACATCAGTAGACAACTAGAATCTTTATCTGTGAAGTACATAACAGACATTAACAAATGCTACAATAAGACGTTCCTGCTGTATAATAAGTACTAGGCTCATGAGCATCTGAGCTTGCTATAATCAAGATAGTTAGTGGACTGCAAAGAAAGGTAGTGGTTGGATGGGGTGGGTGATGATTAGAGTGGGAGTTGCAAAGGCATAGCCAGCATGTTTTTAGGTGTGCTTTTAGTAAAGTTTTATAGTGGGTGCATGATGGTATGGAGGTAATTGTGTGTGGGAGGGAGTTCCATAATTTGGCTATGGTGCAAGAGAATAGTGCTTCACCAGAAGAGTTATTGGCTTTAGTGATCTGAAAGTGATTTTTGTTGCTGGATCTTAGTGGTCTGGTGGTGCGATAGGGTTGGAGTAAATTCTGGAGGGATGGGACATTTAGAGAATGGTTTACTAGTTTGTGGGTGAGTGAGAGTTGATACCATTGAAGGAGGTGAGGGAGTTCAAGCCAGCCCAGTTCAGCAAGTGAGAGGCAGTGGTGACTACGGTAGGATGCCCTGTGGTGAATTTAGTGATTTTGTTGTAGCAGGTCTCTAGCTTGTTTAGATCATAGTGCTTTAGGTTGGTATATACTGGAGAGGCATAAAGTAGGGTGGAGATAAAGTGGGAATTTGCTACTGAAATATTTGCTGCTTTGGTGAGAAGTTGCTTATTTCTATATAACGCTCCTAGTTTTTTGTGGACTTTTTTATAGTCATGGATATGTGAATGTCATATTTTAGTTTATTGTCTATTTCCACTCCTAGCAATTTGGTGTGTTCAGTTGGGTATATAGTGGTGTTGTCTTTTGCTGTGATGTTAAAGTGAGAGTTGTTTTGAGTATGTTTGGTGGGTTGGAAGATGAATAGTTTAGTTTTGTTTGGGTTGAGTATTAATTGGGCATTGAATAACCAAGTTTCAACAGAGGAAAAGGCTTCCTGTGTGACTTTTTGCAGTTTGGGTAGGGACTGGGCTGAGCAGATGATGGTTGAATCATCTGCGTATTGTATGAGTGTGCCATGTTTGGTGGCAGAGGCTAGATTATTGGTGAAAACAGAGAAGAGTAGGGGTCCAAGGATGGATCCTTGGGGAACCACTTTGGAGACAGGTAGTTGGGGAGATATGTTATTCTGCCATACAACGGATTGTTGGCGGTCAGACAGGTAACTCTGAAACCAGTTGGTGACTGATTGAGAGAAGGATAGGTTATTGAGGACAGAGATAAGTTGTTTGTGTGGGACCATGTCAAATGCTTTAGATAGGTCTAGGAAAGTAGCAGAGGAGAGATAGCCATTGTTTTTATGCTGAAGTATAGTGTTAGTAAAGGAGAGTAAGGCAGTGGTGGTGCTATGGTTTGATCGGAAACCATGCTGAGTATTGGAAAGGAGGTTGTTAGTAAGGAAGTAGTCTGAGACCTGAGAGTGTATGCATCTCTAGTATTTTGGAGAGTGGAGAGAGAATAGCTATGGGGTGGTAATTGGTTAGTACTGTGGAGGGTCCGCCTTTGTGGAGGGGAATTATATGTGATACTTTCCACAGTGTGGGAACGTAACTTTCTGACAGAGATCGGTTAATCAAGATGGATATTGGGTAGCCAGAGCATCAGCTGCGATTTGTAGGTCTTCACTTGGGAGTTTGTCTGCTGCTAATTTGGTGGGCATAAGTTTAGTTAAGAGTGTTTTATGTAGGAGGTAGGTACAGGAGAAAGAGAGGCAGTGGGGAGAAGCAGTGGGGAGATTACTAGTTGAAGGTGTGGGTTGGAGGGGGGGTTGTGTTGTTTAGCTAGTGATAGTATGGTTTGTGTGAAGTGTGTGTTGAATGAGGTAGCAATATTTCTGAGAGGAAAAGGGATGTTAGGAGGAGGGTACTGACTTTACCTGGGTGGAGGATGGAGTTTATGGAGGACCAGAATTGTTTGGGCTGTGTTGTGAGGAGTCTAGGGCAGACTGGTAGTATAGGAATTTGTCCTGTTTTATTAGCTTTTTGACTCTATTGCATAGTTCTATGAATATCTGTCTAGTTGAGGGGGTTTTGGTTTTGTGCCAGTGCTCCCAGGCTTTATCCCTGTTTTTCATTTTTGACTTAGTGGTTTTCTGTAGCCATGGGGAGGGTTGTGCTTTGGTTCTGGAAAGTCTTGTGGGGGCATGGTAATTAAGGATGCTCAGAAAGATAGTATTAAAAAATTCAATTGCGTCATCAAGACTGAGGTACTTAAGAGGATGCCAGTTACATTCTTTGAGGGATGAGATGAATGTGAGTGGGTTAAAGTTTAGTTTTTTATGTATTTGACGGTAGCTGACAGGTTTAGCTTGGATGACAACACACTCAGGAGTGCGGGTCTATACTAGAACATCAAACTTTCCATCGAATCGAATTATTATTTGAAGTTTCAAAACTTCGAATGTTCTAATATCAAATGCTATTCAGCGAAAGCTGAAAATATCGAAGCAACAGAAAACCAAATTTTTTTCTTAGAGAAAGAATTCAGTTGTCCGTTTCTGTTGCTTCGGTATTTTCAGCGCTGTGGTGGAACGTTACGGGTCAGGTTCAAGTAAGTGTGCGATTGAGTGCAGGTTAGGGTAGTTAGGGTTTGGGTGCAGGTTAGGTATGTGTCCGATTGTGTGGACGTGAGGGTTAAGGCGGGTTAAGTGAGTTAGGGCGCGGGTTAGGTATGTGTGCGATTGTGTGGACGTGAGGGTTAGGGCGGGTTAGGTGAGTTAGGGTTAGGGCGTGGGTCAGGTAAGTGTGCGTTTGTGTGGACATGAGGGTTAGGGTGGGGTAGGTGAGTTAGGGCTAGGGCACGGGTGAGGTGAGTGTGTGATAGTGACGGACCTTATGGTTAGGGTTTGGGTTAAGGTAAGTGGATAGTTAGTGGTGTGTGTATAGTTTAATGTAGGGTTAGGTGTAACATTTTAGGTGTATGTGTGTGGATTGCTGTTTGTTTGGTGTGCTTGTGTTGTGTGTATGTGTTTTGGAACAGCAAATTTTTTCCTTAGGAAAAAATTCGCTGTTCTGTATGTTTGATGTTTTCAGCTTTCGCTGAATAGGGTTCGATATTAGAACATTCGAAGTTTTGAAACTTCGATGTTCTAATATAGACCCCAGGAGTGCATCACCCGTCTTATGCTGAACTGCAGTGTTAGCAATCCATCTACCTGGTGTGGGAATAAAACCAGCAGCTTTCTGCACCAAAAACATGTGATGCTACTGATACTATGGGTTACTAGTACCTGAAAACAGGCCTATTTTTCTACATTCAAGCATTATGAAATGCCACCTTTATAGGCAGAATTCCATTCACAGTAAAACTTATAGCTAAACATTAACTTTTGCTTAGAACTTCGTAACATTTTATGACATTTATTGATTAACCTGGGATTGAACTCCTCCAATGTAAGATTTCCTAGAAAACATTAAAAGCCATTGTTGGTAGGATGTACATGCGTGTGTTTTTCTGCACAGTACATGTTGCAAATAGCTTAATGTTTAAAATGATTATACAAGCCTATAATATGTGAATGTAATGTGAGAACTTAGAACTTTATGTGTAAAATCATCACTGTGAACTTCCTGTGGAGGAAAAAAAAACTTGTGATCATTTTAGATTTTGCTGGTATAAAATGTAGATCTAATTGACAGATTTTCATTAACAATAATGTGATCATTTTTTTTCTAACATCTGCAAACAGGTTTGTTAATGCTATTTCAACTGACATTTCCATTAAATATAAAACTCTGAGGTATGCCTACCTTTTATTCAGAATACTATAACACTACATTTTCCTAAGATGACTATAACACCATTTTGTAAGAATAATTGATTAACGTGGCACAAACACCATCCAAAATAAGACTTCTGATAATGCACATACAGAGATATGTTCATATGACTTGTACTCATGTCAGGCATGTTTACATAGTGCATTTTTTAAGTGATATAATATTTATAATAATGTTTCCATCTGTAAATCCAGGAGTGTTATGCAAAGTCACATAACTCATGGATAAAACAACTGTAATCTGACAAAATAGTCCTTGTGATCATTTTAGTTTTTGTACACATTATGAAATGTTGATTTAGCCGACTAACTTTAATTACCATTAAAACGTAAACTTTAACAGCACCTTTTATTTACAACATCGTAACACCAATTGTGACTGTGAAGATTGGGGAAAGATGGATGAAGGCTGTCAGCCTAGTCAAATAGGATTTGATGCATAATTCTATCATTTGTATATAAAATGTAAAATACAGGCTTGTGTTCTTAAATGAAAGAAAACACTGTAAAATGTGAACTTCAAGATTGTTGCAACATTGCCATCTGCCGGAAGGAAAACTAAGCCAAGCATTTTGAATATTCTTTGAAGTAAAATGATCTAAATAGTGGTGCCAATGTGGCTGGCTGAACATGTTCTTTCTATTGTCTTAACTTAAGGAATAATTGCTAGAGTGCACATGTGAAATGTCTTTTATTGTTGTAGTTTCCTGAGCAGGTGTTAGATTGCTAAATAATGCAGTCTGTTGGCATGGGAACTCCAGACTAAGTGTCAAAATGATGTAATGTGTATACTGGGAAAAACTAAGTGTCAAAATGAAATAATCTGGGAGGGCCTAGCAAAGATGTTATTAGTGAGTTTAAAAACTACAGTCTGTTGGCATGGGAACTCCAGACTAAGTGTCAAAATGATGTAATGTGTATACTGGGAAAAACTAAGTGTCAAAATGAAATAATCTGGGAGGGCCTAGCAAAGATGTTATTAGTGAGTTTAAAAACTATTGTTCAGAGAGAGACTGTGAGCATTTTGATCTTGATACCCCACTTAGCACTCTGCCTGCTGTCTTATGTAAGTAGTGTCTTAGAAATATGTTTTCTTGTAGTAATAGCTAGGAACTTAGAAGAATGTTGGACAATTGTTTTACTGATAAACCAGAACTTCCCTACTGTATTGTTTTAAGTTTCTGTATGCTCTCTAAACTCTTAGATATCACTGTGGTGTAGTAGTATTGTCTTGTGTTTTAAATATTTGTTTTTAAATATTTTAAAAACCTTTACCTGTGGCTGGTTTGTGTAGAGATAAGTAAGCTCTAGAATACATTGCATATTTATAAAGGTTATTGTAATAAGCCACTCTAATAAGCCTTAGACTGAATAATCACATTACCAATTGGATAATTATATTGCATACTAATAATTGAACACCCTTTTAAGAGCCTTTGGGCAGCTGATAAGTATTAGCTGGTGGTGGCAGAAATTACAACTGTATAGTCTGGGTAAAGAGGCTCAGCTGGAGAATCTGTGTCAGCCTTTCCCAGGAGTGTCTGTGAAAGTGTTTAAATACTTATCTTAAAGTGCGTGTGGTGTGTCAGCTACCTGGGTAGGGACATGAAGAAATGGTGGGACAGAGAGGGTACTGGAGGTTATCTTGCCAGCTAGGCTGAGATCTAGACACTATAGCTATGCCAGTGGGGAGTCTTATTGGGGACCTGCAGAGCAAGGGAGCAACCAGACCCAGACTGACTGTGATCTCTGTGTGCACTTAAAGGAAATTGTACTTTACTGTGTGTATTTGTTTTCTTTTCCTCTTATATGAGATGCCATTCCAGGTGTTAGTGGTGAGTACTGAGGTTCCTTGATTGCTGGGCCAGGGCATGGTCTTCACATTTCTCTCTTGGCTCCTTGATTGCTGGGCCAGGGCATGGTCGTCACATTTCTGGTGACAGTGGTTGGGATAAGATAGCCTCACATTTGTGGTTCACAGTGGTTGGGATAAGATATCTTCACATTTGTGGTTCACAGTGGTTGGGATAAGATATCTTCACTTGTGGTTTGCAGTGGTGTGGGTAGAGTGAATCCTGTGGCTTATGTACAGTGATCGCTGAAGATGTTTTATACTCTAAATCAGACACGCAGTGTATACTCAGAGTTCAGATCACCATTGTTTTATTTATTTTGTTAGCTTAGTTAGTCAGGGTGAGCAGGCAGCATGTCAGCAGAGGAGTATGGAAAGCTGACAAGGAGCCAACAGGTAGAGATGTGCCAGGCTAGGGGACTGGTGCATGGAAACCTGAATAAGCAGACAGACCTGATTGCAGCCATGGTTACAGCTGCATCAGAAAACAGAATCCAGGAGGACAATCAAACTGGCAGTGGAGATGCAATATCCTCGGAGAATGGACAGCGCAACCTTTCTGCAGTGGACTTAAAAATCCAGCTGGAGCTAAAGAGACTTGAGTTGGAGGCCAGAAGTTTATAGATAGAAGCCGAAGTAAAGGAGCGTCAGAGAAATCATGAGAGTAAAAAGCTGACTCTTTGCCAGAGTCATAGAGGTAATGGGGAAGGGAGTAACTGGACCCCAGAAGCACAACAGGTCAGTAAATTTCTTCCACAATTTAAAGAGGGGGATAATTGTGATAGTTTCATTCACATGTTTGAAAGGGTATGCAAACAGTATAGTGTTGACCAAAGGCTCTGGGTACGGTTCCTGACCCCCTTACTCCATGGAAACGCTGTAACTTGTGTATCACAAATGCCTGACTCTGTCTGTTTTGATTATACTGCTGTAAAAAAATATCTCTTAGAAAATTTTAAGCTAACACCTGAAATATATAGGAAAAAGTTTTGCAAGGCAGATGAAAATGTATGTGAATATGTTGCTGAACTGAGCACTTATTTTCATAGCTGGGTGAGTGGATGTCAGGTCACCACTTTTGAAGGGCTGGCAGACCTTTTGGTGAGGGAACAAGCCCTTAGCACTTTGCCTGAGGACATGAGGATCTGGTTAGCTGATAGACAATGTGCTACTTCAGATGAGTTGGAGAAGAAGGGAGACCTATACATAGCCAGCAGGGCAGCCCTGCACAGGAAGGGGACCCCCAGTACTGCTCATGGGTCAAAAGGAACCCATGGTGGGCAGCACAGACTGCCCCAACAGAATCTGCCAGTAGCAGGGAAAGCCACTAGTCCAGGTTTATGTCCAGGACCTAGGGTGAAGTGTTTTGAATGCAACCAGTGGTGCCATGTGGCATACAGATGTCCACAGAGGCAAGGTGGGGAACCAAAGCTGAGGGAGCCAGTAAGTGGGAAAGACAAAATGCCAATAGTGGGTTGCCTTAAGACAACAGGGGTATGGAACTACCATCCTACAGATGTCCTGAGAGGGAAGGATTTGGATGAGGCAGTACCATGTACTTATGCAGTTATACGCAGTGAGGCTAGGAGACAAGCATGTGGGTCTGGTAGCCTAGGGGAGACCCATACAGACTGCATACATGCATCCAGGACTGCTGAGGTGGTTACTTCAGGGAAAGAGCTACTCTGTAGCAGTGAGACTGAAGGTGAGCCACAGCTGCTTGTGGGTACTGATGGTCCCTTGGACAGAGTGACTGCAAAGGTAGAGGTGAGTAGTAGTACCTAGGCTGACAGTGAGGCACCACTGTCAGATGATGCCAGACTTCCTTTGGAAGGGGAGCTGGGAAGGGTTACAAGGAGAGAGTTGAGACAGGCTCAGCTCTCAGACCCTACATTGCAAGGCCTGAGGCAAGTAGCTAGGGAGGCACCTGATTCTCAAGGGAAGGGGGAATCTGTATACTGGGACAAAAGGTTACTATACAGAAAATGGACCCCTGAGGGAGGGCTAGAAGGTGAGAGAATACGACAGTTGGTTGTGCATAGAGCCTGCCATCTGGCACATCTAGCCATAGCCCATGATATTCCCTTTGCAGGTCATATGGGCATAAAATGTACAAAGAGGCATATTATGCAAAAGTTCTATTGGTCTGGAATTTCCAGAGATGCAACAGGGTACTGCAGGATCTGTGAGCAGTGCCAAAACATAGGCAAGGTGAAAGCTCCTTTGGTGCCTTTGCCTGTGATTGAGGAGCCATTTCAGAGGGTAGCTATGGATATTGTGGGTCCTCTGAGTACCCCAAGTTCCACATGGAAAAAGTATATCCTAGTGGTAGTGGATTATACTACACGATAGTCTGAGGCAGTGGCTTTGTCCTCCATTGAGGCAGAGAAGGTGGCAAATGCTTTGTTAGAGATTTTCAGCAAGGTAGGTTTCCCAAAAGAAATACTGTCTGACGGAGGTGCCAATTTCCTGTCAGACCTGCTGGCTTGTCTGTGGAAGTTCTGTGGGGTGAAGCACGTAAAGACCACCCCCTACCATCCCGAGACTAATGGTCTTGATGAGAGGTTAAACTCTACAATCAAGTCTATGCTACAGGCATTTGCAGATCAGTTTAAGAGGGAGTGGGGCAAATATTTGTCCCATCTGTTGTTTGCTTACAGAGAGGTTCCCCAGGAATCCACAGTTTTTTCACCCTTTGAGTTGCTGCATGGGCATAGGGAGAGGGAACCTCTAGATTTAATTTGAGATGAGTGGGAAGGTGAGTGTGAGTCTCACAAGGAGTCTGTTGTGGCATTCATCCTAAACCTCAGGACAAGGCTCAGAGAACTCATGAACTTGGCCCGGGAGCACCTGGCAGAAGCCCAACAACAGAAATGGTGTGGTATGACAGGAATGCTCGAGCTAGAGAGGATGCTGTGGGACTCATTCCTGTCAGACACAACAAACTGCAAGCAGCTTGGGAGGGACCATACAAGCTGGTAAGGAAGGTAAGTGATGTTAACTACATGGTGGAAGTGCTAGGCAGATGGCAGGGGCACAAATTGTACCATGTTACCATGATGAAACCTTACCATGATAGGGATGCCCTTGTGCTGAGTATTTACAGTGGATTGCAGGAGGAGTCTGAGGGAGATCTGTGGACTGGTCTCCTCAATGAGGCTCAGGCTGACACCTCAGTGGAAGGGGTAGCAATGTCCCAGCAGCTATCTTCTACCCAGGTTCGAGAAATCTGAGCAGTGTTGCAGGAATCTGGAGACATATTCACTGGGAAACCAGTGAGCACCCAACTGGTGCAGCACCAGGTGGATACAGGACCCCAAAGGCCTATTAGGCAGGCCCCTTATAGGGTGTCTGAGAGTGTCAGACAAACTCTGAGGGAGGAGGTACAGGAGATGTTGGAACTAGGGGTGATTCAAGAGTCCAACAGTCCCTGGGCCTCCCCAGTGGTGCTGGTATCAAAGAAGGATGGCAGCACCAGGTTCTGTGTGGATTACAGGAAATTAAATAGTCACACAGATTCAGATGCTTACCCCATGCTTAGGACAGATGAGGCCCTAGAGCAGCTGGGTGGGGCTAAACATCTTACAACCATTGATCTTACCAAGAGTTACTAGCAGGTGCCCTTGACTCCCAGTGCTAAAGTGAAGTCAGCCTTTGTGACTCCTTTTGGCTTGTATGAGTTCACAAAGATGCCATTTAGGATGAAGAATGCCACAGCAACTTTCCAGAGGCTGGTGGATAATATCCTAGCAGGAGCAGGAGGGTTTTCCCTTGATTACCTAGATGATATTGCCATCTACAGCCATTCCTGGCCAGATCACCTTCAGCATATCAGGGAGGTGCTGGGCAGACTAGAGAGGGAAGAGTTGACTATTAAGCTGAGCAAATGTCAGGTGGGTATGGCAAAGATCTCCTACCTAGGACATAGGTTGGGGAGTGATAAGATAAGGCCAGAACCTACCAAAGTGGAAGCTATTCAGGCATGGCCTGCACCTGTTAACTAAAAGCAGACACCTGCTAGTATGTACAATGTTCTTAACGCAAAAATGAGTTTATTTATTTATTTTCCACACAATACAAAGCGTTTTCGCCAATCAAAATAGAGTAGCTTCTTCAGAGAGATGGACTGACAGGAAAGTCAATTACTAACTCTTGTAATTTTTAAAATTTTAATGGATTTTACATTTGTATGTTCAAGACATTTTATATACACTTTGTTTGCTCTAGTTTGTTAACTAAAAGCAGGTGAGGGCATTCTTAGGGAAAACAGGGTACTACAGAAAGTTTGTCCCTATTTATAGTACCATAGCTGCTCTCCTCACAGACCTGACAAGAAAGAACAGACCAGATAAGGTAGTGTGGACCCCAGTATGTGAGCAGGCATTCCAGAAATTAAAGAAGCTTTGGGAAGACCCCCTGTGTTAGCCAGTCCAGATTACAGCAAAGCATTTGTTGTGCAGGTGGATGCTTTGAACCATGGTGTGGGGGCTGTACTTAGCCATATTTCTTCAGAAGGAGAAGAGCACCCAGTCGTTTATCTCAGTCATAGGCTCCAACCCAGGGAGGAATGCTATACAGCGGTAGAAAATGAATGTCTAGCCATAGGGGGGCACTGCAAAAACTACAGCTTTATCTGTATGGAAGAAAATTAACTGTAATGACTGATCACACCACTCTACATGGTTAAACAGAGCCAGTCAGCAAAATGCCAAGTTGCTAAAATGGATCCTGGGGTTGCAAGCATATGATATGTCAGTGCAGCACCACAGTGGGAGTAGCAATGCCAATGCATATGGGCTCTCAAGACAGGGAATGGGGTGAGGTACACTCAGATAGACCTGACCCTCTCAAGCGGTGTTTCTCAAGGGTCACTTGATAAACTAGCTTGGGTTCTCCAGGGGGGAAGAGATGTGAAGATTGGGGAAAGATGGACGAAGGCTGCCAGCCTAGTCAAATAGAATTTGATACATAATTCTATCATTTGCATATATAAATGTAAAATACAGGCTTGTGTTCTTAAATGAAAGAAACACTGCAAAATGTGAACTTCAAGATTGTTGCAACATTGCCATCTGCTGTAAGGAAAACTAAGCCAAGCATTTCAAATGTTCTTTGAAGTAAAATTATCTAAATAGTGGTGCTGTAGCAGCTGGCTGAACACATTCTTTCTATTGTATTAACTTAAGGAATAATTGCTAGAGTGTGCATGTGAAATGTCTTTTATTGTTGTAGTGTCCTGAGCAGGTGTTAGACTGCTAAATAATGCTGTTTGTTGGTCTGGGAACTCCAGACTAAGTGTCAAAATGATGTAATGTGTATACTGGGAAAACCTAAGTGTCAAAATGATGCAATCTGGTAGGGCCTAGCAAAGATGTTGTTAGTGAGTTTAAAAACTATTGTTCAGAGAGAGAGAGAGACTGTCAGCATTTTTATCTTGATATCCCACTTATCAGCACTCTGCCTGTTGTCTTATGTAAGTAGGGTCTATATTAGAACATCGAAGTTTCAAAACTTCGAATGTTCTAATATCTAACCCTATTCAGAGAAAGCTGTAAACATCGAACATACAGAACAGCAACTTTTTTCCTAGGGGAAAACATTTGCTGTTCCAAAACACATACACACAACACAAGCACACCAAACAAACAGCAATTCCCACACATACACCTAAAATATTACGCCTAACCCTACACTAAACTATACACACACCACTAACTATCCACTTACCTTAACCCAAACCCTAACCCTAAGGTCTGTCACTATTGCACATTCACCTCACCCGCTCCCTAACCCTAACGCACCTAACCTGCCCTAACCCTCACGTCCACACAATCGCACACATACCTGACCCGCGCCCTAACCTTAACTCACCTAACCCACCTTAATCCTCACGTCCACACAATCGCACACTTACCTGAACCCGACCTGTAACCTTCCACCACAGCGCTGAAAATACTGAAGCAACAGAAATGGACAACCAAATTCTTTCCCTAGGAAAAAATTAGCTTTTCTGTTGCTTCAATATTTTCAGCTTTTGCTGAATAGGGTTCGATATTAGAACATTCAAAGTTTTGAAACTTCAGTGTTCTAATATAGACCCTGTAAGTAGTGTCTTAGAAGTATGTTTTCTTGTAGTAATAGCTAGGAACTTAGAAGAAAGTTAGACAAGTATTTTTCTGTTATACTAGAACATTCCTACTGTATTGTTTTAAGTTTTTGTGTGATCTCTGAACTCTTAGATATCACTGTAGTGTAGTAGTATTGTCTTGTGTTTTAATTATTTATTATTAAATATTTTAAAAACCTTTACCTGTGGCTGGTTTGTGTAGAGAAAAGTAAGCTCTAGAGTACATTGCATATTTATTGTATTTATTGTAATAAGCCACTGCAATAAGCCTTAGACTGAATAGTCACATTACCAATTGGATAATAATATTGCACAGTAATAATTGGACACCCTTTTAAGGGCGTTTTGGTAGCTGATAAGTATTTGCTGGTGGTGGTAGAAATGACTACCATATAGTGTGGGTAAAGGGGCACAGCTGAAGAATCTGTGTCAGCCTTTCCCATGAGTGTCTGTGAAAGTGTATAAATACTTATCTCAAAGTGTGTGTGGTGTGTCAGCTACCTGGGCAGGGACATGAAGCACTGGTGGGACAGATAGGGTACTGGAGGTTAGCTTGCCAGCCAGGCTGAGATCTGGACCCTATAGCTGTGCCAGTGGGGAGTCTTATTGGGGACCTGGAGAGCAAGGGAGCAACCAGCCCCAAACTGACTGTGATCTCTGTGTGCATTTAAGGGAAATTGTACTTTACTGTGTGTTTTTGTTATCCTTTCCTCTTATATGAGACGCCCTCCCTGGTGTTAGTGGTGAGGATTGAGGCTCCTTGATTGCTAGGCCAGGGCACGCTCGTCACATTTCTTTCTTAGTTCCTTGATTGCTGGGCCATAGAGCATGGTCGTTACAGTGACTATCATTGATTCACCTGGCACAAAATCCATCAAGTAGAAGACTTCTGATAAAATGACAAAAGCTATACTTATTTTATAGACCTACATATAAACTGTTCTCAAGGCTAGTTACTGCATAACATTCAAAGATGTAGGTGCACTTTGGTCTTCCCTACTTTTTATTGCATTGCTAATCCCCAAGGAACCAACTCACCAGCCACAAATACATAAAGTTAAATTCCTTAATAAATATTTCCATAAGAAATCACTACTGGTGTGGCATCTCATTATGCACATCAATGATTCCTTTCTATGATGAGATTCCTCCTTTTTTCATGTTTGTGTGACCGTGAAATTGGCATGCAGAAGTAGAGCCGGTGTACAGCATTTGCATACTTTAAATATTTTTTATCATAGATTTGATTTCTTGGGCAGCTGTGTTCCGTGAGCTGGTCCCTCAGGGGCTTATAATTCCAAAAGTCATAGTGGAAGCTGCACTGTGCCTGATTCTATAAGCTCTGATAATAGTAGGCCACCATCCTCTTATAACAGTTTAATTTCTAACATGATGGAGCAGGCATGCATTAGTATGAAATTATACCACACAGGGTTAGGAGTATCACACCCAATTCACAAAGCTGATGTAGAAGGAGCTATAAAGAAAAATAAGAAGCAAATGCAAAAGGCCAGAGCAGCAGATAACAGCAACATACAAAACATGCAGGAATGTCCAAATGGGAATACAAGCCAGTGAAAGTGGTAGAGACAGAACACATAAATGGTAAAAAGGGGAAGTGGCAGCAAAGAATAAATATGGAATCATGAAAACAGTAATGTAGAAGAATATCTGGAGATTATACTTTTGGGATGAGGCATAGGTAAATAATTTTCCACATGGGAAATTCTGAGGTTGGAATTTCAAGACTGGAAGATATTATAAGATGAAACTGCTTGGGCAGCATGTCTAGTAGAAAATTAGTCAGGATGAGACTTTATGTGAAGAAAATGATATCACTTCTGGTCATCAAACTTTTTGATAATTTCTGTATATGCATGCATATTTGATGTGTATAATTCACTACATCATTTTTTAGCTGCATCATTAGTCTATAGACTTGTATGATTGCCTTGAGCCTGAGATGTGGTCAAAAAGGACCATTTGGTACAACCTATCCACCTACCCAGTCAGCAAATAGAGACAAATAAATACATAAATGAATAAATAAAACAGAATGCGTAATCAAATGTGTGAGTATAACTAGTGATTTTAGAACATTTACAGCAAGCTAGAATTTATTGAACCAAAAAAAAAACAAAAAAACAAAAAAAATTCATTATCATTATCATGAACCCCCCTGGTACCATTTTCTACATGTGGTTGACATGTCACTTCAGCTGTCTCCATCTTTCTTGATTCAGTGCCACTCTCCTACATTCATCATCAATAATGCCTGGCAATCATAGGCCTTCTGTCACTTAATCCATCTCTTTGCTGGTTGGCCTTATTTTCTCTTGTCTTCTTTCTGTCTCTCCCACATCTTTTTAATCAAATAATGATCTGTTTTCCTGCACATGTATCTAAACTAGTGCAATTTGTTTTCTTTTATACTCTGTGCAACAAGTCTAGTTTGACCTTTCCTCTAATGCCATCATTCCTCCATCTATCCCACATTGTGAATCAGGCTACACATCTCAAGCATTTTGTCTCTATCACTTCTATGTCCCTCAACTGGTCTACTTTCACTGTCTAGGCTTCTGTAGCATATCAAAGTACTGGCTACACCTCTCTTTTGTACTCCCTAGTCTATACTTTCTTTGGCATTCTTCTGTAACACATTACCCCTGTACCATTTGAGGACAGCACCTTTGGTTCCGGCTTTTACCTCCTCATTTAGACTTCCCTTCTCCTCATTTATCCCTCCCAAATGTTTGAAGCTGTAATCCTGTTCCAATACTTTCCCTTCTATCTCAGTTTTTCACCTTCTTCTGATTTCCCCCATTTGCTGTCATTACAATTGTCTTATCTGTACTCAGATTCATCCTGTGTACCTTTAGTTTTGCATTCCATTCCACACTTATGATTCTACTCAGAGTTTGCTTGTAATGCCTCATCGTCTGCATACAGCATTTCCTTCATGTTTGTTAATATAGTCCATCACTAGTATGAACAGCAGCAGGCTCACAGCTGAGCGCTGATAAACCACCACTCTTGCCGGGAACACCTCTGCAAGTCCAAACACTGCATGCACTTGTGTCATTGGGACCTTGTACATAGCCAGCATAAATTCTATCACTGTTTCTGGCACTTCAAATAATCACAGGACTGCTCCAATCAGCTTTCTTAGGAATTTGCCATATGCTATTTCCAAATCTAGGATTACCCATCTAGATGCTTTCCTCTTCTCTAGCTTCTTCTCCACTACCTGACACCACCAACATTGGTTCACTTATACTTGCAGACTGATCGGAATCTAAACTGCTCATCTCCTATTTTACTGTCTACTACCCCTCACTGATCAGTCATCCTCTCTAACACTTTCATGCAGTGTGACAGCAGTTTAATAGCACTATACTGCCTATAATTGAGAGTGTCTCCTTTATTCTTGTACAGTGGTGCTAGAATGCTTATTCTTTATTGATCTGGAATACATGTTTACCTCCATACTGTTGTAAGTACCCTCAGGAACCATTTCTCCACTAAATCATACAACATTTTGTTCCTACCTGTTATGACCTCATCTGAGCCTGCTGCTTCCCCTGATTTTATTTTGCTTATTGCAGTTCTTACTTCTTCAGTGGTGGACTCTTCTTCCTGTTTTTGACTAAAGCAAAACATATATTTTCTTAAAAAGTTATTATTTGAAGGTTACATTGATGATTAAGTTATCACTGAAGAGTGTATTACTCTTGTAACTTCATGTATCTTACCTCATTCATGCTCAGCAAGTGAAATGCCTTTCTTTGTGGTTTGTGTGGACTTTAAAATTTCTGCAAAGCTTTCATTACATCCTTTGTACAAACCAATCATGTTTGCATTTTATAATTTTTAATCAAATTTATAAGTTTATTTCTTATAAGGCAAATTAAATAAACTTAGGTGAGCCCATAATGGGTACATTTTATTTTATTTTATTTATTTTTTACTGTTTTCTTTTCTAAATGAGCATTACATTCAAACTTTAAACTAAAAAATGAGGAGGATTAGGTAGGATAAGAATAACTAAAAACAGGAGAAAACATCTCTGTTACAGTATTAAGGATAAAATTAAAACTTGGTATAACATTGCAAGAGGAAACTTTATAATGCTTTGGGAAAAAAGAAACTTCCCATAGTGAATGGAGTAAAAACTGTTGATCTATAGCTTCTGCTAAGGTGGAAATTGTAGACAATTCAAGGTTCCTGTCAATGCTCTGAATATAATTTCTCAAAACACCTTTTAGTAAATTTTATGTCCAAGGCTTTCTTTTATATACCTACGTCAATGTCCCACATCATTGGAGAAAAGAAAAATTTGTGCTGTCACTGAAACATATTTTGTATAAAGTAATTCACTAGGCTGGTATTTGCTTATTGTATTGTCAATCTTTTGACAGGTTTTCCCCAATTACATTAGCTCAAAGAGTTCCACTGTACTCAACCCATAGTCAAAATAAGGAATAAATATGAACTCTCTTACAAAATGATGCCAACTATCTTAAGATTTAAGTTCTTAATGTACTTTGGTTGGAACTTTATTAAACATCACCACTAGTTTAGGTTAGAATTTGAAATTCACACCTTTAAATTATTGACAGATTTGTAAGTTATATACTTCGGAGCTGTAGATTAAATATATTAAAGATTACCACTAATCTGCAAAGGAATATAACTGGGGCTGTGATCTGCAGCTATTGGGAAATGAAATTCCATTTTCATTAGTTGAAATTCTGTGAAATGAACTAGTGATTAACAGTATTGTTGGTCGTTCTTATAATTTTATTCTAACTTTTTGTGCAACTATACCAAAGCAAAATTCAGCATTAAACAACATTAAGTATAGCAAATTCACAGATTTGCAAGTACCAAGTATATAATGAAATACAAGTTAAGTGGAATGAGTATTCTAACCTAAAATGTCAAATTCCATAAAATCTCTTGTTTGTCAAATATGCAGGCAATAATGCTCAGACATATTAACAATGCTGTAGCATTTTCCTTAATATAACAAAACTGTTACTTTGCATATGCATTAATTTATGAAATCTATTAATGCCTTTGGAGTTGTTGAAAGCTAGTAATGGCACCTTTGTAACAGGTCAGCCATGCAGCTTATTTCATTATTTATGTTTATTTATTCCTTTCTAAAGTCTTGGGCTCAAAAATCCATACTGTTTCATAACTGGCTCTCTTTGTGTTAATAAATTATTTCATAGACTTAACAGATAAATTCTTTTTTTTAATGACATACCCCATTCTACCTGCCACTATAACCAGCATAAAATGACATAAAGTGCCTATAAGTATGTATCTCAGGTATCTGATTGGGTGCCTTCTTGTTTTTGTGCACTGCTGACAATGTATTTCTAGTTATATATGGTCACTGGTCTTACTATGGCAATAGGCAGTACCACTCAGTCATTCAGTTCCATTCTGGTAACCCCATATAACCCTTTGAGTTCAGGTTTGTCATTTAAGCCAGGGGCACTAGTGTCATTAAATGAAATACACCCTCTGTGTCATAAGAACTATTTATTTATTCATGTCTGCTAAAAAGTAATGGACTGTTCCAAAAATAAACATTTTCAATCACAACTGCAGCATTCATTAAAAGACTAAAATCTCATTGATGCATATGGCTTTGGCTTTCTCCATAAGAAAAGCTGAATGGCTTTCTCTGCAAGAAAAGCTGAACTATCTCAACAGTAATGCAGAAGTAAATGTGGCATATAGTGTACCGACAGCAACATAACAAACAATTTTTGACATAGCTGTAAAATACAGCGATTATTGGACATTCAGTAAATGATATGGTACTCAGCGTGAGTGATTATTTAGAAAAAGAAATTCAAATATGCATTTGACAGAGTTGCAGCCAGTTAAACAAAGTGGACATATACTGACACCAAAATACACTGTGCAATTACTGTGTACATGGGGTGCAACCATAGAGTGCTATAGAGTTAAGTATGGAACTTGAACATAATTACCATGACTAGAAAAAAAAAAGAGCCCATTCAATGACACATGCAGCCACTTGTTTTACATATTATGTTGTGTAGATGGCCTGACCCACTTTGACTCTGGTAACCCTCAGAATCAGTTACATTTTTGACATTTGCATGAGGACAAGTTTTTATAAAGTTATCACTTTTTTCCATTATTCAGACATTTCAGAATTATTATGACTTTTTGTTGTCATATGATCAAATGACAGTTTTGGACAAAAGCCATTTCATATCAGTGTTGCTAAGTGCCAAGACTGTGTAATATAATTTTTCAGTGAATCTGCATGCCAGAGACAGCCAGAATAACAATTCTCTCCTTTCACTAACCATCCCTTAAAAAAATAACTACAGAGGATAGTGAGTTGGATACATCACCATGCAGATTTACAACAGGGATTAATACATAAGTAAGTAAAAGGAAATATACAAGTAATCAAAATAAAAATGTAAGCAATACAAATATATGTTAAACAAATAAACGAGTAAATAAATATATATTTAGCAAGTCATACATAAATACTTTAAATGAAGGCATAAATATTTGAAGTCATAAATATTTAAATACAATAAAATAAATACATAGTCAAAAATAAAAACTAACAGACATGCTCTGTGTTTATGTTACTGAATTCATCCGCATGTTTTACAGAAATAAACAGAAAGTAAAGTTAGTTGCAGACTTGAACTACTGATCATTTTCAACAAAGACAACTGTTTTACCACTATATCAGTGATCACCTAGCAAGGTTGCACTCTAACACCCTACCTCCATTTCATACCACATTAACACTGGCCTATTGACAACTATGGCACCTGTGTTGGTTTCAGTGTTCCAAATGATGCTGAATTGCAGGGTCACTGAAAAAATCAATTGTCAACTTGTTGAATTAAGCTGTGCTTTTAACCTTAGTTATGAAGCTATAAAATTCATTACTTAGTAGTCATGGGGAAAAAAAGCTCCTTTACCTGACCAAAAACCATTCTAGATATTAGGCATAATTCTGTACATAGCCAGGGATTATTGTATCTCCCTGTAGAAACCATTTGAATAGTTAAATAAGGCAAAATATGACATAAATTGATAATAAAATGTTCTGACAATGTAGGAAGTGGGGTGGGTGATGCAGCTATTTTAAGACTGATGAAATGAATAAATAATATAAGCAATGATAAACTATCTACTTTCCTCAACATATCATTTATGCTGAAATGTACAACTTAGATTTTAGACAAGTAGCATGCATGTGAAATAAAGCAACCTTTACTGCTCATTTTGTAATGAAAAAATGCAACCTAAAACCAAAAAAAACACTTAATAAGTAGAGCTTCAGTTAATAATGCAAAAAATAATAGAAGGGAGAGGAGAAATAGAAACTGCAAATTAGTACAGCATTTACACCTGCCTTGGACTCTGGCAACTAAAGTTATGATGTCCAAATTGTCCTATAGATCATTTGCCAGTTGCCACTCTTTGTCAATGTGTTTTATGTTTTCTAAAGTTAAGAAATCTTTGTCAAGATAGTTTATTTTCTCTCAGATTTTAGTTACTCCATTTATAGTTTTTTTTAAATAATGAAAGGCATCCACTAAAGTAGCACTTTATTAAAAAAAACATTTGTCCTTCAAGCTGTATGAGAAAAATGAAATGACTTGAAGTGTGTTTCCAGATAAATTGCAGCATCCTAATATATAAAGTCATGTGTGCTTTTTATGAAATTGTACATGCACTGTAAACAATTTTGTTTCTTGGCTTTCCTTTTGTTGAAGCACTTCATCTCATTAGGTCTGTGAATTGCTTTCATGTGAGACCTGAAGTAATATATTTAAAATATGGTGAAAATTTGGACAGGACAGTAGAGAACTTTCCATACTTATTATGGAGGGTGGTGGGTATTCTGTGTACAATTGCTCATCATATATAGAATGCATTCCCTGTAAGAGGTGACAAAGTAAGATGGAGTTAATGACTTAGGAACTAGAACTGAGGGTGACAGTTTACTGATGAAGTCCTGATGAAGCTTGTTGGCTTTCCTGAGTTGGTGGAGTCCCAGACAGACACCAGGTAGAGTGAATTCAAAAACTGGTGTGGGCAGTGAAATACCATATATGACCCTACATGGCAAAGGTTCTGATAAGCCAATGTAGAAAGAGGAAAGATTGTAATTTCTGAATGTGTTTACAATGCCATGTGCGATATGACAGAAATTAAGCAACTGGAGATTGAAGTGACAGAAAATGCAAGGAAGGGAAGCCTATGTTCCTCTGCCAATGTTATAAGGCAGTAAGCTTTAGTGGAGAAGTACACAACACATTGAATTGTAATCTACTGTTGATATTATAGAGAAGAAGGTAAACCTCTAGAGAGGTACAATTTTTAGCATGAGATTGATCTGCATGTCAAAGTGTAGCCAAATATATTGCTTATATACATTAAAGAGCTGTACTGTTCTTTGATATAGCCTTCAAACAGATGAAAGTATAGAACAGTTGTTCGGTTTACAAGGAAACAAAGAAATCTCAGAAACTGTGGATTAATGTTTCTACTATGACATGGATTACATCAAATACAGAAATCATTTGCAGTTTAAAATGATACAACATCTGAAAATAAGTATCAAATGAATGTTTCAAAAGATTAGATTCTGATAGGTGATTTTTAGCTTAATGGTTCAAAATGTGAAACATGTTCATATAACAATGGGCTCATTTGTAAGAAAAAATAATGAAATTATTCACTTTCAAGTGCAGCCTAACAGCTGTTATTTCTGTGGCTAAGATGGTCACCTTGTTGCCACATGTGGAATGAGACATTGTTAAGTTGGGAAAGAGGACAAATGAAATTGTAGGCTGAAGTGCAGTATACGTGGACATATAATTAATTTGTGAATTGTTTGTAAGCTTAATAAAGAAAGCAATATATACAAAGTAAAACACTCATTTTTTTCCAATCACATGTATCAGTTCCTTCGGAACTCAATCTATTAAACAAACTCAGGTCTGCAAGACTATATCTGGACATCACATCTTGGCATTATGCCAGTGAGATGGCAGCTTCCACGATATTTTTGTGTTAGTTGACAGCAGATTAAGAATTTAAAAATGAAAACTTTAGAAAAAGAATGGGAAAGAGAAGGTTAATAAGGATAATTTATTTAGAAAGATGTTCAGTTATTAAGATGTTCATTTATTATAATAGACATCAAAAGAGTCCACACAAACTGATACACTTATAGCTATTGATTTGAAATGATCCTTGTTCATTGATGTTAGGAAAAAGGTAGATTCAGTCTTTAATTAGTTATTACATTCACAAAAAAGAGGTACTGAACAAAATTAAATCAACACAACTTTATTTCTTTACAAGGAAACCTATTGCTTGGTGTGAAGAAGTGTGATATGGTAAAAGAAGTGATAAGTCATACAGTGATAACAATTGTTGGATGAGACTGTAAAATTAAGTTGTCCAGAAAAGAATGAAACTTGGAGTGTATAGACCACCAAAGTGAAGTGCAGATGACCTAGAGGAATTCATACATTTCTTACATGAAATACAGGAGGAAAAAATGATATAAACTGGGGACTTAAATTTAACAGAAACAGACTGCAAAAATATTGATTCTACAATGTTAGTAAGGAAATTATTCGCAGCATATATTCAGGGACAGCAATTGTTTCAGATTAAAAATAAAACTACCAGGGCATGTAACATACTAGACATTGTTTGTGTTCCCAGAGAAATTACTGTAACTTCAAGTCAAGTTTTACCAACATTTATGTGCAGTAATCATGGGGTTATAAAGGTTAATTTGTTGCTAGATAATTCTGCCAAACTGAAATCTAAGCCAGTGTACAGAAGGTTAATTAGAGATTATATGGAAGCAAAAGAGTCACTATGTAAAACTAACTGGAGTAAGGTGTTCAGTGGAAAAACTGCAGAAAGAATGCGAAAAGTTTTGACAGAGAAAATGTTTGAGTGCGAAAAATCAAAAAAATGTTTAAC
The DNA here is from genome assembly GCF_019279795.1 of Protopterus annectens. Lineage (NCBI taxonomy): Eukaryota > Metazoa > Chordata > Ceratodontiformes > Protopteridae > Protopterus > Protopterus annectens. Next base: position 754,853,097 of record NC_056729.1, on the reverse strand, counting down.
ATCAGGATCTAGGCATACAACATCAGTCAGATACGTTTCCATAAGAACAAGATATCTGATTAAGGTTAGAGACAAAAAATATAACAAATGGAAGAGAGGTCGAGCTAAAACTTTGAAAACTGAAATAAACAAGCTGGACAACCAGATTAAGCATAGTGTGAGACAAGATCAAGACAAATTTGAAGAAAATTTATATAAAGATATTGATCATAATAGGAAACCTTTTTATAGATACATAGGATGTGAAAGGAGTAAAGACAAACAATTTGATAAACTATGTGCAGATTCTAAATTTTTTTCACAGAATCAACAGATTATAGATATATTTACAAAACAGTTTGGCTCCACAAAAGGGATGGTAAGTTGTCCTAGTAACATCTAGGTAACCCCAGATACTGGAATCAAATTAGATTATATTGAAAAAGAACTGCGCAAACTGGATCCAAACAAAGCACAGAGAGGAGACAGAATTAGTAACAATGACCAGAGAACACTTCAACAAGAACTTACAGTATCATTATATCTATTATTCACTAAGTCATATAAATATGGGGAGATTCCTCAAGATTGGAGACATGCGTTTATAAAACCTGTTTTTAAGGGAACGGGGAGTAGGACAAACCCAGAGTATTATAGACCCTTAAGTCTTCTTCCATGTTGTGGAAAAATAATGGGGAAGGTAATATTGGATAAGTTATTGTCAGAACTGGATAGACTGGGACTTGAAACCATATAACAGCATGCATATGTTGAAAACAGATCTATTACCACCTGTAACATGATGTTCTATAACACTATAATAACAGCTATGAATGAAAAATTGTGTTGTGGTGTAATTTATACATATTTAACTTCAACATTTGACAGAGTCATACACATAACACTGATCAATAAATTAGTACAACTAGGTATTGATGTACTCTTGATAAGATGGATAGCTGCATGGCTTACAAGTAGGACATGGCAAGTATCACACAGCAACAGCAACTGGATAGGCAAAATCATTGGTTACAGTCACGGTGTCCCACAGGCATCTGTCCTAGGCCCTTTCTTGTTTAGATTATTTCTTTCAGACCTAACTTTTCCATCTGAGGTGTTCTACAGTCTGTATGCAGATGAACTGAAATTGGGTAAACTAATTACATCTGTTACAGATAAGGCATGTCTGCAAAATAACTTGACTAAATTGACCATTTGGACACAGGAGAATAATGTGCTGATAAATATATCAAAAACTAAGCATATGAGATTTGGTAGCATACCTCCCAACCGTACAGAAATACTCGGTTTCACCGAGTTTTGGGGTCCAAATAATGGGGTGCCATGATTTTCCAGTGGCACCCCTTCATTTTCAAATTTTTTTCAGCTTTTTTTTCCTGTTTTTTCAGCTGACGTCATCATGTGCATGAAGATGCCAGCTCATCAGGGTTACCAGCCTGTCAGAATTAAGCTCAAGGGCTCACACACACATTTCCAGGTGGCTGTTTGCGTGCGAGAAGGAAACATTTTGTATTATTTATCTTCTGGCTGCACTTGCAAGCAGAAAGAACAGAAAGAACAGATTTATTCTGGCTGGCTTGAAAATGGATTTATTCTGGCTGCACTTGCGACAAGGATGATGAACGGAAAGGACTGCTGCAAGCATGAAGTAGGAAACATGTTTTATTTTATTTATTCTGGCTACACTGCATGAACAGTTATGGATTTATTCTGGCTGGTTTGAGCAGGGTGAACGGATTTATTCTGTCTGCACTACGGAAAGTATTTATTCTGGCTGCACTGTGAGACAGCTTTGGCTTGAATATTTCAGAGTGTGAGTGTGTGTGTGTGTGTGTGTGTGTGTGTGTGTGTGTGTGTGTGTGTGTGTGTGTGTGTGTGTGTGTGTGTGTGTGTGTGTGTGTGTGTGTGTGTGCGTGTGTTTATGAAAATGCCCTGGTGGCAAGAGGTTCTTAGGCTCAAACCCTGTAGCTTGGTTACAAGATAAAAAGATCCTAAAGTCCATAGCCACCACCAGTTGTGAATTTATGCTTCATATTTTTGATCTGTTCCTCATAAAGTCTAGTTTTCAGGATTTTTGTGGCTAATCACTGAAGGATTGAATTCACTAAATAATGACAGGCATTTGAATTTCAGACTTCATATTCTTCAGAAAATAAATGGTAACACAAAACATTTTATTCTAGCAATTTTCAAAGTTTATAAGGTCAGTATTAGAAATTTGTCCCAATTTTGGGGCTGTATTCTCCCATTATTGGCTTTGTCCAGGTTTTTTGTGCTAAGAGGTTGAGCGCTATGGTGAGAAGTGAGAACTGAATTCACTAAATGATAGCCATTTAAGTTTTAGTCTTCCTGTCTTTCAGGAAACTGCTGATTTGGCATAGTGGTATGTTGCTTTGACTGTAGTGCACAGGGTCTTGGGTTTAAGACTTGGCAGTGAAATGTCTGGTGGTAACACAACATTTTATTCTAGGAACTTTCCAAAATTATGCAAGCAATGTTTAAAACATGTCCCTGGTTTTTGGCCTTTTGTCTTCCCCCCAAAAAAGGAAACTGTGCAAGACGCCTATGGCTTACACTACTGTCATACTATTTATATGTGTGTGTGTATATATATATATATATATATATATATATAGATATATATATATATATATATATATATATATATATATATATATATATATATATATATATATATATATAGATATAGATCTACTTCAGTAGATCGAACATATTACAAGGTCGAACCAAGTATGGCCGAGACCATATGTTTGAACTTGTATACCCCCCTTACATAAATATACCAACTCCGAGATTGCACAACATTGCAGAAATGGGAAATCTTCCTGTCCCGCTCTGTACACAGATCTCCATTCAGTCCATTCTGACTTTAAAATGTTCAAAGTTATAGTCTCGGCCATATCGTCTTCTAACATTTAAAAGTCTGGTCTACCGAAGGGGACACATATGTGTAAATATATATATATATATATATATATATATATATATATATATATATATATATATATATATATATATATATATATATATATATATTGTGTGGGTGTGGAAGTAGACTTTTATGATGAAAATGTTCTGAATTGGGCAGTTTTGTCATTATTGGTTCATGCAGTTTGTTTCATTGCCTACTGGAAAAATGTTCAAACAATAAATTAAAAATGCACTCTGCCTAACAAGTGTGCTGTATTATACAAGGGATATAATTTAATAAAGTCAGGGATGTGTATCAAGGAACACATCTATGTTTCTTCTTTTGTGTGCAATGGGCAAATGATTTGAAAACAGTCCAAAGGTAATCTATATCCACCACTGGCCAGATGCAGTTTCTTTGGATGTGGTATGTGGGTTTCAATGCTGTTTCAATGAATGTGAGTTTCAAGGCCAGATAAGTTTTAATTCTAGGTCTATTTTCATTGTGAGATAGTATTGCTTTCTTTAGCAGATGTCTATTAGTGTTTGTGCATTGTGCTGTAAAGTGTAAAATAAAATCCAAATCATTGTAGAAGTAAAGCAGTATGCACACATTAGTGTTTATGGTGAATGGATGTGAGTTTCAAGGCCAGATACATTTTAATTCCAGGTCTATTTACATTGTGAGACAGTATTGCTTTCTTTAGCAGATGTCTATTATTGTGTGTGCATTGTGCTGTAAAGTGTAAAAATAAAATCCAAATCATTGTAGAAGTAAAGCAGTATGCACACATTAGTGTTTATGGTAAATGGGGTGAAATAGCCAGATAATGGGATAATGGAATGGCTGCCGGGGGACTCTGGTGCAGTGCCATATTTTGGTTGTCTGTTCTTCAGTTTGCGTTTGAAAGTTGGTATCCCACAATTCCATTGGAATGGGGGTTATGCAATTATGTATGCAAATTTTATGTTAATCAGCATACAGATTTGTACCTATTTTTCATGGGCCAAGTCCAGATGTTTGATGATTCCAGGTTGAGAGGTATGTTTGGTAGGCATAAATTGAAAGGTGAATATTTAATACAGCACATGGTGATTGAAAGTGTAGACTCATTTAAGGACCTGGGTATATGTGTAGCGTCAGCTATGCATTTTTCTAATCATATCAACCAATTGGTTAATGATAGTTATAGAACTATATGTTGTATGAAAAGATTTATAAAGTCTAGGAAATCAAAAATAATGAAGTCATTGTTTGTTAGTTACATTAGACCCAAACTTGAGTATGGAATAACAATATGGAAACCCTATAAGAAAACAAGTGTGAGTAAACTTGAAAGAGTACAATGGAAATATACCAAAGGTATCCATGGATATGAAAATTTTCGTTATTATGAAAGACTACAATATCTGAACTTCTACAGTGTCTCTTACAGATATCTAATAGGAGATCTTATTCAGGTATATAGGGAATTTAGGGACAACTATCTCTGGGAATGTTTGGGGTTATCAAAAAGTACTAGAGAATCATCAGACAACCTATGTAGAAGATTCTATAGGAATGAGAAGTGTACTAATTAGTTCTCTAACAGAGTAGCTGATGCATGGAACAGACTACCAAATTGCATTAAAGCATGTACTAGTTTATATATTTTTAAGAACAGACTGGACATTTATTATGGGAACAAGTGTTTTGGTATATTGGCAAGAGCTAGAAGTGCATTAATGTCCGTGGTTGAAATATTTGTATGTAAGTATGTATGTATGTATATAAGGTTCCATAGGTATAGCTATCTCTAATGTATTCATTATTAAACCATGTATGTGGAAAACAGATCCTAGGTGAGTGTTGGATATAATCCAACCATATATATAGAAAATCTGTGGCAAGTACATCATAGAATTTAAAGGAAGTTTCTCATACATAAATAAGTAAAAAAACGATAGAAATCAGAATCTTTGGGCAAATTAGTAAATAGAATTGTATGTAAACTGTATGATAATTGTACACTGGAGGAAATATTAAACTATTGAAAATACTGTCTAAATAGGGGAGATTATAGAAGCCAGAGCGTGGTATTGGGATGTGAGAAATAGTAGTAATAAGAAAAAAAAGGCAAACATGGAATGCAAATACTGAAAAATAAATGAGATTGAAAAATGATCCGAAAGCTTTTTACAGAGAAGGGGGTTATAAATGTCATGACCAAAGGGGTAAGCAAGAAATATGTGCGCAAAAACTGTAAAAAAATGTCTTTGCAATATTTTCTCTGATAGCTAGAAGGTTTAGTTAATACTAAATTATGAAGAAAAAGTGAAATATTTTCATTGGAAATGTGCTTTTAGGAAGAAGTGTTGAAAATGAAGACTAAGAAAACTATTACATAAAGGGAAATGGAAAACATATTAAAATGAGCAAAATAGATAGAAATCTTCATTATTAATGGATGGGCATATGAAAAATATGTTTTTTCTGATCATAGATTAGGGTCACTTTATAAACGTGTTGTAACTAAACTGCAAAAGTACGTGGAGATAAAGAGTTTGGGACAGGTGTATTTATTTCTGTAAAGTTAAGATGATCCCTGGGATTCACTAATTCTCTGTGTAAGACTAAATAAGTGTTATACGGAAACTGCAGCCTAAGAGGATGATGTCAGCGCGCCATGCATATTCATGAGGGCATGCTGACTCAACTCTAAGGCTAACACTGAGCGTGCACGAGTGCAGGGGGCATATCAGACTGCCGAGCAGTCCCAAAATTCATGCCCCTGCAAGTCCCACAATCATCAAATGTAAAGACATGAGTGAGTCCACTCAAATGTGTATATACACAACACTACACTCCCCCACATTCTAAACCCCTGTACAATTATAAAATGTAAAACTCTTATAATTTTTTTTATTATTCCCAAAATAGCTGCCCATATTTGCACGTGTTTGCGCGGGTTTCCCCATTGCTTAGCTACAGTTAGCAGTTTAGACATCAAAGAGGATAATAAGACCCTTATATGCAAATTAATTCAAATAGCAATAGCGTAGTGGTAGAGCCCTCGCACAAAGAGGAGGCATTCCCGGTTCGAGTCCCTCCACTCCCCTTTCTATTTTCTGTATGAAATCTGTATAGAAAAACAATTCCTCACATTTATCTTTTAAATTTAGTAAAAAGCAATGAAATGGCCTCTGTAGTAGTGAACGATATTTTATACATATATAAGAAGGTGAATTGGTTATGCATACTGATGAATGCATAAGTAACGTATCTTAAGCAATGTGAAGCACTGCTAAGCAAAGTTTACCAGTATTAAGCACATTTAAATATAATTGCTCATAGCTTAGCACTGCTTTAACTAGCGCAATGGCTTTGCGCGGAGCTGTGCATCGTGCCAACTAGTGCAAACAAAACACGTTTGCACAAAGCTGCGCACCGCGCTAACTAGCGCAATGTTGGGCAACGTCAGGCAATGTCAAGCAACGTTGGGCAAAGTTGAGCAAAGTCGGCTAAACACAGCCACACCTCCTAGCTGGTCAGGCCAGTAGTAAAATAAAAAGCAATGAGAGGCCTCGAACCCGGGATACTGCGCACTATAATCACAGTACTGAACCACTAAGCCATGACAGCTTTTGATGTTTATGCACTGTCAACACACATATACATATTAATCAAAGTTTAACCAGTGCTAAGCAGGTGTGCACTCAGCTGAGAATTTTCAAATCCAGCCAATCACAAATAAGTGCGGGAAATGAGGCATATTTAAACTCCATAGGTGGGAATACTTGCCATAACTGGTTGTAGCTCCCATCTGCAGGCAGCATGGCTGGTGTTGGAGAGGGCTCTTGCTTTCGAGCGCAACGGTGGGGCATTGAGGAGTCAAAAGTGATGGTTTGGCTCCTTGTCCATAATCATGATGCCAGACTCCTGCAGGGCCAGTTCCAGGGCACTGAATACAAAGTGGAAGCCTGGAACCATCTCTCACATGATCTGACCAGTGCCACAGGCGTCCCTCGGACTGGTGAGCAGGTCAGACACCACCATGCAGACCTGAAGAGATGCAAGCAGGACCAACTGAACCAGTGGATACAGGAGGCCCGTGGGATGCATAATGCCCCACTACTGAGTAGGTAGCCATGGAATGAAGTATGTAAGAATTGCTATTGTAGTCAATATTATGGATAGGTATATGTCTCAGTATCCTTTCATTCACTTCACAGCTGCAGGTGTCCATGCTGCGAATCAGCAAGCCTATGCAGATAGGCTGCTAAGGCTGCACCACCAGACAGGTTAGTAATTATTTTGCATGTATTGTTATATAACATAAGTGAGAGAGCCTGAAAAAAGTGTTGTAGCCCAATAATAAAGGTATAATAATTCTTGAATAACCTCTCTGCATGTACTGTTATGTAAAATAAGTGAGAGAGCCTGAAAAAGAGTGTTGTAACCCATTAATAAAGGTATAATAAGTCCTGAATAATTCCTCTGCATGTATTGTTATATAAAATAAGTGAGAGAGCCTGAAAAAGAGTGTTGTAACCAATTAATAAAGGTATAATACGTCTTGAATATGTTGTCTGCATGCACTGTAATATAAAATAAATGAGAGAGCCTCTAGAAAAGTGTGTAATGTAATTAATAAAGGTATAATTCCTGGAGTGTGTCCATGTCACTTTCTTCGAAATGTTGTTGTACTCTTGCAGTATAGAAATAGTAGTGTTGTATTAAGCGCTGTCAACCCATTCTTGGGTAGGCCCATAGAAAGTGGATGAAGGGAGTGCCAGTAGCTGTTAAGCATATATACAGTCATCAACTACTGTTTCATGGCTGGCATGTATAGGTAAATCTGGTACATGAGTAGCTTGTTATTGTGTTCCCCAGAAATGTCAGTGTGCTGCTAGAAATGTAGGGGGCTGTTAAAATATAACTGATAATGTCAACGAACATATCCAGATATGTAGATATATAAATATAAATAAAATACATAAATACATAGCAGTAACATCTGCATCCTGGACAGTTTGTATGTCAGATACAGGTCAGGTATATAAGAAACTAGCAAAACCCATTTCACAACTTAATGGACATTGCCTAGTGTAATAATACATGTAGGGGATATATACCTGCAGTCAGTAGGAATGTAGTGTAAACTAGAAGTACATATAAGTTGTTAATGGAGGTATCTTTTTACACCCTACTGTATGTGCATAAACAATGCAATTCCACACATCAATGGGTATATCTAATCTCAAAACATCTGTTGGGACATATGTCCTATTGGTTTATAAATATCTGCATTTACTTTGATGCATGTGCCCTGTTGAAATACCACAGTCTTGGTGGCCTGTAGCCACCATTCAATCCTGCATGCTGTTGGAATGTCCACTGTTGTTCTATATATGCATGTGTTATGCTTGCTGTTCAACTGTTGGAACTCCGGTGTGTTAGGTTAATGGGAATATTACTGCATGCTGTTACAACTAATTTGGAATACTGTTGGCTGTTACCAACCCATATTGTCATTAAATCCTCCTAAACATAGAACGTATGGGAAGGCCAGTCCCAGTGGACCCACCTGTCCCACCTCAGCTGGCAATGGCACCTGGCACCAGCAGGTCCGGTGCCCAGCCCAGGGCCTCCTCCTCCATTGGCCATGTGCCACCTTCGGGTGGAAGCACTGCAGGGGATGGAGCTCACCCCCCTCTGCAAGCGTGGCTGGAGGAGAGCCACCTATTACCCTCCAAATGGTCTGGGCTGTCGTGCGTAGGTAGATCGATCGTTCAGTCGCTGATCCTCTATGCCAGCTTGAGGCACATGTGACATGAATCACGGGTGAGCCTGCCCCTCCTATGCAGCCCCCAGCACAGCCACCCTCTGGGCTATGAAGGTGCAGTGGTGACTGCCAATGGGTGGGGATCTCAGTTTCACTGTTGCCATCTGTGGGCTCATGGGCTTGCGATTACCAAACATCCTTCCCTGTCAATGGTGTTCACCCACCACTTGTCATATTCTGCCCCTGTATGCATCTTGTTTGTCTTCTCTGTTTACCTCCCCAACCTACCTCCCCAAATATACCTACTTCCCCTACCCGACATTCCACTCTCACCTGAAAAAAACAAGGGCAATCTGCTCCCACAAAAAATTACGCCCCATACATAGCTGCCCATTTTGAACACATGTCCACTGGACACATAAACTAATATTTAATTGGCAGTACAAAATACTTTGTTGTCCTCACCACTCTCTCAGGGGTGGAAGGTTTCAAATTTCCCTCCAAATTTCTAGCATATGCACAGCTGTTGCTGTTAAAGAAATGGGGAGCTATGGACCTTCCCTACACCCATCCTGCACATCCTGAGCTGTTTTCCCTACTGTCTTTCCCTCTTTGTGCCCCTTTTTCACCACTTTCCTATCTCCCCATTTTCTTTTCTTTCAAAGAAATGAGCGTGGGTGTTAGCGGGAGTAAGCACTTTTAAGCAGTAGTTAGCAGGTTTGCGCGAGTGTGAGCGAGTGTGCGTTTAGCTAAGTATTGCTAAGCTTCGTGCAAACCCACGCAAACCCGCTTACAACTGCTTAAAAGTGCCTTAGTCACCCTGCATGTGAGAGTCATTGTTCTGCTCAGCAGCAAAATAAAACACCTCTGTCAGTCTCGAACCCCGAACACACTAGACTGCATGAAGTACCACTAAGCCAGAGTAGATATACAGCAGGTTGTTGCTGAAATAGATATATTGCATCAGAATGAGTGAATGTAAAGGAAAGATAGGAATGCCATAACACAAAACCTGTTCTGCGGAACTTTACCAGCAGTTGTTGTGGAATTGCATTACATGACTGTGATAACAGAACCAGACATTCTAGCAGTAAATAATGTTACAGCAGCACTTTACATCCCCCACACAATATCATAGCAGGACAATCCCCACCCAAACATACAAAATACCTGTGTGTTCAGGGTCCAGCAAGGATGTAGGTAGGCATACTCAGTACTGGGATTATCCAGTTTTCATGAGCATCCTGTGCTAATGACAACAATAAAAAGCACCAACTGTGCAGAAGTGAGTTCATTAATATTCACAGTATAACAGTTCACAAACAGTTCATGTGCCAAATGAATACATCTCAATAACTACGTATGTATGGCAGCTAAATATATAAGTAGAAAAGAAACTACATACTCCCATATATCTTGTGTTAGCATTTGTACGGGTGAGTACAATTCTACACTGATAACTGTGTACTGGAAGTGGCAACATTCAGGTCTGAGTACAACATTCAAATCACTGGCTACACCCCTAGCTTCAGATATAAGAAGTATACCAACCTTCTGACTTACACAACGGTGTCCACAGCAAACAAGCATGGGCTCCACTTTGGAAAGCTGAAAGGGCTACGCCAACCTGACTTAGCAATTTATAGCATTGAGTTGCTATGACAGTGAGTACTGCAATTACCACACAGCAGGCTGCATGCAATTACCAAATGGTGGCTACCAATTGGTGCAGAGGCCATCACATGCACATGTGCAGATACCTATAAAAGCAAGCTGTACTTGCTGTCCACACATGCAATCATTTCATTGCAGCCACAAAGAGTGAGAGCGAGAGAGAGACACACAGAGACACAGACAGACAGACACCAACAACAGCAACAGCAACAGCAAAAAAAAAAATAAAATAAGATATTAAAATATATATATATATATATATATATATATATATATATATATTAAAAAAAAATTCAGATATAAATAAAATAAATAAATAAATAAAAAAAACAAACACACGGAACTGAGAAATACAAACGCATACAAAGGAACTGTATGTAACAGATATGTATTTACTGGCATGTAGTAGATGTTTTTGAAGAGTACTCTACATACTTTGAATCATCAATATGTAGCAGCAGTACGTATCTATGCACAACTGCCCTGCATAACAATTGCCATGGAGAAATCAGTGTGTAGTTGTGTGCAGTGGGATATGACTGTGACATATATCGTTCAGTATTAAATGTCAAACATCTGATCCATGTTATCTGTGTTCTGTACAGTAGTGTGTACAATGGCTGTTGGGGGAGTAGCGCATACAGTTATATAAACATGGATGTGACAGATTAACAAATGCATGATAGTCATATTAACGTGTAGCTTTGCATTGGCAACAGCTGTACCAGGCTAGTATGCAGCATTTGCAACTATATATACACCCTCTAATATCACTGTGTGCTCACATGTGACACCTGTTCATGTTGCAGCAAGGCCCAACAGGTCAGCCGTGAGGTCCACGGACTTACAGCAGTGTGGACCTTGTGTGTGTATGGCACACACATATGGAGAGATCTGTCTGTGTCAGATATATTAGCATCTATACATGTGCATAGAACAAGGGACATACTGTAACTGTTTGTGAAGGGTGGACATATATATGTTGGTGAAGGTTGTTATGTGCATATTTCTATGTAGGTTGTAGTGTGTGGCAAACAAGACAGCATACAGTGCTGGTATATGACATGTGGTGGTTAAACACTGTGGGTATTATTTAATTGATTAATTAGAACTGTTTTCCCACCATAAAGGCTTATTAACTAGGGCGTGGATATATGTATAAAACAGAAGTTCTTTTTTGAATTGTTGTAACCTGATGAAGCACACTCACACTCTTTAGGAAAGGTGCTGCGCTCTGTTTCATAATTAAAGATTTCTAACCATCGTGGTGGCTCCAGTAATTTGTTTGAATAAACAGGTTTGCAGTGTTGCAGCCAGTTAGGCCTGCTAAAGCTAGATGGGCTGAGAACATCTTCAATGCATTCCGCACAACACTGTGCAATATTATTACATAACAGTATACCTCACAACCTTTGCATAAATGATATTCCCACCATAAAAGATGGACTGTATATGTGCCTATATGTATATCTATATGTACACCAATGGATGTTTATATGTATGTGTATAGATATAAATAAATAAATATATATATATATATATATATATATATATATATATATATATATATATATAGAAAGATAGAGAGAGAGAGACAGGGTCATATTTACTGTGACAGATGCCTGGTGACAAAGCCATGGACTCAAGCTCAATGTTGAAACTGCATTTGGCATCCTCAAAAAAAAATACCCATCCATTAACTACCACATAGGCGGTAGTCTACTTAACACCGAAAGTGTAATAAGAGACCATGGGACACAGGTGGACAGTAGTCTCTCCTTTGATAATCACAGTGCCACACTAGTCATGTAATCTGCCTACGTGGCACACCTCATCACAAAAGGTGTGTCATCCAGGGAAATATAGTTCAGTGTTCCACTCTACCCATCACACATAAAACCCATTATAGAGTACAATGCCCCATGTGGTATGTACCTCACAAGACATCTACAGCAACTGGAAAGGCCACAGACATACCTCACAAAGAGTAATACCGGCCTCAAACAGATGCCCTATGCAGACCGTCTCAAAAAAACACAGCTAGACTGTGCTGCATACTGCCTACCCAGAGTTGACCTCTGCCTAACATACCAAACTATGTCAAACCCAGAACTGTTGAACATGCTCCATGTAAACAGATCACAATCCCTATGAGCTACACACTCTAGGGACCTAAACCTTGTCACCTCAATAGACAGAACTTGCTGGAGTGATAGATTTCTATCTCAGAGACATCCCATACTCTGGAACAAACCACCTATCAATAGCAAACCAAGCTCCTCATTAGCAGTCATCATGAATAATCCTAATGATTGGATGGGAGATAGAAAATACACACCAGGAATCACCTCTGTGGCTCTGCTGGACAGGGACACGTGACATTAGATTACATGTGTGTCAAAGGCCAGGGTAGCATATGCCTAGGCTTCTATAGGCCCTAGGGCCAATAGCCTATTACCTACCTATGAACCGATACACACCCACATGTACTTGTTGCAATAATTGCTATGTGAGGTTGACTGAGTGTGATGGTGAATGTGTTGGTGAATGTGTCGAGGTTCTGTAAATGTGTGATAGCTTAGTGGGAAACTGTTTCCGTCATGCTATTTTGTGTCCTAGCTCTGATTCCAGCAAAAGATGTGTATGCTATTGCTAGGCAGAAAAAGCAGTATGGCATACGGTCTGACGTAGTCCCTTGGTGTGGACTGGGGTGTGCCATTGTAGGCTAAAGCAGTACATGTATGCTTATTGATTGGTATTGCTGGTGAATCCAAATTCCGTATGAACTGTAGTACTACCTGACGCTGTATGCCTAAACAGCACAGTATGGTGTATGTCCACATTGCTTGGAAACACTGTTATGTGTGTTCCCTGTAGTTCTCACAGATTACATACCTCAGGCATAATGTTTTGTAAGTGCTGACACAAATTACCATATGGTACACAGGTAAAGCTCATCTGGGTTGCCATACCTTTGTGTCTTGGTTGTATGTGTGATGTGTGTGTGGGTATGCCTGTAACATGCCCTCGGTCATATGTGTGTTACAGGATATAAGTGCATATCTAGCAACATGTATAGTCTAGTACAGCAGTATGCCACCTATACTAACGAATGTGCACATATGTTAGGCAGGGGTTTGCACCAACAACTAGTGTGGTATACTGGTAATACTGTAACTGGACTTTACAATCATTGCAATGGATGACATATTTCTTTATGGATTAGCTTGATATATACCTCCTGTGGCTAGGTGGTGCAGTGTGTCGCATACAGTGTGACATTTACTGTTGTTTAGTCTTACATACTGGTTTCCCTTTGTTGCTGTGCAGAACATGGTTTGATATATAGAGCATGCCAGGCACTGTCAGGCAGTTGTGGTATGAGCACTGATATGTGGTATTGAAAGTGTGTATCCTCTGACAGCCAATAGGTTGCCATATATGGCACTTCAGTGATATCTGTACTTTAGAATGTTAAGTGTGCCACATGACTTGCTCACACATATTGTTTCATTGTCATCCAGGGTCATGGCTCACCATCGCAATCTGACATATAGCCCAGTCAAGGATGAGCAGATCATGACCAGCCTGGTTTAGCACTACGCCCTGCTGTTCTCAAGAACCAGCCAGGACCAGCATGAGCAAACTGCACTGTGGCAAGATGTTGTCGGGTAAATGACATAGGCATGCATAACCGGACATATGAGCAGGTACGCTATCACTGCAGTGATTTACTTAGACATGTCCGGCAGCATGCGTCTGATGTCCGTTGACAACAGCTTGTCACAGGTGGTGGGGTAGCCATCCATCCCCCCCTCACCAGAGTGGAGGAGCTGCTCCTCAGCCTGGTGGATCCTGGCCAACAACAACAACAGCAAACATGTATCATCATGGAGGCCGGAGCCACCCAGTGAGTTGACACAGAGCATGCAGGTAACATGGCATATCTGTAGACTACTGTTACCTCTATTGGTAGATCATGCATATGTGAGATGTGTACTGTGTAGTTAGAAGATGAGAAGCCTGGTGTTGTGCAATACTGATAATAATCTGTAGGCCTGTGACTGTCAACCGTTGTACTACTGTAAGACTGCAGACCCACAGTAGCAATGCCACAGTTGTTGCCACTGACAAACTGTCTCCTATCCTTGTAGGTCCCTCTGGTGTGACAGCAAGGCAGCAGACCCATGCTGGTGAGTGTGTTCTACATTTAATATTGCATGATATATGTGCATGTCATAGGTGAGGTGTGGGACATGTACACGTAACACACCTACGCATAATGCATGCTGTGCATGTTTGCTGTGAGACTATGCACATCCCAGTAACATGTGTAGCTGCCTCAAACACATGCAATACACAGAGCATCCCATACAATTGTGGGAAAACTGTAGTGGACATTGGATAGGCAGAGTTGATACACATGCACACAACATACACAACATTGTCATATGCAGTACACGTTAATATGCTACACATGGCATATTCAGACACATGCTGTAAGGTCACACTCCAGTATCCCAAATGTCATCCACACAGCACACATAATATACCTGAGGGGTAGGGGCCTATCATGGGTCCGTGCAACACTCTGCAACACATAACACATTCATGTTAGGCAATGCTCCCTATTGGGCACCTTACAAACCCATGTAACAACTGGTTGTGAAATGGTGAATGTAGCCATGGTACTGCAGTTCAGGTACAGTATGCTAGTTGCCAGTTTGGCACACATTAGTAGCCTTGAGTGACCACATGATGCTACATGATGATGACTCGTGGTACTACACCCCATCCAGTTACAGTAACCACAGTACTATACATAGCATTCATTGCTATGCACCTCACTGCTGTGTGTGTGCAAACATATGCATCTATACACAATATGCATAGCAATCACCATTTGTACAAAGTAACACATATATGTCTTGTAATGCTGTGGAGTGTATAGGTCACATGACACACATTGGGTATGTGCGATGTTTAATGTTGCAGTTGTGTTGTAGCATGCCATGTCATGGCTGGCACTGGCATGTACACAATATGTCCTATACTCACCATAACCACTGTACAATGGCTATGTTGAGCAATGGTATTCCATCAGGTATACATGCACCACTCATCCTGTGTGTATACATAGCATGCATGTGCTAAACCTGTGTCCACAATTATGTGCTAAAGACACAGACACTCTAATCAGAAATGGATATCTATGTGACACACAGATACACATGCAGCCATGGCATGTATACCTGTGAGTGATGGTGCACAGGACATTGCAGAGCTTTCAATACTTGCACAGCAATGTTGTGTCCATGTACACATTGTGTTCCAGGGTGAGGCCAATCACTGAACAACAACACACATGCATCAGAGCCATGTATACTGTTATTAGCAAGGGCTGT
Source organism: Protopterus annectens (assembly GCF_019279795.1). NCBI lineage: Eukaryota > Metazoa > Chordata > Ceratodontiformes > Protopteridae > Protopterus > Protopterus annectens. The sequence goes on along the minus strand of NC_056729.1, from coordinate 754,837,322 downwards.
CTACACCCGCACTGCATGCTGTTGAGCAACACATGTCCTGCATGCTGACACGTGTGATATGACTGTTTGGCTTGTGATACTTGTCGATTGTATGGCTCAATGTAGGCCTCTGGCAAACCAACAACACACCCTGTGCATATGATGAAACCTGTGCCACCTCCTGTCATCTGTAACATTGATGCAGGAAAAGGCTACCATGGTGCTGATGCACAGGGTGACTTTCTAGCAGTATAGCAATGTTAGCATGTTGTCAGCAGTAGAGTGTAATGATATCCTTGAAGGTGTAGCTGAGCAGGCATGATGCATTAAAGCTATGATTGTCAATGTAGTATTGTTTACACCAGTGTTAGTTCCAATAGTGTATTGTGTGCCCACGTGCCACTTGGCTGATGTGTGTAGTATTGGCGGCATGTGTTAGAGAGTGGATAGTACATGTGGGATGTGTGTAGCACAGATTTGCATGTGTACATTTGTGAACATGGTGGAGGTACACTGTCTGCATGTACGTGCATAGTGGACACATGGGCAGGGTGACATGCCCTATGTTACACAGTAACACTGCATAGTTTCTATTGGTGGCTAGTATGCATTGTACTACACACATTTTGGAATTTGAGTACAAATGTGTGTATGACATGGTTTGACACTGTGCTGTGGGTGATACTGTTACTATCTGTCATTGTTTTGCATTCTGGTAGTATACATAACCTTATCAGCCTGACCATAAACAATCGTTAGATGATGTCTTGACAACTGACACACAGATGTAGGACACACAGTAACAATTGGATCCTTCAGGTACTATACTATGCCAGTAACCAGTGGTATTCACCTGCACCCATTTCTGAGACCACTTCTGTTTGCCATATAGCTCTCTTAGGTACAAGCAATCACAGTAGGGATATGTCTGTCCATGTCTGGAAATGCATACTGTGGCCTATAATGCATTCTCCAGATGACACACACATCCTCCACAAGGGTATCATACAGACAGATACCTGTTGTCAAACCCATGCTGTAAAGCTATAAGCCAGCCAGAGCATAGTCATCCACCTTTACAAAACATAGTATCTCCACAGTACCACATAGGTAGTAGCCACCAACATGTTGAACAGGTACCGATGTGTACATGCAGCCAAGTGTTACGTCATCTCTACTATGGTAATCACATTTCCAAAGGTATTTAGAAATCCCTCGCTGGATCACATAAGCAATAAGGAGTCTGCATGCATATCCACAAAGGTTGTTGTACACCTATAATGAATAGCCATCATTGACAGACTTTGCTGCATTTGAACAGGTCTGTAATATACCTCAGCCATAAACTCTCACTCACACAATTCAATAGAAACTGTAATGAGTGTGTGTGACATGGATGACCTAGGCCAGGAATCACTGCAGTGGCTGGCCTTGTCACAAGCATACAGATGTGACCTAAGGTCTGGAAAGCAGCAGTACACTCTGGCAAAGATGACAGATGTGTTCATGGAGAAAGCAGGGTTCCCACCTATGAAATAAGTGATGTCACATGTACGTATATGTATTTGCCACACAGCTACCTGACATGTGTAATGCACATACTGTTGTCATACGGTAGTAAAAGCAAAACCCACAACACTTTGCCCAACAGTGCCACACACGCACACACACACACACACACACACACACACACACACACACACACACACACACACACACCAAGTGCAGGATTCAAACCCCTACTTAACTACTTCATGATACTAGAGGAGTATGCATTAACACAATGCGCTATACACATTACTGGGAGCTCTCTTTTCCACAGGTATATTTGTAGGATGGTGACATCATCAGACTTGATAAAGATTAGTATACCACTTTTAAGGTGTTTTACTACTCTCCAAAAAGGTTGCTCCTCTCCAAGGAGAACACACACACACTTGTCAAGTGCAGGATTCAAACCCCTACTTAACTACTTCATGATACTTGTATAGCATGCATTAACACAACACGCTATACACATTACTGGGAGCTTTCTTTTCCACATGTATATTTGTAGGATGGTGACATCATCAGACTTGAGAAAGATTAGTATACCACTTTTAAGGTGTTTTACTACTCTCCAAAAAGGTTGCTCTTCTGCAAGGAGATCACACATGAACATACACACACGCACTTGTCAAGTGTAGGATTTAAACCCCTTCCTAACTACTTTAGGATACTTCTGGAGAACATTACTGAGAGTTCTCTTTTCCACATGTATATTTGTAGGATGGTGACATCATCAGACTTGAGAAAGATTAGTATATCACTTTTAAGGTGTTTTACTACTGTCCAGTAAGGTTGCTCCTCTGCATGGACATTACAGATGAACACACACACACTTGTCAAATGCAGGATTCAAACCCCTACTTATCTACTTCATGATACTAGCAGAGTACACATTAACACGACATGCTATACACATAACTGGGAGTTCTCTTTTCCACATGCATATTTTAGAATGGTGACATCATCAGACTAGAGAAAGATTAGTATACCACATTTAAGGTGTTGTACTACTCTCCAAAAAAGTTGCTCTTCTCCAAAGAGATCACATACAAACACACACTTGTCAAGTGCAGGATTCAAACCCCCACCTAACTACCTCATGATAGTGCAGGAGTATGCATTTACAGGATGCGCTATACACATTACTGCGAGTTCACCTTTCCACAGGTATATTTGTAGGATGGTGACATAGGTTCATAGGTTCATACTAGGCTATCTACCCTAGGGCATTTATAAGCCTAGCCAGAGTGTGTTTGGCTTTTGCCACCCATTTTAAATAAATTTTGCTATGCCCTTTTTCGAGGTTAGTATACTGTGCCTCTGTCTAACAGTGACACAGAAGTGATACCCGGGATAAACCTACGATCTCCCATCCACTCATCAAGAGTCCACTTGAAGAGAGTCAATGAGAGACTCTGCCTAACCTGTACTGGGATTTTATTCCAGAGTGAAGGGAGCCTCTGGGTTATGAATCTGTCCCTCCAGCATGTCCTATTTATTTCAGTGCTGAGGTTCAAGTCTCTCAAGCGCGTGGCTCGATGGGATTTGGATTTTCTGAGGTGCAGCATGTTCATTAATTACGGTTTGGACATGGCTTTATACGTCAGGCACAGATCGCCTCTGAGCAGGCTGTATGCCACTGAGTAGAGCTGGAGTTTCTTTAACCAGGCAGCATATGGCATTTGTTTGAGCCCTTTGATCCTCTTGGTGAGGTACTTTTGGGGTCTATCCAGTTGCTGCAGGTGTCTGGTAAGGTACATCCCAAAAGGGGCATTGTACTCAATTATGGGCCTGATGAGGGATGAGCAAAGAGGCACGATGACCTCCCCTGATCTAGATGTGAATCCCTTCATGATTAGGTGGGCTATATAAAATGTTTTTCTAACCACTTTGGCCACATGGTTGTCAAATGAGAGGTTGCTATCAACTTGGGTCCCCAGGTCCCTAATTACTTCTTCTGTACTTAATGGATTACTACCTATGTGGTAATTTGTGGGCACTTTGTTTTCACCAAAGAGGATGACTATACACTTTTTGGTGTTTAGCTTGAGGCCATGGCTCTGGCACCAGTTGTCTGTTTCTATGAGGCCCTTTTGGAGGATGCTTGTGTCGGCTGGAGAGTCGATTATGGCGCCCAGTTTTCAGTCATCTGCGAACTTGGTCAGCCACAGTCCTTCTATGTTGGCCTGTACCTCCGAGAAATATATACTGAACAAGAGAGGTCCCAGGACTGAGCCTTGTGGGATGCCACTTGTAACTGGTTTGGAGTCTGACATGGCTCCAGCAATTCTAATCTTGTGGGTTCTGTCCTTGAGCCAGTTTGCAACCCATCTAGTGACATAGGGGTTTATATTTAAGCTGGTGAGCTTATCTATAATGCCCGAGTGGGGTATTGTATCGAAGGCTTTTGCGAGGTCCAGGTAGGCTGTCTGGACCACCTTCCCCTCGTCAATGGCCTTGGTGACTATTTCAAAGAAATCGACCAGGTTTAAGAGGCAGGATCTGCCCTTAACAAAGCCAAACTGGGTAGGAGCCAGTGTCTGTAGGTCCCCAATACCTTTATTTATGAGGTCTATGATGATCCTTTCCATAGCTTTGCAGACCAAGCTAGTCAGGCTTATGGGGCGATAGTTTCCAGGATCTGTTGAGGCACCACCTTTATGGAGAGGGACCACTGTTGCTGTACGCCACTCTTTGGGTACATATCCTGTAGTAAGACTGAGATTGAACAGTAGTTTTATGTTTGGGTTTAGTTCTTCTTGGAGTTCATGTAGGATGCAGCCCGGGACACCATCTGGTCCCATTGATGCTGTGTTTTTTGCTTTGGAGAGGGCGGCTCTTACCTGAGCATCTGAGATGTCAGGGGGGCAGCACTCTTCTTGGATAGATATTTGCCCTTTTCATGGGGATGGGGGGAGACATTTGCGCTGAACCTGTCAGCTAGGATGTTGGCAATGTATGTGGGTTCGGTGTATTTTTTGTCATTTTGGACTAATTCTGAGCATATCTGGGAATTCCCACCCAGGTTCCTAACATAACTAAAGAAAGCCTTGTGATTATCCTTAGTGTCCTGTGCAATTTTTCTCTCAAAGCTGGCCTTAGACGATTTTATGAGTGCCCGTAGTTTTTTGCTAATACTGATCAGAGATGCTTTCCCTTTTTGGGATTTTACTCTATCATGTAGTAGCTTCCTCCTTCTATTGTATACTTTGTTTACGGCTGGGGTCCACCAGACAGGACGTCTGCCTTTGGAGGATTGGGTCTTGGTTTTATTTGGGATTGCATGATCCATGCATTCCTGAAGGTGTTCATAGAATGCATTTATAAAGGATTCTGCGGTCTGGGCCGTATTTTCCACAGGCCCGGGGGCTTTGAAGGATTCCACCTCAGTTTTGAAAAGTGTGAAATTTGCTTTAGAGAAGTTTTTCACTGTGGTTTTCTGGGCAGGGGTGGGGTCGGGATGTGAATGTCCAGTGAGATTAGTTTATGGTCTGATCTTACCAGTCACACTATCATCGTAGTATCATCACACTAGACAAAGTGGGTTACATTACGTGACATTAGGTGGGCTACATAGAAGGAATGTCTAAACACTTTGGCCATGTGATCATCAAAGGCAAGTTTACTATCTACCTGTGTCCCCAGGGCCATAATGACTGTCTCCATACATACCGAATTACCACCTATGTGGTAATGTCTGTGCACTTTGTTTTATCCAAAGGGGATGACTATGTATTCTTTGGCATTCTGCTTGAGGGCATTGTTTTGACACCAGGTATTTGTCTCTGTAAGACCCTTCTGGAGGATGTCTGTGTCAGCCATAGAGTCGATTATGGACCACAGTTAGCAGTCATCTGCCAACCTGTTCAGCCATACTACTCCTTTGCTTGCCTGTACCTCTGAGCAGTATCTACTGAACAGGTGGGGTCTCAGGACCAAGACCTGTGTGATGCCATTTATGACTGGTTTAGAGTCGGACATGGCACCCACAACCCTGAACATGTGTGTTTGATCTGTGAGCCACTTGGTCACCCATCCTGTGACATAGCTGTTAATGTTCAAGCTGGTAAGCTTGTCCATGATGACAGAGTGGGGAATGGTGTAGAAAGTCCTTAGAGAGGTCCAGGTAGGCTGTGTGGACTACTTTCACCTCCATCTATGTCCTTGGTAACTGTTTCAAATAAGTCAACTAGGTTTAGGAGGCAGGATCTGCCTTTAACAAGGCCAAGTTGGGTAGAGTCCAGTGCCCGGAGGTCCCCAATGTCTCTGTTTATGTGTTCCATGATAATTTGCTCCATAGCTTTGCAGACCAGGCTGAGTAGACCTATAGGGCAATGGTTTCCAGGTTCTGTTGTGGCACCACCTTTGTGGAGCTGGATGACTGTTGGTGTATGCCATTCTTTGGGTACATAGCCTGTGGTACAATTGAGTCTGGACAGTGAATGTAGGTGAGGGTGTAGTTCCTTTTGGGGCAGGTGTAAGATGCAGCCTGGGACACCATCCAGGCCCATTTGATGCTGTGTTCTTAGCTTTGGAGAGGGCTATCTTTACCTGCATATCCATGAAGTCTGGGGCTCTGCATTCTTCTGGGATGGACACAGGCCCATTTGGGGGTGATGTGGGGGAGTTTGCACTGAATCTGTCCCCCAGGATGTGGGCAGTGTAAGTTGGTTCTGTGTATGTCTTGCCATTTTTCAGCAGCTGACAGCATATTTGGAAGTTGCCACCTACATGTCTGGTATAGCTAACGAAGGCTTTGCGGTTGTTATTCTCACATTCCTTGGCAATTTGTCTTTAGAAACTGGCCTTGGATTATTTTATGAGTGATCATTGTTTCTTCATAATAATGATCAGTGATGCCTTTCCTTTTGTGAAGTTTGCTCTATCATGTGTTTGTTTCCTCCTGCTGTTGTCTAGCTTATTTATGGGCGACAACCATCAGATTGGTTTATTATTTTTGGAGGAGTGCATCTTGGTTTTATTTCAGATATCTCTATCAATGCATCCCTGTAGATGCTCAAAGGATGCACTTGTAAATTATTTGGCAGATTGTATGGCATTATCCTATAGCAAGGGGGCTTTGGAACTTTCCACTCTGGTCTTGGGAAGTGTGCAGTTTGCTTTTGAAAATGTCTCCACAGAGGTTTCATTGACTGGGGGGGTGATGTGGATGTCCAGTGTGATTACTTTATAATCTGATATTACCAGCGAGGGATTTATCTCTGTTGTGGTACACTGGTACCCCATGTTGCTGATGATCAGGTCCAGTATGTTGTCACCTCTAGTGGGCATGGTGACCAGCTGTTCCAGGGTGTTAGGGTTTTTAAACTCTAGGAAACATTGGTCAAAGGATGTTGTACATGAGTAATTCTCCCACTCAATGTTTGGGTAGTTGTAATCTCCTCATATAATGGTGCTTGATTTGACCTTTGTATTTTCCACTGTTCTCAGGACTACTGAGTGAGGTTCCTGAGACAAGGTAGGTGATGTGTAGCAGGCTACAATCTGATAAGCAGCTTTGCCCAATTTTAGTTGCACTTGCATGGTTTCCAAGGCCTCATGCTGTGCCACTAACCTGTAGGTGTGGGTATCCATATGGTAAATGGCTACACCCCTTCCTTTGGTATTTCACTCATGGTTTTGGGTCCAAAGATCAGAGGGAATGTGAGTGTTTTACGTGGAGCATGTCCAACAGCTCTGTGTTTGACATAGCTTTGTATGTTAGGCAGAGAACACCTCTGAGTAGGCGATATGCAAGGGAGTATGGCTGGGGCATTTTGAGATGGTCTGTGTATGGCATGTATTTCAGGCCGCTAATGCTCTTTGTGAGGTATTGCTGCAGGCTTGCCAGTTGTTGTAGTTGTCTTGTGAGGTACATAGCAAAAGGGGCGTTATACTCTATTATGGATTTAGTGAGTGATGAGTAGAGGGGAACAATGTTCTCTTCTATTCTGCATGAGTCACCTTTTTTGATGAGGTGTGCCACATAGGAGGATTTCCTGACTACTGTGGGGATTGATTATCACAGTTGTGTCCACTGTCTACCTGTGACCCAAGGTCTCTTGTCACACTGCCACTGTTAAGTATACTACCGCCTATGTTGTAGTTCGTGGCTACAGAGTTTTTAACAAAGGGGATGACAATGCACATTTTGGCACTGAGCTTGAGCCCATGGCTTTGACAACAGCCATCTGTCTCAGTGAGGCCCTTTTCTAGGATGTCCATATCTTTAGTGTTTACAATTATGGCTCCTAGTTTGCAGTCATCTGGAAACTTCAGTAGCCACAGACCTTCCATGTTAAAGTTTACTTCAGGGATATAGATACTAAACAGGACAAGACCCAGGACTGGAGCCTGTGGTACTGCACTCGTCACTGGTCCAAAGTCATACATGGAGTCTGCTACTTTCACAGTGTGTGTTCTGTCAGTAAGCCTGTTGGCAACCCATCTTGTGACATAGCAATTTATACCTTGTTTAGTGGATTTATCTATATTTGCAGAGTGTGGGTGGTGTTGTAAGCCGTGGCAGGATCTGCATAGGCTGTGCGAACCACCTTACCCTTGTCTACGGTTCTGGTGACTGCTTCAATGTCATCTATCAGGTTTAGGAGACATGATCTGCATTTTGCAAACCCAACATGGTTCTGGTCCAGGGTTTGAGGATTACAAATGTATTTTTTATAAGTTGTATGATGATTCATTCCATGGCCTTGAAGGGCAGGCTCATCAGGCTAATGGGGCACTAGTTCCTGGGGTCCGTGGTGTCTCCACCCTTGTGTAGTGGGATAACCGTCACTGTGCACCATTCAGCTGGCACAAAGCCTGAGGTGTGGCTATGACTGAACATGGTACGTCAGTGTGGTGCCTGTTCGTTCTGTGATTTGTGTAAAACACAGCCTGCGAGGTTATCTGGTCCCATGGCTGCTGTGATACTGGCTTTGGAGAGTGTTTTTTACCTGTGCAGCCGTGATGACAGCAACTTTGCAGTCTTCCATTATAGTGATGTGCTCTTTCATGGGTGAGACTGGGGTAAAGTTAACACTGATCCTATCTGCAGGATGTTGGCAATATCAGCTGGGTCTGTATATTTAGTGTCATTGAGCTGTAACTCAGAACAGATCTGAGTGTTGCCATGACATGGACCTGTCTGTTGTGCAGAGATCTCCTGAGTAGACAGTATGCAGCAGAGTACAGATTTGGTTAAATTCAGTCTTGTTGCATGGGACAACTGTTTGAGGCCAGTAATCCTCTTGTTGAGGTACTTCAGTGATCTTTCCAGCTTCTGAAGGCACCTAGTCCAATTCATCGCAAGTGTGTTGTGGTACTCTCTGACAGGTCTGATGAATGATGAGTAGAGGGAACCTCCTTTGACCTACATGAACAGACCTTGGCAGTTTGTGGGAACATATTGCATGATATTCTGACCACTTTGTGAATGTGTTTCTGGAAGTAGAGATGACTATCCACATTTGTCCATAGATCCCTTATTATTTCCTCCATATTTAGCCTAAGTGTGTGAGCATGCCCAGTATGACCTTTCAGTATGTTGTTGCCTGACATTTGCTTTGTTTATTAAAGTCTGTGAGCATGCCCAGTATGACCTTTCAGTGTGATGCTGAATGAAATCCACTGCATTTGTTGATGTGTGTGAGCACGCCCGGTATAGACATTTATACTATATGTGTGTGGAAAATCAAGTTGTATTCTTACAGCAGGGCTCACCTTTGTGTCATAAATCAACAGAGATCATGCTGTGCCTGCAGGGCTTCCATGAGACACTTTGCATAGACTTATCAACATTTCTACATACAGGGGGGGCAGCTATTCTTTGTACATTTCTAGCCGGGGGCACACCTGATTGTTACTGTGGGTGTACATAGGATGAGGGTTTCACCTGACACTTATACACATTTGCTAGGCCTGCACTGCTATGTAAGGTACACCATTTCAGTCTGTACTGTTGCCTGTCTGTACTGTTGCCTATCGTACTGGCTTGAAGCATACTACTGTACTACAGATCTTAGCGTCCAATGTCACGTATATTAGATTGTGATTTCATAGCCTACCCAACCCACATCACACCGCCTGGCCTGCTGTTCTCTGTCTGCATAAGCCTGTGGGGAAGGTTACCCATATGCCTCTTTAGGGGCATGCTACAGCATTTCTTTGTGTTTGTATTAGTGTACAATTGTCCTGCTGTGTCTGTATCTGTGAAATGCTGTCATAGCTTAGTGGTTCACTACTGTGACTATAGTGCACAGCATCCTCGGTTCGAGCCCTGTCACTGATTTTTATTTTCATGCTGGGCAGACCAGACTGCTTAAGGAACAGTACAGCAAATATGAGCATGTTTACCTGACTTTGCTCAACTTTGCCCGACTTTGCCTGACCTTGGACAACATTGCTCAACATTGCACTAGTTGGTACGGGCAATTTTGTTTACATACACAAAATAGTGGTAAAAGTTGCTTAGCACTGCTTTATATTGCTTAAAATATGGCAATCATGCCTCAGTTGGTGCTGCAGGGCTGCCTATGTCGGATGCACATAGCACACTCCCTATACATGTTTGAAAACAGGTAGTGTCAAGTTAGGCATCCCTTTTATTTTATGTGCGAGTCAAAGAGAGGTATAATTTCCAGGGTTCCTACTGAGCCAGTGTATGTGCTATGCATTGCCTCTTTGCCAAGGCCAAGGCATACTGTACATGCCTCCTTCTGCCTACTGGGACAGGCTCAGGTTGTTCCTCCTCCGAGTCACGCTGTGCCTGTGCAGGCTTTGGCAATGGTGGGGGGCTGCTTGGCCCTGCACAATGCTGTTCCTGCTGCAGCTGTTTCCGCAGGATCATATTTTGTAGCATGGCACATACCATGATAATTTGGGTACATGTAGTTGGTGAGTACTGCAAGACTCCACCAGATGTGTCCAGGCACCAGAACCGTGACTTGAGCATCCCAAACACACGCTCGATTACATTTCGTGCTTGTGCGTGTGCCTCGTTATGGAGTTCTTGTTCAGATGTGTGTGCATTTCTGATGGGTGTCATCAGCCATGGCTCCAGTGCGTATCCAGTATCCCCCACTAGGTGACCGTCAGGGATGTCCCCATTGGCAAATGTCTGGTACAGCTGTGTCAGATGCCAGATATGGGAATCATGGTAGCTTCCAGGGCAGCCAGCACACGCATTCAGTATTATGCCCTGGGCATCGCACATGACCTGGCAGTTGATGGAGTAGAAGCCCTTGCGGTTGATGTAGGCCCTACCCCACTCACCAGCTGGTGCTTTGATGTGTATGTGCATGCAGTCAATTGCACCCACTACCTCAGGGTATTCCGCTATTTGCTGGAAGAGACGCATATTGCTGGCCAGTGCCTCACGGGAATTGGGGAAATATACATGATCACCGACATGTGCTGACATGGCATTCAGGAACTGGTGCAGTACCCTGGATGCTGATGCCTGTGAAATCCCCATCATATCACCAGTTGGTCTCTGGAAGGTACCTGTTGCTAGTATTCTTAGGCCAACACATACCTTGGTTTCCACTGGGATGGGTTCCCCTCTGTTGGTTCTGTGTGTGAGGTGCGGCCTGCACAGCTCAACAATTTGCTGCAGGAGGTTCTGTCCACTCTATAGCGCTAAACTATCTCCAGCTCATGTAGCCCCTGGTAGGTTACCCTGGGTCTGTACACTCTTCTCTGTCTCCTCACTGTGGGTTGCTCAGCAGCATTCGCAATGGCACCACCCTCAGCATCTTGCACATGTTGCCTTATAATAGCAATGGCAGCCCCTAACATTTTTTTGTCTCAGTTAAGCTTTTTAAGTTTTCACTTCTCTTTGTAGACTGCAGTGTTCAGTGTTTGTGAGAAAAACATGGGGGAATGTTGTTTGCAGAGTTTTAAGTGCTGGGCTGGGCTAGTGTACTGCCTGTGTAATTGGCTGATTCTGATTGATTTCACCTGGCAGCTCTGCTAGTTCTCATTGGTTAACTTCCTACTACTTCTTTTCCTTCCTTTTCCCTTTCTGTTTCCATAGGGGGCAGCGCCGCGCATACAAGAGCAAACATGCACACACGCGTGCACATGCAAGCACACAGGCTTACACAGGCTTAGGCAGGTGCACATGTGCGCATACAGGCTTAGACAGCCTTAAACAGGCTTACACGGTTGCACACACGCTCACACAGGCTTAGACGGGTTTACACATGCGCACACGCGCGCACATAGTGTAAGCATCTTTGCAAGAAACTTTAGTGATATCCACGGTGTACACCTTCGGTTTCTGGGTTTCAGTTAAGACAATTGTAGACACTACAAATGCTTGGTTACATCTCTCAAACTGAGCTTCCCCCCTTAGTAACCACTACTCAGTAGCCATGTTGTCTTCAGCCTGCCATTCACCTGCATGGCAGAGGAATACTTTTAATAAAATGCCTATTTTTGACTTTTTTTGTTTTTATTTTCTGGTTTTTATAGCGCCGCACGTTTGCGCGGCTCTGCGCTACTCTTAAACATCAGAGATCGGGGAAAAAAATATTTTTAATATTTTGCAACAGATAAAAATGCCAATGGCCTTATGTTTGGCCATTGGCATGCTTCCTCAACTGGATGCATCCTTTATTTGGAGCTGCATAGCTCCGTTTTGCTATTTGCAGAACGGTACTCCATTACCAATGGAGTACATGTTTGCAAATAACTCTACTCTTACTTGGACAGGTTAGTGTTTACTGGATTGAAAATTTACCTCATTTGCATAGCTTTCAGCAGCAAATGAGGTAATTTGCATAACATAACACTGTCCGTGCAAGAGTAGTTTTAGCAGCTCTCATGCATGCCCCTGCCGGCTGTTGCTGGATCGCTCGGCAGACATATTAGATGTCTGGAGTCTTACTCTACTCTTAGACTCCATGCAAGCCTTCGTAAGTCCAGCCCGATATCTATTTTGCAATAAAATGATATTGTATCTCTTTTGAATATTAATATATAGAGGCAGATGCAGAAGAAAGCTTCAAAAGTAGTATTTATGTGGATGAATTTGGGTCTACCTTGTAAGCAAGTGCTTGTGTGGTAGAATTTATGTTCATTATTAAAAGACATTTTTGTTGATTTCAATATTAAATATTATTATATTATTGTTGTTGGGTAAGCAGATATGGATTTGCAACAGATCGAGAAAACATTTTTGTTACGATGATGTACAATATTATAGAAATACAATAAAATGGATTCCTGGATAATATGGTTTTATGTATTAGGAACTTGTACTAGGAAAGTGATGGAATTATGATAAAACAGGCACAAGGGAGACTGGTTTGAATGAAGAAGTGAGTGTAACAGATTGTCACCAAAGACTTATTTTACATAATTTTGAAAATGAACATGAAATGAAATGTTTTTTCAACAGAAAACATATAACTGGAATATCATTTAATTGATCACTCTTCATCTGTATGGTAAACTCAATATCAGGAATATAGCTTGGAAATAAAATTTCTGAGTAAACAATTTTATTTCTATGCCATAGATGCAAAAAACAGATAATAAAGAATGCTTTAACAAAGAATATCAAATTCTGCATTCCATTCCAGAATATAACTGGGGCATTTTTTTGGCTTCTTAATCATGAAATGCTGCATGCTAAAAGGAATGTAACATATACTATAAACAGCAGAAGGGCTTATTTCTTAGAGTTAGGTGCAAGCAAGAATGAAAAAAATAACCCATCTGTTCTTTGAAAATGAATCTCTGTCAAAAAATATTGATGTTTCATAAATAATACAAGGGTTATGAGATGTATGAATACTATAAGTTTAGATAATGATATTTGGCAGATATAGGAAAGAAAACAGAGGCTTGTGAAATTAATATAAATATCACTATGTAAAATTATTAGGTGGTATACATGGAATATGAGACATTTATTTTTCACAGAAAACAGGAATTTCAACTGAGAGATTAGAAGGGAATTTCTGTTTTGTATTATTAAACTGAAAAATATGGAAAGTAGAAAGAGTGGGAACCAAAATATATGAAAAGCACATACACTATGCCTCTAAAATGTTATTTTGAATTGCATAGTCATTTCATAATGTAATGTAATATGTAATATGCAGTGCATGAAGATTTCCATTTTGAAGAAGATTCTCCTTACTCATTTTGATTTCATAAGATTTTTGAACATTCACAAGTTGTAATCACACCAGGCAGATAGAGCATTAGTTTACTTCTCTTCTGAATGATGGCATCTCAGAAGTACAATTCTCTAATATTGCACTCGAATATTAATATTAGACATAAATTATATACAGCTTATTATACATACAAGCTAACTAACATGTCAACAATATATTCATAAACATCTATGGAGCACTAGTCTTTTCAATGTAACAATCCAACTTAACAATAAAGACATGTAGGTTGTTCTAGGATGCTTGTCCTGTGGTGCACGTGTTCTAAGTACAGCTAGTCCAATAATAACAGTATCAGCCTGACCTTCATTTGGTACAGGATGTTAATGTCATGGATCCCAAATGTTTGGTGTGTAACTAGGCCACGTCAAAAATAATATCAGCCTGATTTTCAATTGGTGGCATGATGGCACCTCTTGGAACCTGACTTCTGTTTAATTAGTTATTCACTGTGAAAAAAATACAATTTCCTCATAAATGAGTCATTTGTCCTTTCATTGTTAGACTTTGATAGTTGTAAACCTAACATTCTCAATATTTGAAGATTCAATTCTTCAAAGGATTTTATAGACAAAATGAAATCTTAAACATTGATGATATGGTTGCAAATTCTTAGCATGCAATTTTCTGAGTTAATAGTACTGATAGGAAACTGAAACTGAAAGGGGAAAAAGGACAGAGTGAATATAAACTTTGTTGTCACAAAAGACAATCCTGCAGGTAACAGCTGCTCTAGTCTGTAGATTTTGCATAGCACTTATAGATCCTTACCAATCCAACACTTAAACACATCTATCTAAATCAGGCTGTGAACCTCTCAATACAATTTTATAGTAGAAAAAATATATGCATAGGAAGGCTGCAGTGGAAAAATGGAAACAGTTATACACACATAATCAATGGTTTTGATATTGTTTAATTATGACAAGTAAAACATACACTATCTTGTGAAAAAATGTAAGGGTCTATTAGGAATTTAAATACAGATTATCCACCTTGCAAAACTGCATTTGTAAATATAAAATATGATTTCATAGAATGCCATATGGGTGTGAGTAGGGGAAATGCATGAACTAAACTGAACATATCTTTAGTGAAGTGCACAATGTAAAGCATTTTATACACTATGACATTAGAATATGCACATCACTGTCTAACTTCTTCACCTGATAGCCAAGGATCTACTGCTATCCAGCTTCTTAGATTGATATCTCTGGGTCCATGTGACCTTGTATGGTATGTTTGACTTAATTGTGAATTTCAATATGAGTGTACAAACCTGGCTTCATTGAGAATTTGCCATTATATCGCAATTTCTTCGCCATGTTTCCAAATGGATAACTTAACTTATGAAGTTCATGGTATGTACTTAACAGCCAAGAGCTCTGGATTGTACAGAAGACTCCACATTTCACATAAACAAGAGTCACCTTTCCTCTGTTCTGCATCCAACTGTGGTGGCTCCATGTGTTGGCATCACAGTATATGAGCCAATCAAATAAACTTTGCTAACGCAAAGGTAGTCAATTAGGAGACACCGAACTTGCCTAATCATGTGCCTCTATAGTTTTCATGACACTGTAATACCTTCTGAAAGGGTATCACAGGGCACTGAGATTTACTTGCAATTCAGGAATGGAAAGTTTTTCTTTAATCATGTGACAGGGAGGGTGAACCGAAGTGGCAAGCTGATGGATCTTAGGATGTAATGCCATGCATGTAGGATACCACCATCGACCTGACAACAAAAGAACTGTAGTCTCATACTTCAGAGGGTCTGTGATTTATTTTTTTATGTATCACAATTGGAATGTTTGTTTTGTGGTGGTACTGTTGCTGGGATGACTGTTGTTGGGAATTTGGGGCTACCCTTTGCTGGATTATTGCGGTGATGGTAGCGTGGTTGATACTGTTTGTTTTTTTTCTTTATTTTTTCTGATCCTGCCTGCCTGCATTTTGTAAAACATTTGAGGAGATCTTGGACTTGTGGTGGAGCTGCAGTTTCTTCAATAAATTACAAAGATAAGTGGCTTATTTTTCACAATGACTCTGTGGGAGACTTCATTTTTACTCATGGTGTGACAAAATAATGTAAAACATGAACATTTTATCAAGGAACAGTCTAAAATCTGTAGACATTAATGAAGTTTATTGCAAAATTCAATCTATAGAATCCTGTTTATCTTTACAGTTTGCAGTCCATAGGTTCTTTCTCATGGCTGCAGTTTATTTTTCTTAGTGTGTTAAGTACAGGAAGGAATTCACTCCAATATGTCTGGAATTCCCTCAAGTTTTTGTAACCCATTAATTAGCCTGTGCACTGTCTAGGGCTGAGGAATTAAAATATGTTTATTCCATAGACTAACAACTTGATTTCATAGCTTGTGTTTCCAGCAGTTGTAAGTGAACATTATTTAATGCTGAACCATTTATTTGTCCTTTGGCCAGTAAACTGAGTTAGAGTATTCAGTTATTCTTATAAAAGACTATGAAAATGCATTGCCCTTCTGTAAAATTGTTTCTTAAATTTATTTGTAAATATTACTGATATATGCCACGGTGGTACGGTGGTAGTGTTGTTACCTCAGAGCAAGAGGTTCTCCCGTTCGATTCTCGGCTGGGCTTGGGAGTGCCTTCTGTGTGGAGTCTGCATGTCCTCCCCATGGTTGGGTAGCATTCGAAAGACATGCATGTGTAAATGGACATGCCTTCCATCAAAGGAAAAAACTTCAAAGACCAATTCACATTAGGTTCAAGTAAGGCACCCTTTATTACTTGCACAAGGAGACAAAGCATGTAGGCACAAGGTTTGTCTGAATTATTGGTGATTAGTATGTTTTTCTTATACAGTTCTTTTCCTGTCACACAGAAAATGTTACTATTCTATTGCTGACGTAGTTAGACACAGCTGTCTGTATGTTCTACAGAAAATGTTGCTAGACTTATTGCTGACCAAGTTAAATTATCTGCTGTTTTGCAAAACATTTTGAGAAAAACAACCTGGCCTTGGGCTTATTTTAGTCCATTTCAACTTTTCAATTCTTCAATTGTACTGTTCTAATACATGTGTTACATTTTGTCTAGATTCAAGGTACATTTCTAGCTTTGGTACAAGTAATGCTGACTATGGTTTAAACTTTCAAGCATCTATTGTTTTCCTTATCAATAGCTTCTAGCAGCTGTATGTTTTCTCATGGCATAAGCAGAAATGACTATCCCTTTGTTAAGTTTCATGACATTAGCAGAAATGAAATGTCTCTTGTTATTTTCATGACATTAGCAGAAATGAAATGCTTCTTATTATTTTCATGACATTAGCAGAAATAAAATCCTTCTTGTTAAGTTCCTAATAGCTGTGCAGATTCATGCAGTGTGAACATAAAAAAATGTATTAACCCTTTTAAACCTCGAATGCACTAAGCATGCATATTACTATTACATATTTTTCTAACATTTCCCCCCTTTTAATACTTTTATTCTACTTTCAAGATAAGTATAAACAGTTTTTTCTTCCCCTAACCTCTTCCTACTCAGGATTTGCAGTTAAGAGAGTCATTCAGTTTAAATATTTGAAAGCATTTTCAGTTTTTTAGCAATTCTTCAAGTTCAGCACCTTGGTATAAGGTTTCTGAAACTGACATGTCTATAAAGTCTCTAATCAGTCTTTTCATGCAGGGGATGCAGCAGCACACACATACCACCAGTAGGATCATTCCTACACAGATCGCAGTCAGGATGTTCATCAGGATACTGCCCCACCCCCCAAAGAATTTCTGGAAAAAGTTCGTCAATGGATTTGGTCCTGGTTTGGTCATGGCTGACACCTGCTGAATTACCTCAAGATGGTTGTCTATCTCGTGTTTGTGGTCAGGAATATACAAACAGCACTCCTCCTGGATTAAAGCGCACATACCTCCTCTCGCCACTAGGGTGAAGTCAAGAGCCATGCAGTTATGAAGTACTACTGTTCTCATGGCAGTCAGTTCATCAGTCACCAATTCTAGGGCAGAAAATGTTGCATTGCTCATTATTTCGAGAAGTTTAGACAATTTTCTAATTTCCCAGATTGATGTTGTTGCTCCATATGCTGGCAGTACACCTGCCCACGAGATAACAGTATCACTCAAGTCCATATGTGACAGTCCATGTTTCTCTAAGCCCACAGCATGATGGTTTTTCCAGGGTGCATTGATTTGCCCCACTGGATTGACAGGCTTCTTGATTTCTTGTCGAACATTCCAAATTCTCCCTTGAGGTAAAACTGCTATGTGTTGTATGGCCGGAACAAGGTATCCCAAAAAACAACTGCCGGACCAATTCTCAGGTAACCACTTATATGCTTTCCTACCACATACAAAGTAACAATCTTCTACTTTGGTAGTAACTTTACTATGTCCTGGCTCTGGATGAAACATTTTTTTGTCTATTAAAGACAGTTGTCTATAAAGGTCAGCATTATGTTTTACTTCACCAGTTGTCCTATGCATCAGTTCAACAAATGAATCATAACACATGTTGCAATAGGATCCTATGTTATCAGGTTTAGTGTAGCATCTATAGGGAACAGTCACATTGCAATTGCTCCAACCCACCTGAACTGTATCATTTTTGTAAAAACACACAGTCCCCTTCTTTCGAACAGACAAGTGTGATGCTACTTTATCTTGTGATGTGACATCTGATGTAACATAAATTAAGTTTCCCAGGTCTTGTTGGCTCTTAGGGGAACTGAAGTTAACAGTAACCCCTCATATGCTGTTGGCAAAGCTGTGCAAATCCAGAAATTTGAAACATTGAAGGTCTCAGCATACACATATTTGATTGCCTGGTAAGTGTTGAAGTTTGGGTGCCACTCTGTGTGCCATTCTGCATGCTTGTTCAGTTCAGTTTGTGTGGCTGGAAAAAGGAATGGCCACAACAAAAAGATTATTGTCACTAGTACAGTCAACAAGATGATTATGCAATACTTCTGAGGAAATGGTTGTTCTGCATTTCTGTTTTCTCCGACTCTTCCGAATAGGTGCATTTGGATCTTACTGGATTCTGTCATCTTTATTTCAGACACGTGTTCTTACTCTCTGCCCTAATAGGACCTCCAGCACCGATGGTTTCTTCACTGGGGTTGAGATGGATCAGTCCTATTGATCTGACCCCCCCTTTGTAGCCAGACTTTGTGCTGAGGGCCCCGATGGATAGGTAAGATTTTTGTCCAGTTCAAAGTTCTTAACTAGTTTGCAGTGTGTCAGGTGGATCTACGAAGCTTGCTCTGCTATCTTGACTGCAGTGGGTGTCGAAAGAAGCACCTGGTAGGGACCTTCCCACTTTGGCGATGACCAATTCTTCTTCTTTATATTTTTGATCCACGCCCACTCTCTGGGCATTACTGCCACTTCTGATGTCTTGGTTTGTTTTCTATCTGAAACAGAATTTAACTACAGAAAACATTTAGAATTCAATAACTTTCTCATATATTCAGCTAGTGTGAAATCAGCTCCCTGGTCTGATGACATGAGAAGTTCCACTGGGGTGTGTAGTAAGCCCTTCCAAATAATTTTTCAAAAGGAGTCAATCCTTTTGCTGTAGGGACAGTTCTCATGCTCAACAGTGCCAGGGGTAAACAGTATAACCAGTTTTTTCCTGTCTCAGCTATTAATTTTCTCAATTTGTTTTTTAATATACCATTATGCCTTTCAACTAGCCCTGCAGATTGCGGATGGTATGGACAATGATTTTTTAAAGAAATACCAAAATGCTTACTTAACTGCTGTATGGTTTGGTTTACAAAGTGTGTACCATTGTCACTGTAGATCCTTTCCGGAATGCCAAATCTAAGGATGATTTCTTTGACAAGTACTTTTGCCACCGTGGCTGCATCTGGATTTTTGGTTGGAAAAGATTCCACCCATCTGGAAAACATATCTACAATGACAAGACAATACTTCTTATTTTCACATTTGTTCAGTTTTAATGAAATCCATACAACTAGTGTGAAACAGATATGGTGGTGTGGGGAAACTCCCTTGCTTGGGCTTTATTGCCCCCTGTGCATGATGTTTGTTACAAATCTGACACGTCAAACAAAATTTTTTAAAGTAGTTTGTAAATCCGTACATTGTGAACACCTGGTTCACCAGCTGTACCATCCCCCCTGTCCATGGCTCAACAAAGCTGCATATCGAAACAAGTTAGAGGGCAATATCGGTTTCCCTTCTCTAGAAATATACAGCCCCTTTTCGAGAATTGCTCCTCATTTTATCCATCATTGATTTTCAGCTTGCTTAGTGAGTATCTGCATTGTTTTTAACATTTCTAAATCTAAAATCTCAGAGGGTTGTAATTCCTCATTTAAAAGAAATACTTCTGTGGCTGCTTGTTTTGCAGCTGTATCAGCTCTCACATTACCTTTTGAAATCCTATCTTGTTGCTTGGTGTGAGCTGTGCATTTACAAATGGCTACTTTCTGAGGTAACTGAATAGATTCTAAAAGATCTAAAATAAACTGTGCATGATTTATAGGTTTGCCAGTAGATGTTATCATTCCTCGGTTTTTCCACTGTTGTGCAGAAACATGTACAGTAGAAAAAGCGTACTGGCTATCAGTAAAAATGTTTACACATTTACCCTTTGCTAAGGTACATGCCCATGTCAGGGCGATCAATTCTGCTGCCTGTGCAGATAAGTTGTGTGTAAAGGTTTTGCTTCTATAATCTCAGTATCAGAAACTACTGCATATCCTACTAGGTTCTGTCCTGCAGGACCCCTTTTGCATGAGCCATCCACGTAGTATGTCACCTCGGCATCATCCAAGGGGACATCCGTGAGATCTTTTCTAGGTAGTGTCTTTTGCTTGATTACCTGCAGGCAGTGGTGCAGTGTGCTGTCTGCAGGGGTCAGGAGCAGAGTAGAAGGGTTTAAAGTCATGCATCGCTCAATTGTCATATGAGGTTGGCTCAACAATATAGTCATACAGGAAAGATGCCTAGCAGGGGAAAGATATGCCACCTTTTCTTGTAGTAAAATAATCGCGACTGCATGAGGTACTCTCAAAGTGAGAGGGTGGAATAAGACTACTGAGGCTGAAGCCTGTACTGCCATTGCAGCTGCAACTACTGCTTGTACACAGTGGGGTAAGGATCATGCCACTAGTTCTAGTTGTGATGAATAGTAAGCGATGGGGCATTGCTTATCCCCATGCTGTTGTGTTAGTACTGATGTCATGTAACCCTGCTTACAATCTACAGTTTGGAAAAAACGTTTATGGTAGTTTGGCAATCCCAGAACTAATGAGGACGCTATTAACTGCTTCAGTTTGCAGAAAGCAGATTCTGCCTCTGGTGTCCATTGTAACAAATCCTGCACTGCTATAGGCTTCTTATATATAAGATCAGTCAGAGGTGCAGATTCCAAAGCATAGTTTGTAATCCAGCTCCGGCAAAAATTAGTTGTACCCAGGAAGGACATCATTTCCTTCTTGGCAGTGGGTTTTGGTGCTTGCAAAAATTGCTATTTTTATGTCCTCATCTAATGTTCTACCTTCTTTGGATATTACATATCCCAGGTATTTGACTTGTTTTTTCCAAAGCTGTAGTTTACTTTTATTTACCTTATGTCCTTAAGTGGCTAAAAATCGTAGAAGTGCTATGGTATCTTCTATACAATCCTGCTGGGTGGGGGCTGCCAGCAAGATGTCATCAACATAAAGTAAAATCTGACTGCCTCTTGGTGGGGTGAATCCCGCCAAGTTGCTTGCCATTTCTTGTGAGAATATCGTTGGACTTTCACAATATCCTTGTGGTAGTCGTGTATATGTATACCTTTTCCCCTGAAATGTGAATGCAAACCAATACTGGCTATCAGGGTGTATCAGTATCGAAAAGAACGCATTGCTGATGTCTACTACGGAAAAATGCTTCTGTTGAGGTTTTAAATCATTCAACAGGGTGTGTGGGTCTGGCACCGTGGGTACCCTTGGTATTACTGCATCATTTACAGCTTGTAAATCTTGGACCATACACCATTCTCCATTTGCCTTTTTAACTGGAAATAAGGGTGTGTTACATGGTGAATCGGGAGATTCTACTAGTATCCCTCCTTTAAGTAAGGCTGCTATAATAGGCTTTATCCCTGCCTCTGCATCTTTTCTTAAGGGATACGGTCTTTTTTGTGATCTGAATGCTGACTTTGGCATGATAGTAACTGGTCCCACTGTACGAATGAGTCCTAGATCTGATTTTCCTGTTGACCAGAGGGTCTCTGGTATATTTCGTAAGGCATTTTCTTCCTCCTTTAACAGGAGTGTCAATCAGCTGTCCTCACCAGACTGTAAGTGCACAGCTGGGTTGGTCTGAGTTATCCAATTTAACTTCTGCATTTGTATTCCCTGTTCTGTCTGTTTTTCCCATCTCGTGACTTTTTCTCCTAGGTCTACCCATTCTATGTTTCTGTTTTTGGTTAAGCTAACATGTGGTAATCGATTAGATTTATAAAGTGTAAAGAACTCCTGGGGCAATGAACAGCTGGCATCACTGTTCTCTTCTGTGTCCCAGTACAGGTTACACAATATCAATCTATTTGCATGATTCTTAAACAATTCTTGCTCATATTCCTTATCAGGTCCTGGTGTATTACAATAATACAGGGTACAGTGCAACAGGTGTTGCTTATCAATGTCAAGGGAGGGGAATTTGGTGATGGCTACATTCACTAACTCTTTGGTCACAGTCCCTGGACCAGTCGTAACTAAGTCCTGGCTGTACCAATAAAACATTTCACCTTCCGATTGCACTGCAAAGGTATCAATTTGTTGCTGTGCTTCCATACCCTGCATGGTTGGGACTACTGCTATACCAAATAGCTGCATGACGTCTCTGCCCAAGAGGTTTGCTGGGAATTTTGCAGAAACAACAATTTTGCCTTTTTGTGTCAATCCTGAAACTGGATCAGTTATTGCAATGTTACGGGAGAGAGGCTCCCGATACAGCTGTCCATTAGCTGCTTTGACTAGTATGTAATCAGGTGACTCTGTGTTTTCTGGCAGTTTGGAGGGATGTATCAGGGTTCGTGATGCCCCTGAGTCACACAAGAATTTGACTTCCCTCCCTTCTACCAAGAGTGTAACTTCTGGTTTTGTGTCTGCTAAATAAAGCTCCAAGCTCAATAAAGCTAGGTCTAGTATTTCATTTTCTTCATTGTCACTAACTTCCAGCACTTCCTCTACTCCCTCTATCACATTCTCATTTGTCACTTCTTCGCTAGCCCCTTCTAGTGATTCCTGACTACCATATAGTCAGTCTTCACCCTCCTTGTCTTCCATTGTTGCTTTCTTATTTTTCTTGCAATCCTTTGCCAAATGTCCCTTTTTATCGCATTTAAAACATTCTCCCCTTTTCTTTCACCCTTCAAAGTCCTCTGATCGTTGATCAGATTGTTTGTTTCCCTGTGCATTTTTCTTGCCCTTTTTCCCAGACTGTACTACGTAAACTTCTGCTCCATCTTCTACAGAAAATACTGGAGCTTTCTTTTTCTTTTTGCTTTTAAAATGCCTTTCAGCATGCCTAGCATATTCAAGTAATGATTGTAACCTGCTTGTACGATAATCTACCATGTGTTTTGTAATAAAACTGCTTATAGGTGCAATACTGCCCTTTAAAAATGCATTCTTTAACTGCTGTTCATATGGGGAATCTTGTGTTTGATCTTCAGGAACCTGCATTCCACAGTGGTTATTAAAACACTCTAATTGTCTGGCATAATACCGGTCAATAGTTTCACCTTCTTGTTGGATGCATTGATTAATGCAAGTCCAGTCTGCCCTAGGTTTTCATTTTTTAGAGATGTGGTCTGTAAGACCTTTTACTCTGGTGTCCAATTCTGCGCTGCTATGTGGAAGGGGTCTTTGTGCAGCGTCACGAGGATTCCAGTTCCCACTAATCATATACCAATCTGGCCCTACAATTTGTCTAACTACCTTTTCTACCTCTTCTCTGTTTAAGTTATAACTCAGCCTCATTCCTTGTAAATCTTCTGAAAATTTTCTAAAATTAACCTTTGGATGGGGAATTCCCTCAGTGGCTTTCTGGATATCTTCCGGAGTCCAAGGTCTATACACTAAAATAGTTGGGTCCTGATTGTCCTGACCTGCCTGAGGGTTGGGTACTTCTATAAGTGGGCATATTTCTTCTTCTTCACTTATAGATCGTGAATTTTTAACCATTTGCCATAACTCGATGCCTTCATCTGAGTTACCTGCCTTTGTTCGGGACCTGGTCTCGATGGGATCTCTAATTTTAGTCAGATTTATTTTCATAATGTCTATCTTCAGTGACCACAGGATATCGTGGGGGTGGACTAACCTGTTCACTTGCTTCATATTCTGGTAAGGGAGGCAGAGGTGCTGATGCTATTACTAAGTTATTATCCTCCCTATCTAAAAACATTGCTTTTGAATTTTTGTTTTTTTTGTGCCCTACGGTTTACTTCCTCAATCCACCTGTGTGCCTGAGGAATTCCTAATTTACGTTGCTTTTTTACCCGACCTTTGGAATTGGTTTTGAGCTGTTTGACAAGTTTGATAAGCGAGGATTTTTCTAATTTTCTGTCAAATTCGTACTTATTAACCCATTTTGGATAATATTTAATATTGTCGGTGCTCTGCGACTGCATGTATTTTGCGTCTTCTGTTAACGGCGGATTTTGGGATCTTTTTGTGCAATTATTACCCATTTTGCTCTACCCTTTGATTGTTACGTAACTTTTCTTAATTTTTTAATGTGGTACCATGGATTTTGTTATAGTCTCTTCAGAATGACTGCCTACTTATTCTGTTTCTCCTGATCTATGACAAGACAGTAATCTTTTTTGTCCCTGACTTGTAAGAAAAATACAGTCTAACAAAAACAATACACATCTAGTCGCTGATCTAAAACAGAAAACAGAAAAAAGTAGATTCATCTTACCTGAGCCCATGTGATTGATCACCAATTCATGGAGATCCATCCTTCAGTCGCAGATCAGAAAGTGGCTGGCCTCTTTTGAATGACAATTCAGTCGGAGGTCTTTTCAGATAAGAAGAACCGATTTGGTTTCTTCTCCGTACGGGTTCAACCACCTGGCCTGTCTGATCCGAGGTGAAGAGAGGGTTCCGGTCCGAAGGACCAATCTGTCAAAGAAAAAACTTCAAAGACCAATTCACGTTAGGTTCAAGCAAGGCACCCTTTATTACTTTCAGCAAGGAGACAAAGCATGTAGGCACAAGGTTTGTCTGAATTATTGTTGATTAGTATGTTATTCTTATACAGTTCTCTTCCTGTCACACAGAAAATGTTACTATTCTATTGCTGACATAGTTAGACACAGCTTTCTGTATGTTCTACAGAAAATGTTGCTAGACTTATAAATGACCAAGTTAAATTATCTGCTGTTTTGCAAAACATTTTGAGAAAAACAACCTGGCCTTGGGCTTGAGTCCATTTCAACTTTTCAATTCTTCATTTGTACTGTTCTAATACATGTGTTACATTTTGTCTAGATTCAAGGTACATTTCTAGCTTTGGTACAAGTAATGCTGACTACGGTTTAAACTTTCAAGCATCTGTTGTTTTCTTTATCAATAGCTTCTAGCAACTGTATGTTTTCTCATGGCATAAGCAGAAATTAATATCCCTTTGTTAAGTTTCATGGCATTAGCAGAAATGAAATGTCTCTTGTTATTTTCATGACCTTAGCAGAAATGAAATGCTTCTTATTATTTTCATGACATTAGCAGAAATGAAATGCTTCTTGTTAAGTTTTTAATAGCTGTGTCGATTCATGCAGTGTGAACAGAATAAATGTATTAACCCTTTTAAACCTTGAATACACTAAGCATGCATATTACTATTACATATTTTTCTAACACCTTCGTTGAGGGTTGGGCG
Source organism: Protopterus annectens (assembly GCF_019279795.1). Classification (NCBI taxonomy): domain Eukaryota; kingdom Metazoa; phylum Chordata; order Ceratodontiformes; family Protopteridae; genus Protopterus; species Protopterus annectens. Next base: position 754,811,692 of record NC_056729.1, on the reverse strand, counting down.
TAGAGCTGGCACCTCAGCATTTCGTAAAATTCTACTGCCAATCATTAGCGGACCAGAGTTCCGCTGTGGCAACCCCTTATGGGAAAAGCCGAAAGACAAACAACAAAACAACTGATACACTTATTTTAGTGTAAAGAAGGGAATGATAAGACATGCTCTCTTTTTTAAATTATTGCCAGCAGTATGTTGGTCATGTAGTGTGGTTTTCTGTTTACTGGACATGCATCAGTAATGAATGGGATTCAAAAAAATTCAACTTACTGATTTTGGCAGAATGCCCACATCAGCCAGGCCCCATGGAAATGGAATGTGTTCATGCAGTGTGAAAAGAGGGCATTCCACATTTTGACTGCTTGTCATGCATAGGGTCTCTGTTTCACACTGGAGTCTTAAGAAGTTGAAACCTATGGATATCTATCATTACAGCCATGTTAACCCGCTCCTCTTTTAAAGCTACTTAAATGCGATTAAAGAGTAACAGCCCCCTCTGAGAAATATTAATGGAATATACTGTTTGCAGATATAGCAAAAGAGCTAGCCACCTGGCAGTGTAAACATTGACTCTAGATGACTGTCACCGATGAAGTGACACTCCGACTCCATGTGCAAAAATGGGAAAGGGGGTTGTGGATGGATGTATACTGTTTGCAGATATTGTTAATCAGGATATGTATACCAGAGCACTAGCTCTTCATTTTAAAAGTCCATGACATGTTGCAATAATATCATTTTCAGAAGAATTTATAGGCAGTGTATTTATTGCAAATGTATGCTGGTGATTTCTGCTGTTAAATAAACCATGCAAAGATAATGAGAAGAAGTTTGTCATTTGGTAGCCACCAAACATTTTTGAATATTAAGGCAGTGTAATGGTGAAATGTAATTCTGCAGAGAAAGTATATGGTGGGGAGGGGGGGCTGGTATAATGGGTAAGGTGTTTACCTCACAGGCACAAAGTACAACCTTTGATTCTTACCTTTGAAAGAGAAATTAGCTAGGTTTGAAATGGCCCACTAGGGCGGCTAGCCCAGTAATTACCTATAAACCTAAGAACCTATTAATAGCTGTTGAGCTTAGGCATAGCATGAACTTTCCCTTGCTTCACCTTAGAGCAGTTAAAGTTTAATTATGAGACACCAAATATTTTAAGGCACAATGGTTTCAAGTAGCCTAAGAAAGTAGTATGGAAATAAAGATATAATGGGATATAAATGATGAATATGTTTAAAATCTGTGACTATGTTAGGAAAAGTATTAGTCCTTCCTGCCTTTGTCCAGTTCATAGTTTCTTTTTTATGAGCAACTGTACCAGGTGCACAAGGCTTAGAAAAAGCAGAATTTCACCTTTTTTCATATAAATTGCAATCTACAGAGATGTTTGGGGTGCTGTTAGCTTAGATGTTTGCCATATGAGGTGCTCATCGTATTTGCACCAAAAGGGGTTACCCTTAATGGTACCTGCTGGCCAACAAGAGGGAAATACAGACAAAGGGTTATCCATTTAAACTTTGCTGATCAGGGAGTTAATAGACAGGGACATTGTACAGGTTTTAGTGAGTTAGTATGGAATAGAGAGCATGATTGGGGGGTTGTATCATTCTCCTCACTAGAAATGGGGACCTTCCATAGACAAACTGGGGACTTGATGGAAATCTCACAGGCCTTTGCCTTAACATACTTCAGCAAGTCCTCGACAAACACTTGCTACATGTAGGTCACTGCATCTGCTGTATTTCCAAGTGTCACTTCAGGACTGGTCCAGTACCATACATGCCTTTTACAGGATGGCATGCTTTCTTGAGATGTTTGGCATGATTGCACCTATGTTACCATTAGGGCCCAACCTGGACCATGAAGCGAGTTGTACTAGAACAGGAGGTGCTACTATTTCATCAACTGCCAAGGTAGTATGTGATACATGGGGTTCATCACCAATCTGTCATACTAGTATTCTGGCAGGGCCCCTGATTTCAATATTTGAAGCACAGGCTTACTCTACCACCTCTTCCTAGGTTTAATTTTTCCAAGTCTTTTGGGTTCTAATCCCATAATGGGAATGGATTCCATTCCTGAGTCAGGGTATGATTAAAGTTCATGAAATCAAAATTCTTTCAATCTTTGAAGTTAGTCAAAAGTACTACTTGCAGCACCCACAATGCACCCAGAATTCACTCCTTCTGTCATTTATATGGAATTACTTGTATCAGTAATATATCTAAATGCAACTGTATTTTTTATTAGACCTGTTGATACTACTACTAATGGAACCATCTGGGTATCTTTCCTCTACATTGCTCTCATTTCTGCTTGCAAATTTTCGTATTTTATTATTTTGTATCTCCCTGTAGGTAAGGCACTAAAATCACTGGGTGTAGCAATTTCAATGATCAATGCTTTTTCTTTTTTTCCTGGAATACTATATCTTATTTTCTCATATGTATTTTTTGAACTGTTGTTAATGGGTGATCACATGCAATATGAACTTCATCATTTTCTATAATGTTTTGTGCTTCGTGTTTTGAATGCTTTTCACCTTGAGGCTCTTCCAGGAGGTCTCTGTACTTGCCACAATATGTATGGCTTTTTCAACATCTTTCCTTCGCATCTGATCCTTCTCTTTATATTTTTTTTGTTTTTTAGCACATTCAGTTGCTGCCTGATGTTTGTCCACTTCTGGTTTTATTTTCATTCCTGCATGATGCAGATATGCTTCTGCTAAAGTAACTACGGAAGTTATCTTAGACTTTTTCTCCTCATGTTTTAAAACATTTACTAGGTTTCGATCTGGTGAGGTCAGCAGATATGTATGCAGTCCCACAACTGCAGAGCTACACATGTAATAAGTTTTGATGATGCCCGTAACTCCTTCAGAACAAATAAATTCATTGTTATAAATAATTTGATAAAAATGAAGCATTTTTCTTGTTTTCCAGTTCAAAATGACCCAATACATTTTGAAGTCAGTCAATCACCCCAAAACTATAAGTTAAAACAGGAAGACCAAATTGGTTTATAGACTGGACTTTACTCCTACATGTCAAGGCAGTTGTCAGTAATAGCTTTAGGCTTCTAATGTATTCCTTACTGAGTTATATTCACATTTGTTCATGTTTTATTGCCGATCATTTTTCATTTCCCAAGTATTTATATACTCCCTCCTGCTCAATTTCTTTTATATCACATTCCTGTCCTAGACTGATATTTTTTTTGGTACTGTAACTTTCCTGCTTTAAAAATTACTTATGTACATTTATCAAGGTTAAATGGTATTCTTATATCATCTGAGAAAGTTTTAAACACTTGCAGTTGCACCTTCAGTTCGTCATCTGGTGAACTATACAGTTTTAAGCTATGCACAAAAAGCAGATTAGAAGTCATTAAACAACAAACTATAGACCAATAGCTATCCTTTGTCCCTTGTCTAAAATCCTCGAAAAATCTGACCATACTCAGCTTATGGAATATCTTAACCCTAATAAACTGCGAACAAACGCCCAGCATGGCTTCAGGCCTAAGCATAGTACAAAAACTGCCCTACTAAGCTTCAATGGCACTATTAATCACATAAAAAAGCAATGGCCAACAAGTAGCATCCATCTTCTTAGATATATCTAAGGCATTTGATACTGTTTCACATCCAAAACTCCTAATTATACCATGACCCCTCATTAATATTCCAAAACGTGCACGCTGATTGGCCAGCGTGCACGTTGTAAATCGACTTATACTAATGGAAAAAGGTCCGGTCGCCCGCACTTTTTCCATTAGTATAAGTCTCTGTTAAAACACTGTCTCGCTATGTTAAAAGAGTTTAACATAGCGAGACAGGTTTAAAAAAAGCAACGGAGAAAGCAAGATCTCCGTTGCTTTTTACTGTTTCGCTATGTTAAATGGGTTTAACATAGCGAGACAGCTTTAAAATAAGCAACGGACATCTCCATTGCTTATTTTAAAGCTGTCTCGCTATGTTAAACCCATTTAACATAGTGAAACAGCAAAAGCAATGGAGATCTTGCTTTCTCTTTTGGCCACAACTCTGATATACTGCGAGGCATGCAGTACATCAGAACTGCGGATACCAGACAGCTGCAGAAGGGCAGCAAAGAGGCATTATACAATGCCATTATTTAAGAAAAGTAATTATTTCTTTTCTTAAGTAATGTCATAGTATAATAGCAATAACCCACTTCTGGGTGTAATGCGGGATTTACCCATGATTGTCTTTGTTTGGTCCCTTGGGCTTCGGCCTCGGGACCAAACCACGCCAACCGTGGGTAAATCCAGCATTACCCACACCCAGGCATGGGTTATTGCTATAATGAACTTGCATCATTAAATCTATCTCACTCTTCTCTATCTTCATTTCAAAACTATCTCACAGACCGATGGCAAGCTGTCAAATGGCAAAATGACCTATCCTTTCACTTACTCGTATCAGTAGGGGTCATTCAAGGATCAATCTTAGGCCCATTGCTTTTTACAGTCTTTACTAACAAACTGCACACTGCTACCAACCTTGCAACCACTATTCTATATGTACACGATTCAACTCTAATATGAGCTGCCCCCTCCCTGTCTCAGCTATAAGGAAAAACAGAAAAATACTTCACAGATATACAATCTTACCTCTCTAGTCAACAACTTATAATAAATCCCAAGAAAACTAAACTTATTCTTTTCTGCAACCAAAGCCGAACAACAACCTTTGCTATCTTCTCAGCCAGTAACACCAAAATAGAACCCAGTCCTCAAACTAAGGTACGAGGAGTCACTATTGATAGTAACCTTACATTTGATATACATATCTTTGAAGTTATTAAGAAGACCCATATTAAATTTGGCACTCTCTACAAACAATTCCTCAACAACTCCACCAGGCAGGCCATTGCTCAGACCCATCTTTTCTCCACCCTGTTATACACCTCGCGAGCCTTTACAAACCTCAGAAAATCAGACATAGCCAGACTGGATGCATATTATAACAAAATAGCCAAATTTGTTACAAATTCCCCACATAGGTCCCACCACTATTTAGCACTCCAGCAGCTAAACTCCCTTGAACTACCCAATCTCCTATGTCTTCATCAAATAACCACTGCACATAACATCATTACTAAACCAGAAAACTGTCCTGCACTCCAAAATCTCATCCAGCTATATTCTAACCTCAGAACCCTAAGATCTACAGACAAATCCCTATTAACAGTCATCAAATGTAATAACATCTTTGGAGACACCCTATATTTTAATCATATCTCCAAAGCCTGGAATGCCAACCTCCAGAATATCCTTAATACTAGCAACCCTACCAAGTTCAAACAACTTCTCACAACCCATCTAAGCAATAACTGGCAATACTGTTGCACTACCCCTGGTTAACCCAGCAACCACCTCTACTATTTTCCACTTTTCCTTAGCCACCTTCTCCATCTCAACTTCCTCCACTAAATGCATCTTACCTTTCTTCCCCGATCTTCCCACTATCTTTCCCCATTAACTCCTGTCCTTACTACTAGTTCCTATGTTTTGCTAGTCAGTTTCCCTCATTTCCCTCCCTCACTACTGAGACCTACTATTTCCTCTTTTCTGTGCAACTTTCCCTTCTCATCTCAACCCTCTCTACAGTGACCAGCCATTTTCCTTTCTCTGCTACTTACCTTTCAAAGATCACCCCTCAACAACTGTAGGTCCTTATACACCTATCTTTAACCTTATACTTAAATTATTAATTACTATCTTACCTCTCTACTCTGTTGAACTATCTATATCCAATACAAAGCAGTCATAATTAACCTAATATCTCTAATATAAACCATTGTATTGCATGTATTTAAATTGTTCAATTATTAATCATTCCTTACCTTTAATGACATTTACTACTTCTTGTCTTATGTGAACTTTTTATTATCAGTACTATATATAAGTTGCCTTTATTCAGCTGTTATAGTTTGTATTATTGTTACTTGTACCTTAGTTGTTTTTCTGTACTGTACTTTACTGTTTAAGTCTATGGAGCTTTTCTCTCTGGGCCACCACTGAAAATGGGCAATTAGCCCAGTTGGACTATTTCAGTAAACAAATGTTAAATAAAAAAATAAATGAATGTTTTATTTTTTTTTGACTGGGAGCCAAACTGTAACCATGGCATAATCCATTAAGTAAACAGCTTAATGGGCTAAAGGCAAGACAAAACAGAAGTAGTGACAAAGAATTCCCCTAGATAATCCCTTTTGAATTTTTATCACTGGAATAATAATTTGCCCTTTGCCATGGTTTAGCTGCAAAAAAGTTTACCACTGTTTCATGGTTGCTGTAATGTAATGGATTGATGCATGGATCAATGTAGGGTGTATCTTATACATCTGAAAGCATTTTTTATCTATGATTATGGGATGTTGTCAAATGTTTTGTTTTTTTTAATTTATCTAGCCATACTTAGATTCTTCCCTTTTACAATTCTCTATTACAGTTTTATTTAGCAAAAAAGATCCTTTCAGCCACATGACTTTCTTCTGTTACACTTTTGTTCTTAGTCATGACTAAATCTTTGTGCAAAGATGCTAATACTTTTAGCCAAAAGTTAGGTACAGAGTCTTGGCCTGGAGTTTTCCATTTAGGATCTTTTCTTAATTTTATTTCAATTTTTCTGGCTGTTATTTCATCCTATTTCAATGCCTCTACATTAGAACTCATCATCACTTCCTTTAATTTTTCTATCCATTCAACACCTTTACTATGTTTCTCAGGGTCTTCATAAATATTTCTCCTAAATGTGTCTATTTTTTTGTGTGCATGGTTTTATTCCTTTTGCTTTGTTTCCTATTTCTCTATCAAACTTTTTTGGGTCATCAATGAATTTCTTGCCTTGTACTTTTCTTTTATATTTATTTGGATTATTTTGTACATTTTCTTCCTGTGCTGATATTTTTAGTTTATTATTTGCAGTAGTGTAAGATAGATAGTGATCTGTTTTGCTACTGCATGTGGCTTTACCACAACTGTCTTTCTAAGTATTTCTAATGAACTTTTCCCTCTTTTATATTCTTCTAATAGGGTGGGAGGTTGGCATAATGGTTAAGATGTTTACCATACAGACACAAGGTGCAAGGTTTGACTGTCACGTGAGATAATTGCTAGGCTTAAAATGGTCCATTAGGGCAGTTACCCTAGTACTCACCCATGATACTTCTTATCTTAAATACTTTGTAGTTTTGTTATGGTGGCATTTTATTTCTTCACTTCCTTTCCCTTATTGATCTATGTTTTTGTGGTAAGATTTTATCTGTTATTAATTTAGCTACATAGTAATATGTACTATTTATTTCTGTTATATCGCAATAATTTGTCTTAATGTCCTAATTAATGTGTTCATCTGTTTTACCAAACTTCTAACATAATAGGTCTTAATTACTTTCTGTGGTCTATTTCTTTCGTTGATCTTTAAATGTCTATCCATCTCTACTAAATCAAGCAGATCTTCCCTTAAACCATTTTCTTTAGCTTTCCATTTCCTGGAGTATTCTACAGAAGGTTCTAGACTGTCTTCCTGTGGCATATCTTCTTCAGATGCACCTTGCTTCATCTCCTATCCCTTCATATGGAAGCACATTGGCTTGTCACTTCATAACATTGCCTGTATCAGAGTTGCCACTGTTTCCTGCTCCTTCTCTTGCTGTGCAACGTCAACTAAATTTCTGTATCAGTCTCCTACAGAAGGCTCTAGAGCATCACCATGTGGAAGGTCTTCAAATGTCTCATGGTCCACCTGTTTCTCCTTAATCTGGGGTCTCATTGTTCTATTATGCTGGTGTGTTACCTGTGTTGGATTTTCTGCACAAAATCCTTCACTTCACAAATAGGGCCAGATTCAATAAAGCCTACACTAAGTGTACACTGTTCTGATTGAACAGACAACACAGACATAACTCGCACCTTCTTCCTCCTAATTTTAGTTTTCCTACTGACATTCTTGCAGCTTTAAATACTGACATGGATTCATAAAGGTTACCACAAAGTAAAGTCTATATCTACACTTAGTGTAACCTTTCTGAGTGACAAGAAAGCACAGAAAAAACTGATAAGAATTTTATTGAATACATATTGTGCACACTTAGTGTAGACTTTATTGAATCTAATAATCTATAACTTCAGTTTCTATGTTTCCCACCTTCCTTACTAACTTTATTTTCTAAATTCCCTCATTTTTTTTTTTTTTTTTTTGTATTGTGAAATTTTCCATGTCTGGGTATCTTTGCCTGTATTTCTCTTCAAATATCTTTGGACCTGCTTTTTATATGGATTTGTTTTACTTTCTACTTTGCATAAATATACTGCACTATACCAGATCTTTTTCTTTAAAGTAAAAAACGAATATGACGAACTGACCACGGCTGATAGCAAAAATAGTAAAATGATAAAAGTTTAATCGAGTAAGCGCTTTCATGATAAATAACACATCGCTTCCTCAGACTCTAACTAACACATAAAATCTCTCTGCATTTAAATCATACAATATCCAATCATATGTATTTTTATTCATGACATCATAAAATTCAATACAAAATTTCTTTAAAAAACAACAGTTTGAAACTGTGCTTAAATGACAACAACATAAAAAACTTCCTAATATACACTTAAACCTATATTTGTGTTCAGTGCCTAAGCGGTCTTGCTTTGAAAAAAGGTTTTAATGACACTGCACTATTTAACCCTGAATAGCTGTCTGCCTTCAATAACATAATCCATTTCTGTTCAACTTCTTCTACAATGTTACTCATATCCCCACCTCTAATGTTTCATTGCACAACCTCTAGGACCATAAAATTAAAAATATGTGATGGGCCTGCAGACTGCACATGTTTGGCCAGGGCACTAGTTTCTTTCTTATTATTGATGCCCCTCAGATGTTCTTGTATACGCTCTTTGAACAACCTATCAGTCTGTCAACAGGTAGGCTAGGGAAAGGCAAGAAATGGAAGGTGTATGCCATGGATAACACCAAAGTTACTTGCTGAGCGGGTATACGTGCGTTTGCGGGCCTGTAAACCTGAGTAAGACAGAGTGCGTGTGTGTAAGTGTGAGTGCGCGTGTTTAAGCCGGAGTAAGCATGTATAAGGCTGATTAAAGAGTTGTAAATGCGTTTGCACTGGTGTGCGCGCGTTTTAACCTGAATAAGCAAGTTTTAGTCCGTGTAAGCATGTGTGCATGTGTGTTAGCTGGTGTGCGTGTGTTTGCGCTTGTGTGAGCGGTGCTCCCCCCTGAGGAAACAGAAAGGAAAAAGGAAGCACAACAAATAATAGGAAGCTACCAGGGAGTACTAGCAGAGCTAGCAGGTGAAAACAATCAGAATCAGGCAATTACACAGGCAGTACACTAGCCCAGCCCAGCCTAGCACATAAAACTCTGCAAACAACAGTCCATTATGTTTCTCACAACAGACACTGCAGTAAGCTAATAGAAATGAATACTGAAAAAGCTTTACTGAGACAAAGAAATGTTAGGGGCTGCCATTGCTGTTATAAGGCAACATATGCAACATGCTGAGGGCGCTGACAATTGGAATGCTAATGGACAACCCACAGTGAGGAGACGGAGAAGAGTGTACAGGCCCAGGGTAACCTACCAGGGGCTACATGAGCTGGAGATAGTGGAGCGCTATACAGTAAACAGAGACCTCATGCAGCAAATTGTTGAGCTGTGCCGGCCATGCCTCACACACAGAACCAACAGAGGGGAACCCATCCCAGTGGAAACCAAGGTATGTGTTGGTCTAAGAATATTAGCAACAGGTACCTTCCAGAGACCAACTGGTGATATGATGGGGATATCACAGGCATCAGCATCCAGGGTACTGCACCAGTTCCTGGATGCCATGTCAGCACATGTCGGTGATCATGTATATTTCCCCAATTCCCGTGAGGTATTGGCCAGCAATATGTGTCTCTTCCAGCAAATAGCGGAATACCTTGAGGTAGTGGGTGCAATAGACTGCATGCACATACGCATCAAAGCACCAGCCGGCGAGCGGGGTAGGGTCTACTTCAACTGCAAGGGCTTCCCCTCCATCAACTGCCAGGTCGTGTGTGATGCCCAGGGCATAATACTGAATGTGTGTGCAGGCTGCCCTGGAAGCTACCATGATTCCCATATCTGGCATCTGATGCAGCTGTACCAGACATTTGCCAATGGGGACATCCCACATGGTCACCTAGTGGGGGATGCTGGCTATACACTGGAGCCATGGCTGATGACACCCATCAGAAACACACACACACCTGAACAGGAACGCCATTATGAGGCACATGCACAAACATGAAATGTAATAGAGCGTGTGTTTGGGCTGCTCAAGTCATGGTTCCGGTGCCTGGACACATCTGGTGGAGCCTTGCAGTACTCACCAACTACAAGTACCAAAATTGTCATGGTATGTGCTATGCTACATAATATGATCCTGCAAAAACAGCTGCAGCAGGACCAGCATAGGCCTGGGCCAAACAGCCCCCCACCATTGCCAAGGTCATCACAGGCAGAGCGTGACTTGGAGGAGGAACAACCTGAGCTTGCCCCAGTAGGCAGAAGGAGGTGTGCCCAGTGTGCTTTGGCCTTGGCAAAGAGGCAACGCATAGCACATACACTGGCTCAGTAGGAACTCTGAAAATTATACCTCTCTCTGACTCGCACATATAGTAAAAGGGATGCCTAAGTTGACACTACCTGCTTTCAAACATGTACAGGGATTGTAGTATGTGCATCCAACATAGGCAGCCCTGCAGCACCACCTAAGGCATGATTGCCATGTGTTAAGCAATATAAAGCAGTGCTAAACAGCATTTACCACCATGCATTATATGCAAACAAAATCGCACACACCAACTAGCACAACAGTGGTCAATGTTGAGTAATATTGGGCAACGTCCAGCAATGTTGGTGAATATTGAGCAATGTCGGACAAGCCTGATCTAAGTAGGGCATAGCTGAACAAAAGCCAATATGCTCATATTTGCTTAACTGGCCCTTAGGCAGTCTGGTCTGCTCAGTATGAAAATATAAAGCAGTGATGGGCCTCGAACCTAGGATACTGTGCACTATAGTCAAAGTACTGAACCACTAAACCATGACAGTATTGCCCTGGTCAGCCTGTATGAAGGAATGTTGATAAGTCTATGCAAAGTATCTCATGGAAAGCCTGCAGGCACAGCATAATCCCTGTTGAGTTATAACACAAAGGTGAGTCCTGCAGTAAGAACAGAACCTGACTTCCAACACACACAGTATAAATGTTAATACTGGTCATGTTCACACACATCAACAAATGTAGTGGACATCAGATAGCAACATACTGAAAGGTCACACTGGGCAAGCTCACACACTTGAATAAATGAGACAAATGTCAGGAAACAAAACATGGATAGCCTGAACTGGGAATGCTCACACACTTAGGCCATGTCTGAATACAGCAGTCAGCCACGCATATCTGGCAGTTGCATGTGTTAACCCAGGAACCTGTCACTATCCAGCAATCTGCCCTGTGCACACAGTTACATGACAACAGACACATCTATAATATAGTGGAACCCTGTCATAATCAAATATGTTCTGCAGATACCGAAGTTGTTCATAGAAACTGGTAAAGCAAAGATGATAAAGACCTGCAAACAGTATCAGCAATAAACATTGTACATCCTAAACATTAGCATAGGTTCAGAGGTCGATACTAGGCTATCTGCCCTAGGGCATGTACAAGCCTAGCCAGAGTGTGTTTGGCATTCACAACCCTGTCAGATTACTACAGTGTGTGTGTGAATAGTAGGTCACACAAGATAGCCCATGTACGTTTAGGCTAGTGTGCCTCTGTATAGGAGAGACACAGAAGATATCCCAGGGGTAACATACGATCACCCATACAGTCATCAAGATGTCTCCTATAGGTGGTCAGTGGGTGGCTCTGTCTATGTGAAACTGGGATTACAATCTGGAGTGAGTGGAGCCTCTGGGTTAAGAATCTGTCCCTCCAGCATGTCCTATTAACATCTGTGCTAAGGTATATGTCCCTGGAGTGTGTAGCTCCAAAGGAGTTGGATATCCTAAAGTGGAGCATGTCCAGTAATTCTGGGTTTGGTATATGTGTAAACAACAGGCACACATCATATCTGAGTAGGTGGTAAGCGACTGAGTAGAGCTGAAGTTACTGCATCCGAACTGTGCAGGGCATCCGTGTGAGTCCCTAGATCTGCTTGGTGAGGAACTGCTGTGGCCAGTACAGTTGCTGCAGGTGTCAGGTAAGGTACACCCCAAATGTGGCATTGTAATCAAGCATGGTTGTTATGAGTATAAGGGCACAATGACCTCACTCGATCTAGATGTGAAACCATATGGGATAAGATGGCCCATATAGAAGGTGTGTCCAAGCACTTTGGCAAAGTGAATGTCAAAGGCGACAGTACGAACAAGTCATGTCCCCAAACCCCTAACAACTCCTACCGTATGTAATGGAGTACTACCTATGTGGTAATGTGTGGACGTGTTGTTATTCCCAAAGGGGATGACTATGCAGCTAATGGCATTTAGCTGTAGGCCATGGCTCAGGCACCAGTCATCCATCTCTGTGAGACCCTGTTTGAGTATGCATGTGGCAGCTGGAGAGTTGATCATGGCACCCAGTTTGCAGTCAAGTGCGAACATGTTCAGCCATATTCCCCCTGTGGTAGCCTGTACATCAGACAAATATATATTGAACAAGAGAGGTCCCAGGACCGAGCCGTGTGGGATGCCACTTGTAACTAGTGTATAGTCAGACATGGCACCTGCAATTCTGACCATGTGGGTGCTATCCCTGATCCAGGTAGCAATCCATCGTGTGAGATATGTGTCCATATTGATGCTGGTGAGCCTATGCATAATGGCCCAGTGGGTTATTGTGTTGAAGGGTTTTGCAAGGTTCAGGTAGGCTGTGTGGACAACCGTCCCTATGTCGATGGACCTGTTAACTGTTTAAAGAATACAAACAGGTTCAAGAGGCAAGATCTGCCCACAACAATGCTGAAATGTGTAGGACACAGTGTCTGTAGGTTCCCGATGTCTACGTTTATGAGTCCCATGACAATACGCTCCATAGCTTTGCAGAACAGGCTAGTTAGGCTTATAGGGCAATATTCAAAAACCACGAAAGGCAACAACTGTGAAACAGAATACCAGGACCAACAATGAAAAACCAGGAATGATTTAATGACAAAACATCCACCGACTAAGCGCTTTCACCTAAAAAGGCATCATCAGGGCAATATTGTCTGTGGTCCATTGTGGCACCAACTCTGTGGAGTGGCACCACTGTCACTGTATGCCATTCCTTGGGTACATATCCTGTAATAACTCCGATATTGAACAATGATGTAATGTAAGGGTTACGTCTGTCATGAAGCTCATGTAAGATGCAGGCAAGGACACCGTCTAGTCCCATTGATACTGTGATGTATGCTTTGGGGAGGGCAGCACTCACCTGTTACTGTGTGATGTCAGGGAGGTTATACTCTGTTGGGATGGATAGTTGCTCCTTAGGGGGATGGGGGGGAGACATCTGCACTGAACCTGTTTGCCAGGATGTTGGCAATGCCATTGGGTTCAGGGTAAGTTTAGTCAGTATGCAGTAACTCACAGCATATCAGTGAGTATCCACCCAGGTTCCTGACATAACTGAAGAAGGCTGTGTGATAGTCCTACATGTCTGGCGCAATTGTCCAGTAGAAGCTGCCCTTAGAAAAGTTCATGAGTGATTGTAGCTGTCTGCTAGTACAGATCACAGATGCCTTCCCAGTCTGGGATTGTGCTCTATCATGTAGTAGCTTCCTCCTGATGTTATACAGCTTATTAATTGCTGGGGTCTACCAGACAGGTCCCCTGCCATTGGAGGAGTGAGTCTTGTTGTTATTTGGGATAGCATAATCCATGCAGTCCACAAGGTGTCCATAGAATGTGTATGTAAATGATTCAGCAGTGTGAGCCGTATTTGCCACTGTCTCAGGGTCTCTGAAGGATACCACCATGCTTTGGTGAAGTGAGACGTTGGCTCATGAGAAGTTCACCAAGATTACCGATTGTAGCGACTGTTGGGTGAGGGTGTTGTGGCTTGAGTAGTATCCCAAGTCAATATTTGTGTATATGAAGTCACCCAATATAATGGTGTTTGTGGAGACCTTCATATTCTCCATAGTTCCCATGAAAGCCGAGTGTAGTTCCTGAGTTTGAGAGGGTGGTCTGTAGCAGGCAACAAACTGAAAGGCAGTTTTGCACAATGGTAGTTGTATATGTATGGTCTGTGATGCTTTGTGCAGTGCTACTAACCCGGAGGTGTGTGTATCTGTGATGTATATGGATACTCCCCCTAGTTGTGTTGTCTGTTCCAAGTCTTGTTGTCAGAAAGCATGATATGAAACATAACCTGGTGGTGCTGGTGTGCATAAGTGAGCCTGAACCAGGTGTCTGTTAGTGCACAGATATCACTATCCTCCATGCTGAGGAGAGTCCTGAGTGGCCGCAATATGAGGGTAACACATCTGGTGTTGAGCAGCATTACCCTTAGTTACATTAAACCTGTAATGTCTATGGAGGTGGGTTTGTCTTTTGAGCCCTGCTTAAAAAAGGCACTATGGTGGTAGCAAGAGCCTTAGCCAGCATTCCAAAGTCCAAGGGCGACAGGTGCAAGCTGTCCATAGTGAAGCTACGTGGCATGTTGAGCATGTCCCCACAGGCTGACAGACACTGTATCCCCTATGAATGAAACAAATTTGTTAGGCAACTGTTAAACATGATATGTTTGTCTGTATACTGTGACATCATAATTGGTGGGTGTAAGATGCTAGACAAGGTCAGGATCATACTGGCCTGGGGTACATGATCAGAGTGTTCCTCCATGTATCATGTCATGTGGTCCAGGGAGTAACGTCTGAGGTTTTACGCACCAGCATTGACAATGATGGTGCCAGTCCTGTACTTGCTTTGGAGTGACCTGACTGCATGCGTTATGTGGCAGATCCTGGCACCCGACAGACAGCCCAAAGTGACTATTGCCTTGTTTGGGCTGGTGAGTGGTACGTCAGTGTGTCTGACAATAAGTGTCGCCTATTGCAAGTGTATTAGGTGTGTTGTTTAGCCCAAAGGGCAGTGACTGTGTGGCACACTGACATTGTGAACTATGTGATATGTGGGTATTGTAGTGGCATAGCAGTTGTGTGTGTGTCTGCTTTGGAGGTCTCTGCTGCTTAGGCAGAGTTCATTTACAGCATCCGAGTATGTCTATGTGTGGTAATGTGGTTTGAGTGCTGTCGCTAGAGGATATGTGAGACTGATATGTGGTGTGTGTGGTTACCTTCACCACCTGATAGACTGTGCCAGTCATGGGTCGAGAGAGTTCAGCACCCTGTATGTCTATATAGGTGCATCTTACACATATATCTGAGTTTGTCAGGAGGAGGAGAGGGTTGTCTGTGTACATGAGGCAGATGTGATGTGTCAATATCACAATATTCACCAGCTGGACTTGAGAGTACACACGAAACCGACCCCTGGACATGCCAGGGTATTATGATGACATACTCTGTAGCCTGATCACAAAGGATCAGTAGGGTGTTAAGTGTGTAAAAGAGTTTAACAGGGATTAGTGCTCATGTCCTTTAGTGTTTTGTAAAGAGTAGCTGAGAAGGAGTCCACACTGAATCATGACATCTCCTTCAGCTATGTCATAAATAGCAATGTACACCCATATATGTTCTGAGTCAGGGCCAACTGTACCTGACTGACAATGCCGACATCCTGACAGACAGGCCCATATGTACATACCCACCTCCCACTAACAATAGTCCATATCATCATACCAGGAGATATCACATGTAGAATGGATGAGCAGCTACCTCCAATGCCAAAAGCATGGCAGCAAGTGGAATATATTGATTACCAATATGTGTCATGCACAAACTACAGAACAAACAGATCCTGCACCTGAACAGTCAGCTGAGCCTCACCCCCTAAACAGGACGTGGAACTGTTGAATGTGTTACAGCAACATATGGCACTCCCCACAAGTGTTGGTGCACAATACACCATGGGAAGTCAAGTCCAGTACGCCTATGAAGTCTGATCTGCAAGGTCATGGAGTCCATCATGGTTGCAGTCATAAACAGAGCTATTGGAAGCTGACATACACAAAACCCTACCAACTGTGGTATGTTCATGTGCGGATCATGGTTCCCAAACATGCTAGACTGTTTGCAAAGCAGCCACCCAGGACATATATCACTGAACACATCTACACATGTCTCACATAGACTTTGAATAGCCCTTTATCAACATCCCAGACACATGTAGTATCCACAAAACCAACAAGCTGTGCATAAATATGTGTTGACATATGACGGAATGTCAATGTGTCCACAGATAGATCACACAAGGTAAGGATTATGAGGTCTTGTTCAAGCTGTTGACACCTGCTGACCCACATGAACCATTCCTAGAATGGCATAAAACAAAATGTACACACATCACCATGTCCAGTCTGATGATGTCACCATCCTATAAATACAGCAGGAGAAGGGAAACCAGCCAGTAAAGCAAATAGCGCGCCATGTTAATGCGTCTCTCTCTAGTATCATAACATAGTTAGGTAGGGGTTTGAATTGTGCAAACACTGACAATGAGTGTGTGTGTGTGTGTGTGTGTGTGTGTGTGTGTGTGTGTGTGTGTGTGTGTGTGTGTGTGTGCAGTTTCCTTTGAGAGGTGTTCCCTTTTTGGAGACTGGGAAAACTCACTAAAAGAGGTACATTCCTCTTTGGAAAGTCTGATGATATCACCATCCTACAGATACAGCAGGAGAAGGGAAACCAGCCAGTAATGCAAATAGCGCGCCGTGTTAACACGTCTCTCTCTCTAGTATCATAACATAGTTAGGTAGGAGTTTGAATCCTGCAAACACTGACAGTGTGTGTGCGAGAGGAGGGTGTGTATGTGTGCAGTTTCCTTTGAGAGGTGTGCCCTTTATGGAGACTGGGAAAACTCACTAAAAGAGGTACATTCCTCTTTCGAAAGTCTGATGATGTCACCATCCTACAAATACAGACGGAGAAGGGAAACCAGCCAGTTAAGCAAATAGCGTGCCATGTTAATGCGTGTCTCACTAGTATCATAACATAGTTAGGTAGGGGTTTGAATCCTGCAAACACTGACAGTGTGTGTGTCACTGTTGGTCAATGCAGTGTGGGTTTTGGTTTTACTATGGTAGGACATATTATGATTAAAACAGTAAGTGCATTGCACACATCAGGTATCTGCATGGACAAATATATATGTGTACATGTCCCCTCAATCAGTACATAGGTGTGAAGCCTGCATACCACATGAATACATCTGTTTCCATTGACAGGTTGTGCCGCTGCTTTTCAGATCATAGGTCACATATGTAGGTATGTGGCAAGGCCATCCACTGTTGTGTTCTGTGGCCAAGGTCATCTGTGCCACACAAACCCATGACAGTTACTAAAGAGTAGTGTGAGTGAGGGTATATGTCAGACATGTTCATACACAACAACGACTGTCAATAATGGACAGTCTGTATAGGTGTACAACTGCCTTGTGGATATGCATTCAGGCCTCTAATGTCTTATGTGATACACCGAGGAACTCCACAATACCTATGGATATGTGGATACCAAGGGACACATGACATAACATGAGGCTGTGTGTACACATTGGTACCCAACATACATGTTGAGGTCTACCATCAATGTAGTACTGATGGGATAGTATGTATAGTAAATGTGGATGACTATGCCATAGCCGGCTTCCTGCTATACAGCATGTATCAGACAACAGGTATCTGTCTGTATGATACCCTTGTGTAGGATATGTGTCCCATCCAGGGAATGCATTGTAGGCCAATGCATGCATTCCCAGATGTGGATGGACACATCCCTAGTGTATTTGCATGTTCCTAAGGGGGCTATATGCCAAATAGGTGTGGTCCCAGGAATGGGTGGTGGTCAATACCACTGGTTAGTGTTTGAGTATAGTACCGGAAGGATCCAACTGTTACTGAGTTCCCTACAACTTTGTGTCATTTGTCAGGACATCATCCAATGATTGCTTATAGTCATGCTGTTGAGGTTGTGTATACTACCAGACCGCAAATCATTGACAGATATTAACAGTATCACCCACAGCATAGTGTCAACCCATGTCATACACACATGTGGACCCATGTTAGTACATAACTGTAGTAGAATGCATACTGGCCATTGAAAGTTACTATGAGATGTTAACAATGTGTACAACAGGGTATGCCACACGTCCCATGTGTCCACCATGCATGTACATGCAGACAGTGCGCACCCACCATGTTCACAGATGTACACTTGCTAATCTGTAATGCACACATCACACACGTACTGTCCACTCACTAACACATGCTGGCAACACAGTACACTTCAGCCAAGTGGCACATGGGTGGACAATACATACACAGACCTAACAGTGGTGTAAACAATGCTAAATTGACAATCAGAGCTGTGATGCATAATGCCTGCTCAGACATACCTACAAGGATGTCATTACACTTTCCTGTTGACAACTTGCTAATATTGCTACACTGCTATAATGTCACCCTGTGCATCAGCACCATGTTAGTCTGTTCCTGGATCAATGTTACAGATGACAGGAGGTGACACAGGTATCATCATATGCACAGGGTGTTTTATTGTTTGTCAGAGCCTGACATTGACCCATCCAATCGACATATGTGTGTGTGTGTGTGTGTGTGTGTGTGTGTGTGTGTGTGTGTGTGTGTGTGTGTGTGTGTGTGTGTGTGTGAGGGACAACAGTACAGCATGGACCAATGTTGATGTAATGTGTGTGTGTATGTGTGAGTCCTAGTTGTTTAGTTGATTTGTGTGTGTCTGCATGCGCACAGCTCCACCATGTGGCTGCCATATACGGTAGTTTGTGGGACAGCCACAGACTGTACCTGCTAGGCTGTACAGATCACTGTCTCCGGCCATGGACACAGTACCTATGCCTGGCAGGGGTGCTACGGACAGTATCGGGTAACAACCCCGACTGGGTACTGTCATCAGAGGCCGAGGTATGATGACTGGACTCATGTCCCTGCTGGGACTGGTCAGAGCCACATGCACATGGTCTACCGGGATGGTCAATGGATTGGCCAGCCCCAGCATGGCTGGGGCTGGTACTGCCACTACTGGAGCAGCTGTGAACTGTGGGCCATCCGCGACCACTGCCAGCTGTTGCTGTTGCTGGCATGCGTCCGCGTCGATGTCGCAACTGTCCCGCACGGTCCTGGCTAATGGAAGACATATTGTGGAGGGCAGCTACTGTCTCCCCCAATGTCTATCAATGACCTTGGTGTAATTCTGGATGGCACCGGCAAGGTCACGGATGCTGTCATTGATAGCAGTGTAATGGGCCCTCTGCACCCTAAGTCCCTGTCTGGTGTACCGTTCCATACGTGCCTGAGCCTGCATTACAGCCTGAAACATACTGGATGTTGTAAGACCTGTGAGGCTCATCTGCCAGGGGCAATACGACCAGCGGTGCTCCCCTGAGAACACCTGGACATCTGCCTATGTGGTACCATTCCAGGAATCCGGCTATGGCTGCTGTGAGGGGATGCAACTGCCATGGGTACCACACTCTCCCAGTCAATGCCAACTGTATGCTGTCCCTCGCCTATGGCCATTGGTGGTGTGGGATGTATTAACAGTATGAGTTTGTGCATAGATGGGGTTGAACGCTGTGTACTGTTGATTGGCGGACCAATGGCAGACCCTGTCAAACCTTCCTGTGCCATCACAATACCTGTCTCATTATCACCACTATTCGTGGCAGTGGCTTCAGATTCCCTGCTGCTTTCGGCCACCCCTAACTCAGCACCTGTGAGAGGAAGACAGGAAACACACTTTACAGTCTGCACATGATGCATGCACACATGCACACATGCACATATGCACACATGAACACATGAACACATGCACACATGCACACATGCACACATGCACACATATACACTCCTCACTACAGCACATATACACACACACCAGCAATCCAACACATACTCTATAGTGGGTGAAGGTGGGTGTCAGTATCACAAGGCAAAAAGTCACCACACATGTGTCAGCATGCAGAATATTTGTTGCACAAGACCATGTAGTGCAAGTGTAGATGCCCCTATTTCATGGAAGTGTACATGGCTTTGATGCAACTGTGTAGTTGTTCAGTGATTGGCTACACCCTGGAACACAATGTGTACCTGGACACAACATTGCTGTGCAAGTATCATCAGCTCTGCAATACCCTGTGCACCATCACTCACAGGTATACATGCCCTGGCTGCATGTGTCATCTGTGTTTCACATAGATTTCCATGTCTGGTACAGTGTCTGTGTCCATACCAGATAATAGTGGGCACAGGTGTAGCACATGCATGCTATGTACACACACAGGATGAGTGGTGCATGTTGATTTGAAGGAATCCCAATGCTTGACATGGCCAGTGTACAGTGGTTATGGTGAGTGTGGGACATACTGCAGATATGTCGGTGCCAGCCATGGCATGGCATGCTACACAACTGCAACATTAAACATCACATATACCCAATGTGTGCCATGTGGCCTATACACCCACTAGCATTCCATGACATATATGTGACACTTTGTTCGGATGGCTACTGCTGTGCATATTGTGTATACTGGCATATGTAAGCACACACACAACATGCTATGCATATTGTGTATAGGTGCAGATGTTTGTACACACACAACATTGAGGTGCACAGCAATGACTGCCCTGAGTAGTACTATGGTCACTGTAACTGGATGGGGTGTGGTACCCTGTGCCATCATCATTATGCATCTTGTGGTCACTCACAGCTACTAATGTGTGCAAGACCACCGCCTAGCATGCTGTACCTGAACTGCAGTGCCGTGGCTACGTTCACAATTACACAGCCACTTTGTACATGGGTGTGTGAGGTGCCCAATAGGGAGCATTGCCTAACGTGAATGTGCTATGTGTTGAAGAGTGTTGCACAGCCCCATGGTAGGCCTCTAACCCTGAGGTACATCATGTGTGTGTTCATGACATGTGGGATACTGAAGTGTGACCTTACAGCGGGTGTGTGGTAATGCCAAATGTAGCATGTTTTTGTGTACTGCATATGATAAATATGTTCTGTTGTGTACAGCTGTAGCAACTATGCATATCCAATGTGCACTACAGTGTTGCCACAAATGTGTCTGCAGCTCTGTGCATTGCATGTGATTGAGGCAGCTACTGACTTAACTGAGATGCTTAATGTCTCACAGCAAACATGCACAGCATGCATTATGCATAGGTGTGTTACGTGTACATAGCCTACACCTCACCTATGACATGCACATGTCATTACCAATATTAAAGTGTTAACACACTCACCAGCATGTATCGTCTGCCCTGCTGTCACACCAGAGGGACCTACAAGAATATGACACAGGTTGTCAGTGGCCACACTGTGGCATTGCTACTGTGAGTGTGCTAAACTACAGTAGAACAACAGTCAACAGTCACAGATGTACAGATACTATTCCAAATATCTGTATTGCACACAATGGGTAGCACAACTGCTGAACACTCAGTACACATCTCACATATGCATTTTCTAACAGTGCAGGTAACAGTAGTCTACAGCTAGGGCATATTACCTGCATGCTCCATGTCATCATGCTGAGTGGCTCCGGCCTCCATGATGACACATGTGTGATGCTGTTGCTGCTGTAGGCCAGGAGCCACCATGCTTAGGAGCAGTTCCTCCACTCTGGTGAGGGGGGGGATGTATGGCCACCCCACCACCTGTGACAAGTTGTTGTCTATGGATATCAGACGCACGCTGCCGGACATGTCTAATTAAATCACTGCAGTGATGGCGTACCTGCTCATATGTCCAGTTATGCATGCCTATGTCATTTACCCGATGAACAAGGTCTTGCCACAGTGCAGTATGCTCATGCTGGTGCTGGCTGGCCCTGGAAAACAGCAGTGTATAGTGCTGCACCAGGCTGTTATGTATTTCCTGTTCCTCCGCAGCTGTATATGATGGATTGCGTTGATGAGCCATAACCCTGGAAGACAATTAAACAATATGTGTGAGCAAGTCATGTGGCACACTTAACATTATTAAGTACAGATATCACTTAACTGCTATATATAGCATCTGTTTGTCTGTCAGAGGATACACACATTCAATACCACATATCAGTGCTCAGCCCACAACTGGCTGACAGTGCCTGCCACAGTCCATATAACAAACCAGTATACACCGGTACATGGCACACTGTTTGGGATACAATGCACAACCTCACCACGGGGGTATATATCAAACTAATGCATGAAGACATATGTCATCCAATGCATTGAATGTAAAGTACATTTACAGTATTACCAGTAAACCACCCTAGTCATTGTTGCTATACCCCTACCTAACATATGTGCACGGTTGTTAATATAGCTGGCATACTGCTGTAACACCGTATACATGTTGCTAGGTACACACACATACCCTTTAACACACATGTGATTGCGGGCATGGTACAGGCATCATTACACACATCAGACATACATACAACACACAGATGTATGCCGACACAGATGAGCATTACCTGTGTACCTTACAGTACTGTGTGTCCCTACATACAGATGCCTATGCCTGAGGTATGTAATCTGTGCAGACTACAGGAAACACACAAGACGGTGTTACCAGGGAATGTGAACATACACCATACTGTGCTGTTTAGGCCTACAGCTTCAGATAGTATAACAGTTCATATGTGAGCTGGATTCACCACCAGTACCACTTACTGAGCATACATGGATTGCTTCAGCCTACAATGGGACACCACAGTCGTACACAAGGAACTACGTCACAACATATGCCATCCTACTATGTCTACATCCCAATAACTGACACATCTTTATCTGGCCTCACACCTAGGACACAAACTATCATGACAGAAAAAACCTAACACTAAGCTATCACACCTTTACAGACCTTGCACACATTCACTGTCACACTCATTCCACCTCACATAGCAGGTATTGCACTGAGTACATGTGTGTGTGCATTGTGTCATAGGTAGGTAGTACGCTATTGGCCCTAGGGCCTAGAGCAGCCTAGCCATATGCTACCCTGAACTTTTACACACATGTAATGTGATTTCACTTGCTCCTGTCAACCGGATACACAGAGGTGACTCCCAGGGCATATTACCTATCTCCCAAACAATCATCAGGGGTATGTATGACATCTGCTAATGAGGAGCCTTGTTTGTTAATGCTGGGTGGTTTAGTCCAGAGTATGGCATATTTGTGGATAGGAACCTGTACCTCCAGCGTGTGCTGTTTAGTGAGGTGGCGAGGATTAGGGCCCAAGGTCATGTAGCCCGGAGGGATTGTGAGGTGTTGACATAGTAGTTGGCCGACTGCTATGGGTGTGACATACCTCTGCATGTCCGGCAGCGGTAACCTCTGGGTGGGCGGTATGCAACACACTCTAGCTGTGGTTTTGTGAGTCAGTCTGCATAGGGCATGTGCTTGAGGGCAGTATTACTCTTTGTGAGGTATGTCTGTGGCCTTTCCACTTGCTGTAGTTCTCATGTGAGGTACATACCACATGGGGCATTGTGATGAGTAGAGGGGAACACTGACCTATATTTCCCTAGATGACACACATTTTGTGATGACATGTACCACGTAGATAGATTACAAGACTAGTGTGGCACTGTGATTATCAATGGGGAGGCTACTGTCCACATGTGTCCCAAGTTCCCTTCTGATACCTTCAATGTTAGGCAGGCTACGACCTATGTGGTGGTTACTGAGTAAAGTGTTTTGGAATGGGGTATGGCACTGCAGTACCAACACTGGTGTTCAGTCCATGCCATGGTCAACCGGCACCTGTTGCAGTACGTATGACCCCGTGTCTCCCTCTCTCTCTCTTTATATATATATATATATATATATATATATATATATATATATATACACATATCTATACATATCTATACATAGCTATTGATATCTATACATATCTATACATATCCATATATGTCTATATATATATCTAGATATATCTAGATATATCCATATATATCTATATCTATCTATATATATATGTATATATATATATATATATATATATATATATATATATATATATATATATATATATATATATATCCATATCTATATATCTATATATCTATATATCTATATATGTATATATATCTCTATATCAATATCTCTCTCTCTCTCTCTTTATATATATATATATATATATATATATATATATATATATATATATATACACATACATGTATACATCCAGCCTTGTACATATAGATGCACATATAGGCACATATACTGCCCACCTCTCATGGTGGGGATGTCAGTTGTGAGACATACGGTTATGTAATAATATTGCACAGTGTTGTGCAGAATGCATTTTGCTGTCCTCAGGCCGCATAGCTGTAGCAGGCCTCACTGCCTGTAGCTCAGTCCCACAGCGTTTAACCACCACATGACATATACTGGCACTACTTGCTGTCTGCAATGCCACACACTACAACCTACATACATATGTGCACATAGCAACCTTCAACAACATATATATGTCCAGCCTTCACTAACAGTTGCAGTATGTCCCTTGCCCTATGCACATGTCCATATACATATAAATATGGACTGCTGCCACATATAGATGATTCACAGTATGTAGAGTACCCTTCAAACACATCATTCGGATGCCATCAAATACATATCTGTTACATACCGTACCTTTGTATTCCTCACCTCCGTGTGTTGTAGCTGTTGCTTTTTTTTTTTTTTTTTGGTTTTGGTTTCCTCTGTGTGTTGGTCTTTCTTTTCAGTGTTTGTCTCTTACAGCCTGTTTGTCTCCATCTGTCTGTCTGTCTGTCTATGTCTGTCTCTCTCTCTCTCTCTCTCTCTCTCTCAGAGTTGGTGCAATTATATTATTGCATGTGTGGACAGCAAGTACAGGTTGCTTTTCTAGGTATCTGCACATGTGCATGTGATGGCCTCTGCACCAATTGGTGCCCTCCATTTAGTAATTGCATGCAGCCTGCTGTGTGGTAATTACAGTACTCACTGTGATTGCAGGACACTGCGTTAAAATGCTAGGTTAGGTAGGTGTAGCCCTTTCAGTTGTGCAAGGTGGGGCCCATGCTTGTTTGCTGTGAACACTGTTGTCTCAGTCAGAAGGTTGGTATATGTCTCATATCTGAATCTAGGGTTGTAGCCAGTGATATGCATGTTGTACTGAAACCTGACTGTTGCTTCTTCCACTGCACTCTTCTCAGTGTGTAAGTTTACTCACACCTTCTAATGCTAACACTGGATACATGGGAGTATGTACTTTCTTTTCAAATTAGAGAATTAACTGGCATACAACAGTAGTTATTGCAATGTGTTCCTATGGCTTTCCTATTTTCCCTTTACATTCACTCATTGTAATGCAGGATATATTTCTTACAGCACCAAGTTATTGCATATCTGC
The DNA here is from genome assembly GCF_019279795.1 of Protopterus annectens. Taxonomy (NCBI): domain Eukaryota; kingdom Metazoa; phylum Chordata; order Ceratodontiformes; family Protopteridae; genus Protopterus; species Protopterus annectens. The sequence continues at coordinate 754,786,091 of NC_056729.1, read as the reverse complement.
TGTGGCTTAGTGGTATTTCATACAGACTGGTGAGTTCAAGGTGTGGGGTTCGAGACTGACAAGGGTATTTTATTTTGCTGCTGTGCAGAACAAGGGCCTTGCCATATAGTGACTAAGGAACTTTTAAGCAGTTGTAAGTGGGTTTGTGTGGGTTTGCGCGATGCTTAGTGATGCTTAGCTAAGCGCACACATGCGCACACTGGTGCAGACCCGCCTACTACTGTTTACAACTGCGTACTCTCGCTAACCCCCACACTCCTTTCTTTGACAGAAAAGTAAATGGGGAGATAGGAATGTGGTGATAAAGGGTGCACAAAGAGGGGAGGACAGTAGGGAAACCAGCTCGGGCTGTACAGGATGGGTGTGGGGAAGGCCCATAGCTGCCCGTTTCTTTACCAGCAACAGCTGTGCATATGCAATACATTAGGAGTGAAATTTGAAACCTTCCATCCCTGAGAGAGGGGTGAGGACAACTAAGTATGTTGCACTACCAATAATGAATATCAGGCACATGCACTGTTTGTGAACTGCTATACTGTCATTAGTACGTTACTCACTTCTGAACAGTTTGTGGTTTGTTTGTATTGACATTAGCACAGTCTGCTCAGGACAACTGGACATATTTCAGTACTGTGTATGCCTACCTACACCCGTGGGTGTGCCTGACTACACAGGTATATGGTACTTTTGTGTAGGGGTGCAGAACTGCAGAGAGCATTATTTATTATCGTGTGCTGTTTATCTTACTGAACAATGCAGAGTTGCTGTGTACCTGTTAGTCTATAAAAGCTAGTAGTCTATCTCAGTAGCTCCCACCTCTGGACATATCCAGATGGTAGACAGAGGTTAGCCTAGTATCCTTTAACTGTGCACCACACCAGTCTTTTCAGCACCTGAACAATGGCATTGTCACAGGTGGTTGCTAGCAGTACATGGCTACATCCTTTGATATTTCTGTGGTGTACTCCTACATATGGGCATGCTTGTGGAATCCATTCTACAGCTATTTGCTGAGTGTGTAACAGCAGACAAGCTGATATGCCTGTGTGTTTGACACTTCTAGGCCTCAGATACTCTCAGTTAATATTTGAACAGTCTCAGGGAAAGGTACATATGAGTGGGATACACCTGTGATATATTTCAGATATTTTGCTGTTGAGACTTTGGGGGATTCGGAGCATATGTATTACTACACCTTTTCTGATGTGCAAGCAGTGTCTACTCTCACTTATTGACATTTTTCATTAAGTGAGATTCACCAGCTTTCTGCCTACTGTTAGTACATTTCACAGGGAGTCAGAGGGGCACAGCTAACATTTGTTTGCAAATGAGGGGCATCCGTGCAAATCAGTCACAGTTGGGAGGTCTGGCCTCTGACCTATTCAAATATGCCAGTCTTTATCCTGCTCTGATACTGTGTGGGGTTTGTAAGGTGCTACTGTAACATTATTCCCTACTAGCATGTCTGGTTCTCTTTTCACAGTCATGTCTGCAATTCCACAACACTTGCTGGTAAAGGGCCACAGAACAAGATTTGTGTTATGCCATTACTATTCTCCCTTTACATTCACTCATTGTAATGCATGATATATTTCTTTCAGCACCACATTATTCTATATCTTCTGTGGCTTAGTGGTACTTCATGCAGTCTTGTGAGTCCAAGGTGTGGGGTTCGAGACTGACAGGGGTATTTTTTTTGCTGCTGAGCAGTACAAGGGCCCTGCCATAGAGTGACTAAGGCACTTTTAAGCAGTTGTATGCGGGTTTGCGCGGGTAAGTGCATACATGCACACACTCACTTAAACCCGCTTACTACCGCTTAAAAGTGCTTACTCCCGCTAACCCCATGCTAATTTCTTTTAAAGAAAAGAAAATGGGCAGATAGGAAAGTGGTGAAAAAGGGGGCACTAAGAGGGACAAACAATAGGTAAACAAGCTCGGGATGTGCAGGACAGGTGTAGGGAAGGTCCATAGCTGCCCATTTCTTTAACAGCAACAGCTGTGCATATGCAATGAATTTGGAGTGAAATTTTAAACCTTCCACCCCTGGGAGAGGGGCAAGGACAACAAAGTATGTTGTACTGCCAATTCTAATTATCAGCTTACATGTTTGTCCGATGGACATATGTGCAAAATGGGCAGCTATGTATGGGGCGTAATTTGTTTGTGGGTACAGATTACCGTTTTTTTTTTTTTTTCAGGTGGGAGTGGGAAGTGAGGTAGAGGAAGTAGGTATGTCCGGGGAGGTAGGTTGGGAAGGTAAACAGACAAGACAGACAAGACGCATACAGGGGCGGTGTATGACACCTGGGGTGGGTGAACACAATTGACGGGGTTGGATGTTTGGAAATCGCAAGCCCATGAGCCCACAGATGGTAACAGTAGAACTGAGATCCCCACCCATGGGCAGTCACCACTGAACCTTCACAGCCCCGAGGGTGGCTGTGCTGGGGGCTGCGTAGGATGGGCAGGCTCACCCGTGAGACGTGCCACTTTCACCTCAAGCTGGCATAGGGGATCAGCAACTGTACGCTGGATCTCCCTATGCACCACAGCCCGGACCCTTCGAAGGGTGACAGGTGTCCCTTCTCCGCCCACGCTTGCACAGGGGGGGGACGAGCCCCACCCCCTGCAGTGCTTCCACCCGAAGGTGGTACAGGACCAATGGAGGAGGGGAGCTCGGGCTGGGCACCGGACCTGCTGGTGCCAGGTGCACTTGCCGGCTGAGGAGGGACAGGTGGGTCCGCTTGGACCGGCCTCACATACGCTTTGTGATTAGGTGTGTTTAATTACAACATAATCAAAAAAGCATTCCAGATTAGTTGTAACAGCATGCAGTAATATTCCCATTAACCCAACACACCAAGGGTACAACAGTTGAACAGCAAGCATAACACATGCATATATTGAACCACAGTGGTTATTCCAACAGCATGCAGGGATGTTTGGTAACAACAGGCCACCATGATTGTGGTGTTCAAACAGGGCACATGCATCAACGTGAATTCAAATATTTATAGACCAATAGGACATATGTCCCAACAAATATTTAAGATTACACATACCCATTGAGGTGTGGAATTGCATGGTTTATGCACATACAGTAGGGTGTAGAAAACACCTCGGTTAACATCTTTTAATGACCTTTTCATCTACACTACATTCCTAGTGACTGCAAGTGTATATCCCCTACATGTATTATTACACTTGCCACCATACATTAGGTTGTGTAACGGGTTTGGCTAGTTCAATATATGCCTGACCTATATCTGACATACTAACTGTCCAGGATGCAGATGTTACTGCTACATATTTCTTGATTGCATTTATATTTCTTTATCTACGTATCTGGGATGTTTTCACATGACATTTTCACTTTGATTTATACAGAACCCTGCATTTCTTGACACACACTCACATTTTTGGGGAAAATATAACATGCTACACATGTGCCAGCTTTAGTTATTCATGCCAGCCAGTAACTGACTTTTGTGGACTGTATATATGTTTCACAGCTACTAGCACTTCCATCACCCACTTTATATGGGACTGCACAACTCTGGGTTGCCAGTACCTTTTCAAACAGTACTGTTTGTATAATGCAAGGGTACAAAAACATTTCAGACTCTGTGACACAGACACACTCTGGGTTTTAGACCTTTATTAATGACATTACACACTTTTCCACAGGCTCACTGCTTTATTTGTTTTAACGGTGTATATGGTAGACATGTTCAATACATATTATACCTTTATTAATAGGTTAGCACACTCTTTTTTCAGGCTCACTCACTTATTTTATATGACAGTGCCTGCAGAGATATTATTCCAGACATATGTTACCTTTCTTAATGAGTTACTACACTCTTTTTCTGCCTCTCTGACGTTTTTATCTGACAGTACATGCAGAGGACTTATTCAGGCAATTTTATGACTGTATTATTGGACTACAACACTTTCTTTCATGCTCTCTCCCATATTTTATATAACAATACATGCAGAATAATCACTAACCTGCCTGGTGGTGCAGCCTTAGCAGCCTATCAGCATAGGTTTGCTGATTCATAGCACGGTCACCTCCAGCTGTAAAGTAAATGAGGGGATATTGAGACATACCTATCCATTATACATACTCCATTATCAATTCTTACATACTGCATTCCATGGCTACATACTCAGTTGTGGGACATCCCACATCCCACGGGCCTCCTGTATCCACTGGTTCAGGCGGTCCTGCTTTCGTCTCTTCAGGTCTGCATGGTGGTGATGGACCTGCTCACCAGTCCGAGGAATGCCTGTGACACTGGTGAGGCCATGAGCTAACCGGTTCCAAGCCTCTGCCTTGTACTCCGTCCCTTGGAACTGGCCCTGCAGGAGTCTTGTCTCGTGACAGTGGACAAGGAGCCAAACCATGTATTTGGACTCCTTGATGCCCCAATGTTGCACTCAGATGCATGTTCCCTCTCTGACACCAGACATTCTAACTGCAGATGTGAGCTACAATCAGTTATGGCATGTATTCCCGCCTGTGGGGCTTAAATATGCTGCATTTCCCACACTTTTTTGTGATTGGCCATTTTGTAAAATTCTCGGCTGACTGCAGACCTGCTTAGTAATGGTTAAACTATCATTTGTAAGTATATGAATATTAACAGTGGATGCTTCCCCTATGTTGTCATGGCTTAGTGGTGCTGTACTTTGCTTCTAATGCACAGAGTCCTGTGTTCGTACCTTGTCATTCATTTTACCAGAAAGGCTAGGGGGTGTGGCTGCATTTAAGCAACTTTGCTTTACGTTGCTCCTTGGTGACCTACGGTGCCCTGGTTGGCGTGGCGCGCACGTCCGCGCAAACACATTGTGCTAGGTAAAGCGCCATTGAACTATTGGCAACTCTATTGCGCTGGGTAAAGCGCTGTTAAACTGTGGGCACCTCTATTGCACTAGGTAAAGCCCTATTAATCTATGGGCAACTCTATTGAGCTGGGTGAAGCGCTGCTTAACTGCAGGCAATTTTATATCAGGATCTTTTAAAATATTTATTTTCTTCATTGATACATTGGCCATTTCACTGCTTTTTAGTAATGTTTAAACATATTTGTCAGGTATTATTTCATATACTGATTTAAAACATAAATACGAAAGAGAGGGGTGGGACTCAAACCGTGAACACCTCTTCTTTGTGCGAATACTCTACCATTACGCTATTGCTATTTGGTGTGAGTTGCATAAACATTCTTTCTTATGCTCTTCCATGTCTGAATTGCTAACTGCAGCTAAGCAATGGGCACACCCGTGCACACACGTGCAAATACGGGCAGCTATTTTGGGAATTTAAAAAAATATATTTAATATTTTGCGTTTTAGAACTATGATAGGGGTTTACAATATCAGGGAGTGTAGTGTTGGGTGCAGGGACATTTGAGTGGACTCGCTCTTGTGTGTGTGCTTTTTTTACTTTTGAAACACTTGCAGGGGTGTGGACATTTAGACTGCTCGGCAGTCCGACACGCCCCCTGCTTTCTTACACGATCCGTGTAAGACTTACTGTTGAGTCAGAGTGCCCTCATGCATATTCATGGCACGCTGATATCATACTGTTCAACTGCAGCCTCCAAGTAAGACTTATTAAGTCTTATATGGAGGATTTGTGAATCCGGGGACAAGTGTCTAGTTTTACAATCGGCATAGAAATCTATGTTTATTTCAAATCCACAAGTCTGATGTTGAAAAGTGGATTTACTATACACATAATTACACGCTGTGCACTTTCTACATGGAAAAGTTCCAGCTCTTTGGGAAACTATTCTATTCTTCCTTTTAGAGTTTAATTTGCAACATAGCTGCCTCTTTAATGACTTTTTATTCTTGTAGGAGAAACTTAGTTTATTATCTATCACACCCTGTAGTTCATTTATGGTAGTCAGGATGCCCCAGTTCTTTTCAAATATCCCACAAAATCTTCTGATGTCACTTGATTAGGTTATTGGAAACCTAATTTTGCTCATATTATTCTTATTTATCAAAACATCTTGGGCCTCTCCCAAAGAATAATATGGGGTCCCTCTATTATTACGTCCTTCATACATTTTTTCTATGCTGTCATCTATTTCCTTTTTATTGTATCCTCTCTTCTTAAAGTCATTTTCCAATAAGGTGACTGCTTCTTGTAGGCCCTCATCTATATTGTGAAGTCTGCTCATCCTCATAAATTGCCCTTGATAGGTTGGAACTATTTGTGAACTATTTACATAGTACAACTGACTTTTTAAGATTCACCTTTCAACATTCAGATAAAGAAATACATTTACTTGATGTCAAAGTATGCAAAAACTCATCACAAGAAATAGTTACTGGTTTGTATAGGAAATCCACATATAAGAATAGCATATTACACAAAAGCAGTATGCACCCCACCCATGTTTATAGGAATGTAACCAAAGGGCCTTTTATATAGGCAAGACTGAGAGGTTGTTCAAAGAGCGTATACAAGAACACCTGAGGGGCATCAACAATAAGAAAGAAACTTGCGCCTTGGCCAAACATGTGCAGTCTGCAGGCCCATCCCATATTTTTAATTTTATGGCCCTAGAGGTTGTGCAATTAAACATTAGAGGTGGTGATATGAGTAACATTGTAGAAGTTGAACAGAAATGGATTATGTTATTGAAGGCAGACAGCTATCCAGGGTTAAATAGTGCAGTGTCATTAAAACCTTTTTTGAAAGCAAGACCGCTTAGGCACTGAACACAAATATACGTTTAAGTGTATATTAGGAAGTTTTTTATGTTGTTGTCATATAAGCACAGTTTCAAACTGTTGTTTTTTAAAGACATTTTGTATTGAATTTTATGATGTCATGAATGAAAAGCCATATGATTGGATATTGTATGATTTAAATGCAGAGAGATTTTATGTGTTAGTTAGAGTCTAAGGAAGCGATATGTTATTTATCGCAAAAGCGCTTACTCAATTAAACTTTTACCATTTTACTATTTTTGCTATCAGCCGTGGTCAGTTCGTTATATTCTTTTTTTACTTTATGCTTTGAGGTAAATACCGATTGTTTATCCAGTCAGAGAACCGTTTTTGCAACTTTTGTTTTCGTTCCCTTGTCCATGTTTCTTCAAATACCTCCCACTCCACTTGCTTCTCCATAATCTGGTTGAATCATTGTTCCATCTTGATGCAACATTTAGCTGTGTTGATTTTTCTACACTAAACCCTTCACTTTGGAGATAATCCATAACTTTGGTTTATATTTGTTTAACTTCTGTTAATCCTCTCTAATACATTTCCTCTTCATTTTCTTAATAGTATTGTGAAATTTTCCATATCTTTGGAGATGCTGTTTTGTATTAATTACTTTGGCTTTCTCCTGTGCATAAATATTGCACCACATCAAATGTCTTTTCCATTCTGTTGTCCATTTTTCTTTTTTAAACATTTCAAAAATGTCTGGGTTTTGTGCTTAATATTTTTTCAACTTTCTCTGCCACTTCTTTTTCTAAGGAGCCCAAAGTTTCTTAATCTATGTAATGTTTTTCATTTTGTTGCATTAATGAACACAAACTTTTATTTCAAGCTTCTGACAGTTTTTGGTATGGAAACATTGTTATTTCCTCTAATTTATCTGTTAATCTTTCTGAATATTTTCTATTTGAAAATTCTGAACTTTTTGCATAAGACTAGCAATACATAATTTCTTCTTTACCCTCAATAGTCCACACTGTCATCTTTATGGCTCCTTTTTGGTCTACCAGTTTTTGTCATTTTTTCATGGAGTACTACTTCCTGCTACAATGGTGGGCATCCTCACCTTGAAGCTGACCTAACCCATTTTAGGAATGTTTGCATATCCTGATGATTCTGCATTGCTGTTTTTTTCTAGTTCTGGCACCAGTACATACACCAGGACTGGAAAATTTAGTTTATCCTGCGACCAGTGCACCCAGTTGTCTTTTTATTTCTAAACCTAGCTCTCTCCATGATATATGTGATATAAAACATTACAGTCTATAAATCGGTGTCATCTTGGTGAGATTTTGTGAAAACAGGCTACACCACATTAAATTACTTATACAAACTTAGGGATTAATTCATATTCAGACAACTCTCCTTTTCTTGCTGATTTCATCATCTGTCCATCTTAACCCCTGTCTCCAATGTGTCATATCAGTGTCCTGGCAATGCACTTGATTTCTATATTTGACAAGGTCACTTTACCATCTCTTCCGGCATGGTAGGATTCCTTATATTCACCTAGTTGTAAGTTTCATAGTTTCATAGTTTCATAGTTTCATAGTATAGTACTAGGCTATCTGCCCTGGGGCATTTGTAAGCCTAGCCATATTGATGTGGCTTTTGCCACCCCATGAAATGGTACAACAAATGTACAGAATAAATTTAGAATACTGTGCCTCTGTCTAGTAGTGACACAATGAAGGTCCCCTTATATAATAGAATTAGTTTACTGTGCCCCTGTCTAGCAGTGACACAGATGTGACCCCTGGGGTAAACTTACGATCTCCCATCCACTCATCAAGATTTCTCTTGAAGAGAGTCAGTGAGGGGCTCTGCCTAATACAAACTGGGATCTTGTTCCAAAGCATGGGAAGCCTCTGGGTTATGAATCTATCCCTCCAGCATGTCCTATTCATACTTGTGCCGAGGTTTAAGTCTTTAGCTCTCGTGGTCCTGATGGATTTGGATTTTTTGAGGTGGAGCATGTCCATCAGATCCTGATTAGACATGGCCTTGTACATCAGGCAGAGATCACCTCTGAGCAGGCGGTATGCTACTGAATAGAGCTGAAGTTTCTTTAGTCTGGCAGAATAAGACATATGTTGGAGACCCTTGATCCTCTTGGTGAGGTACTTTTGTGGTCTCTCCAGCTGTTGCAAATGCCGGGTGAGGTACTTACCAAATGGGGCATTGTACTCAATCATGGGTCTGATGAGGGAGGAATATAGGGGTACAATGACATCCTTGGATCTGGATGTGAATCCCTTCATGATGAGGTGTGCAAGGTAGAATGTTTTTCTAACCACTTTGGCAACGTGGGTGTCAAATGAGAGGTCGCTGTCGACTTGGGTCCCTAGGTCTCTGATTACTTTTCTGTACTCAGTGGGTTGCTGTCTATGTGATAATTTGTGGGTACTTTGTTTTCCCAAAGGGATGACTATACATTTTTGGCATTTAGTTTAAGGCCGTGACTCCGGCACCAGTTGTCCGTTCTGTGAGGCCTTTTTGTAGGATGTGTGTGTCTGCTGGTGTATCGACTATGGCACCTAGTTTGCAGTCATCTGTGAACTTTGTCAGCCACAGCCCTCCCATGTTTGCTTTAACATCTGAGAAATAAATGCCGAACAAGAGGGGTCCCAGGACAGATCCCTGTGGGACACCACTTGTGACTGGCTTTGAGTCTGACATTGCTCCAGCGATTTTAACTTTATGGGTTCTGTCCTTTAGCCAGTTTGCAACCCATCTAGTGACATAAGGGTTTACTTTTAAGCTGTTGAGCATTTTAATGTTCCTAACCATAGGTATTTTAGTATCTGTAGAGTGGTATAGGTATTATTGAGGCATCACTTCCTTTTTTATTATGTACACCTCCCAGTATTGTTTTCCATGTGTCATAGGCTAACCAGTTGAACCTTGGGTAATGAAAGTAATCTGTAAACCTCACAGAGCTACCAATGAATGCTTCACTACCTCCCTGACCCAGAAATGGCTAGTGACTGAGCAAGTGTTTGGCCTGATCAAAGTCCATTTCCATTGTGTGTATGAGTCTATGGGTGTCATTCGGTATGAATCTGCTACTGCTTGCAGGACGTTTACTGCCTACAGCATTCTGCACAATATGATTATGTATCAATCTGGTACACCACTGACACAGCCAGTCACAGATAGTAGTAGTGCATCTCCATCTATTATTCATCCACTAGTGACAATAGTGCTGGTGGGCAGTTAATGGCAATATCACAGCAACTCCTTCAGCAGGTTTCTGCATAATATGTGACTGAATAGGCAAAGAGGTGGCATCTAGTTCACAACTATGGAGCTGAACTGCTCCAATTAACTAGATGCAGGGGATCCCTTTGTTATTGACCTAAATATGCTGTAAAACCTAAACTTTGACTAAGATATTCTTCCATGTGTTGTGGAAGTCTGACAAGGCCTAGCTGCTATTTTCTTTAGGGAATCCACTAGAATTTCTGCAGCACTTCCATGAGCTGCCCATGGTGTGTGGAGTACTCATCCACCATGTATGTAGACAGTTCCTTCCCATGTCCACCTGTTTTCCCAATGCGTGTCTGGTAATCCTTTACAAATATGCTCTTGGAGGCTGATATAAATGCAGTGTGTGCATCCATACTGTGCATGAGAATCATCATGGCATTGTCCCAGGCTGCAACCATTCCCAAGTACTGATGAAATTCTTCATGTGTACCCTAGCTACTCCAGCCATTTCTCCATAACTCTCACTGGCAGTAGCCTGGGCTTGAACTATGTCACAGCACGTCTGGTATTGGGCAGCTAAGGATTTGCTTGTCTCTGTAGCAAACTGTATGATATATTTCTGCCTGGAACATCTTTGTTCAGTTTTGACAGTAGGTACTGATAACTCTGAAAGGGTAATCGTTTCATCAAGGGATTCAAACTGTGCACAAGAAGTAGACATTGAGCTGTGTGTCAACCCCTTCACCCCCACTGCAATGACATCACCTCATTCTCCTGAGACTGTGAGCCCATGCCACTGACTAATGCAGTGTTGGCTGTGTCATAGAAGGAGAGTTATAGCCATCCTCCTATTAACATAACTATACTGTGTTAAGGCACAAAATGAGTTTGGTTCTGGTGCTGACCCTGTTAAGAAATATTTGGCTGAATGAGTTTAATTCTGTACTGACCATGTGAAGAAATATGTGTATATGTGGTTTATATTACCTGTGATAGGTAGAATTATTTGTACATATAAGTAGGATGACAAAAAGTAGCTTTGTTATTTGTAGATTTCCTGATGTATCTGACATAGAAGGTATTCATGATGAAATATGTAAAGATATGTGCACATGTACTATGTCAGATGCACGTAGAATAATGTAGTAAAATGAGCTGCACACTAACCTTCCACGTTGCCTGCCTGTTTTTTCTGTCAGCTTGAACTCTAATAGTTCCAGCAGCCTACTCATCTGCATCCAAATTATCGCCATTTATAGAGAGAGAGAGAGAGAGAGGGATGGAGGGTGCTTCTCATCTAGCATTAATAGTTGGAGTGTGGAAAGGCTACCACCAGTGCTGCTATGGACAACCAGATTCTGCCTAGCCTTATTTCTTGCACATAGCAATGGGCTCTTTTTGTAGACTCTACTAGAATGTGCCCCCACAGCATTAATTTCTGCCACTATGTGATTCCATGCCTTAGCTTTTGCTGCATGCTTTGGCGCCCTTTTCAAAAAAGGAATTTCCACTATGTCCTGACACCATCCATAAGGATTTGATTCTGCTCAGAATGGAAGTTTTCTATCCTATGCTTTGTTTCATGGTATTATATCATGTTGCAACCTGTATTCACATATGGTGACAGAAGTGACAAAGTGATACCTGTCATCCTTGCATGATACTTTTAAGAATTGTTGACCATGAATGCCACTGCATTGCACAAATACACATAAAGAATAATTTCCACATTTTATCACCACTTTTGAGTGGTGGTTTTCACTTTTCTTCTTCATACTGCCTGTGTTTTCTACTGCTCTGCTGCAGGTTTGCTATGAGGGTGTGGTAGTCTCCATATTATGCATTATATTGTATTGCATTATATTATATATTTCATTATGTTAAGTAAATCAGCTGGCCTTTAGCCTATACCTGTCCTTTACCCATTGGCAGTGACCATTGGAAGCAGTAAGCCACTTGGCTCATGTAGGCAGAATGCTAAAAAAGGGTACTCTATATATTTCAAACCATTTTATAATCCATCAAAATACTTTTATCAGTCTTACCAGTAAATATCAGCTACTGTTAAAGAAATCACAATAAATTAAACTCATAAATTCATTTTCCTGATTATTTATGCTAATCACTGTTGTTAATAAAAGGTTTTAGTCCATTCATGCTTTTCATGGACTGCCAAGGAAGAAAGGAAAACAATGAAGCCTAAGACCAGATGGTGTAAGTCAGGGTGGATTTAAAACATTCTTATGTAGATTAAGCCCAGTCATGCTGAGATTTATGAATCACATTATACTGCACATGTGTGCCCCCTCATACAGGCATAAATGCATTTGACTTGACATGGGTGAGCTGTGCTGACATTTTGAATGTGCATAAGTGACATTCACACCTAAGTTACATTACAGCATGTTATACCAGATACATGGCATGTAGGCATTTCTAAGACAGGTAAAGCCAATGTCAACTCTGTCTGTTTTTGGTCATTCTACCTTATCTTACTTACTTTGCACAGTCCATATCACAGGTTAAATACATCAAACAACAATGGATAAATTCTAACATTCGCTAACGTATTTCTGAGCAGAATCAAATCCTTATGTACTCCCCTAAAAATGCTTTATAACCCAAATTCAACATATATGGAGACCTTTGAAAACATGTAAAATATAACTGTGAAATCACATTCAAACAATAGTACTATTTCTTAAAAAGAAATAAAATATATATATATATATATATATATATATATGTATATATATATATATATATATATATATCTCTCTCTCTCTCTCTCTCTCTCTCTCTCTATATATATATATATATATATATATATATATATATATATATATATATTTATATAGGCCCCCTTCAAAATATTGAATCCTCTCATGATCGAATCCCACTTCATCGAGATGATTTCATGGAATCTTCAGTTCATCAAACTCCTGGAACAGCAAAAATCAACCCTGGGAAAACACTCACTTGGCCACCATGGTGAACCTTGCCCTTTCCCCATTGTAATGCAATCTCTGAATTGGTATATTTACTTGGGGGGTGGAGGTGGAGCCCCCAATATCAGTGGGTGTGAGGTGTGAAGCCCCCCACTTGGAGGGCTTTCTTGTTTCACCATTTGTTATTTTGTCTTGCTGGTTGACTGGTTCTTTTCCCAGGGTTATTTTTTGTTATTCTGGGATTTCGATGAACTGAAGATTTGATGGCATCATCTCTATGAAATGGGATTCAATCATTTGAGGATTCGATATTGTGAAGGGGACCTATATATATATATATATATATATATATATATATATATATGTATAAATACAGATACATATATATATATATATATATATAGAGAGAGAGAGAAAGTGAGCAAGAGATGCAGATATATATATATATATATATATATATATATATATATATATATATATATATATATATATATAGACATTGATATTTTATTTTTTTAAAGAAATTGCAGTTTGAATGTGATATCACAGTTATGTTTCACATCTTCAAAAGTCGCCATATATGTTGAATTTGAGTCCTAAAGCAATTTTAGGGGAGTCACACAACCAAGTCTATAAAGTATGTTAGCGAATGTTATAATTTATCCATTTGTTGTTTGATGAATATACCCTGTGATATGGACTGTGCAAAGGTAGTAAGATAAGGTAGAATGACAAAAAAACAGAGTTGACATCGGTCTAACCTGTCTTAGAAATGCCCACATGCCATGTATCTGGTATAACATGCTGTAATGTAATTGAGGTGTGAATGTCACTTATGCACATTCAAAATGTCAGCGCAGCTCACCCATGTCAAATCAAATGCATTTATGCCTGTATGAGGGGGCACACATGTGCAGTATAATGTGATTCATAGATCTCAGCATGACTGGACTTAATCTACATAAGAATGTTTTAAACCCACCCTGACTTACACCATACCTACACTGGGTAATGGTGGTGACTCCACAACTGTAGGACCCCAGGTGTGCAGTAGCAGCCTTGTAAGCCATAAAAACCTTGAGCTTCAGAGCCTGGTTGATGCAACGTTTTAAAGGGTAGTAGAGAGTTGCTTGCAACCCATGCAAAACATACTCACTGACCTAGTTATCTCTGACCATCGTACCACCAGAGGTCTCCTCCACTATTTCATAAGGGTGCCTCTCTCCAACTCCATCAATGATGGGGGATAATTGATGTCCTGCAGACCAGGGTGGCAGCTGGTAGTCACTCCTCTTCCCCTTTATGTATGTCTGATGTTTGTATGTGTTGTCTTCATAATGTCAGTCTATCATAATGTTCCTCTAATGCTTATGTGTTCCTTTGCTGTACCCTGTCTCTTACACTGTCTATACTTACTCTTTAGATAATTCCCCTCATCAAAAAATGAAAAAAATGAGGGTCTATTTTCCACAGAAATATGGTGCCTCTCATCTTCCATAATCCTCAATGCTTTCCTTCAGTGTGTTGCTTGTATTATCTCCCCCTATTAGCTTTCCTTTGGTGTGTTGCTTGTATTGTCTCCCCTATTAGCAGTTTTTCTATCTTCCCTCTTTTCAAACTTAGAAAAGTCCAAACACTGTCTTCAAATAAGGATACTCTTTAAAATAAATGAAATAAAGCTTAAAGTAGTTTGGGTAAGTGGTGGACCAGTGATGCACAGCTCAACTCAAAGAAGATTCATGGAGAAGATCTCAAAACATCTGTTCAGGCTTGCACCCTGAGCAGCCTATCAAAAATAGCCAAAAGCATTTGTGTCTATATACATATGGCTTCTCCTGCACATAGCTATGATGGCTTTTAATCATTCTACTCCATTTAAGATATGCGAACCTGATGTCAGCATTTCATCACAAGGGTGAGATTTATAAAAATAACACTGCTTTTTTGTGCTTAGCATATTTAAATACAAACACAGCTTTACTATTCACAAATTTGTAAATGCAAATTGGTGAATTCCAAGACTATGAATGTCACCATTAGTTTTAGAAAAAGCTAGGTTGGTCAAGAACAAAAGTGCAATGGTAAATTAATTTATTTTAAAATTTCAATCCATATGTTATATTTCTATATCTGTCTTTCTATCTATCTATCTATCTATCTATCTATCTATCTATCTATCTATCTATCTATCTATCTATCTATCTATCTATCTATCTATCCATCTATGTGTATTATTAATAGGTTCAAATGTTCATAGGTGTGTACTAGGCTAATGGCCCTGGAGCCTTTGCAAGCCTAGCCCATAGAAGTGCTCTGGCATTGTGTTTCCCGACGTTAGTTCCCAGTGCCTCTATCAAGTAGATGCACTGGAATGATCCCCGGGGTGAACTTTCTATTACCCATCCACTCATCAAGATTTCTCTTGAAGACTAACAGCAAGGTGCTCTGCTTGACATGTATGGGAAGTCTATTCCAGAGCATGGGCAGTCTCTGGGTGAGGAACCTGTCCCTTCAGCATGTTCTGTTGATTGTGCAAATGAGGTTGAGGTTATGGAGCATGTGGTGCAGAGGGACTGGGGTTTCTTTAGATGTAGCATTTCTAACTTATAACAGAGCTGGGTCAGACATGGCTTTGTAAGTCAAGCAGAGATTAGGCGATATGAGACAGAGAATAGCTTTTGAGTCTGTCTGTGTAGGGCATGTGTTTAATGCCTAGGATCCTCTTTGTGAGGTACTTCTGTGGCCTCTCCAGTTGTTGCAGGTGTCTAGTGAGGTACATGCCAAATGGGGCATTATACTAGATGATTGGTCTAATGAGGGAAGAGTAGAGAGAGATGATGACCTCTTTCTTTCTGGATGCAAAACCCTTGGTAATGAGTGTGCCACATAGAAGGACTTTTTGACTACCGTGGCAATGTGGTGGTCGAAGGAGAGGTCGCTGTCAACCAGCGTCCCCAGATCTCTTATAATGCCTTCAGTGGTCAGTGGGCTCCCATTGATGTGGTAATTAGTGAAAACTGAGATTTTACCAAAGGGGATGATGGCACATTTTTGGCGTTAAGCTTAAGGCCATGGTTTTGACACCAGTCATTAGTCTCAGTGAGGCCTTTCTGTAGGATGTCTGCATCACTTGGGGAGTTAATAATGGCTTCTAGTTTGCAGTCATCTGTGAACTTGGTCAACCAGAGTCCCTTTGTGTTGGCCTGGACTTTTTAGAAGTAGATGCTGAACAGGAGATGACAGGGAACCGATCCCTGTGGGACTCCACTTGTGATTGATCGGCAGTCTGACTTGGAGTCCGCTACTTTCACATTGTGTGTTCTATCTGTGAGCCAGTTTGCAACCCACCTAGTGATATATGGGTTAATGCCTAGTTTGGTGAGTTTATCAATAATTCCTGAATGAGTAATGGTATCAAAGGCCATGGCCAGATCGAGATAGGCTGTATGCACTGCCTTACCTTCATCCACAGCCCTGATGACTGACTCAAAGAAGTCAACCAGGCTGAGAAGGCATGAGTTCCCTTTCACAAAGCCAAATTGAGTGGGGGCTAGAATTTGGAGATTTCTTATATCTTTGTTAATCAGGTCCATGATTATGTGCTCCATACCTTTACATATCGGACTCATCAAGCTAATGGAGTGATAATTTCCAGGGTCTGTAGTCATTTCCCCTTTTTGGAGAGGGATGACTGTAGCATTCCACCATTTGGTAGGGACAAATCCTGAGGTGAGGCTGTGAGTGAACAGGGCACACAGATGCAGTGCCAGTTCACTTTGTAATTCATGTAGAACACAGCCAGGGATATTGTTGGGTCCCATGGAAGCTGTATTCTTGGCCGTGGACAATGCAGCTTTAACCTGTGTTACAGTAATGCTGGCTGCCTGGCATTCTTCTGGTATTGTGATTGGTCCTTTTTAGGGGAGAGAGGGGTAAAGTTGGCACTGAATCTATTGGCCAGTATGTTGGCAATATCTGTTGGCTCAGTATAGGAGCTACCATTGTGCCATAACTCAGAGCAAATCTGGGTATTGCTGTGCAGGTTCTTGATAGGAGGCTTTGTGATTGTTTTTAGTGTCTTCCACAATTCTGCCTTCATATCTGGCTTTATAGGATTTGATAAAGGATCTCAACTTTTTGTTGAGGCTAATAAGGACATTTTTCCAGACTTCGGCCTTCACCTTTTTCTGCAACAGTTTCTTCCTTCTGTAGTAGAGTTTATTAATGGCAGCGGACCACCAGATTGTCTTCCTTTTTTGGAGGAGAGCATCTTGGTTCTGTTGGGTATGGCTAGTAACATGCATTTATGTACATGTCGTGCAGTGCATTGGTGTATGATTTGAAGTCATGCAGCTATTTTCCATTTGCATGGGTACCATGAAGTTAGTCACCTTGCTTTTTAGGAGTCCAAAGTCAGCTTAGGATAATATTTTCAAGGTGGTTACCTTTGCATGGGGAGGGGGTGAGATGTGTATTTCCATGGTGATTATTTTATGGTAAGATCTGATCAGGGAGGGATTGAGTATTGATGTAGAGCAACTGTTGCCCATGTTAGTAATAACCAGGTCAAGGATGTCGCTTCCTATAGTGAGGGTCAGAATGAGCTGGTCCAGGTCATTGGAATTGATGAATTCCAGGAAGCATTGGGACGCCAGTATATTGGTGCTTGAGTAGTTTTCCCAGTTGGTGGAGGGTAGCTGAAGTCTCCTAGTAAGAGAGTGTTGGATTGAACCTTGATAGATTCCAGGGTGCTTAGGAATGTGGACTGAGAGTTTGGGGACATGGTTGGGGACCTCTAGGAAGCTACGACCTGGATCGCCATCTTACCCAATGTTAGTTGTACCTGAAGAATCTCAGATACGTTATGCTGGGCTACTAGTCTGGATGTATGCATATCCTTTATGAATATGGAGACACCACCACCTTTGGAGCTTCGGTCCATGTTTTGGGGCCAAAAGGTGTGGAATGCGTTATAGCCTGGTAGGGCAGGGATACTTTCTGCTGCTTTAAACCAGGTCTCTGTTACAGCAGAAACGTCAATGTTCTCCATTTTAAGGAGTGCTTTGAGCGAGTGCATCTTGAGATTTAGACTTCTAGTGTTGAGCAGCATGACTCTCAGATTGCATTTATTTGTAGCTGTTACGGTGGTAATCTGGTCTTTGGAACACTGCCTAAAAAGGCACTATAGGGGTGACAAGAGCCTTAGCCAGTACCTGGAAACCCAGGGGTGACAGATGCAGGCCATCTCTGGCAAAACATTAAGGTCTGTCAATCATGTCATCCCAAGCAGACAGATACTGAATCCCCTTAGAATGACACCAGAAACTTAGCCAATTGTTGAAGTCAATCATTTTTTGTTTGTACTGCAGTAACATTCTGGGTGATGGTAGGATACTGCTCAGGGCTAGTGTCGTACCTGCATGGGCTACATAATCCAAGAGCTCCACCATGTCTCTTTTCATGTAGTCCAGGGAGATGTGTCTCAGGTCATTCACACCCAGATTGACAATGACAGAGTCATACTTGTAGTTGTTGTGGAGTGACCTGAGTGTGTGTGTTGTCGGATTCAGGCACCTGATAGACAGCTGACTGTTACCTTCTCCTTATTCAACCTAGTGAGTGGGACATCTGTGTGCCTCACTATTGAGTCACCTATGATTAATGTATTGGGAAAGGTGTTTAGCCTTAGGGGCTTAGGTTGAGAGACACACTGTGGAGGTGAGCTATGTGTCCTGTGGTTTGTGCTATGTTGTAGTGGTCAAGTGTGTTTCTGTCTTGGAGGTCTCTGCTGTTTGGGTACATTTCTATTGAGAACTTCCACAAAGGTGGGTGTGTGGTTTGTGTTTTTATGTGAAGTTGTGATAGTGGGTGTTCTGGAGGGCTATGTGTTCCATGTGATGTGGTGCAGGTGTTGACCTTCTCCTCTTGACCAGCTAGCCCCGTTTTGGCTGGAGAGTGCAGTGCTTCCAATTTGGTGATATAAGTGCATCTCTCACAAGTCTGATTGTTGGTAGGTAAGAGGACAGGGTTGCCTGTGTACATGAGGCAGTTGCTACACTGCCTCAGAATGCTCAAATGCACCAGGTTTATAGGAAAAAGCACAGGGAACTGCCCTTTAATCATGCCAGGATGGGTAACTACTAAGTACTGGAGCTATTTCCGTGAAGAATGATTAGTGCTGATGGCACTTAGGTGTGCTATAATAATATCTTCAAAAACCTGTTTTAGTGCAAAGCAATTAGGCTATTTGAAGTGCAAGAGAGAAAGAACTAGCAAGATCTAAGGGAAAAACTGAAGAGCAAACCTTCTGGCACCAGTAATAGTTTACCTCAGCTCGGTGTCGCTGCACAGAGCTTAAACAAGCACAAACCCTCACAAACACAGGCTTTTAAACCAGAAAGTTGAAAGGGATGTAAAAACTCTCTAAACGGCCAATGAACTACAATTTCTGGGAGAAAAAACACTCCTCTTGAGGTAGATAAGCTACCTAGTGCTTATCACTCCCACTGATAAGCTAGACGGCTTCCCTCCAACACAGAAAAGCTTGGGGGGGGGGGTTCAGAAGCATGCAAACAGTCCTGCATACAGCAGATCTGCATCTTGACTAGATTAGTTAAAGGAAAGGTGGGAAACAAACGCAATTGCATTACATGGGTGCACAGTGATGTCCAATCTGTAATGACTTCAGTTTTGTGCAATCTCCAGTCAAGTGACTATATGCATTTCAGCAACTCATAAATGTCAGTGCTTTCGAATGCATAATTTCTATAACAAAATGATAAGATAATTTGATAATGTGTACTGTAATGATAATGTTAATATATATATGCTTGGAAGTGAAAAATTCAGAATAGCTTCATATGAATAGATGAATACTGAATATTTGCTGACTTGAGTTTCTGGATTCTTGTTGCTGGCCAGACACTACCACAATACTGATAAAGGTATCCTCCACAGTCAAGCAAGTTTTATCTTCTCTTCTCATCAAAGACCATACGCATAATGAAAAAAAAATGCCCAGAATGATGAACTAGCATTCTACAGTGGACCTTGTCAGAGAACGTTAATGCTCACTAACTTCAGAAGTGATAGCAAATGTCTGTGTTTTGTGGATGCATGGAAGTCAGAGATTCTATGTTTGCTGTTGCAGGTTCAACTTAAGTTGAATTCTCATTGTTAAAAGGCATTGTGTTCATGTACAGACTGTACGTAATCATTGTCAAAAACACAGGTTCACATCCCTTGATTTCCCTTTTCTGGCAGTGTTTCTGTAAGAGTTGCTTACAGCACCTGGTTTCATAAAAATTCCTTCTCATAATATTACTGATAGCAGATGACCTGCTTCAATGAGAAATTTGTAGGCAATAATTTAATGGTGTGGATGTGAAATATTTTAAAAAGAAGACCACTGGATAAAGACCAATGAAATAAATGATTGTCATCAGCAAAGATTGCATCAGTTCATTACTTCACTCTCTAACAGTTTCTACTACTGTTTAAAAAAATAATTTAAGCAAAAATTACATCATCATTGAGTATTACATGAGAACATATACTTTTTTTAAAGGAAATCTGAAATATAAAAACTATGGTGAGAAAATAGTTAAATGTAAATGAATCAATACAGCCAACCTGATGGCCATCTATGCCGTTTTCGCTGAAGTATTACTAATGTTTCAGGACATACTCATATTCTTCTCAGAAAACATTGCTTCTGAATAGCCAAGGCAGTTGAGCAAAATGATATGCCTCTAAAAGCAATTTCACCAGGGCAGTAGTAGTATAGCAGAACACCCATAAACTAAAGCTAAATAAGGAACTTTGCAGGTCACACAGACAGCCACCCTAGACATCAGGAGAATGGGTAGTTATAATGTAAAATACACTGCCTTTATTGCAAATGCAGTGAGTCAATCTTTATTTCTTTAATAATGCCTGCAGAGCATAGCATGCCTTAAGAGGAGTGGGGCATGGTACTGAAAGCCATCATATATACAGTGGCCATTCAGCTGTCTCCATCTCTATTACCCCTCCCAATGTGCAGACAACTGATGTTTGACTAGGTATGGAGTCTGGAGTGGTTTGAGAATGTGCCTGCCCCTGTTCTTTAGAAATGCCTGTCACCTAGCCCTCTCACAAGCCCATCCTGTCAATCCACCACAACATGAGCTCTGGCTTTCATCAGAACTCATTGAGGTCCATACCTAGAGTGCTCCTTCATCACAGGATAAGCACACTCATCATCCCTGACTGCATTAATAAGTGAAGGAGCCATTAATCAAACTCAGGTTGACTGGACTGTAGCAGGACTTTATCCCTCTAAATCACCAGGTTGGCAAGAAACATGATTATTTTTGCATAATGGATGAATGTGAGGGAATAATTGTCTGGCATTATCAAACCCTGAATGATGGTGTGTAGTAGTCCAGTATTAGAAATGTGAGTGTATAAATGATAGGCAACACGGAATGTGGACAAGTCAGACAGTTGGTCATATAAAAATTTAAATGTACTATGGAAGAAACTTGTACCACAGGCATATCTAGTTAACATGTATTCAATGAAAGAAAGGTATCATAAAGGTAAAGTCTGCAATGAAGAGGACAAATATGTGCCCATGTTTTCTCATTGGTAAAAGGAAAGGTGTGCAAATTGTCACATAACAAATGGATTGTGGAGCAATTAACATCTAGTAGGTCACAAATGTTACCAAGAAAAGGTCATGCCAGCATATTTTTAACTTTGTATCTTTCATGTGAGTAGTGGTGAATGTGGTTTTCCAGATTTCAAAGCTTTTGTTTCAGCTCCACAGTTATAGGATCATATGAAGTTACTAGGCTAATGGCCCTAGAGACCCTACAAGCCTAGCCAAGTTCTTCCCTTATTTCCATGATCAGCACCTATTGCCCCTTAGAGGGACACAGGTGGAACCCCCGGGGTGAATTTATGGTTACCCATCCAATCATCCAGATTGCATTTGAAGAGGCTAATGAGGTGCTCTGTTTGACATGAAGTGGGAGACTGTTCCAAAAGTGTGTAACCTCTGGGAGACAAATCTGTCCCTCCAGCAGGTTCTATTAGTGAGTAACCCATGTACCATTTGACTTGCTGAGATGCATCATTTCTAATAAAGCAGGTTCAGAGACTGCCTTATATGCAAGGCAGAAAGACCTCTGAGTAGTCTGTATGAAACAGAATAAAGTGACAGTGATTTCAGATGATCCTCATAGGACAGATGCTGCAGGTGCTTGGAAAGGTACATGCCAAAAGAGAGCTGTACTCAATTATTAGCCTGATGAGGGAAGAGTACAGGGAGGTTATAACTTCTTTTTTTCTGGAGGCAATGATCTTACTCATGAGATGAGCAATATAGAATGCCTTTCTTACCACTGTGGAGACATGGTGAACAAAGATAAGGTTACTGTCAACCTGTGTACCTAGGTCTCTCACCACTGAGTGTGTACTTAAGGTGTTGCTGTTGATGTGGTAGTTAGTAGGAACATTTACCCTTACCAAAAGGAATGATAATACATTTCTTTGTATTGAGTTTAAGGCCATGACTTTGGCACTAACCATTTGCTTGTGTAAGACCCTCTTGTAAGATGTTGACATCATTTGGAGATTATATGACTGCTCCCAGTTTACAATCATCAGCAAACTTGTCAGTAACAGACTTTTAGTTTTTGCTTGTACTTTGGAGAAATAGATTCCAAACAATAGAGGTCACAGTACTGATCCCTCTCGAACACCACTGGTTACAGGTCTGCTGTTGGAGGTAGATTCCCCTATTTTGACTATATGGGTTATATCAGTGAGTCAGTTAGTGGCCCATCTAATGACATAAGGGTTGATACCTAGCTGGGTGAGTTTGTCAATGATGCCTGAGTGGGGGATAGTGTGCTAAGTCAAGGTAGGCCGTATCCACAGATTTCCCCTTGTTCGGGGCCTTGTGACTGTCTCAAAGTGACTGTCTGTTCAGGATCAGGTTTAATAGGATTTATTATAAACTAAATTATTATTATGAACAAGTCCACCAGGTTTAACAGATGAGTTGTGAACGAGACAAAAAAGTGTGTACTCTACATATGAGCTACAGAGTTGTGGAGAGAAAAGAAAACTGATCACTTAGCAGGCTGTAGTAAGGTATACTACATGGATCACTGACCATCATTACGTGGATGCCAAAGTAATCAACAAAGGTGCCAGAACTCCTTAATGATTCTTTTAGTGAAAGGGGGACACTGCATCTTTATGAGCAATAATAACATCTGTAATCAGGTAAACAGTTCAGGATCATTGACAAAATCTCAGACATAGACAAAATTGGGGATTTGTTCAACATTTCAGCTGAATTTCTGTTCAAAGGCCCCGGTGATATTCTATTTAAAGCCAGATGCTGAAGGAAACAATGCATGACAGAGCCTAAATAGCTTAACAATAATGAACAAAATGTGATTAGCCTAGAAGGAAAACTGGGACGAATGACTGTGCGAAGAACATACATGATGGCAACTAAACATTTGTATGCCCTACTTTTGAACACTGTATCAATTCTGTAGCCTGTAAGATGGACGAGACAATGTGCTGGTATTTCAATGAAAGGCATACAGCTGAATAAAGGTCTCGCAAGCAGAAGGTATTTCTGCATGTTAGAAAAGAGATGAAAGGAAAGATGGGAGTATACAACAAAATGAAGATAGTAAGCATAAATATGACACAGAAATGAATCCACTTTCTGAAAGAGGCATGCCATAGCTATTATCATGGTAAGTGTAAGGAATTACATCATATAGCAATATAATTGGATTCATGGTGCAGAATTCTTGTTAAAAATGATGAAAATATAATGAGTTTAAGAAAGTGGAGCCATACACAGAGATCAATAAAATAAAGAAAATGTGAAGTCTGATATGAACCGAGTTTACAGACTTTGCAGTAGGCTGAAAAGTTCATGTATTAAATATACCTTAAAATCACTTCTCTGCTTTTCATTAGGTTATAGATTTACACATGCAGCACAGGTGCATAGGGTAAGGAATGATTTACAGGTGAATTATACTCGAGTTTATTATGACTCTTAAATGGTTAAATGACAGCAGATTAATAAAACCACTGAATCTGCATAACTTGCAGGTGTAAATACAAATGCTCTCTTCCACCGAATGACACATCCTGTTGCTACATAAAACCATGCATCAATGCAAATATGTAAAGTGGTGAAACTTGTTTCACCTTCCTTGGCTTTATTACAGGTATGCAAAATAATCAGCATTCAATAGAACCCACTGCCTTCACACATGTGCAAGTGGCGAAACATCCTGTGTTTATCAAAGTAATTTTGCATTGAACCCTATGAGAATGCTAACTACAAAATTATATTTAATGCACATGCCCTTATATTAGAATTTTAGGGAAATAAGAGTTAAAGAAATATAGTAAACTGACTACTTTTGGCCTGCTATCCTTAAAGGAGTTAATGTTCTACTAAACTTTTTTAATAAGAGCATATAAATAATTTGCTGTATATATACTTTCAGAATTTTTATGAGATGAGCAGATATGATCATTAAATAAAAATTAATAGAAATCTCACATACAAAGCCTGAAAAGATAAAGGATTCCAGCTGAGTAATCCATATTGGAGGCTCTAGCTGTGACCGATGCTGATTCGTCTTTTAGTTTCTTTCTGCATTTGTTTTTTTTTGCATTTTCTTAAGACTAAGCCTGATAGTTCCTCTACCTGGACTCATTCAGCTCATTCATTCATTCATTCTACTGGGGCAACAGAAAGCTTTCCCTGGTGAGATGATAGCACCCTGGTCCATTTGTTTCTTTCTGGGAAGCCCAAACAGCCCTTTCATTCCCTTGGTGGTAACAATCAAAAGGTGGAGAGAGGGCCAGCTTTCTGGTCATTGTGGGTACCATCCCCTTCCCTAGTGGAGCACCCCCTTTCACTATGTCAGTCTCTGAGACCTGCTGTATGCTGGTACTGTCAGGATCATGGTTCCACATGCTGAATCCTGTGGTACATGTCTGCACAATGGCAATATAAGGTCCCTAGGCCTGTGCTTCATAGACATAACATTGTGTGTTTGACTAGGTGTCACCCATGTGATGAGGCATTTCCTGCCTTCCTCCTAAGTGCCTGAAACAACCACTCATTCACTCACTCACTCACTCACTCACTCACTCACTCACTCACTCACTCACTCACTCACTCACTCACTCACGTCCCTGCCTGGCCAACTCCTACAGATGCCCAGGCTGCTATTTAAACCAAGGTCTTCTGTGCAATAGTCAGAGATTTATCACTGAATGCCATAGAACTTGCTGGATCATGCTACATTTCTAAGCTGACAGTATTACATATGACTGAATAAGGTCCTCTGTGATGAACTAGTAGCTGATGTTAATAGTTGGGATACTGACGGTCTCCTTGACAGTCTTTTCAAGAAGAGCAAATAAATAAACACAATTTCATCTTATGGCAGCCAAAAAGAAAGAATACCTCTTTCAATTCAGTTATTTCTATGTCATAACTAATAATGTCATAAACAGATAAACAAGAGCATGGTACTCAAGAGCAACATTTTTAGTGATCACTACTCTTTCCTGCTTTTCCTTGTGCATTTCACTGTATTTTTGTAAAAAAAAAAAAAAAACATTTTTCTTTCACTTTTACTGTTGTAAAACATTCTTGAAATTACCTTCACTGAGAAATATCCAGCTAGTTGTTTAAATGGATTGTGGCAACGTTGCACCTGTGGGTCTCTTCTACTGTGTTTTTGTAATACGAGGATTGGGTTTATTTATCTTGTGGCAGGAGGTGTGGAAGTTGGGAAACACACAAAAAGACTCAGAGTTGTTTTATTGACCGAGAGCTCATTAGTTTTCTTGATTTGTGTGTGTATTGTTATAAATTCAGAGCATTTGTCTGGAGGTGCTAACCATGCAGCAGCAGTTAGCAGTGCCCTATACAGTAGCAAACACCTAGAAAGCAAATTTTCCATATAGAATGGCCCAAAAAACTGTACTCTGTAAAGCAGTAAATATAGAACAAATATTTTGTGTGCTGACAAGCTTAGAGCAGCTAATTGGACAATACCTACAGATAGCATTCTTACCACAATATGCCACCCTCTTGTTACTCACCAATCAAAGAATTGGACAGCATGGATATGCAATTTTCTAACTTCTCTGCAGCCAGCTTGGTGGATATGGGCATCTTGAGACAGTGTAAAAATTGTCTGATGTTTACTGGCAACCACATAATCCTTAAAAAAACAGACACAGTATGTGAGAGGTGTACTTGACATAATGCCACTGGAGGCTAAACTCTCACATATAAGCATACATCAGGTTGTTGAAAACTACACACAACACTCACCTCGCATAGCATACAACACAAACACACACACACACACACACACACACACACACACACACACACACGCACTCACACACATACACACGCGTGCGCACGCACACACACACACACACACAAACACACACACACACACAAACACATACTCACACACACACACACACACACACACACACACACACACACACACACACACACACACACACACACACACACACACACACACACACACACACACACACACACACACACACACAAATATAGACTAAACTATACTGAGACACTTAAAAGCTATCTTCCTAAACAAAAAAAGATTGCCTAGACTGCCTGTTAGCAAAGCTGTGCCTCACCAAGCCCAAACACAGCACTTAACACCATACAGAAAGTCATTATCAATGGAGCTCCAAACACTAAGCCTCTAAGGCAAGCAAACACACTTCCCAGAATTCTTGTCATAGGGGACTCCATTGTAAGACATGTTGATGTCCCTTGAACCAGGCTGAATATGGAGAAGATAATAGTTAGTTGTTTATTTGGAACCAGCATCCACCAAATCATGAACACACTCAAGTCATAAGCCACAAGGACCAGTAAGATTCCATCATAATCCATGTAGGTATAAATGACTTGAGACATACCTCCCTGGACTATATGAATAAAAATACTATGGAGCTCTCAGACTATGTATCTCTGACTAGTATAATCTTGGCAATGAGCAGCATATGACCATCACCAAGGATGATGCAACAATATGAGCAAAAGATGATAGATTTTAATAAATGTCTGTTTTTGTAGTGTCATTCTAAGATAATCCAATATTTGCCAGGTTGACAGGACATGGTTAAAAGACCACATTGCTTTGTCAAGGATGGTCTGTACCTGTCCTCTCTAGGCTTTCAAATACTGGCTAAAACTGTACTGACTCCCCCATAGTGCCCCCTTTTTAGGAAAATGCCAAATTTACAAACCTACTGACATAGAAAAAATCAATGCGGCTGAACCTCAAGGTGTTACTGGTCAATGCCAGGAGCCTAAATAGAAAAGAACACTCACTATATCAAAGATTAAACAAGATGGTCATTTAATTTACAGGCTGAACCACAAAAGCAGTCAACAAATGTCAAGAAAAAAGTGAGTATTACTTTTACTTCATTGGCCTCTAAGAGTTCGTCTTGTTCTGTACAGAAATCTGTACTCCAGTTTGAAAGAAAATATTGTTATTTTTTTTAATTCAGCTTTTGAATGCTATGAAAGTCTTTCTGGGATAATGTCTTATTTTCAGTGGAGGCCTGTTGAGAAAAGCTCTACATTGACATAATATGGTTACAGTAAAATAACGTTATTACAAAACCTAATACAGAATAAAAACATATTAACTAAGTAAATGATTTGACTTCAGTTCATACAGCATGACCCTATACATACATAGTGCAAATAACTGGACAGATGTATCAAGATAAAAAATAACATTGTCAATAGTTAAAGTCTTCACATACTACAGTTCATTGAGATGACATTAAACACAATGAGTGCACTCTTTGGAACAAAGATGACTAGATAATACAACGTATTCCGAATTATATTTGTCCTTTATACAAGAAATAGATTGACTATGTCTGCAGAGAAATGAAATAGTAAGCAGTATGCCGAGGATAGAAGGAGGGAGGGACAACTTCACCCCTGCATAGTCCAGGAGCAGAGCAAAGCCTTATTTAGGTGGTCTTTTATTAGTAGTTGAAGCTGGAGAGGTTAGCGGTATATCTACTTTGCAGAGGGATAGAATTCCATTTCTTAGCAACAGGCTATGATTAGAGATTTAGCCATAAGATTTGTGGGATTTCTGACTGTTGATAAATGATTTGTTTATGAGATGATTTTAGCATTTTGCTTTGAATAAGCATATTTCTGAGCACTTGGCACAGGGTCATCTGTGGCAGTGGATTTTGCACTGTTGAACCTTTCCTTTGCTTTCCTTTATTGTATTTCTTTACCGACATCAGAAAGCATGACTTGTCTGTGCATAAACCTCAGTGCTTGCACTATAGGCCTGAATTATAACCACTGACTGTCCATGGATCTGATCTAATTAACTACATTTAATAACTGGCAATGGTATTGTTACTTCAAGATCAGCAGCCATAACAGTGCAGAATGTTCAGAAAGTAAATTATTTTAATAAGAGGTGTAAACCAAACAGTAAAAACTCATTTTAGTTTTCATATACTAAACATTAACTTTTTTTCTCAGTTCAAGAAAAGAACTGAATAAAAGACCACAGACAAAAAAGGAACTACAGTTCTAATGGTATTTTAATGAAGATTCATAAAATGACTATCACAAGGAAAGGAGTTCCTAGTGGAGGGCATACAGAAAGCTAAGTTTAAATATTCAGAAACTAAAAAATAAGTCTGTGGAAAGTTTTAATTTGCCACTGTTTGAAACAGACCATGGCACATAAAGTGTAAATAAGAAAAATATTCCTAACACTCCCTTCAGCTATCTTATTTACCTCACCAAAAACATGTCCAGCTCCCCTTACTTGGGATCCAAATGGGGTGTGCAGCTAGGCTTGTAAGGGCCCTAGTAGTTGTTAGCCTAGTAACAACCTATGATCCTTATGCTGGAAGTAACAGTAAGACAGACTGGAATAAGTGTAACTAAATATGAGACACAGACAGACTGCATACCATGCTGAGCTAATGCAAAGTTAACTAAGACTGTTAAAATAGGTATGCTAGGAGAGACAAGAGCATCACTGTCTAATTTATCCTTTGATTTGTGCAGTGCCATTTGTCAGAATTGTAACAAAAAGTACCTATTAAAAGTGACTAAAAATTAAACACAATTTCTCAGTGGCAGAGCCAGTCATTTCCATATCTTTAAGCTTGAAAGTTCTTGCTCTTGACAAAGTATTTGCTACTGTTCGGATTCCAAAGAAAATGAGGACTAATATCAGTCTACCTTTTAGCAGTCAACAATTTATAAAGATTTGTGAAAGACAAGGAATCCCATACATGAATGTTAGTCTACTTTGTAAAATACATAGTGAAAAACCCTACAGAATAGCTGGAAATAACAACTAAGCAATATGCCAAAATGTCTACAGGGCAGGTATTTACCATACTTCCAGGGCTATACTAGGTAGGCTGACATTAAAAAAAATTTACAGACAGAATTCTTTGTATATCCTGACCTAGGCATAGATGTGATGAAAAACAAAGAAGAGACCTTGGGAAGAAAGACATTATTAGATTAGTGTGTGTGTGTGTGTGTGTGTGTGTGTGTGTGTGTGTGTGTGTGTGTGTGTGTGTGTGTGTGTGTGTGTGTGTGTGTGTGTGTGTGCGTGTGTGTAAATGACACATTGTAATAATGACAAATGAAAGGAAAACAGCATTGCCTTACTAGAGAACACAGATGAAAGGGTCAATGGTCCCTATGACAAATGAAAGGTAGACTATTATTAGATAATGCTCTTGGATGGAACCCTGTCATAATGGTGCCGTGGTAAGAGAAATAATTATGACCGTTTCTTTGTTTATAATATTAATCCACTGAGTGCAAGTCCAATGACTGATTACAAGACTCATTACCAGAAGACCCCAAAGAGGTAAGGGGCATTCTAACTTAAATCACTACATTTGCGAAAACACACCCACATACATATCTCTCTCCCTCTCTCTCTCTCTATGTACATATATATATATATATATATATATATATATATATATATCTTAAATGCACTTGTGAGTTTATTAATATTGCCGAAACATATTTTCAAAATTGAAAACAATTTCACGTCCCCATTTCGAGCCATATTAATACCGATGGTTAGAAATCTGTTGTTATGAAAATGTGACCGTTGGATTTCATTTGAGACTTGGTGTTCGTTGATGCAAATTTACATTTGATTTTCAGACACTTTGAAACTATATTTTGATGTAACACTTGTCAACGAAGAGCGCTTCAGGATTTGATAGTAAACCGTATATATATATATATATATATATATATATATATATATATATATATATATCTACAATAATACAAAATGTCACTTTTATAAATGTCTTAATGGTCAAATGATAGTAATGTACAATTAGTTATAGAAAATATTTATTTTAAGAAAGTCATCTTTATTATGGGTATTATGGGACACCAGTGAATGTTTTAATGAATGAATTTCAGAAATGTCTAGATTTATAACATTTCCAATAATACTCATGTTAATATAGTGTAATGTGTATTGATTTCAATTAGTTTAGCTTTTCGGTGAAAAAAGATATTATTGGTGCAAAATATATCAGTTCTGCTGTAGAGAAGTACTTTAGTTGTTAAATATACAAGTGAATGAAAGTTTGAACATGAATATGAGAGGAAATGGACCTGGCCTCCCATAAAAGAAAAAAGAAACACATGAATGGAGTATTTCTCATGTACCTCACAATCAGCATATCCTTTTGCAAAAATGATCTGACCTCAGCAAATTGTTAAAGAAAGAGTTTCAAGAAGCATACTGAAGCCTTAGTCATAACTAATGCATCCTTGCAATGAAAGCTGAAGAGTAAACACCTTTGTGCATTTGAAGAAATAATCATAAGTTTATAGAGTCATAGCTTTCTAGTTATATACTAAGTTAATGAACACCAGGGCCTTTATATGCCTAGCTGTGCAATCTGAAACAGTTGTGTCCCTTTATTTCATCGGCAACGAAGTGCACTTATATCTATATATATAAATATATATAAATATATATATATATATATATATATATATATATATATATATATGTATATATATATATACACACACACACACACACACACACACACACACACACACACACACACACACACACACACACACACACACACACAAAATGCTACTGGTCCACTGAAAACTATGCATTTATATTGAATTATGGACTTTGCTCAGAGCAATAATCTGTAGCTGTGCCTTATTGTGTTATCTGCAATGACTCCATTATTATGCAGACTTTTAAAAATACTGCTGAACTTTTCTATACTATGTATAAACTTTTGCAAAAATGCCTTTATTCAATAGATTATGTATACAGTTGTAAAATACTGTTTTTATACATTCTGTATCAATCTTTATCTAATACATATCATTTGGAGCTTTTCTCCTTGACCATGTACTCTAAAGGGGATTCTATGGTCATTCAGACTTTCCCGACCAACAAATGCAATAAATAAGTAAATAAATATATGCATATATAAATCTCTAGCTTCTTTTCAACCATATGACTCACTGCAAACATTGGGTCAGTTGTACTGCATCTTGGTCAGAATCCAAACTAATCATCATTTCCCATCCTACTCTCTACTGTTCTGCATGCTCATTTATCAAACACCATCACCAGAACTTTCATGTAGTGTAACAGGAGTTTGTGATCCCCTTGCCTCCCCACAGATGTGAATATCTACTTTGTACCTGTACATTAGAACTAGACTGCTTATTCTCCAGTTATCTCGGATACATCTTTGTTTCCATACTGCTATAAGTACCCTCAGGAGCCATTTTGTCTTTAACTCACAAAACATATTGCTCTTATTTGTCATTACTTCAGCTTAGCCTGCTGCTTTCCCTGATTTTATTTTCCTTAGTGCCCTTCTTACTTCTTCAAGTATTTGTTTTTCTTCTTCTTGTCATTGTAGGTTGTGTCTGTGGCAGTACAGCTTCTGTGGGCTTTTCTTCATTCAGAAGCTGCTGGAAGTACCCCTTCCATCTGCCTTTGATGTCCTGTGGATTTGTGAACAGGTTGCTGCTGGCATCCCTTATGAAGGGTGTCTGTTGACTATCTTCCTTAACAGATGATACACACATGGAGTGCTATAGCACTTACGTTTGACCACAGATGCATCACTGGCTTTTAAAACCCACTATTGCATTAAAGGGTAATCAGAATTGGGTGATGGTACCCCCAACACTTTCCTCCAGGGGCAGTTGCCCCTTTTGCCCCACCCTAGCTACACTACTGATCTCCAGTCAACTTTCATGTCTTCTGCCTAGTCTCTGTTGATCTCAAAGCCTTTTCTGACAACTGCTTGAAACTGATTGTTAAAACCATTGGTTTATGCTGTAGGCCAACTATTTTACTGGCAATGACCTTGCAATTTGTGATACTACCCCAATAACTTTTCCTTACTAGGAGCAAGTCTACCTGAGATGCATGTTATACAAACTTGTATGTGATCTTCTGATTGTCTTTCTTGCTGAACCACCACCATTAAGCCATCTGCCAGACAGAAGTTTCCTTCTTTATTCCTGTTGTCCCACCCATGTGAGCCCAGGTAGTCCTAATATCCTGGTCTGTCTTTCCCAGTATGTGAATAGGTCCCTCATTATCAACATCAGTTCATGTTTCCCTGCTTTATCTTGCAGGTCCTGCTACTTCTGCCCGAATGTACTTTTTTCCTTGCTATCACAACCCTGTAGTAAGGAATATATTGTCTTATCCTTTCACTGCAGTATGACTGGCATGAGTCTGTCACTAATTCTGATGACATCCCTTACTGTCTTCTGAAGCCTCTCCCTCAACACAATTCCCATTCCATTTCTAGTTGTCCTCCTCCTGAGTAGCAGACACTGGATAACAAGCCAAGTGACTGCACTGCCCTTCCATCTTGCCATGTCGTCCACTTTCAAGTTGCATCTTGTCAGAGAACCTACACTGCGTGTGGCAATCCTTAGCTCATGTTTAGCAGGTTGACTGGTTTTATATCCAGCCATGCTAAACAGCTATCCAAGGTAACCCAAGCTGAGCAGCAGCTAGCAAGTAGACTCAGTAGACCTAGGGCTCCTAGTTTTATGGTGAACACACACACTGGCCAAGACAGACATATAGAACCCTCAAACTTTTCTGTTAGCATGGGTCCCTAGGTCAGAGAAGGCCATGTCAGAATAGGCCAAGTTTTCAACCCCATACCATGCTCATTTTTGGCAACATTAGTAAATGCAACCAAATCACCTAGAGCCAATATTCACACCATCAAGTAGCTATCCCTAACAGTGTGCACAGTCTGTGATCCATGTTCTCTGTTAACGTCCATATACATTTTTTCCCCAGATCTGCAACATCTAGAACACATGCTACTGGCCAGCAGCCCACAACTCAAATCTTGGGTGAGTTGAAGGTGGAAAGACCTAACATGTTTTTGAGAGAAATTTAACGAAGACACAGAGACACAGGAAGAGCATGCAAACTTCACACAGACAGGAGCCAGAAGTCAGCAATAAGACATGTACCCCATGTATAAGAGACAAAAGCCTTAAACAGTATGCCAACTGTTTCTGCATACCATGTACAAAGAATAAACATGCAAATAATTCCAAATAGCGCCAAGAAACTGCAAATACACTACATCATAGCATTTCTAACTACTATCATATCAAAACAAACACCTGTTTAATAGTTTATTGGCTATTAGCCTGTATAACCACATATTTTAGACCTCCTTTTCCTCTCATCGATATGTTATTGTGTACCATGCTCTCTTCCATTCCAGTGCTACTTGCGCTATACTACATCCTAACCTACTAACTTTTCTAATACTACCAAATCTCACATTACATTGCACTTTGTCTTTTGATATTACTGTTTATAACTTCCTGAGCAACATACACAGTTTATACTAATATATGCATCCTTCATTCCTTGTTGTCTGTTAAATTCTAGCACTGTTATCCCACTTTCTTTGTCTAATTTTTTATCACTTTCTGTTTATTTTGGACATCTCATGAGACATTTTTGCTGCTTTTATTGATTAAATGTGCAATTTGTTTACACAATATACTCTGCACCTTCTAGACTGTATTTGCAGTCCATTGCCTAAAATTAGTTGTTTTAATTTTAAATAACAAAATTGTGACTTACATTTGAAACCATTGATCCAGTTTACCTACTTTCTATTTAAACAAACAAACAAAATAGCAAACAAAAAATAATTATTGGCACTGTTGTCTATTATGAATTGCAATGTTTTCCTCTCCCATAGTACTTGCACTATTCAAGTATTAATACAAGTGTAATTGTATCACCTCAGCTTTGTTCCTGATATTATACTGAATATAGCAGTTCTCAGCTTAAAGCTCGTAGTTAAAAAAATGCATGTAAACAGACAAACAAGTAAGCAAATAAATCAACAATTAAGTACATTCATGAAGCCCTTTTGAATAGTTTAAATATTTCAACAGGTAGTATGGGGACTCAGTGATTAAGAACAGGCAGCATGGGGACTCCGTAGTTAAGAACAGGCAGCATGGGGACTCAGTGATTAAGAACAGGCAGCATGGGAACTCAGTGGTTAAGAACAGGCATCATGAGGGCTCAGCGATTAAGAACAGGCAGCATGGGGACTCGGTGATTAAGAACAGGCAGCATGGGGACTCAGTGATTAAGAACAGGCAGCATGGGGACTCAGTGGTTAAGAACAGGCAGGATGGGGACTCGGTGATTAAGAACAGGCAGCATGGGGACTCGGTGGTTAAGAACAGGCAGCATGGGAACTCAGTGGCTAAAAACAGGCAGCATGGGGACTCCGTGGTTAAGAACAGGCAGCATGGGGACTCAGTGGTTAAGAACAGGCAGCATGGGGACTCAGTGGTTAAGAACAGGCAGCATGGGGACTCAGTGGTTAAGAACAGGCAGCATGGGGACTCAGTGGTTAAGAACAGGCAGCATGGGGACTCAGTGTTTAAGAACAGGCAGCATGGGAACTCAGTGATTAAGAACAGGCAGCATGGGGACTCAGTGATTAAGAACAGGCAGCATGGGAACTCAGTGGTTAAGAACGGGCAGCATGGGGACTCAGTGGTTAAGAACAGGCAGCATGGGAACTCGGTGGTTATAAACAGGCAGCATGGGCCGTGGTGGTTAAGAACAGGTAGCATGAGAACTCAGTGGTTAAGAACAGGCAGCATGGGGACTCAGTAGTTAAGAACAGGCAGCATGGGGACTCAGTGGTTAAGAACAGGCAGCATGGGGACTCAGTGGTTAAGAACAGGCAGCATGGGGACTCGGTGGTTAAGAACAGGCAGCATGGGGACTCAGTGGTTAAGAACAGTAGCATGGGGACTCAGTGGTATAAGAACAGGCAGCATGGGGACTCAGTGGATAAGAACAGGTAGCATGGGGACTCAGTGGTTAAGAACAGGTAGCATGGGGACTCAGTGGTTAAGAACAGGTAGCATGGGGACTCAGTGGTTAAGAACAGGCATCATGGGGATTCAGTGATTATGAATAGGTAGCATGGGGACTCCGTGGTTAAGCTGTCTAGAGCTTTAGGGTACAGGAGGTGAATTCTACCTTCTGCTCACTGTCTGTCCACATGTTTGTTGGCTCACTCTGCTTTGAGCTTAACTGTGAACTCTGGCTTCATTACAAAAACAGGCAGTTTGACAGACTCTTCCACACTGTCATTCTATATTAAATTTTTCATTGCCTTTGTAGTTCAGATTGAGACTGAAAATAGTCCAGACAAACCACTTGACTTACCTGCTTAAAATAATAAAAAATTAATAAATAAATGTAACAACCATTTGATTTTTTTCTAGTAAGGGATCCATACCATGCACACTTCTGTTTTATTTCAGTAGGCTTATTCAAAGGCAGCACAGAATATGGTATTCAATAGTGGGTCCGATTATTCTGATAGTTTTCACCATGGATCTCCTGAGATGGAACCATAGCACTTTTGCTGGGTCCAGAATTGAAAAAAATATATATTTTTTACATGGTAAAGGGGTATGTTGATGTAGTATATACTAAAAAGTTAATTCCATGTTGCTCTAACCTCTGGTGAATTGTTTTATAATGGAAAGCCACACACTGTAGTTATGTAATAAAACTATTGAATATTTTATAGGCAAACTGGATGAAATGGTGAGAGAGAAGGCCAGCTTAAGAAACAAGGTAGATGGTCTTCACATAAAGTTTGAGCATCAAAAAAGAACTATAGCAGCCCACATAAGAATAAAATAATAATCAGCACAATGAGTGATGGCATTTCTAGACAGGGAAATCAATAAAGTCTGACCAAAACTAAACAAGCATTATGTCTAAGGAGAGCAAACCTTAAAGCAAGTCTTTTAGGAACAATATCCATGTTATTAAGCTGAAATAAGCTATAGGAGGACCTGATCCAGTCACATACCTGGAGAGATTGTTGAATGCTTTACTTGATCAATGAAAGGATCTCACTATCAATGTAGAAGTAGCTCATAGAGAATTTATTCTGGATAAACTCTGTGAAAGACAGTCACCTGATTATGGAACTGGACAGCAATAAGACCAAGTCTGGGCTGCTGAAGGTCATAACCCTGTGTCGCTGGGTGGCTGAAGGGTGAGAACTGATAAAGACTACTCCAGAAACTTATTCCATTATTAAACTGAAACTGTTCCACATAGTGGCATCAGGTAAGGAGTAAAGGAGATGCAACCAAACTTTTGTAATATACTGTGGTTAAAATTGTTTACAATAGGAAGGCTAAGAATTGCCATCATTTTGCAAAAGCAAACTGATGGTTGGAAAAGCTATTAGGTAGCCAGGAGAGTTTACTAAAATTGAAATATCCAAAAGCAACACTAGCCAGCAAAGCATAACAGTAGGTTAAGCCTTCCCTAGTGAAGTACTGAGGCTAGTGGCAGATGGCAACCTCAAAGCAAGGGGGGGGGGGAGACTGCAGGAAGCGAATAAATAGGTGTAGCTAATTGAAATGGTATGGGGCTCTATTACTGCAAGTCAATGACCATCACCTGTCATCAAACAACAGGTGGTCTCAGTCACTTTAATCCACATGCTACCTCAGTACACACTCATTATAGCCACTTTATGGACTATATATATATATATATATATATATATATATATATATATATATATATAGATAGATAGATATATATATATATATATATATATATACATCAGATTCATGACTGCAAACAACAAGGACAGCCTTAAGTGAAATGGATCCCTAAACAAAGGACTCCACGCTTCCACCCATTGCACACTGGTATAGCCTGTGCCTTCCTGGGCACTTCCCTTGTCCCTAACCCATTTTGGCCTCACACCATCCAGATAGATTACAGCTTTCTTGTTTTTTTTCACATTTTGCCTTTATTTTTAAAATTTTCTTCACTCTATTAATGCACCTTAAATTGCCAGTACTGAGTTTTGCAAAAATGATCTTATATGAGTTATAATAAGTGTAGAAGAATTAACTGAACTAAGCTTGGGGATTAGAACTGCAAGTTCCACAGAGGACATGAGATTCTAGATTTTTTTGAGGTCACTTTTTGTGTCAGCTGTTTATGGTCTAAACAGAAATTATGACCATGTCCAGTGCTTAACGTTCAAAGTTACAAAATAGTAGTTCCCTATAAACTAAAAGTCAAAAATCCACTTTCAGGTCAGAAAAAGGCAAATGCAGAGACTCCTAACTGTAGTCCCAAGGTAGTGTAGGAAACAACGAAAACAGCCAAAGGATCAATTAGTTTGCCCAAATAAATTCCTTTAAGGCAGATCAAACTCTAAAAGCAGTCAGTGTCCGCTTCTCAGAGGAAGGAGTAGAGAATCCAAGGAAACTTTAGTGAAGTCCCAATAAACTGAGATGACAAATGTTAGTAAAGGTATAAAAATCCTATATGACAAAAGTATCTCCATATCCCTCCAAAAAGATATGCTTACCTTCTGTGTGCCCCTCTAATGTTAGTTTGGGATGAATGTAAAAGCTCAAATGGCCACAGACAGGCATATATTATTCATCTGACAGTCTAGTGTTGGAAACCAGAATGGAAACCATGGGACTACTGCTTTTAATTTTGGGAAGTACCTGATGGACTTGATCTCAGGAGGAGAACTGTGATGCAGAATGGAGGGCACAGAGGGGATTGTGGGTGTAGTGAAGTTGGAAAATATTTTCTCTGCAAGAATAATAGCAATATCCTTGGAGGTCAGAAAAGGAGGTACCACTGGAGATAACTTCAGTACAGTACTGAAGGTAACTTCTAAGCTTCCTAATTTATTTATTTTATTTTATTTTACATTTGTTGACCGGGCTAGTCTAGCTGGATATATGTCCATTTTCAGTAGAGGCCCGGGGAGAAAAGTTCCACTATCATCATAAAAAGGCATTAAAATGTTACATTAGAAACATAAGTAGTTATACCAAGTTAAACAGATAATATAAATTGAACATAATTTTTTTTTTTTTTTTTTGTGCAGTGAAAGTTAACAAGGGAAAGGGTGAAGGAAAAAATGAGGTTAATCTGGATTAGTGCAGGAGCAAAGCCAATGTTTATTGAGATGAATTTTTAGTTGTCTTTTAAAAAGTAGGAAAGAGGTCAAAGATGTGATATCAGAGGGTAGTTTATTCCATATTTTTCCAACAGAGTTGGAGAATAGACAGTCGCCTGCATAATTGTTGGGTTTGATAATATTAATCTGGAGTTTATTTGAAGAACGTAGTTGTTTCAGGTTATTGTATGGTGAAATAATGCTAGAAAGTATTGGTGTGTTGGCTGGCTGATATAGAATCTTATGAGCTATAAAGAGCTGTTGAAGTACAAGTTGGTTAGGAAGTTCAATCCAGCCTAGTGCTTTTAAGTTCAAGCAGTGATGAGTTTGAAAAGGAGATCCTACTGCGAATCGAGCTATATTATAATAGGATGTTGCTAGTTTTTTAATGTTGTTTTTGGAAAGATTAGTGTAAATGGGGGAAGCATAGAGAAGAGTAGAGATTAGGTGAGATCTAGCTATGGTGGACCTTGCTGTAGGTGTTAGGAAAGGTTTGATTCTGTAAAGGGACCCTATTTTTTTATTAACTAATTTTATTGTGTTGTTGATGTGAGAGTCAAAGTTGAGGTTATTATCAATAGTTATTCCTAATAGTTTTGTGGTCAAGTCAGGAGAAATGAGAGTACTGTCAGAGGAGGTAAGAGTAAAATATGGTGGAGTAGATTTACGAGTAGGTGAAAAAAGTAACAGTTTGTTTTTTTTGGGGTTAAGGAGTAGACAACGGTGAGAGAACCAATGTTCTACAGCGTTAAAAGCTTTTTGAGTAAGAGAATGGAGTTCTGTTTGAGAGGTAGCAGTACAGATTATAGTAGAGTCGTCTGCATATTGTATGCAGGTAGTATATGGGATAGCAGATTGTAGGTCGTTAATAAAGATTGAAAATAGAAGAAAGCCTAGGATAGAGCCTTGAGGTACACCTAAAGAGATAGGTAGAAGATTTGAAAGTGAATTTTTCCAGAGTACTGTCTGCTGACGATTTTCTAGGTAAGATGCAAACCAGGATAAGGCAAGATGGTCGAGAGCAAGAGATTTTAGTATGTGTAGTAGAAGTTTATGATTCACCATATCAAAAGCTTTGGATAGGTCGATGAAGACTGAGGATGATAGATAGTTGTTGTTACGGTTTGTGTTGATGGAGTTAGTAAAGGAGAGTAAAGCAGTAGTGGTACTATGTGAAGGTCTGAAACCATGCTGACAGTTAGAAAGTAGGTTGTTATTGAGAAGGTGATTAAGTATTTGTTTGTGAATACATTTTTCCATGATTTTAGCGATTGGTGAAAGGAGTGCTATTGGTCGAAAATCAGAAAGATCATTGGACTTTCCCCCTTTATGTAGTGGGATGATATGAGATATCTTCCAGATAGAGGGGAACATTCCTTCCTTTATAGATCTATTAATCAGGATGGAAATAGGGTAGGCTAAGACTTTAGCTCCTACCTGCAGGAATTCTGCAGGCAGTTTGTCTGCAGAGGGAGTGGTAGGTTTCAACTTTTGGAGCAGTGATGAAATAAAGGAAGTAGAAACAGGTTGTAAGTGGAGTGTGGGAGGTGGATTTGATGTAGGTGGAAGTAGGTTAGAGGTATCAGGAGATAGATGACTAGCAAGAGTTTGGATAGTATTCATAAAGAACGAGTTGAAGTCATTCGCTATTTGTGTAGGGTTCTCTGGGTTAGAGTCCTGGGGGTTAGGTGTAATACAATGACCAGGAGATAGTAGATTATTAATACTGGCCCAGAATTTTTTAGGTTCCTTATTGGTGGTTTGTTGCAACTGAAGGTAATAGTTCTTTTTGTCTGTCAGGATAGCTCTTTTTGTGCTCTTTCTTAGCTCTCTAAAGTTTTGGCGATCAGTTCGATTTTTAGTGGTACGCCATTTTGCCCAAGATTTGTTTCTAAGAATGATTCTATGTCTAGTATTATTAGTTAGCCAGGGTACTA
Organism: Protopterus annectens; assembly: GCF_019279795.1. Lineage (NCBI taxonomy): Eukaryota > Metazoa > Chordata > Ceratodontiformes > Protopteridae > Protopterus > Protopterus annectens. The sequence continues at coordinate 754,745,548 of NC_056729.1, read as the reverse complement.
CTTTTGTTTTGGTTCTGATGGTTTGACTTGGGGCATGTTGGTCCAGAATAGATAAGAATGTGGAGTTGAAGTAATCTACTGCTTCATTGAGGGGGAGATATTTTAGTGGGGACCAATTACATTGTTTTAGTTCAGCTTGATAATATTCAGAGTTAAAATGCTTTTTTGTTCGTAGTGTTCTATAAGTGGCAGGTAAAGTTAGATTGGTTTTGTGTCTATTGACATAAGTTAATGAATGGTCACTTAGATCATCTGGAAGGGTACCAGACTGGTAGGTTTGTTGGGGGGTATTAATCAGAATCCAGTCTAAGATGGATTCGTGGTTGTTGGATTTATTAATTCTGGTAGGACAGTTAATGAGTTGTGTGAAGCCATATAGGATTATGTGGGAGGTGGGGTTTATACTATTGCAGGAATTCCAATCAATATTAAAGTCACCTAGGACTAGTGTTTCTTGGGGGAGGTTGTTCGACAGCAAGCTAAGGATACATTCTAGAGTGTTAGTGTTATTTCCTGGGGGGAGATATATACAAATGATATTAATAGCTTTACTAGGGTTGATTTGAAATTTGGAGCTGATTACTTCTGCATTATTGTCTAGAGGAAGATTCAGATTTATTCTATTAATTTGAAGTTGTGCTTTGTAGAGAATTGCTACGCCTCCTCCCTTTTTGGTTTTGTGGTCCAGTCTAAAGATATTATACCCAGGAGGGGTAATTTCATTATCCTTAATGGTAGGTTTTAGCCATGTTTCTGATAAACATAGGATATCAAATTGGTGAACATCCAAAAGGGCATGGAGTTGAGAAATTTTGTTACAAATGCTTCGTACATTAAGATGAGCTATTGTGAGAGAATTGGTATAAGCGATAGATGATATAGAAGAAGCATTGTCATGTTTTTTAAGCTATTGGTATTTGTGTAATGTGGGCAAGGGTTAAGGTGAATATCCCCATCCAACAGTGATTGGAGGAGTTTGAAATATTGGAGCTGGAACTGTTTATGTAAGATATCAATTAATTTTTTAGTTTTTTGTTTGCTTAGCTTAAGGTGAGCAAGTCTGTGGTATCTGGCAAATAGGTAGTTAGGTTTGGTAGTCAGATTTAAGGTGGCTGGAGTGAAAGGTGAGGTAGGTGTAGAGGTGTGTTTAGAGGGAAACACAAGAGTAGAGAGGAGTGGGTGTTCGTAGGAGGTTAGGAGATAAGTAGTTACAAGAGGAGGTAAAAGTGATAAGCAGATAACTGTTCGAAGGTATAGAGGGAGGAATAATGTACACATTTTGTAGGTTAGGTAGTTGATAGAGATGAAGGAAAGTAGATATAAGTAGAGAAGAGAAATAGTATTATGACTTTAAGTGGTAGAGGGGAGGATAGATTTGAGAAAGGTGGGTGTGGTATGAGGTGGGAGGGGTTGGGTATGCAAATGAAGAGATTATGTCTGATTGGTTGGGGGTGTGTTTACCGGTGGTATAAGTGTAGGACTACTGGGGGCGGGTGGAATTTGGGGGCAGGGTAAGGGAGCGGAGTGAGCCCGAAGAGCGAACGGAGCGGGTAGAGACAAGAGAGCAGAGTGTGGATGAAGACAATCAGGAAAGTATGAAAAATTCAGCAGGTAAGTCTGGGAGTGAGAGAGTGTAGCCACAGGTGTGGACACTGATAGGAAGATGGTCAGGGTGTTAAAGGAGGGGAAAGTAGTAGGAATGGCTAGTGCAAGGAAAGAAGGAGTATAGGCGAGACTGAGAAAGCTAGGATAAGAGTAAGGCAAGCTGAGAACAGTGTAAATAATGTAAGGAATTTAGAAATAAGGTCTGAATTATGATGCAAGAAACTAAGTTTGAGACAACACCAGGAGGTCTGATACTATGGAGCAAAAGGGAGATGCCCAGTTAGAGACTGATAGTCTGAGTGGAAGTGAGGAAAAGCAGAAGAGAGAGAGAAAAGGGGGTTAGAAGTAGCATTTGAAACAATACAAGACAGAGAAGAAAGGCTTTTGAGAGGGTATGGCTGCTGGCAAACCTGTCTGAGAGGCTTGGTTTTCCAAGCAAGGGTCTTTTCAACCATTAGATAATACAGCTGAAGACGTTTTTTTTTATTGTCTTTTCAATAAGATGCACTTTTAAGGTTATATTTGGCCTTACATTTCTTAATTTCTTTATTAAGCAAGCAAGGTTAAATATGAAATGTATACAACCTTATTAATCAAAAAAGGCAAAGGGGAAAAATAACATTTCTGAGTAAGAGTCTCTTACCCACAGTCTTACATTTATTTATTTTATTTATTTATTTATTTAAGTTTGATTACTGGGGTAGTCCACTGGGCTGATAAAGAGCCTGTTTTCAGTGGAAGTCCGGGGAGAAAAGCTCCATATTTTACAGTTACAATAATTACAGTTTAAATGAACACCATATTGCAAAAACAAAACACACAATAGTATGTACAGAAAAAGACATATTCACAGAAGAATAAACAATTTGCAAAGATCATGGTGAACATATTGACAGTGACTAATGGTGAACATATTGACAGTGACTAATAGTTCATGGCAGTTAGGTAGACTGAAAAATTTCAGAATATAAAAACATTTTGCCAGAGTATTTAGCAAGGACATTTGTAGAACATGCAGCTGCTAGGTCCTGTCAGGATTATGTGAAAATTTATTGTGAGGGGAGAATAGTGAAATATTATATGAGCGAGGAGGCATAGTAAGATAGATATTAGAGAGGGAAACTGGACTCTGAAAGGGGATCAAAAGTTTAAAAATGGAAAAAAAAGCAGTGGTTAAGGGAGAGAAAAAATGAGTTGGTTACAGTGGAGATTAATAAGAGAGGTGGAGAGGTGGATTGGAGGGGTTTATGTTGGAGTGTGACATGGGCATTCCCATTTAGATGACAGATGGGAGAAAAGCTGAGATTTGAATTTTGTATGATTAGATAGGTTGCATAGGTGAGAGGGGAGAGAGTTCCACTTTTTAGCTAAGGAAAAGGACATCAGTAGTTGGCTTGATTTATGCACCTGGAGGAGATTTTGATTTAATGATCTGAGTGAACAGTTGGGCATATATGTTTTTAAGGAGGAGGCGAGAGACAGGCAGTCTGAAGGTTTGAAGTTGAGCTTGTGGGCTATTGTGAGTTGCAGGTAGCTGAGATAGTTGGGTAGTTCAAGTCATTTCAGAGTGAGGAGGGAGTGGCAGTGGTGGGATGAGTTTTTAGAATTGGTTGCAAATTTGCAGATTTTGTGGTAGCAGTTTTCAAGTTTGATTCATAGGCCAGTTTGGAGACTGGTGAACAGAGGGCCACCATACAAAAGGGAGGAGAGCAGGAAGGTGGATGCCAGGATTTGTCAAGTAGAGGGGGTGAGGAAGTGGTGGTGCCGGTAGAGGAAACCTAAATTTTGGTGGGTTTTCTTAATTGTGGTGAAGATGTGGGTATCAGACTTTAGTTGTTCATCAATGGTGATGCCGAGAAGCTTGGTATTGGGAACAATTTCAAGGGTGGTGTTGTTTTGGCACGGTATGGTGAAGGAGTTTTTGTCTATAGCGTAGTTTTTGGTAGGGGAAAAAATCATTAGTTTAGTTTTATTTGCATTTAGAGCTAGATGGTTGGACTTCATCCAGGATTCAGTTGTGAAGAAGGCTAACTGGGTTTTTCCTAGGAGATCAGATGTGGAGAAGGCTGAGCAGATGATGGTTGAGTCATCTGCATACTGGATCACAGATGATTCTGGGATGGAGTGGTGAAAGTTATTAATGAATAAGTTAAAGAGTAGAGGGCCAAAAATGGAGCCTTGGCGGACAGCTGTGGGTGTGGGTAGGAAGGAGGAGGTTGAGGTTGAGGTTTTCCATTGAACAGCCTGTTGGTGATTAGACAGGTAGCTGGAAAACCAAGCAATGGTGGAGGAAGTGAGATGTAGGGTAGAGAGTTGGGATAGGAGTAGTGTGCGGGAGATGGTGTTGAAACCTTTTGAAAAATCAAGGAATAGTGCTGAGATGTATTTGCTTGAGTCACGTTCCAGGTTGATAGTTTCTAGAAAGGAGAGAAGGGCAGTCATAATACTGTGGCCAGGGCAGAAGCCGTATTGGGTTGGGGATAGCAGATTGTTTTGGGTTAGGTGTGCCATGAGTTGTTCTTGAATGTTTTTTTCTAGTATTTTTGAGATGGAGGAAAGGATGGCAATAGGCCTGAAGTTGGTGGTGTCTGTGTTTTTTCCCCCTTTGTGGAGGGGGATGATGTAGGCATGATACCAGATAGAATGGACATACTACTCTTGTATGGATTTATTTATAAGAATAGAGATGGGATATCTGATGCTGTCTGCTGATTGTTTGAGGAAGGTGGGTGGAAGACTGTCGGGTGCATTATGACTGGGTTTGAGTTTAAGGAAAAGTGTTTTTATAGTTCTTGTAGGGACGGGAGAGAGACAGAATGGAGTGGAGGGAGGTAGGGGATTGTAGTCCTGGTTGGAGTGGGAGGGGCAGTGGATGGATGGTATGGGTGGGAAGGAGGAAGAAAACTTGGCAATGCAGTCAGTGAAAAAGGAGTTGAACTGCATGGCTGTGTCAAGGTCAGAGAGGATGGGATTTGGGCAGGGGCATTCTTTATTACCATGGTGCAGAATGGATGAGATTGAGTCCCGGAATTTTTAGAGATTGGTTGAGTGCAAGGACTGTAGCTTGGAGAAGTGTGCTTTGCGGCCTTTATTTATTAGTTTTTATGTGGAGTTTTGAAGCTGTTTATACTCTAGGAGGGAGATGGGATTTTTATGTTTTTGATATTGTTTCCATTTTCTGTCTCTTAGATGCATGGCTAGTTTAGTTTCTTTGGATAGCCAGGGTAGGGATTAGACTTGACTCATTTGATTCTCGGGGGGGCTTGTTGGTTGAGAAGGGTTAGGAATGAGTGTTTGAAATACGATACGGCATCATCTAGAGGGAGGGTTTTAGAGGGGACAAGTCTGTATGCCTTAGGTATTGTGAGAAAGTTTGAGGGCTGGAAGAGGAGAGGTTGTGGGATTGGATGTAGTGGTGTTTTTGCAGATGAGTTTGGAGGCAGTTGGCAAAAGTTGGTAAGTGATCACTGAGAGGATCTGGTATGGTTCCAGTTGTGGTGATAAGATTTGGGCGAGTTGTAAGGATCCAATCAATGATGGTACTAGAGGTACCATCTTTGTTTGGTCTGGTTGGAGAGTGAATTAGTTGGATAAAATTGTATAGGTTTACAGTATGGGAGGGGCAATGGAGTAGATATTGGTCCAGTTGATGTTGGTGTCCCCGAGGATGTAGGTTTCATTTTTTATGTTGGACAAAAACCAGGAGAGGATGTTTTCAAGAGTACTGGTGTTATCACCAGGTGGAATATAGAGGGCAGTGACACACATTGACTTGTGGTTGTTTATTTTTAATAGACCTATAGTAATTTCAGCATTGGCAAAATTTGAAATTTTATTGGTGTAGGGAGTTATGGTATGGCAGGATAGGTTTATTATAGCTACTCCACCCCTTTTCTGTGGGTTCTGTCATTGCGAATCATTTGGTAGCCAGGTGGTAATATTTCATTGTCTTTAATGAAGGGTTTGAGCCATGTTTCTGTAATGGCAGTTATTTCGGGATGGTTATGTGAGAACCATGCATGGAGGTTTGGGATTCTATTTCTAAGGCTTTGTGCATTAAGAGTAGCAAAGTGAATGGACTTTAAGGTATTTTCTAATCATAAATAATCACAATTGCTAAGTAGTGTAAGGAACATTTCTTTTCAATGTTTTGGTGTCATCTGAACTTTTTTTGTGTACAAAACACATTGGCAAAACTACTGCCTACTCTAATGGAGATGTTCTTATGCTGGAGATCTTTAATTCATAGTTTCATAGGTTCATAGGTATATACTAGGCTAACATAATGACCACCAGGCCTTTATAAGCCTTGTCATGCAACCCAACCCAGTTGCATCCCCTGGTAACATGTGCATCTCTATTGGGGGGGGTATGTTTATTAGGAGGGACATGTTAGTTAAGAGGTTGCTAAAAAGTTATGTATGGGAATATATTAATTAGAGGATGTTTACTATTGGCCATTAGTCTTTAAAATACATGGAGGCTAGCCTGGGGATGAATTTATGATTACGCATCCAGAGTTAGTTAAGGAATGTTTATTGTCCACCTCTGTCTGTAAGAGACATGGGGACCAGCCCAGGGAATTTGCGATTACTTGTCTAATGGCCAAGATTACATTTGAATAGGATTAGGGATGCAGCCTGCTTCACATGGATGGGAGTCTATTCCAAAGCATGGGGATCCTCTCAGTCACATATCTGTTTTGCCAACATATTCTGTTTATGTCACAAGCAAAGTCCAGACCCCTCGATCTACTGTTTCTTGTGCTACTTATTTTGCAGGTGTGCAAAAGCTCCATCAGGGCTGGATCTAAAGATACTTTATATGCCACACACACAGATCAGCTCTCAACAACATCTAGGAGACCGAGTATAGAGACAGGGTTCTAAGGTGATCTGGATAGAAGAGTGTGTTAATATCCTGGATTTTCTTGGTGAGGAACTTATGTGGGTGTTCCAACTGTTGCATATGCCTATTTAGGTAAATCCTAAAGAGGGCACTATACTATAGGTCTGATTATGGCTGAGTAGAGTGGCATTATAACTTCATGGACCTGGATGTCATACCATTACTTATAAGTTGGCTGCCATAGAATTATTTTTTTACTACCTTGGCTATGTACTGGTCAATGGCCAGATTGCTGTCTACATGTGTTTCTGGATCTCTAACTACCAGGTCAACTCTTAGGGGTATGTTATAAATTAAGTAATTTGCCTGTGTCTTGTTGTCTGTGTTTGGATATGTACTTGTTATTTGCATGACAAATTAGTCTGTGAAGTCACCCAATGAATATTTAGCATGACTAAGTTTGGCCATTTGTTTCCTAGTCAATAAAGCTGTTCACCTGATTTCTTATCTTTGAGATTAGCCAACCAGTTACAACCTTCAACAATGATAAGATCTCCTAATGTAACTTTAACTTTAATTGGCTCAATCCCAGGCTAAGTATCTTGCCAAATTTATGTTATCACTGATCTAATCTTAACTGGCTGATCTTTGTTCTCCTGAATCAAAGGTCGTACACCTCAAACTTAAATAAACTCTACCCTTAGCAGAGCTTTTTTTTCTTTTCTGAGACATGAAGATGGTGATTATAATTTTCTTCAACAGGTATTTGTCTGTCTTCGCTTATCTCTAACTAAAATGGGGCATTTTAAGAATCCCCCCTCAAATGTGAGATTCAAAACCTATACCTTGTGGCTGTTAAGTAAACACCTTAACCATTATGCCAGCCCCCAATCACACAAATTAATTATGGATTTAATTCAGTATTTAAAAATGTGCTTTTGTGACACCTGAAATACTTATAATTGCAGTTGATTTTGACATTGCATCTGCCATAACTATTTTTTGTATGTAAATTATTTCACTTAGCCTTTGTCATTTCTGCAGTTTGAATTAACATGCTCATTCAGAATGATGATATCTGCCAGCAATAGATGTAATTAATGTGCTGTCTAACTAAATCTGATGTTCATTTCGGTAGTGGAACAAACTGTACAGTTTGTAAATAGACATTTTTATGAAACAGTGTACCCTGTTGATTAAATTATTGAAAGAGCAATCTCTTTAAACACTGCAGGTAATTTTGATATTATTTTTTGCACAAGCTGTCCTTACAGCCAGACATATAGCGTAGCCAATTTTGTGAGTAAATTGATGCATATCCAATTTGTTAGTATTTAACTAGACTAAGCAAATACATGCATGCAAGACTCAATTATGGCTAATATCTTCGGCCAACTTGCATACACAAAAAAATTATGTCTAATATGTTCAGTCAGCTTAAATATGCAGGCAGTGCATGTTTTAAAAAAATCATTTGTCAGTTACAAAATACTGGATTCCAAGCCATTAATTTCATAAAAAGAAAAACACAAATTGTCATCATAAATAGATTATCATAATAACTAGCAGCATTATTCCTTTAATTTCAAAGCTTATCAAACACTGTATTGCTCTGAATGTTGTTGCAGTGGACTCACCTTTACATAGCAAAGAAGAATATACAATAGCAACACATCACCAGTGCAGAGCTCAGAGTTTAACAGTAATGCTTCCATTAGTCTTGGATACACAAGTAACCATCATGGCTGCCAGATTGATGGCTGCTCTGGTTGTCTCTCACCTCCCCCCCATATGGTACTGGGTATGTCTGTTTGTATAAGAGAATGAGTAATCTTGGTCAGATACAGGAGATCATGGTGATCAACAGATAATGGGTCAAAAGAAAAGGGAAAGATTAAATGTATTAGAATAGAGTGTGTTCATTTTACCTATAAATAATCTGGCCACTGCATTAACAAACCTGAGGCTCATCATATATGCTAATGAGATGAGCAACTCATCCTTGTAATAAATGACAAAACCTGTCAATGTATAAGGGAAGCTTCAGGAAGAGTACACCATCTTATATCAATGGATACTGAATAAAGGTTTCTATTTTTTGCTAAATTAACCAAAAGAAAAAATAACATCATATTATCTGAAGATACTGAGTGGCTAAGTAAAACTGATCTCCATAAAACATGAAACCCAAACAAAAATCTGACTGCCACGATCAATCTGTACAAACATTTATGTGTGTAACTTGATCCAGCACTCTCTTTAAGAATGCATAGGAAAGCTGTGATAATAATATTTTGAACCATCTCACAGTAGGTAAGTGAGGGACAAACTCAAAGACCTCTTCATTTATAAATTCAGTAGTGTTATTGGAATAGGTCTCTCATTATCAAATTTTAAATATGCCTAATTGATAATTGTCTTGAACTCCTTCAGAGGTGGCTGATGACTTGAGAACAAGAAGACTTGCAGGAAGCAGCTAAGTGGAACAGCGTGAGTTTTCATTAGAGCATGGTCAAAGTGAAGCATGGTTAACTGTGTTAAACAAATAAGTGGTGAGATACAATTACACATATCAACTAGTTGTCTGTAACTGTAGCCTTACTCTTCAGTCTATGTCTGAGTAGTATGTGATATGCATTGATCTTTACTAAATGGCCACTTCAATTATGACTTGCTATTGGAATTGTCTTGGCACCTTACTACAGAATCTGAGCAATATGCTTTTCTGTCCACCACAGTCAAGCTAACAGCAATGTAAATTCATTTTGAAGCAAAGTTTGCCTCTGAAATAGAAAAGCTCTTTCAGCATAAATAGAGAAAGATAATACCACAATGTGTGGCAGTCATTTGAGATTATTTTATGTAATTTTGTAGCTCTAACTTTTGTAAGAAATCATTGGGATGGAGAGAAGTACACCAAAAGAGAGTCAGGCTCAGTACCGGAAGCCCCATAGGATTAACTTGATATATACAGTCCTATACCATTAAACAGAGTAGAAAGACATGCCACGGGATTCATGAAGCTTGCACCGGGCGCAGGCGATTCAGGTACGATCCCATTCCACGTGCACTACCAGCATATGCCAGATCTGCGCAGCTCTCGGCTTAGGTATGCTAATCACTCCATGCGCAGTGCCGCACCATGCAAATGAAGGTACATAGTGATTCATGAAGTGGTGCAGGCATAGCGTAAGCCCACAGAAATGTAAACCAAAAAACACGGTTTACATTTTTCCAAACAGAACATCGGAGCTATGAAAGTGGACCAGACTCATGTATTACAAAGTTAACATATGCCAATGGCTAAATATACAGCCAATGGCATAAGAAAAGATGCACAACACCTAAAAAACATTTAATGTCATGTCCACAGTAACACAAGGTACAACCGCAGGGCATGTGTGTGCAAACAGGAACACAAAGAAAATATATAAAAATGTCATAAAATCACAATGTAATACAAATCATGATTTCACCATAATACTCAATGGTATGCATGGTACACCACAACCAAGCTGCAAGGGTTGCTAAGGGTCTGTGACAGTGTTCGGCGCGGTAACTAGGAATTAGTAATCAATGCCATGCAAATGAGGCAAGTAATAGTGAATTGCAAACTTCCCACCAGACTAAGGATGTACCATATGGCGCAGCGCTACAACACTGAGGAGTGGTTAAGAGGTATACATGACATCAGCAGTGGGGTGTGCCACTGTAGCTGTAAGCACATTGGAGCAATGCAAATCCAGCCTGGCCGTTGCTAAGCAAAGCCACAGGACAGGGGTGGGGTGGTAGGTATTAGCATCGTTTAGCTGAGAGCACATATGGTGCTCGAAAGCGCATTTGTACGGGGATAAAAACGTGCCCGAAACCCGGTAAATGGATGCATGCGCAGCGCACCACAGCTCAAACAGGAAGGTCAGGGGAAGAAAATAAGGAAATGCCGCAGTAGGGTAATTGGAGTACAACTGAGCAATTAACACCTATTAACTCACAGTGGGCAATCAACAGCAGCTGACAAGTCTGCTCGCAGAAACCTGCAAAACAGGATAGGGGAGGTGTCAGATTGCAAAGAAAAGAGAACTGTCATAGCAGAGCAAAGCAAACCTGCAGTAGACCGGCCATAGAACACATTACGCAAGATAAGCCAAGTTTAGGAAAGTACAAATGAAAGCAGGCTGCTGGATGCATGCCAGAAAATGGGAGGTGAAATGTTAAGAAATGTAAAGGGGAGGGCAAGAGGTAATCCACGGCAGCCAAATGTAATTCAACACTAAAGACACCACAATAGTAGTACCTGTCGTAAAACACATAAGATACCCTGTAGCTACGATCATACATACACACCCTATGACATCATCAGTGTTCATAACACAATAGTATAAAGTGTGAAAGCACCTCACACACACCTGTGTATTCCCAAACACTGCACCATAGGTTTAAACAGATGGGGAACTTTCACAATGTACATGTTGGGAACTGCCATAGCTGTGATTCATCAGCATGTGTTAGAGACTGAAGGTGGTGTGGAGGATGATGCTGACAACCACCGCAGGCCCAGGAGGAGGAGAAGAGTGTTCGGACCAAGGGTAACCTACCAGGGGCTGCATGATCTGGAGATAGTAGAGCGTTACAGGGTGGACAGGGACATCTTACAGCAAATAGTTGAGCTGTGCCGGCCACGCCTGAGATCCAGAAACAACATAGGGGAACCCATCCCAGTGGACACGAAGGTATCTGTAAACTTGTGAATACTATCCACAGGTATCTTTCAAAGGCCAACTGGAGATATAATGGGGATCTCACAGGCATCAGCATGCAGGGTACTGCACCAGTTCCTGGATGCCATGTTACCACATGCCAATGAGCATATATACTTCCCCCGAACTCAGGAGGAGTTGGCCAGCAATATGCATCTCTTTCACCATGTGGCACACTACCTGGATGTACTGGGTGTGATAGACTGCATGCACATACATATCAAGTCACCACCCGATGAGCATGGTAGGTGCTACATAAACCACAAGGAATACCACTGCATCAATTGCCAGGTCGTTTGCAATGCCCAGGGCATTATCATGGATGTGTGTGCTGGCAGCCCTAGAAGCTACCATGACTCCCACATCTGGCATGCCTCACAGCTGTATCAGAAATTAGTCAGGGGGGACATCCCACATGGCCACCTTGTGGGGGATGCTGGCTATGCACTGGAGCCGTGGATGATGACTTCCATCAGAAATGCACACACACCCATGCAAGAACACCATAATGAGGCACACGCACAAACCAGAATCATCATAGAGCATGCGGTTGGGATGCTGAAATCACGGTTCCATTGCTTGGACATGTCTGGTGGAGCCTTGCAGTACTGTCCAGGCACATGTGCCCACATCTTCATAGTATGTGCCATGCTACATAATATGATCCTGCAGAAACAGCTGCAGCAGGGACATAATTGTGAAGGCCCTCACAGCCCACAACAATTGCCAAGGCAATCACAGGCACAGAGGAATTCAGACCACGAACACCCTGTACCAGCCCCAGTAGGCAGACAGAGGCATGTCCAATATGCCTATGCCTTGGCAAAGAGGGAACGTATAGCACATACTCTGACAGTGTAGGCCCCTATGGACTGACACACCTCTCCACCTGCACACACAGTAAAATGGATGGCACACACACACACGACCACCTGTAATTGTAATGTATAGGTGGCCTACTGTGTGAATCCTACATAGGCAGCCCTCAACCATTGCACACACAACAGCTACTGGAACAAGGAATGTCAACACCTGAACAGTACACGCACCTATCAGCATATGTTGGTACTGTATGTATAGGTTCCTAGGTAGATCAGTAGGTACACGCCCGATTGTCAGAGGCCATTCATCAATCGAGGCAAACAGTGCCTGCTGTTGCCACCCCATTGAATAACCAACTGTCCCTCAGTGGAGCAGAGCCAATTGCGGGATCCATGTGTGCAATCACTGTTCCCCACACACTCTGCATGGATTCCCTGGTGTGTTAATGAGGGTCTCCATACAATGTAATCATGGATGTAGTGGCAAAGAATGGGGTGTACCCATGACAGGTATCTGTCACCCCAGCATGCTCCACCTATGGTTGTGTGAAGGTGTAGCAAATTATAGTGTGTGGCTCACTGTGACATACATTCCCAATGCTGGAGCACATCCATTAAACATCACTTGGACATACCATTAATAGGTGTCATCCATATGTAAACTAACTGAGTTACCCATTTGATTGCAGTATGGAGCAACAGCCATAGTACAGTCCACATACAAAACGCCATAACACGTGTACAAATCCCAGATTCCCAAGTGGTAAATGCACTGACTGTCATGCATGTTCCCAGTACCACGTCCTGCAAAGGACGTTACGTAATCCTGAAGGCACGAATACTGGATGTTGGATGCAGGTCATCAGATCAGGTTTAGCACATGTTAGCGGGAATATGCATTGCCAGTGCTGGTAAGCGTCGTTTAAACATGACTATACAGATATGCGCGAAACAGGGCTAAGCTTCTCTGAATATCATGCAGATCATGGTCAATGATGTCCAGAACAGGTGAAACTAGCATTATTCACCACTGTACTAATAGTGCCTGCTCTGAAGGGTAAAACGACCACTGCCAGCAGTAGAACATGCAATCATGTACACAATCACCTAACACTAAGCTACCCAAGATGTACCAACGGCAGGTGTGTAATGTGACAGGTTCAAACACAAATGTGCGGAGTCCAGGACACAGTATACACCGACATGTACACAATGAAAGGTGTATTCTCCCTCTCACTCTCTCTCCATATATAATACACACACATATATATAATAGAGATAGAAAGAGTGATAGAGAGATATATGTTGATATATACGGATTCACCTTTATCTGCAAATATATAGATAGATCAACAACATGTACACAACCATGGAGGTAGAAATAAATAGGATACTGACAACTATGGAATGTGTCACATACCGACACGCATAATCACGAGGCTTAAAGACTGAAAGAACACAGTACCGGAACACTGGAACCGCATGTAATATTATCACGATATTAAGGGACATTTAGTTATTGCTGCCGGTGTTGCGGTCCACATAGGTACTGTGTTCAACTGTGTTTGTGATTGCTGTAGTCTGTGTATGTGTGTGTTGAGGGTGCCGTGTGCATTTCCATGGGACTGTAATGTGAATGTGTGTGTTTGCATCGTGTGTCTGTTAGTGCTAACTCAGAGGTAGATCATTATGGTAGGTGTGGTTATAGCTGGCCAAAGGCATACGGTTACCAACTGTACCACTTTAAGAGGGACAGCCCCTCCCTGGGCAGTTGTGTCCTGACAAAAAATATTAAAAAGGGCAAATGTCCGAGATTGTAGGACATAATTATGTCCCATATATTATGTAATAGTTGTATTAAATAGTTATGCTTGTATCTACAAAACGTAAATGTTATATGAAACATGATAAGTAGCTAAAGTGCTACAAGAATAGGTATGTTTTCAGGATAGAAGTATGTTCTATCCTGTGTACTGACCGTGGGTATGTGTTGGCCTGTAAACACCGATGTGTGTCCTGCAAATGTCCCAAAATGGCCATTTGAAAAGGTGGCAACCCATGCCAAAGAGGTTCAGTCACCAACACAACTGCAATGAGTGAAATATCTGTGACAGAAATACATGAGTCAGCTGTCATATTAGTAACATTCCTTTACATATCGCTGTATTTCCGGAGGTATGGAAGTATCAAACTCACCTGCATACTATATAGAAATCAATTAACAATGGCTCAATGTATAAGCCCGTAACAACCATAGTTCAGTCTACTAAGTGATAGGTCTTCAATTAGGGAAGGAGCCCACACACATACATGGAATATGTAGAAATTCAGTCCCCACAAACCTGTATATGCTATGTACACCCACCTACATCTCCCCCACACCCGAAACAATTGCAATACAGACTGTAATAACATCACAATCATCCACTCACTCAATTACATCTGCAGAAGTGTTAACATACCTTGTGAGAGACACATTTGTAAAGGATCCATGTGAAATCGTAGCTGTTGTATAATGGCACAGACGGCGATGTTACAGGTTTTGTTTGCAATAGTCCCTTATCAGACGGTTGAGATGACAGGTACACTCACATGTAGAACCACATACTCTAGCCATCACACACAATCCACGGAGGACATGAATTCAAAATATCCATGTCTCTACAAATAGCAGTTGCAATTCCTCACAACAAAACACATACAGGCCATCTCCCCGAAGGTAGGGCAAAAGGGCAATGCCCAAGTGGACAATTAAATTATACCCCACTGTTGCCGCATAATTGGCGAATGGAGTAGCTGCACAGCTGATGTGCATGTAATAATTTAGTTAGGAACACCAATTGGTGGCAGGAAACCACATGTTACAGGTATCGACGTATATAATGATGACTTGCCATACATTCAAACCATATGCTCATACCATAAAACCGTTTAAACAGTAAAGGTGTAAGAGAGATATTTACGAAGATTCGGAATGCTAACAAGGTATGTAGAACACTCAGTATGTTAGTGTATGTAGAGCCTGTTTTGTATTAATTAAAAGTGTACGCAATGCACAAAGTGGGAAAAGGTATTATGTAGTGATGTCTTGTTGAGCATAGTAATGCTTGTAGAAATTGTGTGTCCTGCTGTGGGCCACAAGGTAAACATCACATACACCACAAAGGATGTTACATGAGGGCTTTAAACAGAACAATTCCACACCACCCGCCATCAGTGGTAGGGTATGTCCAACAAGTATGTGCCATAGCAGGCGATAGTATATGTTGATATGCTGTCACAGTAGGCATGTGTATGGGCATATAATGACAATAACATGCCTAAGGTGGTCCTGCTGTGCAAGTATGCTTTGCATTATGGGATAATGTGTAAAATATGTGTAATGTACAGTATTGTAGGTAGATATGTCAGATATTCTACACAGCATAACTGTTATATCATGCAAACAAAAGGTATAGTCTATTGACATGTACAATACACAATAACAGGATACATATGGCTTGTAGTCACGGGACACTGTAACAGCATGATAGCTAATCAAAATGGATGAGCTACTCAATTAACCATGCACAGAGGACATGTAATAGCTTCACAGGTTCATAGTGAGGTACTATGCTGTCTGGCAAGTCTATGTGTAAGCCCAACTACAGTGTTTACACTGGCGGCACCTCTCTAGGGTAGTCTCCTGTCTGCGAACAGCAGAGCCATGTGTTACCTGCACCTCTGTACAGTACAGCCACTGTAGTGATCCCTGCTGTATCAGTGTGACCGCCTACAGAGTCACCTATGATCGGTGTGTTGGGTATGTTATAACACCCTATTGACTATAGTTGATGGGCACACATGAGTCTGTGGGCTTTAAGTAATTGTTGTTGTGTTTGGTAATGGGGGCTGCCTCTGGTGCCTACACAGAGTATGGAAAGGTTCTGCAAATGTCGTACTCATACTATGTGTGGCCTGTGGTGGTGGAGATCTAGTGAGACTATGTGATGAGTGGGGTGTGTTGCAAATGTTAAATGTCCCCACATGAATGTCAGGTTCAGTCTGGGTTGGTGAGAGCATTACCCCCAGCATGGCTACATATGTGCATCTCCCACAGGCTGTAGCGTCGTATGTTGGGAGGTGAGCATTGACTGTGTACATGAGACAATTGCTCTATTGCCACATGTTTGCCATATTCAACATATAGACAGGCAATAGCACTGGTAAGTGACACTTGGACATGCCTGTATATTCAACCATGTCTCACAAGATATGTGAGTCATGTGTGTACAACAGCTGTTGTACTGTAAGCAAGCTGGAAATGTAAGGATAGACAGTGTACTTGTAAGAAATGAGTTGGAATAGGTGCTATAGTAATTAGTAGCTCATGAAGTGCTTACATGTTCTGAACAAGGGCTGAGCATGAATATGTAATACAGATAGGGTGTTGGATAATATCAACCCACTGCAACCCACAAATGGAGATGACAGTCATAATTGGAGGCACTGAACTATTACCCTGCTGAGTATGGTCTGCAAGTCTATGAACCTTTATCAACGTAGATGTTAGCAGTACAGAAGTAGATGACAGTACGGATGATTTCACACTGCATAGCATACCTGTGACAGGACATATGACATCATCACCCATACCGTGTTCCAGCTACACTGAGTATACTAGATGTACCTTCGTATGTCACAGGAGTGTTCTACCAGTGGCCTGTTGACAGAAGCAACACTACAAAAGGTGTTTGAGTGACATGTGCATATCACACCAGTGGCAGCTACAGTAAAACAGGGTTAATGTTGTGTACTCCCCCATCATTGTAGCCCATACCACACAGACAAATGGGAGGCATCTGTGTATGTAAGAATGTGAATGGATATGACCTAGGAGCAATAGCTGTCTCAGTGTTGTGGACAACATACAGAATGGGCTTTGTGGGTGAGTGTGTGCCATATGTGCACCATCTGACAGCTGATAACAGCATTGTCACCGCTAGGTGAATAACCCTGTACCCATTAACTACCACCTAGGCAGCGGTCAACATTATGGACACTGTGTAAGGGATGGTGCTGTGCAGTTCACCTCCCTGAGTTGGTGACATCTCCAGGCCTATTAGGTAGTCATACGAGGCACCCATATCATGACAGGGTGCCATCCATGAGTATGGAGTTCATTGGACAGGCATACTCAGCATTCGGGTGACCAATATTGGATCACATATCACCTTTAAGGGGTATTGGTCATGAGTGGATGGGCGATACCAGCCTTCACAATCCTCACCTCCACTATGCAGCATGCTGGCTACCTTGCATAAAGACATGTGCTACACTGTGATGTTGGACATGCTACACATACATATCCTGATCTGAAAGACATACGTCATGGAAAGCCACCGTCCTACTACCAGGATCACCACATGCTGGACAGATCCCTGTCCCATACATGTTACATACTCCTACCATACCATGCAACCCTGTCCATCAAAGCTGCACATGTCATCTCTGTCATACATGGTGCGATGACCACATGGTAGATGTATTATTAACTGTCTGGATCAGTAATGTGGCACTGATGCACCTCGCGGTGGCAAAATGGCTGTCGGATACAGCTAGAAAACCTTCCCCGTACATGCTATAGTTGATAACCATCCCTGCAAATGACGTCCGGCTAGCCATTGTCCCATGTCTATCACATGTGCAACACAGGCGATACATGTCAGGATGTTGAACTACTGTACAGTGCCGTGTAGATGTATATGGCAAAACACATGCATGTAAAGGTTTCTGTGCGTAAGTGTGCATTGTCACTGCTCATGTCCATTTAGGCAGTGTATGTGTTGATATGTGACATATACACAGCATCAAGATCAACAGCATTACTGTGGACACATCCAGGCATGTGCTGATAGGTGAGAACACCAGTACAGGCAAACAGACATGCCCACATCAAGACAGCATCCACATAGAGTATGGACAATGTAATGAGGTGACACACATATATGGTGATGATATCCAATGCATAACGGGCATTACATGTGTGTGACACAAACATGTCAGTCGTATCAGTGTCATGACGATTTGCAAAGATAACTGTTCAGATGTACTAGATTTAATACAAATGTATATGCAGCTGTATCTCTGTACATCTCTGTGATACTGTGACCTGTCTCCATCATTATGTCTTCCAGATAATGCCTCATTCACGCCTGCCAGAGTATAGCCACCTGGAGGATGATGCTCTCATGCCATACCTCCATGAGAACTGTGAGGTGTTGTTCAGCCATGTGCCACAGCATGCCCAGCAGCATGATGACCTGTAACAGGACCTTTGCAGGAGGGTTAATGATGTGGGTGGCCATAACCGCACCTACCAGCAGGTACACAGACACTGCAATGACCTGATATGACATGCAAAACAGAGTGCAATGCAATCACCAGGGAACAAGGTGGAACAGGTGGTGGTCCACCAACCCAGCCCCCACTCACACCCACTGAGGAGCTACTGGCCAGCCTGGGGACACCCTCAGAACAGCATCCACAAACACTAGCTGCCATCGTGGGGGTGGGTGTCTCCCAACCAATGAGCCTGGAGTTGCCTGGTAAGTCACTACTGCACATATGACTATTATATCCCATTAGGTTGCATGTGTCACCATACAATATGTAATGTAACATCATATGCAAGGTATGTTTACACACATGCCGCTTACTACAGTATGCTACCCTGTTTATGCACACATGTGCATACTATATGCTATTGTACAGGCAAATGTGTTAACATGCACAGTGCACCCTGTGGCTGTCATACATTCATGGATAATGTTCAAACTGCTGTGTCACCCATATACAGGTACCTCTGGCATGCCGCACAGACATCAGTCCGTTGCAGGTGAGACAGTTATCAGTGTCAGGCATGTTAATGCATATATCTATACACCATGTGGCCAGTTAACACATGTACACATGATGTATGGTCCAGTCATGATATACAAATCACATATGTCATCATTCACACTGGCTACACATGTGCAATATATACAAACTAAATGAAACACTGACATGAAACCACAGTATCTGTCATTGCTAGATGTGTGGACAGCTGTGCATACAATGGTGGAGGTGTTCAATGTAGGCATATGTACTATACATTGCAACAACACATGTGTGGTACGCAAACAGTACCACACAGTGAGCTGGGATATGGGCAGCCCACAGGAGTCACCATTGTGTAATATGTCCCTGCAATGGGTGCACACACTGTGATGTGCCATCTGACATGTCCCAGACATGTAGTGTTCCAGCTGCAATATTGCATCACTATCCCATAATACATACCCCACATATCAAACATACAACCCATTGTCTGCATAGCCCTGTGGACAGTGACATATCTGACATCTATGGGTGTATGTCATATAGGACAACACAGACATGTGAGATAGACGACCATCACAAACATTTGTCCAACACATGTTCACACATGGCCATGGAGGATGGCCAAAGACATGTAGCCACATAGTAGTTGTGATGTGTATACACCCTGTTGCACATTGTCCTCACATGGTCCAACTATAGCCTTAGTTGACTGATTATATAGTTGATGTGGAACACTGGACATCCTAAAAGCCTGTGCACAGCTAGTGAAGGTGTCACTTAATTTGACCATATAAGATGTGTTGAACATCACGACTGTGTCATAGCATGATAGTAGTCACCTGTACAGCTTCCACAGACACTGACACCACATCAGGCCACAGATACCATACATTTCCCTTGCTGCTGTAGGACATCACTGTCAGCCGTGCACCTCGTGTGTGTGGTACATTAATGACATGTGGGACATGGTGTATTGACAAGTCTGCCATGTGTGGACATGGTTGCCAGGCAGCTAAGACGTTGTAGTAGTTGTGCAGGGGTGTCATCCGTAGGTCTTCCAGTGACCTGTCACATGACACAGCATGGTTTGGTGTGTATATCCTGTGTATTTCCTGTCCTTGCCTATTTAAGTGGTACAGTGTGAAATATTTTCTGCTTAAAAACCTCAGCTTTGGCCGGCTAAGAACTTACTGTATTCAACTGGACATATAAGAGCATTTAAGTACCTTTATCTGCACTTTTTTTAAAAAAAAATACAGTATTTAAATTGATTTTAACTGTGGCAGGAATATTAACTGAACTGGAAGTTTTGACTCTGCTCTTCCATTATTTTAACTGAACTGGAAGTTAGTCAGTGTTTGCTGAATTTTGTTATTTGCTAGTAATTACAGGTGTGGGGGTAGCCACATTCTTTGATTTCCTATCCTTGCCTATTTAAGTGGTACAGTGTGAAATATTTTCTGCTTAAAAACCTCAGCTTTGGCCGGCTAAGAACTTACTGTATTCAACTGGCCGTATAAGAGAATTTAAGTACCTTTATTTGCACTTTTTTTAAAAAAAAATACAGTATTTAAATTGATTTTAACTGTGGCAGGAATATTAACTGAACTGGAAGTTTTGACTCTGCTCTTCCGTTATATTAACTGAACTGGAAGTTAGTCAGTGTTTGCTGAATTTTGTTATTTGCTAGTAATTACAGGTGTGGGGGTAGCCACATTCTTTGATTTCCTGTCCTTGCCTATTTAAGTGGTACAGTGTGAAATATTTTCTGCTTAAAAACCTCAGCTTTGGCCGGCTAAGAACTTATTGTATTCAACTGGACGTATAAGAGAATTTAAGTACCTTTATCTGCACTTTTTTTTTTTTTAAATAAAGTATTTAAATTGATTTTAACTGTGGCAGGAATATTAACTGAACTGGAAGTTTTGACTCTGCTCTTCAGTTAGTCTCACCCATCCTCCCTGTTTTTGTTTTGGTGTTAATCTTAGTGGCCTTGAAACTGCCCGCCCCTCTTGTAAATTTGTGTTTGGATACTCCTTCTGGGCCCATCTTATTTGCTCACTCAACTGAGTGCAGTGAGATCATATTCTGATTTCAGGCACTCCTACTGTGTACAAAGAGAGCATCTGGGAAACAGAAAAAAAAAATAAGCATGTTTCCTGCCTTTCTTGTTAAGTGGTATAGACTATTTGTAGGGTTCTGAGCCCCCAAGCCCTTCTGTGTTGGAGGGAAGCCTTCTAACTTAGTTTTATTTTCTTATAACTAGCCAGTTTTCTAGTTTCAGCACTCAAATCTGTTTCTTTGATCTCAGCACTTGTTCAGAAAAAAAAAAAATTAATCTGCTTTTACTGTGCTTGTGTTTCTACCTACTTTATTTTACTTTTGCATCATCTTAAAAGTACTCGATTGTATTTATTACTGCTTGGTGTAACTCATTCTAAGCCTTTTGGTTTAAACACTTGGGCTTCGGACCAGTTGTTTTGCACTGAGAGGGTTTGTGGTCTGCACTGTAGTGGCAGAACAGGTAGCTTACATCTTTCTAGGTTGGGAACTGCTGATTGAGGGCTCAGTGTCTGTTATTCTAAAAGTGTATTAATTCTGGTTTAAGCACTTGGGCTTTCAGGCCAGTTATTTTACATTAAGAGGGTTTGTGGTCTGCACTCTTGTGGGAGGAGAGGCTGGACTCTGCCCTTCTGAGCTGGGAATTTCTGGTTAAAGGCTTATAGTGCATGCATATCTGAACTACTTCTTACTGAAGTTGGTACACCTTGTTTGCTGTGGCATAGACTGGATTCGGGCCTGCTGGATCTAGCTTTGTTTGTGTAACTTGAGCACTAATCCAGGCATTCTCTAAAGGTATTCAATTGTATTTATTACTGCTTGGTAGTAATTTGATTAAAGTGTAGCTATCATTCTAAGTCTTTTGGATTAAGCACTTGGGCTTCAGACCAGTTGTTTTACATTAGGAAGGTTTGTGGCATGCACTGTGGTGGCAGGACAGGTAGCTTTCATCCTTCTAAGTTGGGAACTGCTGATTGAGAGCCCAGTGTCTGTTATTCTTAAAGTGTATTAGTTCTGGTTTAAGCACTTGGGCTTCAGGCCAGTTATTTTACATTAAGAAGGTTTGTGGTCTGCACTCTTGTGGGAGAAGAGGATGGACTCTGCCCTTCTGAGCTGGGAATTTCTGGTTAAAAGTTTATAGTGCCTGAATATTTGAACTGTATCTTACTGAAATTGGTACACCTTGTTTGCTGTAGCATAGACTAGATCCAGGCCTGCTGAATCTAGCTTTGTTTATATGCTTGTTGTTTGTTTGCTTGTTATTTCCCTGGAACGCTAATTCCACCTAATGCGTGGCTTCTCAGCACTTCTGTGGATCACTAGTGATATCTGTATTGCTTACTGTACTTATTTCCTTGTTTCACTTGAAAGAAAGTTGCTGTTTGTCGTTTTTGCATTTAAGTTACCTGTAACACATTGCACTTAAGTTACGTGGAACTTGCTCACTAAAGCAATTATATAAGTCAGCACTAAAAATTAAAAGCACTACACCCTCACTCTCCACTGGCCCTTGTTTTCAATTATTAAGGAATTCCCAATATTATTCTAGCATGTCCAAAGGTCAGTTGTCAATCTCCTCTCCTGTCCAGCTGGTGAATCTGGGAATCTTGAGGCAATGTTACAACTGCCTCATGTAAACAGACAACCCTCTCCTTCTCCCAACAAATTCCAACACATGTGAGAGATGCAACCATATAGCCAAACTGGAGGCTAAGCTATCTCATAGCCAGTCAGGAGGAGAAGGAAACCACACTCACTACAATTCCAGTCTCACATAGACCTATCACAACAGCAAACTAAACACATAATCACACAGAAACATACTCGGAGGATCTAAATAAAGATCTGCCTAAGCAGCAGAGACCTCCAAAGCAGACACCCAAGCAACTGCTACCCCAAAACAAAACACGTGTAACACATACCTCACAAAGCCAGTGTGCCGAACTGTCACAGCCCTTAAGACTAAACAACACACCTGATGCACTTGTAATAGGTGACTCTATCGTCAGGCACACTGACGTCCTGCTCACCAGGCTGAACAAGGAGAGGGTCACGGTGAGCAGCCTGTCGGGCGCTAGGATCCGCCACATAACATAAGCACTCAGGTCACTCCAAGGCAAGTACAAATATGACTCAGTCATTGTCCATGCTGGTGTGAATGACCTGAGACGTACCTCCCTGGATTACATGAAAAGAGACATAAAGGAGCTCTCTGAGCATGTAGCCCAGGCCGGTATGACCCTGACCTTGAGTAGCATCTTACCCTCACCAAGAATGATGCCACAATATGAAGACAAGATGATCAATTTCAACAATTGGGATAAGTACTGGTGTCATTCAAAGGGGATCCAATGCCTGTCAGCTTGGGATGATATGCTCGACAAGCCACGATGCTTCACTAGGGATGGCTTGCACCTGTCATCCCTAGGCTTTCGGATATTGGCAAAGGCTCTTACTACCCCTATAGTGCCTTTTTTAGGCAAGGCTCAAAAGACAAACCCACCTCCATAGGTATCACAAGGGATAAGAAACTAAGAGTAATGCTACTCAACACCAGAAGTCTAAACCTCAAAATGCACACACTCGAAACTCTCCTTAACATGGAGAACATCGATATCTGTGCAGTAACAGAAACCTGGTTCAGGGCTCCTGAGAGCACCCCAGCACTACCAGGTTATACCTCATACCATGCTTTTTGGCCCCAAAACTTGGACCGAACCACAAAAGGAGGGGGAGTATCGATATTCATCAAAGATACCCACACCTCCAGGTTGGTGGCAAAGCATGAAGCATCAGAGACTATCCATGTGCAACTAACAGTGGGTAAAACTGCCTTCCAGTTTATAGCCTGCTACAGACCACCCTCCCAAACCCAGGAATCCCATTCGGCCTTCCTGAGAACACTGGAAAATATGAAGGTCTCTCCTAACACCATTATATTAGGCGACTTCAACTACCCAAACATAGACTGGGAGCATTACTCTAGCTCCAACACTCTAGCCCAAAGGTTCCTAGAATTTAAAAACTCAAATGCTATGGAACAACTTGTTACCACTCCCACAAGAGGGGAAAACATACTGGACCTGATCATCACCAACATGGGGACTCTATGCTCCAGACCAGAAGTGTATCCCTCACTGGTAAGATCAGGCCATAAACTAATCTCACTGGATATTCACATCCCAACCCCACCCCCTGCCCAGAAAACCACAGTGAAAAACTTCTCTAAAGCAAATGTCACACTCCTCAAAACCCAGGTGGAATCCTTCAAAGCCCCCAGGCCTGTGGAAAATACGGCCCAGACCGCAGAATCCTTTATAATCGCATTCTATGAACACCTTCAGGAATGCATGGATCATGCGATCCCGAATAAAACCAAGACCCAATCCTCCAAAGGCAGACGTCCTGTCTGGTGGACCCCAGCCATAAACAAACTATACAATAGAAGGAGGAAGCTACTAAATGATAGAGCAAAATCCCAAAAAGGGAAGGCATCACTGATCAGTATTAGCAAAAAACTACGGGCACTCATAAAATTGTCTAAGGCCAGCTTCGAGAGAAAAATTGCACAGGACACTAAGGATAATTGCAAGGCTTTCTTTAGTTATGTTAGGAACCTGGGTGGTAATTCCCAGATATGCTCAGAATTAGTCCAAAATCACAAAAAATACACTGAACCCACAGACATTGCCAACATCCTAAGTGACAGGTTCAGTGCAAACTTCTCTCCCCCTCCCCACCAAAAGGACAAATATCTATCCCAGCAGAGTGCTGCCCCCCTGGCATCTCAGATGCTCAGGTAAGAGCCGCCCTCTCCAAAGCAAAAAACACAGCATCAATGGGACCAGATGGTGTCCCGGGTTGCGTCCTACATGAACTCCAAGAAGAGCTAAACCCAAACATAAAACTACTGTTCAATCTCAGCCTTACTACAGGATATGTACCCAAAGAGTGGCGTACAGCAACAGTGGTCCCTCTCCATAAAGGTGGTGCCTCAACGGATCCTGGAAACTATCGCCCCATAAGCCTGACTAGCTTAGTCTGCAAAGCTATGGAAAGGATCATCATGGACCTCATAAATAAAGATATTGGGGACCTACAGACACTGGATCCTACCCAGTTTGGCTTTGTTAAGGGCAGATCCTGCCTTTTAAACCTGGTTGATTTCTTTGAAACAGTCACCAAGGTGATTGACGAGGGGAAGGTGGTCCACACAGCCTACCTGGACCACGCTAAAGCCTTCGATACAATACCCCACTCAGGCATTATAGATAAGCTCACCAGCTTAAATATAAACCCCTGTGTCACTAGATGGATTGCAAACTGGCTCAAGGACAGAACCCACATAGTTAGAATTGCTGGAGCCAGGTCAGACTCCAAACCAGTTACAAGTGGTGTCCCACAAGGCTCAGTCCTGGGACCTCTCTTGTTCGGTATATATTTCTCAGAGGTACAGACCAACACGGAAGGACTGTGGCTGACCAAGTTCGCAGATGACTGCAAACTGGGCGCCATAATCGACTCTCCAGCCGACACAAGCATCCTCCAAAAGGGCCTCATAGAAACAGACAACTGGTGCCAGAGCCATGGCCTCAAGCTAAATGCCAAAAAGTGTATAGTCATTCCCTTTGGCAAAAACAAAGTGCCCACAAATTACCACATAGGTGGTAATCCATTAAGTACAGAAGAAGTAATTAGGGACCTGAGGACCCAAGTTGATAGCAATCTCTCATTTGACAACCACGTGGCCAAAGTGGTTAGAAAAACATTTTATATAGCCCACCTAATCATGAAGGGATTCACATCTAGATCAGGGAGGTCATCGTGCCTCTTTACTCATCCCTCATCAGGCCCATAATTGAGTACAATGCCCCTTTGGGATGTACCTTACCAGACACCTGCAGCAACTGGAAAGACCCCAAAAGTACCTCACCAAGAGGATCAAAGGGCTCAAACAGATGCCATATGCTGCCCAGTTAAAGAAACTCCAGCTCTACTCAGTGGCATACCGCCTGTTCAGAGGCGATCTGTGCCTGACGTATAAAGCCATGTCCAACCCGGAATTAATGGACATGCTGCACCTCAGAAAATCCAAATCCCATCGAGCTACACATTCGAGAGACTTGAACCTCAGCACTGAAATAAATAGGACATGCTGGAGGGACAGATTCATAACCCAGAGGCTACCTTCACTCTGGAATAAAATCCCAGTCCAGGTTAGGCAGAGTCTCTCATTGACTCTCTTCAAGAGGAATCTTGATGAGTGGATGGGAGATCATAGGTTTACCCCGGGTATCACTTCTGTGTCACTGTTAGACAGAGGCACAGTATACTAACCTCGAAAAAGGGCATAGCAAAATAAATTTAAAATGGGTGGCGAAAGCCAAAACATTCTGGCTAGGCTTATAAATGCCCTAGGGCAGATAGCCTAGTATGAACCTATGAACCTATACACCTCAGTGACGTGGGTTACAATCCAGTTATGTAATGTGTATGCACGCAGTTATGGCTATGCACTGTGTGCGTATTACACACTGTATAGCAATGTAGATGCCTCATGATGACATGCAATGGCACAGTGTCTGTACTTCACACTGTATAGCAATGTAGACACCTCACACTACCCTTCAATGCTAATGCACATTTGCTAAAAGTGCATTCTATCTGTAGGGCATACAGACAACACTGCAATGTGATACCCATTACAGTGCTGTACATATGTCAGGACACCATTGTGTCAGACAGGTATGCATGTTAATGCACACTTCAGCAGATTACATGACAAGGTCACTTCAGCCATGTGTACTGTTAACCTGTGCTGGTCCACATGGTGTATTTCAGGGATGCATGCTTACTACCAAGATTGTGTGAACTGCATGGCTACTGATATGACACCTGCTTGCTGTTGTGTGCAACCCAGCGAGGCATGCTAACTACCACTATTAATGTCTGAGCTGCATGCCGTCTGCTGTATCATATGCATGCTGTATGCTGTCTGTCAAATCACATGCATGGTGTGTCTGTGTGTCTGTGTGTGTCTATTGTAATGTAGAGTCTTCCTTTGCATTCACAAGTGATGTAGGTGCATTACCATCCTGTGGTCCATCTGATGTTAGTGTCCCAACAGATACTAGCAGTGATGAACATATGCATGAGGTACAGAAAGGGTTGTCAGGGGCTGAATCTGTGCCAGTGGTTGCCATCCCAGCTATGTCCCCCTCTTCCCCGTACAGTTCTCATGCCAACACATACCCCATCACCAGTGGCCATAAAGGAAGGACAGTCAGCGTGTGTTAGCTTGGAACAGGAACGTGTGGTGGCTACAGAAGGTTTGACTCCACACCATGGTGTCAGTGTAATGACTGCAGATGTGCCACGCAGGCATGTGGCCAGTGCTCCTCGTAGGAGGACCTCTGGCAGACATGCACCTGCAAGACAGAGCGCAACAGCTGGTGTCACCAGTGGCATGTTCCAGACTGTAATGGCAGCACAGGCAAGTGCTGAACGGCAGAACAGAGAAGGGCAGAGGCTTCAGAGGGCTGCTATCCGTACTCTAAATTACAACATCCAGGCATTGGCAAATGCTCAACAGCAGATTGCTGATGTTCTGGACAGGCGATTGGGTGACATGGTTGGAATCCTTAACCGTGGCATGGCAATCCGCAAGCGTGAGCTGTCTGTGCTGGAACATCTGGTAGGAGTGAGGCGTAGGCCACGTGGATGTAAGCCAGCTACACCACTTAGTGCAGGTCAACGTGAATGAGCCACCTCACATGCCCACTCCCATAGAGCTGGTAGCAGTAGCAGTGCAGCTGGTGCTGCGCTGTCCACACCAGGACACAGCAGGCCATGTGGACGTGGCCCTGGACATTCCCAGCGGGGACACGGTTCCAGTGGACAAGTGTCATTGGCAGTAGCCAATCTGTACCTCTGTCTGGTAGTGCCCATGCAACCCCTGGCAGGCACAGGTCACATGGCTATGGCCAGACACAGTGAGCTGTACATCCTGGTCTGTACAATCTGGAGCTGTCAATAATACCCCTGTGTAGGCCTGACAAAAGGCAGAACTGTGTGCACACATACACGCACACAGCAGACACATCTGTAGAGCACAGCAACACCCACATGCATAATGACCACACATGTCCAATCAGATCACCGGAACTTAACCACACACATGATGTCATCCACTGGTGCAGCCTATGCCCCTGGCAGACATTATCACCCTGTGCATATGATGTTGCCTGTGCTGCATCCCTGTCATCCACACCATCGGTGCAGGGACATGCTGATATGGTCTGATGCACAGGGTGAACAGAATAGTGAGATAAGTGTATATTACATTAGCTGTGTACTGTTGACATGCACTAGACATACCATGTAGTAAGGTTTATAATGCATTGTTTTATGTTCACAGTATGTGTCTTGGTAACAACGGTAACAGCATGTTGGTAATTATGCCCTGCTTCCCTCCTTAAGGTCTAATTGCATGTGCCATTACGTTACAGTGTTTGCAGTTGGAGTGCATTGTTGTATGTTCACAGTATGTGTCGTGGTAAGAACAGTAACAGCATGTTGGAAATGATGCCCTGCTTCCCTCCTTAAGGTCTACTTGAATGTGCCAATAAGTAGCAGTGTTTGCAGTTTCACATGTGTAAATGTGGAGTACTCACAGGCATGTATGGCAATACCAGCATGCTATACGTAGCCTCAACCTCAATGTTAGAAAGG
Organism: Protopterus annectens; assembly: GCF_019279795.1. Taxonomy (NCBI): domain Eukaryota; kingdom Metazoa; phylum Chordata; order Ceratodontiformes; family Protopteridae; genus Protopterus; species Protopterus annectens. Next base: position 754,716,861 of record NC_056729.1, on the reverse strand, counting down.
CTACCATTCCACAGATGTCCACACATCTTCTGATCCAGAAGCATGTGGGTTGTTTAATAGGCTACAGTGGCTAGAGACTTGACATCCATACCAGGTCACATCACAGGCATGGTGACATAGTGCAGGGGGTTTACACAGTGGCCACTTGATAGCATGAGGTCTCACTGTGTAGCAGTAATACTCTGTCACATTACAGGATGAGAACACACACAGACATACACAGAAACACACAGTAACATGCCCACACTCACGGGGTCAACAACACTATCATGCACACTCGATAGTGTTGAGGTGAGGACCCCTGCCTATGTGGTAATCACCCTCACAGTACTGTGCACCCACACGACGTGACACAGAGAATGATCATGTACAGGTAGCCAGTAAGGCTGGGACCGATGGCATCAACAGGGTAGTAGACTGCATCACCATGAGGGGTTAGGGATCCTGTCTGTTCTGTATGGTAGCATACACCCTCACTCCATGCACCAGACAGCCATACATACATACACACACACACACACACACACACACACACACTGTGGAGTCCACAAATGTCATTCAAATTCAGATAGCTGACATGTGTGTGATACACACACCACCCCTGCCTATGTCATGCTTTCTACACTGCAGTATGTACAGATCTCTACAACAGTGTACAGGGGTGTGTAACAATTGGGATGTATTCCCCACCATACGTGGCATATATGGTCACACAAGCAAACACACATGGCAGTACTGTCAATGATACACCTGCTATATGATGATATGTCTGACAGACATGCAGCAGTATTGGCATCATTATGTGTACCAATGCTACCTTCAGCAATTGTGCTACTATATGCGCACAGGAGGATGTAAGTGTTACAGGTGTCAAGTGATTTACAGTCAGTAACACTCTGACCGCTGTGTAGGTTGTATGTCTTCACCTTCAAGTAACAGTAACATAGCGTACTGTTTGCACATGTAATGCTAGGATGGCCTGTGACACACATCTGCAAAGGTAGATCACCACTTTATGTACACACATCCATCCGTACCTGATGTACATCCTACCGTACTGTCAGTATTTCACCATATACATGTGTCAATGATGGGGCTGCATTGCAACTGTATGTTGTAGTTAGGCACAGATTAATTACATACATCAGCTACTGCACATGCATGGTAGCTGCATGCACACCACTACATGTACATGTGTGTTGGTCCTATATGCCTGTCATGTAGCCATGTTTGTATGCATTGCAATTGGTGGACATGTGTGATGACGTACATAACACATGGACTGTTGTATGATATGATGGTTGTCATGGGTAACTAGTACAGAGGGAATGTTACCTCGGTCAACATTGCTACCTTATGTACTGTTAGCATTCAACAGCCATGGACCTACCTTCCATGTGCATGCGTGTGATTGCTGTAACCACTTGTCTGCACGGAGGACAGCAAAAGCTATGCTATGTACATATGTATTGTGTGTGTGTGGTCCATGTACATATCCACTGCAATTACATGTATGTCATATCCAAACATGAGTGTTCTTTGGTGTACAGCAACAGTCATCTGTTACAGCTGTGTAAGACCCAGGGCCCCTGTTATGTGTAGAGCCGACCTGGTTATGAACAGTGGTATCATTGCATTGCATAACACACGATGGAACCCTGTCAGTACATGTGTAGTCTGCACAGTTGCTGTAGACCTATGTACAGTCCACTGGTCATGTGTCACATGGTGTTGTAGTAATGTATGGTTGTGTGTTGCTGGTCCAAGGACATGGTGATGTCTGAGGGCTACATAGTAGAATGCGGCATTTACCACTGTGATCTGCACCTGAGACATCTGTGATGGCTCTTGAGTGTGTACTGGACAGTACATGTGAGTGGCCTTCATGTACGTGGGGACAGTAACACCAAATTGTGCCCTTCCGTGTTTAGAATCCATGTGCATGCAAGATAGCCCTTCGCTACTACTAAGTGTGTGAGCATGCCCAGTACGCTGTTGTGTAGATGGACACATAGTACATTCCAAACTGTGCCCTTCCATGTTTAGAATCCATGTGCATGCAAGACAGCCCTTCGCTACTACTGTGTGAGCATGCCCAGTATGCCGTTGTGTAGATGGACACACAGTACATTCCAAATGGACGTGTGATACTAAGTGTGTGAGCATGCCCAGTGACACCTTGTGTCAGTTATGTGCCTCTGTGTATGGGCATGGCCATTGACATCCTGTATAGCGATGGTGGTCATCCAGGCAACAGGTGTCCATACCCCACGTCAGGATGGATTCCTACATTGAACACACTGGCTGACTGCCTTGAAGGGTGTACTGTCTGTGGTGCATCTCGTATCTATGTTCATAGGTTCATAGGTTCATAGGTTTATACTAGGCTATCTGCCCTAAGGCATTTATAAACCTAGCCCAAATTATTGTGGCTTACGCCACCCCTTATATGAAAAAATACTGTGCCCATTAGTTTGCTGTGCCTCTGTCCAGCAGTGACCCAGAGATGATTCCCAGGGTAAACCTACGATCTCCCATCCACAGGTCTATATTTCTCTTGAACAGAGTCAGCGAGGTGCTCTGCCTCACATGGACCGGGATTTTATTCCACAGCATAGGGAGTCTCTGAGTGATAAATCTATCCCTCCAGCACGTCCTATTTATATCCGTGCTAAGGTTTAAGTCGCTTGCTCTAGTGGTTTTGGTGGATTTGGATTTTTTGAGGTGGAGCATGTCCATTAATTCCGGTTGGACATGGCCTTGTATGTCAGGCACATGTCACCTCTGAGCAGACGGTATGCGACTGAATAGAGCTGGAGTTTCTTCAATCTGGCAGCATATGACAGATTTTGGAGTCCCTTTATCCTTTTGGTGAGGAACTTTTGGGGTCTCTCCAATTGCTGCAGATGTCGGGTGAGATACATCCCGAATGGGGCATTGTACTCGATCATTGGTCTGATAAGTGAAGAGTACAGGGAACAATGACCTCAGTAGATCTGGATGTGAATCCCTTCATGATCAGGTGGGCAATGTAGAAGGTCTTTCTAACCACTTTAGCAATGTGAGTGTCAAAAGAAAGGCCACTGTCAACCTGGGTCCCCAGGTCCCTGATAACCTCTTCTGTGCTTAGTGGATTGCCACCTATATGGTAGCTTGGGGTTACCTTGTTTTTCCCGAAGGGTATGACTATACATTTTTGGCGTTTAACTTCAGGCCATGGCTCTGGCACCAGCTATCTGTTTCAGTGAGTCCCTTCTGAAGGATATCCGTGTCCGATGCACTTTCCACTATGGCCCAGTTTGCAGTCATCTGCAAACTTTGTCAGCCAAAGTCCTCCCATGTTGGCCTGTACTTCTGAGAAGTAGATGCCAAACAATAGGGGCCAAGGACCGAGCCCTGTGGGACACCACTTGTGACCGCTTGGAGTCTGACACAGCCAGCAACTCTAACCCTGTGTGTTCTGTCCTTAAGCCAGTTTGCAACCCATCTTGTGACATATGGGTTTACATTTAAGCTGGTAAGTTTTTCTACAATACCCGAGTGGGGTATTGTGTCGAAAGCCTTTGCAAGGTCAAGGTAGGCTGTATGGACTGCCTTTCCCTCATCAATGGCCTTGGTGACTATTTCGAAGAAGTCGACCAAGTTCAAAAGGCATGATCTTCCCTTGACAAAGCCAAACTGGGTCGGGTCCAATGTCTGCAAGTCCCCTATATCTTTGTTTATGAGCTCCATTATGATCCTCTCCATAGCTTTGCAGACTAGACTTGTTAAGGTTATGGGGCGGTAATTACCAGGGTCCGTAGAGGCGCCACCTTTGTGGAGTGGGACCACAGTTGCCGTACGCCACTCCTTGGGCACGTATCCTGTGGTAAGGCTGAGATTAAACAGCTGCCTTATGTGCGGTTTAATTCCTCATTTAGCTCGTAGCACACAGCCGGGGACACCATCCGTCCCATTGATGCTGTGTTTTTAGCTTTAGAGAGAGCAGCTTTCACCTGCATTTGAGATGTCCGGGAGGCTACACTCGGCTGGGATAGTTATCTCTCCTTTAGGGGAGAGGGGTGAAGTTTGCACTGAACCTGTCTGCCAGTATGTTGGCAATGTCTGTGGGTTCAGTGATTTTTGTATCATTTTGGACTAATTCTGAGCATATCTGTGAGTTTCCACCCAGGTTCCTAACATAGCTGAAAAAGGCCTTATGATTGTCCTTTGAATCCATGGCAATTTTTCTCTCAAAATTGGCCTTAGTTGATTTTATGAGTGCTCGTATTTTTACTAATAATGATCAGGGGTGACTTCCCTTTTATGGATTTTGTTCTATCATGTAATAGCTTTCTCCTCTTATTGTAAAGTTTGTTAATGGCTGGGGTCCACCAGACTGGACGTTTGCCCTTTGTGGAAAGAGTCTTGGTTTTATTTGGGATTGCCTGATCCATGCAGTCCTGGAGGTGTTCATAGAAGGCATTTGTAAGGGCTTCCGCAGCTTGGGTTGTGGTTTCCTCTGACTCAGGGGCCTTGAAGGATACCACACCAGTCTTGAGTAGTGTGAAGTTTGCTTTAGAGAAGTTCTTCACTATGGTCTTTTTGGTTTGGTGTGGGGGCGGATGTGGATTTCCAGTGAGATTAGTTTATGATCAGATCTCACCAATGAGGGATATACTTCCGTGTGGAGCATTTTGTCCCCATGTTTGTGACAATGAGATCTAGTATATTTTCTCCTCTCGTGGGAACAGTGACTAGCTGTTCCATGGCATTTGAATTTATGAACTCCAGGAACCGTTGGGATAGAAAGTTAGGGCTTGAGTAATGTTCCCAGTCTATATTCGGTAGTTGAAGTCACCCAATATGATGGTGTTTGAGATACATTTATACCCTCCAGTGTCTTCAGGAAGGGTGTGTGGGTTCCTGAGTTTGAGAGGGTGGCCTGTAGCATGCTACAATTTGTAGAGCAGTTTTGCCTATGGTTAGTTGCACCTGGATGGTTTCCGAAGCTTCATGCGTTGCCACCAACCTGGAGGTGTGAGTATCCTTTATGAATATGGATACACCCTCCTTTTGTGGAGTGGTCCGGTTTTGGGGCCGAACGCATGATATGAGGTAAAACCTAATAGTGCCGGGTGCTCTCAGGAGCCTTGAACCAGGTTTCAGTTACAGCACAGACATCGATGTTCTCCATACTGAGGAGGGCCTCGAGTGCATTTTGAGATTTAGACTTCTGGCATTGAGCAGCATTACCCTCAATTTCTTCCCATTTTTGTTTTCTAGGGTGGTAGGTTTAGAATTTGAGCCTTGCCTAAAAAGGCACTATGGGGTGGCAAGAGCCTTAGCCAATATCCGAATCCCAGGGTGACAGGTGCAAGCCGCCTTGTGAAGCAGCGTGGCTTGTCAAGCATGTCATCCCAGGCAGACAGACACTGGATCCCTTTGAATGACACCAGACATTAAGCCAATTGTTAAAGCTGATCATCTTGTCTCTATATTGTGGCATCATTCTTGGTGAAGGAAGGATACTGCTCAGGGTTAGGGTCATACCTGCCTGGGCTACATAATCAGAGAGCTCCTCTATGTCTCTTTTCATGCAGTCCAGGGAGGTGCGTCTCAGGTCGCTCACACCAGCATGGACAATGACTGTGTCATATTTGTACTTGCTGTGGAGTGACCCGAAAGTGCTTGTGTTATGTGGCGGATTCTAGCCCGATAGGCAGCTTACTGTGACCCTCTCCTTGTTCAGCCTGGTGAGTGGGACGCCAGTGTGTCTGACTATGGAGTCACCTATGACAAGTATGTTTGGTGTTGTATTTGGCCTTAAGGGCTGTGACTGCTTTGCACACTGCTTTTGTGGTTTATGTTTTGCTTGTGGGGTGTCTTGAGGTAGCAGTTGTTTGGGTGTCTGCTTTGGAGGCCTCTGCTGTTTAGGTAAATTTTTACTCAGAGCCACCAGTATGTCTTTGTGTGTTTATGTGTTTGATTCAGTGGAGTGGTAGCATTATGTGAGGCTGGTTTTGTGGTGTGTGTAGTTGCCTTCTCCTCCTGTCTGGTCTTGCCAGTCCTGAGTTGAGAGAGCTCAGCCTCCAGTTTGGCTAAATAGCTGCATCTCTCGCAAGTATTTGTGTTATGTGGGAGGAGGAGAGGGTTGTCTGTGTACATGAGGCAGTTATAACATTGCCTCAAGATTCCCAGATTCACCAGCTGGACCGGAGAGGAGATTGACAACTGACCTTTGGACATGCTAGAATAATATTGGGAAATCCTTAATTGAAAACAAGGGCCAGTGGGGAGTGAGGGTGTACTGCTTTTAATTTTTAGTGCTGACTTATATAATTGCTTTAGTGAGCAAGTGCCAGGTAACTTGAGTGCAATGTGTTACAAGTAACTAAATGCAAAAACGACAAACAGTAACTTTCTTTCAAGTGAAACAAGGAAATAAGTACAGTAAGCAATGCAGATATCACTAGTGATCCACAGAAGCGCTGAGAAGTTGCGTATTAGGTGAATTAGCTTCCAGGAAATAACAAGCAAACAAACAACAAGCATATAAACAAAGCTAGATTCAGTAGGCCTGGATCTAGTCTATGCTAGAGCAAACAAGGTGAACCAATTTCAGTAAGATACAGTTCAAATATTCAGGCACTATAAACCTTTAACCAGAAAATTCCCAGCTCAGAAGGGCAGAGTCCAGCCTCTTCTCCCACAAGAGTGCAGACCACGAACCTTCTTAATGTAAAATAACTGGCCTGAAGCCCAAGTGCCTAAACCAGAACTAATACACTTGGACACTGGGCTCTCAATCAGCAGTTCCCAACTTAGAAGGATGAAAGCTACCTGTCCTGCCACCACAGTGCTTGCCACAAACCTTCCTAATGTAAAACAACTGGTCTGAAGCCCAAGTGCTTAATCCAAAAGACTTGAATGATAGCTACACTTTAATCAAGTTACAACCAAGCAGTAATAAATACCATTGAATACTTTAGAGAATGTCTGGATTAGTGCTCAAGTTACACAAACAAAGCTAGATCCAGCAGGCCCGAATCCAGTCTATGCCACAGCAAACAAGGCACCAACTTCAGTAAGAAACAGTTCAGATATGCATGCACTATAAGCCTTTAACCAGAAATTCCCAGCTCAGAAGGGCAAAGTCCAGCCTCTCCTCCCACAAGAGTGCAGACCACGAACCCTCTTAATGTAAAATAACTGGTTTGAAAGCCCAAGTGCTTAAACCAGAATTAATACACTTTTAGAATAACAGACACTGAGCCCTCAATCAGCAGTTCTCAACCTAGAAGGATGTAAGCTACCTGTTCTGCCACAACAGTGCAGACCACAAACCCTCTCAGTGCAAAACAACTAACTGGTCCGAAGCCCAAGTGTTTAAACCAAAAGGCTTAGAATGAGTTACACCAAGCAGTAATAAATACAATTGAGTATTTTAAGATGATGCAAAAGTAAAAAGAAGTAGGTAAAAACACAAGGACAGTAAAAGCAGATGAAATTTTTTTTTTTTTTTTTTTTTTTCTGAACAAGTGCTGAGATCAAAGAAACAGATTTGAGTGCTGAAACTAGAAAACTGGCTAGTTACAAGAAAAAAAAAACAAGCTAGAAGGCTTCCCTCAAACACAGAAGGGCTTGGGGGCTCAGAAGCCTACAAATAGTCTGTACCACTTAACAAGAAAGGCAGGAAATAAGCTTAATTTTTTTTTTTTTTTTCTATTTCCCAGATGCTCTCTTTGTACACAGTAGGAGTGCCTGAAATCAGAATATGATCTCACTGCACTCAGTTGAGTGAGCAAATGAGATGGGCCCAGAGGCAGGCTGAGGGGCGGGCAGTTTCAATGCCACTAAGATTAACACCAAAACAAAAACAGGGCGGGTGGATGGGAATAACTGAAGAGCAGAATAACTAGCTAAAAATTCCTTCAACACTCCTTCATACACAGTTTAAATCAATTTAAATACTGTATTTTTTAAAAAAAAAAGTGCATAAAAAGGTACTTAAATTCTCTTATACGTCCAGTTGAATATAACCAAGTTCTTAGTGTTGTAATAGTGCTCCGTAGATAGGCAGTTGTCCTGCTTACACCACTGCCATGTGTTTGTCTACATCTACCTTGGGACAGTAATATGCTTTTAGACTGCTCACTCTGTACATTCCCTACTGGCGTCTTTGCCTTTGCAGATGATGTCATCCACCTAGAAGTATGCATCTGGGAGTGCTGTGTTTCAGTAATCTCGGTAGCGCATTCTGTAACTGCGTAATGTTGTAGTGTGATAAGGTATTTAGGTGTATGTTAGACTCCCAGCCCTGCCAAGTGTGTGTGTGTGTGTGTTTCCAGCTGCCTGGGGACAGAGTAATGCTTTTAGACGGCTCACTCCCCATACATTCCCTATCAGCGTCTTTGCCTTTGCGGATGATGTCATCCACCTAGAAGTATGCCTCTGGGAGTGCTGTCTTCCAGTAATCTCGGTAGTGTGTTCTGTAACTATGTAATGCTGTAGTGTGATAAGGTAGTTAGGTGTATGTTCGACTCCCAGCCCTGCCAAGTGTTTGTGTGTTTCCAACTTCCTGGGGACAGAGTAATGCTTTTAGACGGCTCACTCCCCATACATTCCCTATCGGTGTCTTTGCCTTTGCGGATGATGTCATCCACCAAGAAGTATGCCTCTGGGAGTGCTGTGTTCCAGTAATCCCGGTAGTGCATTCTGTTACTGCATAATGCTGTAGTGCGGTAGACTAGACAGGTAGGTGCTTGATTCCAAGGCATGGTAGGTGTGTGTCTTTGGCAGTTATACCGTATGTGTTGGTATCTGTGGGTGGCTAGCTGCGGGATGTGTTCAGTGTGTTTTGTTGCTGACCTATATAGTGTCCACAGCCCACATATTCTGCCAAGACACTGGGTTGTCAACACATACATTCGCCAATAGGTCTGGTGAGTAAATGTCAGCAGCCCTACTCTTACCCTTGATACGGTCTGTCCCGTGTGATGCAACAAAACACACATGCCTTGATACTAACAACACTACATGATGCAGGTGGCACATGTAGTTTCCTTTTCATTCCTGTCTAATGCTTTGCTGTCATGTGGTCCGCTGTTGTGATATAAATGCAATATCTATATATGTGTGTACATGTATATGTGTGTATGTGTGTGTATATATATATATATATATATATATATATATATATATATATATATATATATATATATATATATATATATATATATATATATATATATACATATATATATATATATATATGTCCATGTATATATGAATACAAATAATATATATGATATATGTAGATATAGAGATAGACATAGATGTGAACATATATGTCTGGGGACATCAGCACTATTGAATGTTTGTGCCGGATGATCTGTACGTGATAACCTGGGATCTATGTATATCTGCCATGGCGTGGTGGTAATGCACATCATCTGCAGTGTGCAGGGTCACGGGTTGTAGTCATGTAGACACCTGTTTTTTTGTTGCTGGGAAGACCATGGGACATCAAATATGGTGATAGTAAGGCACCTGTTGCCAGCTGTTTATGGATCTGAGTGACACTGAGCAGTGGTTATTAATTTGGAGGTTCGGTATGGGTCATATAACTATTCATTAGAAGACTATACTATGCAGATGAGGTTGACAATAGTGTATCCCATTTATCACCAGGGTGTGATGCAGGTCCTTTTAGTGTATGTGTGTAGTCAGCCGGGTGCAGGGCTCGAATATAGTTGACAGCATGGGAGGGGGGTCAGGCATGCTGTAAGTACATTGCAGAACTGTGCCTCGGGAGTTCTCCTGCCTTAGCACACCTAAGCTAAGGGTGTGTCTATACCTGCCTGGTGACACTGGGAGGGATGACAGCAGTGGTGGGGTAGTCAGGGTGTGCAGGCTGCACAAACAGGTGTTGATCAGCACAATTAGCAGATGACATGGCCAGCCCGCACCTGAACAGTACGGTAATGTGAGTAAGCAGCATACACACAGGTTTCTTCCACACTCTACACCACCGGTGTATACCTGCAGGGACATTTCATGACACAGTCCAACCAAATGAGAAGGGCTGCAGCAGGCAACATGTACCAACATGTGCAGGAGCCTGGGGCAGTGAGGATGTGTATGCTGCCAAACAACCCTTACTGGGGTGACATAAGACTTTATAGACCCAGGGTGACTTACCAGGGGCTACATGGGCTGGGGATGGTGGAGTACAATGGGGTGGGCAGAGACCTCCTACAGCGGCTTGTTGACCTGTGCCTGCCACACCTGACACATCAAACAGGCCGAGGAAAACCCATCACAGTGGATACCATGGCATGTGTTGGCCTAGGTGTACTAGCCACAGGTACCTCACACAGCACAACTTGGGATATCATGGGTATCTCACAGACATCTGCATCCAGAGTATTGCATCAGTTCACAGATGCCATGTCAACACATGCTAGTGAGCACATACATGTTCTAAACACACGTGATTAGTAGACCAGCAATATGCATCAGTTCAACCACATGGATGACTACCCTGGGGTACTGGTGCTATAGCCTGCACACACATACACATCGAAGCACCACCCGGTGAGCGGGGTAGGGCCTACAGTCACTGCAGGGGCATACCCTCCAACAGCTAGGCCATATGCAATGGCCAGGACATGAGATTGAATGTGTGTGCTGTCTGCCCCAGAAGCTATGATGATTCCGATATATGGCTTCTGACACAGCTGTACCACACCAGTGCAAATATCGACATCCCCTACAGTCTCCTAGTGGGGGATGCTGGGTAGACACTGGTGTCGTGGCTGATGACACCCATCAGCAATGCACACACACCTGAACACTCACACCATAATGGGGCGGATGCACAGGCAAGACATATAATTGTGCATGTGTTTGGGATGCTCAGTTCACAGTTCTGGTATCCGGACACATCCGGTGGAGCCCTGCAGTATTCACTAGTTACATGCATACAAGTTGCTATGGTATTTGCTATGCTACACAATCTTATTTTGCAGTAACAGTTGCAGCAGAAACAGCATGGGGCAGAGCCATACAGCCCAACACCACTGCCAAGGCCTGTACAGGCACAGTGCGACTTGGTGAAGGAACTTCCTGAGCAGGGCACAGTCAGCGAAAGCCCGTGCACAGTATGACCTGCCCTTGGCAAAGAGGCAACACAAGGCATATGCACTGACACAGTAGGTACCCACAGATTACCCCTCTCTGACCCGCACACAGTACAATTGATGCCAAACATGACACTACCTGTGCTCGGCCATGTATAGGAAGTGCACTTTGTGCATCCGACATAGGCAGCCCACCAGCACCGTCCTCAAGTCCAGAACACACCCAGGGTATGTCTATTGACCTAACAATTGGCAGTTGTATTAGAATGTGTATTTACCCATTGCTATGGTATGTATGTGAACATACAAGTGACTGTGGTTGCCGAATGTTAGGGCAGCAGACAGTACACATCCATAGTGGCAACATGCCCTCTGTAGCACATACGGGGGTCACAACGGTAGCCAGGCATACACAGGGTGTCCTAACCCACTGCAGATTATGGGCTGACCATCATGTGTGTCCGTACAGCCCACACACATTCCAATGGCCTATGGATATGCCCAATGAATGACCCCAACCCCCTAAGACACACACATACTACAGCAGGTCAGGCAGTTTGATGTTGGTTGTGTAAGCTAGGACATCCAACACCACTGTGCTGGTATTTAAAGCTGGGAACTGACGTACACTGGTATCCCTCCAACCAGTAATTTAGGTAGGTCCACACACTGACATGGAGTATCTGGCATACTAGTACAGTAGCGGCAAATGTGTACAACTGTCAGCTGTGCACCCCCGTCAAACCTACACATGTGAGAGTCATGTGCGCCACCCACAGTGCTGTGTAGGACTGTGGTTGTGGTTGGATGTCCCCCCACGCTATGCAGACATGTATCAACTGTCAATGCTACATGACCATTAGCTACCCTGCAGACACAGCATGACACCTGTCTGTGTAGAATGGAGGTGTCAGCAACACAGTACTATCTGGACATGTGACACATGTGATACAGTTGACCATACTTGGCATGCTCACACATATGACGGTATGACGGTAATATCGGTTGACAACATGCGTAACAGTCATACTGGGCATGCTCACACACTGAAACACAGGACAGCCAGGCATGCATACACCAGTGGTCCAGACATATCTGCCAGTATATTGCTATACTGTTGGATGACTGTGCTGTATGGTGTGTGTGTGTGGTCTATTGTCTGTACATATGCCATGGTCTATTGTTAATGCACATGAGCTATGTGCACAGGGTACTGCTACCAACGCGTGAATAGGGCAGTTCTTTGTTTGCGGACAGACCGATGACTTTGGATACGGACTGGGTAAGGCACATTCCAGCAGGTGGGAGCAGTTGTGCATGGGTTTGCACAGTGTTAAGCACTGCTGACCTCTGGTCACAGCACCTTATACCCGTTTATACTCCACATTTCTTTGACAGTGCACTACTGGCATACTGGTAGACAAACACACTTACAGCCGCTCGCTCACCTACATTTCTACTTACATTTGTCACTCACGCTGGGTGTGTGCGATCCCTTGTGATGCGTATTACATCGGACTACATGACTACAGTATCGGGTATGTGTAACCATTTGGCAACGGCAGGCTTTCGACTGTACGGACTCGGCGGCCTGTCCAGTGACGTAATCATATTATATGCGTGTTCCTCATACGATCTGCTCCCATCTGCCTGATACATGTGAACCGATACTCTGCAATGCTGACATGTGACAATGATTTTGTTAATACAGCTGTCCGCCAAGTCATGCTACCGCATACCTACTGTACGTTTTCCACCTTTCAGATTGCACGACGGGAGACTGTAGGAATGACACCTTTCCCACTTTGCATGGGAAAGTCCCTCATTAGGTATATCTCATGTGACAATACCAGACCTCTCCACCAATCGGGGACACATTTCTACAGAATCAGGGACAGGTCAAGAAAAAATCAGGGACACTTTTACAAAAGTAGTGCTATTAACTTGAAACATTGACAGAATCAGAGCATATGACTTAATACACATTTTCTGAAGTAAAAGAAGTTTATAAATCTTACTTATTGTCATTAGTCATTAAGTGTAATTCACCACCTTTCCTTCAAAAGTCACTAATTTTAGGAGGGATTAAGAGGGACAGAGTTAAACTTTCAGTCAAACTCAGGGACGTACCTGAAATTCAGGGACAGTTGAGAGGTATGGACAATAATCTAGCCATTGCAACTGTCCTGATTAGGGGACATTCTCATGTTGTACATGTCTGTACTGGTTGCCTGTTACAGGTCTTGTATACCTGACACGTCGATATGTTATGTGTAGTAGCATAAGCAACTTTACTGCTGCTAGACTACGCTTTGATTTGTGCCGATATGTATATTTCTGTACTATGCATGGCTGTAGGTATGTTCTGCCCTGGTACATCTGACATTTCTACAGAGCAGGTTCCACTTTGGCCATTCAGAATGGTGGCGGCCCTATAGACCCTATATGTAGAGCTATCACATGTATCAAGGCAACACCAAGCCACAGTCAGTAGTAAACTGATGACTTCCATGGTTTGCATACGTTAAGGTTATTCATGTAGCATTATAATTGATAATACTGTTTCCTATTACATCTAGCTGTTTCTGATACAACAAATTAATTTCTGACATTGCTACACACACTATATAGCCTCCTTTCCCAAACTCACAGGCCATGTGGCATAACTGTCATTTTGCAGGACACAACTGCCCAGACGGGTGTGTCCCTCGCAGGCACATGGGTGTTGAACCACTTCTATTATGCTATGATCTACCTAAGGTGGTCAGCAAATTATGCACTTTCCGTCACTAGCAGAACTCACAAACCAATGGGTGTGAATGAACACTGTATCAGGAACAATGCATAACACCCTGTGGGACACATTTAGATGATTGGTTCTATTAACCAGACACATTTACAGTCACACAGCATATGTATTCATTCACGTTTGTCGAGGTACATGCTGTTTATGACTCATACATTTTGTTATCTGTCATTACCTGTATTCCGTCACCTGTCTACCTAATATCACTAGTTCTGGAAGTGTTTAGTTGGACTTTGTTACATTCTGATACATAACTATGGACGTCCATGCTAATCGGGTACACGGCACTGATTTGGTCTCTATGTATTCCCCCAATGGTTTACAGACTATCCGGTAGATGTGCTCTTCAGGTTTGGGAGGTGTAGGCATATGCTATGCCCACATAGGAATATTAATGACTTCCACTGGGCAGGCCTACTACATGTCTGCCAACCAGCACCTGCACACTTAAGCCCATTATTGCATACCCATGGTCCACCTACCTGGCACCCCTCTACAGCAGTCATGACAAATACTTACTGCGAGCGCAGCTGGGGTATGAGCACACCCCTACACATTACCCACTCTCCCCGTCTCGGGACACATTTCGTACGTTTTGTCAACCAATGTATTATCACACTTGCACAACCTACTGTTCCATGTACACCTACATCCTGCTCATATTAGTGTCAGCAGATTCACACGTACCCTGAATTTTTGGGGTCCCACAAGGGACACCGTTATCCATGTTTAAAGTGTAGACCTTGCAGATCTCTCCCACTGGTACTTTCCTACTGGTGTTTTGGACAGCAGCAGTGTATTGATCTGTATTGCTTGTCTGTATGTTTGACCGGCCTAGCTGGGCGGTGTGGGGAGTACAACCTTTATTTATTGGACCGCCCAGTCACATGCCCGAGCTGTAAATATGTTACCCCTAATTGCTATGAAGTAACCTATTTATGTACATGTGTATATCTACACTGACATATATATTTTGTTTTGTGTGTATGTGTATATATCAATACCTGTTGTTTGTGTGTATATATATATATATATATATATATATATATATATATATATATATATATATATATCCGTAGTATATCCTTGTGTGTGTATATATATATATATATATATATATATATATATCTATATATATATATATATATATATATATATATATATATATATATATATATATATATATATATATATATATATATATATATATATATATATATATATAGCTGTATGAATATATATGTGCATATAAATTTATATATATATATCTATATATATATATCTATATATATATATATATATATATATATATATATATATATATATATATATATATGTTTTTATCTATATATACATCTGTGTGTCTGTTAACCTATACATTTCCCGGACATGGTCACTTACACATGCATATTGGGTTTTATCTCTGCTTCAACAGCATACTATTGCCTTAGTCATTATGACACCGACACTTCACTCCGGTGAACTTGTGATAAGTATATTGCACGTTATACAGCGGGCAGATGTTGCACGTTTTTCATGTCTGGGGTGCCGCTGCTAACTGGGATGTGATACAGTGTCATTCGACCTATTTCTCGTATACACAGCCTATTATTCCTGCTACTATGTTTGTTTCTGTGCACATTCATATTATTACTGTTGATAGAATGAGTGTTTGTGTTACTGTGAATGTACGTCAACATATTGATGTCTTCATGTAGTTGTGTCTTTCTGCTTTTCACGGTTTGGGGTTGTCATAGGAGAACTCCATTCCGCTCATGGGTGACGTATAGGTTTTATGTGCCGGGCTGCCATCCCTGATGCACAATGTCCGACAACGATACGCCCATCCATGCATGTCTCCATGCAAATGATGCTCTATCTGGGAATTGCACCTACATACTAGCTGACCTCCATGGGCCACTCCATTGCACCCGGCACAACATACCCTAGCACTCCTGTGTCCATAATCACATATCCATAGTTTCTCCAGCACACCCGTGTTTAGTTTCCACACATAACAGCCATTATACACCTGATATCGCAGCCATGACACACCTTTACACATTGCCCTCTCCAGAGCATTGGGGCCCTACACACATTTTGTACCACGTCGTGTATTCACAGGCTCACCATCCATTCATATTTGCACATAGGTTCATAGGTTCATAGGTTCATACTAGGCTATCTGCCCTAGGGCATTTATAAGCCTAGCCAGAGTGTGTGTGGCTTTTACCACCCCTTAGGATGAGAATACTATACCCGTTAGTTTGCTGTGCCTCTGTCCAGCAGTGATACAGAGATGATTCCCGGGGTAAACATACGTGCCTTTCCTGGTGTTATGGATTACGAACAATTTGCGGGGTGCAAGTGTAGGTGGTCGCAACATGTACTACATTCCATCTGTTTACAATGTTGACGTAACACTTCAATGATGTTATGGCCACTGGTATAACCCTGCCTCTGGTGTGAAGAGCGGTGCTCTACTCACACTTGTGCAGCTTTATCTGACATACACTGCGAGCACTTTATAATTCCTTACTTGCTCTGGATTCCCTTCACAACCCTTATGTTTGCTTTCATCTTTTGGTGTTCCTTACATATCTATATATATATATATATATATATATATCTATATAGATATATATATATATATATATATATATATATATATATATATATATATATATATATATATATATAGATATATATATATATATATATGTGTGTATATATATATATATATATATATATATATATATATATGTATATATAGATATATGTATATATAGATATATATGTAGATATATAATTGCATATTTCTGTTATGTCTGTGGATATTTATCTATACACACATCTATCTATCTATATATATAAAATTACAGCTGCACAAGACAACATACATTTGCTATGCTAATAGCTGCGTACACCCGCGCAGACGCACTTGCATCTGCTTATTCTGAGTTACATATATTTACTGACACTTCTTTGGGATTACAAGTGCCTTATTCCTTATGAAAGTACCACTTTGATTGATGGAATCTGGTTAACGGACCCATGCGAACGCGGCCACCTTTACATGTATAAATGTTGGCTTTACAGCACAGAGGCATTCATTACACAATTAATATGTGCTAAAGTCGTACTTGAACCGGGAATGCCTTTACGTTAGGCAGATGCTCTAACCACTACACTATTGGTGTTCTGGCTCATTTATATGTATACCCATGGTTTATAGCTACTCTGACATATGCCTCACCGCTTCCCTTACACAGCAGGCATCCATTCTCCTGCTGGGAAAACTGCAGTACTACACTTAGGACATTCCCTGTTTCCTACTGCTCTGGACCCGTGTTGCATGTTTACTCACTCCATGGATATTCAGAACTCCTACGCTTATAGTCCTTGCACATACATGTGTTTGATTGTCAGGATGTTCATGTGCTGGCCCGGGTTTAGGCTCAGCCGACTGGTGACTAGAACTGCCCTGGCACTGTTCAAATATCAGATGGACAGAGTTAGTCCAGATTTTAACATTCTACCTGTGTTTACAGACGCAGGTGTTTGGGCACCTCTGACCACATTATTAGGTTGGCGCTACATAATTTAGGGTGGGGAGTGGTTCCACTACATAATGCAGGGTGGGGGGGTTTCCACGTGTTTCCCTTCCCATTTGACTATTTCATTCATTTATAGATATAATGAATATTATTCTGGACATCAGTTATAAATTCACTACTGGTGTGCAATAGTCTGTCAACAGATGTGACAGTTGGTTGGTGTACTTATGTGTATGGACCTCTGTGATACTCGGGGACTCATTTCTACAGTGACAGGGACAATGCTATGACAACTCAGGGACAATCACGGACACTTCTACCATATTAGTACTATTAACTTGGAACGTGTTGACAGATTTGTAATACTACTAATTTTCTGAAGTTAAATGCGTCCATTACTCTTCATTGTTGTAAGTAGTCATTCTCATTCAACACCTTTCCTCCAAAGGTCACTGGCTTTGTGAGTGGTTAAGAGGCTGGCCAGTTATTGTGCGAATGCTCTGACCATTGGTAGCATTGACATTGTCATATGTACAGGTTGGGATATATTCTGGGGACTAGGGTTGCCACCTTTTCAAATGGCCAAGATGGGACATTTTCAGAACACACATCAGATGTTACAGGCCGACACATACCCACGGTCAGTACAAAGGATAGAACTTTACTTATTTGCCTACATAAAAGCCTATTCTTGTAGTGGTTTAGTTGCTTATTCTGCTTCTTGTAACATTTAGGTATTTTAGATACAGAAATAATTATTTTATGCAACTATTATATAACATATGGGACATAATTATGTCCTACAATCTCAGGACATTTGCATTTTTAATATTTTTTGTCAGGGCACAACTGCCCAAAGAGGGACTGTCCCTCGCAAAGTGGGACAGATGGTAACCCTGCTGGGGACACCAGATTGTTTGGGCCAACACATAGCCACGGTCAATGCAGGTTTAGAACATTCATTAGTTTCCTAGCTGTAAGCCTATACCTTTAGCACTTTTGTTGTTTGCCTGTTTCTTGTACGAATTACGTTTATTCTATCCTGACATGACTGCTTTAGGCAACTGTTACATGCAGTATGGTACATAGTTATTTCCTACAATCACAGGACATTTGGCATTGTATTATTGTTGGTCACGTCACACCTACACACATATTAATTTTCCCTCACACAGTGGATCAGGGGGTATCCTGTTTACGCCAGTGCCTTCATCACCCTTATACCATGTGCCACTATACGAATGTGTGCAATATATTCTCTTGCTTATTCGTGTAGGGACACGTGTGTAACAGGCAAGTGTTTGATCCTGGGTAGTAGGTTCTGCATGACCATCTAGGGCTGGACAGTCTCGTGCACCACTACTGCACATTCCAACTTGTATCCAGAAGTCTACAGGACTGGACATCGTGTCTTCATACCCATTCTAATGTTTACACAGGTTACTTATCCCATGAGGGATATCCAAAAATGTATGAAAGAAGAGAAATGCCAAAAACTGCTTGAGCCACCGATATCAGCAACAAAATTTTATTAGTCCACCAGGAACACGACTAAAAACACATTAACGCTTTAAAACAGAATTGCGTTTTCATCTTGTTTTTGTTGCTGATATCGGTGGCTCAAGCAGTTTTTGGCATTTCTCTTCTGTCTCTTCTTTCGTGGTTTTACTTGTGCCAAATACCCTATTTTTGGTTTTATATCCAAAAAATGTAACAAGACCGATAATAACAAGACCGATACTGACCATTCTTCTGGCGTTATGAAAATGTGCTGGGGGTTTTACATGCAAGGGATACATAGTTTGCAATCCTGAAATTGCCTAGGGTGACACTACCTACTACATATGCGTAGTGGTCACTATGTGTAGATGTGGCTGCACCAAACTAGTAGGCCAAGTATGGCTGGATTTGGTGGACGTTCAGGTATGGGGGTGGGTTGTGTGCTGTGGAGGGGATGCTAGGTAGTCCATTAAGCATCCAGGTGTGTTGCATTTGATATGGCCAGTTCCATCAGGACCAATCTGTGGGTATGTGCCGGTGACATTTCTGTACATTTGTATCGCACATTTCAATATTCATATGTTTGTGGGATTGTGTTCTACAGTATGGCCTGTCTGGTTGTATTGCAGATGTGTATACATGTTTTTGTGTTTCTTTCTGCTTCACCCACTGCTCCCTCATACACCTCCGGTTCACCTATTCTGCATATGACACAGTGTTGCCTTTGAGGATTATACCATTACCCACCCCCCCACAAACATATTCCTGACACTCCATCCATTACTGCTTTGGTTGATTGCCCATGACACGGTCACGGTAACACATTGCATACCCTACATATGTCAGGTACCTGTATGGTTGTGTGGACTACCCTACCATGTTTGAACTTCCACATGCTATACCTCACGCACATAGGTACATGCCCATACTTAACTTTCATGACATCGTTGGTATACCCGGGTAATGCCCGTTCAAATGTGACACATCCTGACAAGTTCGGCTTGGACTGCAGATGTGCGGATTTTGCCCGACTGTTCTAATCATTGGTAGGATGTCACCTTTTCCTATGTCCAGGATGGGATATATTCCAGACACATATCCGATTGTACTGGACAACACATACTCACAGTCAATGCTATGGATAATACTGTTCCATTCAGCCTACATGTTGCCTTATTGTTGTAGCAGTTTATATGCTCCTTCTGTTTCATTTACATGCTTATTCTATTTCCTGTCACATTTGGTATGTGAAATACAGACATACCTATTGTATGTGAATATTACATGCGCTGTGGGATATAATTCTGTCATACGGTCGCTAGATATTTACATTTATCGTGTTTTTTGTTATGGACACATCTGCCCAGCTGTGTACCCTCCTTCACAATATGGGTCAGCTGGTGACCCTGACCATTGGGCTGGACTTACCTATTGGCGGCGCGCTAACATATGATGCGTTTCACTTCCACTTGATATAACTATCTACACTGCGTTGGACTATGGGCACACGGTTTTCATTGTCATTTGTTCGCGGGATAGGGACCCATTATTCCTTACCATGCATTTGTGTTTGCTTCTTCATTTTGTGTTCGCAGGAACTGTCTTGCATGCTTTGCATACGTTTCAGTATCCACGGACACTGACAGATGTGATTACTATTGCTTGCAAATTGTTATATGCAAGCATTTTAGGTTGCACGTCGACAGCTGACATTTCCACGCCTCTGTGCGGCACTTCGACACACCCTATACACTCGCGCTCCTTTCCTGTGCACATGTCTGTGGTGGCAGCGTGCCTTCATTAATATGCATTTGGCACTACTGCACCATCTTCACGCCACATGGTCGGCGCAAGCCTAACGCCGGCCTTGCGCCTAGCTTCATGAATCCTGGGGATAGTGTTAGAAACATCAAAGGGGCCATTATCCAAAAGATTTAAAAATGCTTGGGTGAACAGGATTTCACATTTCGAAAATACTTTTCTTTGCCATATTTATAAACAAAAAGTGTGGCAAAATGAAGTGTCTAACAGCTTCTAAGCAGTTTGTTCTTCAAGGGGAAATTTTGATTGCATCTGCTGTTTGACAGCAATGTGTTTCACTGGCTTTCAAAAGTGTTTTTTTTTTTTTTTTTATATCTTTAACTGCAATACATGGAATAGGGGACAACACAGTTATGCAGTGGTTGCATTGTTGCCTCAGAGCAAGAGGTTCTCCAGCGAGATTCTCAGCTGCGGTGCCTTCTCTGTGGAGTCTGCATGTCCTCCCTGCATTTGTGTGGGTTTCCTCCGGGTAATCTGGTTTCCTTCCATGTTATGTCTGGAACATTTTTCCCCAGGTCACTGTTGAAAATTGGCTTTGTTCCAAGTTGAACTTTCCCAGTAAACAAATGTTAAATAAATAAATAGATAAATATCTGTGCAGTACAAAGAATTATGATCAAGTCTCACTGATCATAACCCTTATTGTTTATTATACAGGTGAAATTCTTGGCATCCATGTCTCAGATTCATTGATAGATAGATAGATAGATAGATAGATAGATAGATAGATAGATAGATAGATAACAGACAGACAGACAGACAGATAGATAGATAGATAGATAGATAGATAGACAGACAGACAGACAGACAGATAGATAGATAGATAGATAGATAGATAGATAGATAGATAGATAGACAGACAGACAGACAGACAGATAGATAGATAGATAGATAGATAATTACTGGAGTTCCAATCATATTTCTCTGTATCATGATACATGGGAAATAAGAAGGTTATTCTCTTACATTTCTCTAGTCCTGGCAGTTGTAATATTTTATGTAATTTATTAGTGTTGGCTCGTTTCACTCTGTGCACAAATACTAGCATTATTATTAACTATGAAGGCAGCTCAGTGTCACTTGCAGACAATTTGTTCAAATGCTATGAACAAAAAGACACACAGAACAAGAAAGGCACACTTTGCCTGTTACTGAGTTAATGCACAAGACATATGATGAAATACACTTTGTTAAAAGAGAGATGGACGGTTTCTATACCTTTCATGACAACGCAATAGGAAATTCAGATATGCTTCGTAAAGATACAATGCAATAAAACTTAACCAGAATGGAGAGAAATGGTGAATTAAATCAGATCAAAATTCTCAATACAGAAATAATTTGTCTTTTCTTAGACATAATAAAATAACTTATATCATAAAGTTGTGCCATTACTTGCAAATAAGCATCATTTTTTTTTCATCTTTTTTCAATCTAATGTACTGGCCTCTGGAATTGGAGTAAGTGGTGTGTGTGTGTGTGTGTGTGTGTGTGTGTGTGTGTGTGTGTGTGTGTGTGTGTGTGTGTGTGTGTGTGTGTGTGTGTGTGTGTGTGTGTGTGTGTGTGTGTGTGTGTGTGTGTGTGCCTTTTTGTAGGTGCAGTATCAGCATTATACGTCAGAAAAAGTCCAAGGTACCCAGTCAACTGAAATCAGGTGCTGAAATCCAACTCCAAGATTTTATTCACAGACAAAGACTGAATGTATTGTCTTTATCTATGAATAAAGTCTCAGTTGTATTGTCTTTATCTGTGAATAAAATCTTGGATGTATTGTCTTTATCTGTGAATAAAATGTTGGAGTTGGATTTCAGTGCCTGATTTCAGTTTCCTGGGTACCTTGAACTTTTTCTGAGTTATATTTGATGCCTTTGGCATCTTTATTAGTTGATTTATCAGCATTATATGTGCCAGATCACTTATCTACTTTAGGCACAAAATCAAGATTCATTTTAGAAAGTACTCATTCAAATGTCTGAAAGACAGAAAGCAGTGGCTTATTGTGATAAACACATTAGTATGCTTATAAACTGACTGAAATTTGGTTCTGTTTTGAAAGAATTTGAAACAGCAGGTTTCTGTGGGATTTTCCTATGCACAAAATTGCAATTTCCTGTGCATAGGTTTCTTGCCACCATTTTTATTTTTCTTCATTTTAATAAGTTTTGCCATGGTAGCCAGCTCTGCTGTTATAGATAGATAAAGCCCTGACTACATCACTGGTGTCCATAATTCTGATTGTGACCTGGACATCTGTTCCTGGTGTCCAGAATTCTACTTGTGACCTGGGCACCTGTTTGAGCTGGCATGGAGGAAGAAAGTAATATTGATAATGGTTACTCCTGGAAGACAGTAATACTGATGATGGTTATACCCAGAGAAGAGTAATAGTGATAATGGTTATGCCCTTTGCTCTTCTTTGAGGAAGGCAGAAGGCAGTGGTCATTCAGACATTATCCATAGTAGAATCCTTGGTGCAGATCAGTTATCTCACAGAGGTTCTGTAGGGCCAATTGCTCACCTTATGTGGAGTATGCATTGCAAAGGCCCATTTAATGCCAATCCTGCATGTTAGCAAGCATACCCAGGGGAGTGAGGACCAAAAGTAGAAACCACTGATCCTCCTAACATATGATGTTGCCACTAATCAAGTGTCCTGCCCTTATGCTCAGGTGATAAATAAGCTATACAGCTCTCACTAGGGCGGGGGAGGGGGGGTTAACAGAGTGCTTTATGCAGTAAGCTCAATGGTCAGAGGAGAACTAGATCCAGAATAAGTCTTGCAATGATAAAAAAATGGTTCTTTGGGGCAAATATATGTTATCTGAACAAGTCTGATTTGAACTGAAAATTGTAATCACTTGACCAATATAAATATGTGTAACCAACATTTATAAAACAGATGCAATCTAAGATCAGTATGAATGCAATAAATTTATCACACTTATCTGAAGTTGATAATAATTAACAAATAATCACCTTAAATGTTTAACAAATATTCTAAACTCTCAAGTCAAGATGAACTATGTGTACTGTGTTGTAAAATTGCCATCTAGTGGACAAAGATAAACTGACAACAAATTTACATGACATTACACCCAAAGATTATTAATAACCATTGTCATTCAAGCTAGAATTGCATAACTTACCTTTATTAATAATTTACAATTTTTATTAAGATGAATTGATATTAAGTAATATGAAAATAGTAAAGATCTGACATATAGCAAGACACCCAGCACTTAACTATATATATATATATATATATGTGTGTGTGTGTGTGTGTGTGTGTGTGTGTGTGTGTGTGTGTGTGTGTGTGTGTGTGTGTGTGTGTATCAGTATATCAGGACATGTATGTATGCTAGAATAAAGGGACAAGTATATTATGCCCACAGCTAAAAATATATATTGGAAAGAAGTATTTGCTGTCTTTGTTGGGAAGATTTTGAACTGTATAACTATAGGTAGATATGGCTAAAATATTTCACTGTATATGATTATTAGAAACACAGCTGCTACCTTGCCTAATCGATATTCTTATAATAAAATCCTGCTGTGTTAAGAGAAAATTTTCCTGTGCAAACAGTAACCATGTTCATGATCTTTTAATTCAGAAAAATGAATATATACTCTTCTCCCTTACTGCCTAATAATGACACTAGCCTTATTTTCTTGCAGCATTGCTTTACATTCTACTGCAACACCTGCTATACAAACTACTCTAATTAAATAAATTGTCAGGCTATCTTCGCCTATATTTCGTCCCAGTTTTCCATTCCACCTGTAGCTTGGATTCCATTATTATTAATAGACATTATTCCTGCTACATTCACCAAATATCCATATTCTGTGGTCAACAGTGCTGTTAATGCCTTCTATGCTTACTCTAAATCTGTTGACTCATTTGTTTTCAGATATATAAAATTCATTTGTTTGAATTATTTGACTGTTGAGGCGGACCCTTAAGGGTGTGCTGTAGTAATCTATGAAATAGGGTTTGATTTCTTCAGGCCTTAGTTGGTTCTTGTATGATTTTGAGTGACGCAGTTAGCCAGACCTTGTTCCCAGGTCATCCCTGAAAAGGTACTGTGTCCAGTTGTTCTACCTGGTTAACAACATAATATACCAATTCAATAGCATTTTGTCTGTTATATAATAATTATATTCTGTGCATTTCATAGTAAATGCATATTCTGCATATCTGCCAAATTAATAATACTTTCAACACCTGCTCAAGATTTCTTAAGTTCCACAAAAACATTAAAAAAAAAATTAAAAAGGACCATGGATGTAACATGGATGAATGGTTGGGTGATCATAAATGCACCCTGGTTTGGCCACTTAAGACCTAATTGAAAGGGGTCAAAATTAAGTAGAAATTAGTTATGCCAATGCAAACCTATGATTTTGGGCTAGGCCAGTACTGGTTCTCTGTATAGTATTACACTATGAATCTAAATGTATTATATTGTGTTAGCTGGAAAAGTTTTTCTATGGTACTATATAGTTTGTCATGTTGTACTTTGCCAGAACTTAAAATGCGGTACATATTTGATCATTTTCATTATGTTGTTCACTTCTTAATTTGTCACATTTTACATTTTGCATTATTATTGGTGGTGTCCAATAGAGCTCTTGGTGTCACACAATTCAAAGGTCAGGAATTTTGCTGTTTCTCTCTTATCTGAATCAGTAGTACATATAGCCTGGGGGGTTGTGTATGTGGTGCTGTGGGGATGGGGACTTTATCCCCTGATCAGGAGACGAATACGGTGCAGCCTCATAGGAAGATGATGTTGTAATGCTGTGCAATAGTTCTGCATTGTTTTTATCAAACTTTAGCATAAGGATAATAAAGATCTAATTAATTTTATTAAGAGCATTTTTATTTAACAGTCCTTCCCACTCATTTTAGTCACACCATGATCCAATGCTTTCTTTTTATCTGGAGTATATGATTTTGGTTGTCTATATATACAGCTATAAAGTACAGAAATATAGTAATCTCTGCAAATACAAATACTTGGTACATGTTTTGCATTGGCATAACATTTCTGTAACCTCACAAATAATGTTTTTAACTGCCTATAGTTACTATTGTTTCATATATCAACATCTATCTTATACACATAAAAAAGAGTCTTGCAGAGTTTTTACTTTAGTACCAGGCAGAGATACTCTTGATAGAGGAAATATTGCTATAAATGAATTATTTGGGCAGTGAACTGCAACCATTTCCTCCATGATTTATTCTTTCTTAATTCAAATGTTAGTGTTAGGAAGGCAATTTAGAAGTTAAAATACTTTTGTTTGATTTCGGCTCCCACTAAAAACATGAGTTGTTTTACAGTTTTTTTTTACAAACTTCACAAATAGAGGCTTACCATATGAATGTCCACAAAATATAAGAAATATTGCCATAAATGTATGTTAGATGTAGATACTATTGATTCAGTTTTATTTCAATCACAAATTATTTAATGCTCAGCTGTTCTAGGACATTCTCAATATGAATTTTTATATGCATCTTTCAATAACAGTGATTATATATATATATATATATATATATATATATATATATATATATATATTTAAATTTATACAAGCAGAGTAAAAGACATTAGCCATTATACTGCATGCAGTGTTATAAACCAAACATGGAAACGTAAACTCTGAAATTTGAGGAATTCGGTCATTCATGTCTTGTCAATACTTATACTCGATCTGCATACATGGTTAATACATTCTTAAAGGAAATATAAAAATAAAAGCATCCAAGACAGAGAATTTTTATTGCTGTTCCCTTTCCAAAACAAAGACAGTTTTACAAATATTTCACAGCATTAGCAAACAGAGACTCATCATAATGAACGTCTGCTACATTTTAAAATATAGGCATGTTTACAACTCAGGTAAATGTGATGCTACTCTATCTTGATTCTAATCACAAATTAAAAAAAAAAAATCAAAGCTATGCTATAACAACCTCTAGGCCAAAGGATTTTTTGCAAATATTGCATAATAAGATTAACATGACCTATCAGAGGAGGAACTAATATGTTTATACTATAAAAGCTGAGAAAAAGTAAATATTTTCAGTACATTACTGGGCTGAGCAATAAACACAACATTGCAGACATTTTCCATTTACTCAAATAAACAGAATGATTTTCATTAACCATTATATTACATGGACTGCAATAAACCAAATCAAGAAACTTAAATTCTAAAATTTCAGACAACTCTTCATTCGTATCTTTACTAATATTTGTGTCTACACTGGATTTTTGTGACAAGTTAATTAACTTATAACTCACAGCCTGACTAGTCTTGGAAAAATATCTTGCAAATTGATTGTTCATATTACTACATGGCATCTTAATTTTTTGTAAAATAATTTTTATTATGAATAATTTTAATAAATTTCAGTCAACAAATTGTCCCATTTCTTCTTCTGATTATTCAATGGACCAAAATATGTCCTCACATGATACAATGGATGAGTGTTTTCTTCTGTACTTCTTTCAACAAAAATATCAATGAAATAGTTTTCAAATCTGTCCTTGTCATACTGTATGCCTAATTGAAATCTGTCCTTGCCATACGGTATGCCTAATATCTATCATGTTTATTACATAAGAACAATTCACATCTTGTATAAGACATCAGCGTGAGCTTTCATGTTGCTTGAAGTTGCATACTTTCCACTATAAGCTTTTTTCAAAGAGTCTCTTATTTCTGACAGTTAAAATTAAAGTTCTACTTATGACTTCACTGGTAGTATCTAATGATTTCAGTTTATGCTGGTTGATGTAGCTAAAGTAAATCTAAAGTTGTCTAATGCAGCAAAGACAGCTGCTTTCACTGCATCCCATTTCATTTCCAAAGATACTGGCTTATATATGTTCACAAGTCAATAATCCATTAAAGCAAATTTAAGAAAAGCAGTGAATTCATCCTCCCATAAAACAGTGATTTAAAAAAGTATATTTGCTGATAATTATGATTGGATAAAGGAAGATTAAATTTTAGCTCTTGTCAGACCACAGAAAATAGCACATGTCCATAAGATATGTAATGACTATGGGTACACTGTGAATAAGACTCATGTGTGAGGAGGACTATTTCTTGACATCAGCCTTAGTGCACAGTTTTAATGGCATGTATTGGATTTTTGACTCTTGGATTGCAAAAAAAGAAAAAAAAAAGAAAAAAAAATGCCATTAAGTTCAAAATTACCTTCAAACATGCAGAAGATGGCAATGACTTGTTTATGCTCCTTTCACGCAGTATATTTTATTGGTTGAAAAAGACTACCTCTACTTCACAGTGAGAATGAAAAAGTCAGAGAAAACAGAGGCTGAAATCCCTTCAACATTTATTGCTTTTGTTTAAAAACCTGAAGAAAAAATCTGACTTTGAAGCAACAATGAGAATTTAACAATTATAGCCCAGAACATATTTAAGGCTTATCCCCTTATTTGAATTTGATGGTATATTTCAATTATGTGAGATTGTTTTGTCTTTAATACAGAAATGTCCATAAGTGCAGCATGTACCTTTGATCATGGATTTTTCCAGGCCAAGACCAAATTTCCAGTATGTAGGCATGCCTTTGATCTGAGATTTTATTATGTTCTGATTCAAAGTCTGTTGATTTGTCCTCATATATTTTATGTTGTTCACTAACGTTTTTACTTTTATCCAGCAGAATTTTCCTGGTACTGTTAAGCTAGAAATAGATATATTTTCTATGTTGCTGATGTATAGTTACATTTCATTCAAAGACATCTTTCTTTTGCCCCATTTTAATGAAAAGAAGTTGTAGTCTTTAATTTTTTCCCATAAGGACTGCATGTTTTTGTTGAGCCCTAAATAGGGTGAATGTTCAAGGGCAGTATTTTCATTACAGCCATGGTCTTTTTTGGTTTATTTACTTGCTACATTAGCATTAGAAAATGTAGAATGTCTGGACATTGTAATCACTGATATTGTAGCAACAGGCCTAACCAAAATGTCTACAGTAGGATCTTCAAGCAATTTCCTCTCATTTGGTACATTTATCTCAAGTGCAATCTTTGATGTTGTATCGAGGTTCTGATGCTGCATTGTACAGAGGAGGACTATCCACATTCTCAGCATCAGGTGATCTTTTCAGAGATGGCTTTGGTAGCATTCTAATACCTGCATTATTTATATTTCTATTCCACTGAGTCAATTTCTGTAGAGTAATTTACTTTGAAAACTCTAAGTGGATCAATACCACCACCATGTTAGGGTCCACCTCCAATACATGTTATGATACTTAGCACCACAAAACTATGATCCCTAATTAACTTCTGCATCACAAAGCATTGTGTAGTGTTATCTTACAGCACTCATCTATGTCACACTGATACTATTATTTAAATGTTGCAAGCTGCTGTTGATAACTGGAATACATTTCATGTCATGATGTTTTTGGCCTTGATTTCAAAAAATGCAGTATTTTACTTTACATCAGATTGTTTAAATTTCTGTCTTCTGAAAGGGATTTGATGTTCTGGTTATTGCTCTGTTTAGTATTTTGAAATGTTCACCATTGATCTCTTCCAAATATGGACTACACCCAGCAGACCTTTACAGGTTATCAAATGCAAATGAATAAATAAAGTTATTCTTTCCAAGGACTAGGGTCAACTAATATTACTGCTCTAGAAAAAAATGTATGAATTTAGAAGTTATAAAGAATCTAGTTCTTGATGTTATACAAATGAGGAGACCATTTGTTATCTAGAGAAATATATGTTTATATAAGGTCTATATCACTTTGTGGAAAGTTCATTTCCACAAACCTTTGTTTATCAACCCTAATACAGTGAACATTCATATCAACAAACATTCAGCTCAATGAACAACTTACCCAGGGAAAGGAGTGAGTTGGCCATAAAAAGAAATTTGCCCTTTTCCCCACTGTAGTGCGATCTTGGAGTTGGTATATATATATATATATATATATATATATATATATATATATATATATATATGTATATATATCTAGTTGTGAGGTTGTGAGGTGTGGGGCAGCAGCTCCCCACGTAGGTAGGTTTAAAATACTATGCTTTGTGTGAGCTGGGCAACTCGTTCCTTGCCCTGGGTAAGTCATTTGTTGAAGTGACTGTTCGCTGATGTGAATGTTCACTGTATTATGGTCGATGAGCAAAGGTTCATGGAAATGAACCTTTGATGAATGGATATAAACCCGTCTGTATAAAAATATCAGAACTACTATGGATTTCCAAAGTCATATTAAGCTGAAAAGAAAAATAAGAACATTATGACTTTAATTTTCTACTGTATGAATTGATCAGTATGGAGTAATCTGATCATTACTTTCAAGTTGTGAGCTTCTTAATGATTTTTTGTAATTATTCTGAATAGAATCAGAAGAATGATAACCACAATGGTTAATCTCTTAACTGTGAGAAGAAAGAATAAGCAGATGAACTCTGAATTGATGGTAATTTGCAGTATAACCTTATGCAAAAAAAAAAAAAACAAGCTAAGCTCAGCATTACTATATATACATATATATATATATATATATATCTAGGGGAAGAGATGCACAGCTGATCATATCGTCGAACTTTAACATCATTGATGCAAACGTTTGTATTCACTGTAAAACCTGTTCAGAGTTTTGTTCTCAGTTGCAGAATTGCAATCAAAAGTCTTCCACTAAAACTTTTTCTCTAAACCTATTATTTAAAAGGGGCGGAATACTTGTTTTGATGTACATTTTACTTTTTGTGACATGAACATATTTTTTTCTTACTATAAATTGATGAAAAACATACTAACATGTTTTGTATGTAATTGACAAAGATTTTTTAAACCAATGTAATGTTTTTAACCGAAAAAAGTTCATCAAAATTTTACCATATGAAACTGGACTTTTAAAGAAATTATGTTATCCCTTGATTTGGTAGTGGTGTTTTAGAATTACCTGATTTCAGTGGATACTCTAGAGCTATAGATGTACGGCTCATGTACATAACACACTGTTATAAATCAATATGGAAAGGGATGATGGTGAAACAGGGAAGCTTAAAAAATAAGGCAAGAGTAGGATTTTGAATGCAGATTCTTAAGGACAATTGTTTGTGTCTTTCGGCTTTTAGGGGTCACCACAGCGGAACTCTGGTCCGCTAATGATTGGTAGTTGATTTTTATGTACCGGCTTGCCAGGCCTGATGCACAACCTTCAACAAAGGTACGCCCATTCACGCATGTCTCCACGCAGAAGACGCTCTAGCTGAGAATCGAACCGGACAGCGTCTTACTGTGAGGTGACAACACTACTGCAGCACTACCAGTAACAATATATAATATTACATTCATTAATTTGCAAAAATCATTCTAAGTCAGCATGGATAGGAGAACGGATTTTTTGCCAATAAAGATAACTGCAAGCAGGAATATAGGACATAGGCAAGGGGGCAGGAATTTACTGGAAAAAATAGCAAAGGAACTAAGGTATTAGGCACAAATAACTAGAGAGGGAAATGTAATAGATTGGGATAATGCCAAGCAGCAGTATGAGTAGCAAGTTAGAGAATGTCTTCACTAACAAGGGCTGATGTCAGAGTATAGGTAAAGGACAGAAAAAGACCATCTCTGGTAGAGTTTTTAGTTGAATGTGGAACAGGTCCTGCTGTTAAAGGGGATAATTACTAAGGAATATAAAATACAGGATGATAGATATAAGAATCAATCAAATTAGGTTAGAGGAGATTGGGAAGATCGACTGGAAAGTCAACTTAAAAAGTAACTATGGGAGGGCATCTTCCAAGTATATGACACATTTCAGAAGGTTTAGCTCTTTGCTAATTTCTCCATTGTTAGATAGCAACTGATGGAGGTGTGATGGAAAAGAAAGAGTTAACTAGGAATGTTTTTTGGGAGCATAATGAATTGGCAGATTTAAAAAATTCCCTACAGAGTACTCTGTCAGAAATGTTAGTGGAGGGGGAAATGACTGTAACTAAGGAAAGTATTCTTCTGAATCTGTGCACAAGATCCGAATGCCTATAAATAGCAAGTTCTTGCAATGTTTAATGTTATTGACTGTCACAAAGCAATTACTAGAAACTGGAAATCAAAATATAACCACTATAAATAGGGATAGAATCTTTAGAAAAGGCAGGGGGGAAATTATATAAAAGGAAATGGAATTCATAAGAACAAAACGCACAGTATAATGTTCAGAGGTAGGAGTGAGGTTTAAGGGAAGACAGAAACTGAATAATTTATCTAACACTGGAGTGAATAAGAAATGTTAAAAAGAAACTAAACATATATGTAATGTGTAATGCATGCATATGAAAAATGTTAATAAGGTATGATTTATTTTCTGTTAATGTATGTATGCTTATATGTTGAGTGATAATTTGATAAGGTCTTTAAATAAAACATTAAAAAAACTCACTGGCACCTTTAAGAACTTGTACTCACCATTAGCTTTTATTTTCAAGAACCACCCTCCAAGACTGATGGACATCCTCCATACAAATTGCACTCCACAAGCAGAATAAGCCATTACTGTTCTCCTTCTATACCCCCATATCATAGCTAGGTACTAGGCTATCAGCCCTGGGGCCTATACAAGCTCAGCCAAAAAGGTATCCTGGCATTTGCCACCCAAGAAAATTATTTTCCTGTACCACTTTCAAGCAGAGCCACAGAGGTGATCCCCGGGGTGAATTTCCTATTTCCCATCCAATCATCAAGATTTTTCTTGAAGAGTGCTAATGAGGAGTTTTGTTTGATATAGGTGAGTTGTTTATTCCAGAGTATGGGAAGTCTCTGGGACAGGAATCTATCCCTCCGTCATGTTCTGTTTATTGCGGTGACAAGGTTTAGGTCCCTAGAGCGTCTAGCTTGGAGGGATTGGGATTTCTTTAAGTGGAGCATGTCCAACAGCTCTGGGTTTAACATAACTTTGTATGTTAGGCAGAGATCACCTCTGAGTAGGCAATATGTGATGGAGTAAAGCTGGAATTTTTTGAGACGGTCTGCATAGAGCATCTGTTTGATGCCAGTATTCCTCTTTGTGAGGTATTTCTGTGGCCTTTCCAGTTGTTTTAGATGTCTTGTGAGGTACATACCAAAAGGGGTGTTGTACTCTATAATGGGTCTAATGAGTGATGAGTAGAGGGGAACAATGGCCTCTTTTTTTCTGGATGAGAAACCTTTTGTGATGAGGTGTGCCATATAGAAGGATTTCCTGACTACTGTGGTGATGTGATTATCAAAGGACAGATTACTGCCCACCTGTGTCCCAAGGTCTCTTATCACGCTTTTGGTGTTAAGTATGCTACCGCCTGTGTTGAAGTTCATGGGTACAGAGTTTTTATCAAAGGGGATGATAATACACATTTTGGCATTGAGCTTGAGGCCATGGCTTTGACACCAGGCACCTGTCTCAGTGAGGCCCTTTTGTAGGATGTCCACATCATTAGGGCTTCCGATTATGGCTCTTAGTTTGCAGTTATCTCTGAACTTTGTTAGCCAAAGACCTTCTGTGTTACCTGTACTTTAGAGAAGTAGGTACCAAACAGGAGAGGACCCAGGACTGAACCCTGTGGTACTCCACTTGTCACTGGTCTGAAGCCGGATTTGGAGTCTGCTGCTTTCACAGTGTGGGTTCTGTCAGTGAGCCAGTTGGCAACCCATCTTATGAAAAACAATGCCAGGCAGAAGCAAGATCAAAGGTTTAAAATATTTATTTCAAGTTTAGAATGTCGAACCAACACAAAAACAACCACCACAGTTCAGTTTAGTGTGCTTTCACTCTACTATTGCAGAACTTCATCAGAACAATTAAAAACACAATTACATCCCTTTTTATAGTACACTGAAAGTGTTAATTAATTAATCAATCAAAATGATTTCCTTAAAGAAATAACTGAATATTTATGTCTATACATCATGCTAACATTAACACAAATTCGTGCCATATAAAAAGTATAGAAGATCGTTGACAAAATATGGCACCAAACCTAAAAGGGTATATTATGACATAGGGGTTTATACCTAGTTTAGTTAGTTTATCTATAATTCCTGAGTGGGGGATGGTGTCGAAAGCCTTGGGAAGATCTAGATAGGCTGTGTGAACCACCTTACCCTTGTCTACAGCTTTGGTGACTGCTTCAAAGAAATCTATCAGATTTAGGAGACATGATCTGCCTTTTACAAACCCGAACTGGGTGGGGTCCAGAGTTTGGAGATTACCAATGTCTTTGTTTATAAGTTCCATGATGATACATTCCATGGCCTTGTAGACCAGGCTCATCAGGCTAATGGGGTAGTAGTTCCCAGGGTCCGTGGTGGCTTCCCCCTTGTGGAGTGGGATAACTGTCGCTGTGCGCCATTTAGCAGGCACAAAGCCTGAGGTGAGGCTATGACTGAACATGGTACTTAGGTGGAGTGCCAGTTCATTCTGTAGTCCATGTAGAACGCAGCCTGGGATGTTGTCTGATACCATGGATGCTGTGTTCTTGGCTTTGGAAAGTGTGGTTTTTACCTTTGTAGCCGTGATTACAGGAACTTTGCATTCTTCCGGTATAGATATGGGTTCTTTAGGGGGTGAGAGGATGGTAAAGTTAGCACTGAACCTATGTGCCAGGATGTTGGCAATATCAGTTGAGTCTGTATATTTAGTGCCATTATGCTGTAACTCAGAGCAGATCTGAGTGTTGCCATTGAGATTCTTGATATAGGTTCATAGGTTCATAGGTTCATACTAGGCTATCTGCCCGAGGGCATTTACAAGCCTAGCCCATAGTTTTGTGACTTACGCCACCCCTTTAGTATGGGGAACTATACCCATTATTTTGCTGTGCCTCTGTCGAGCAGTGACACTGAGGTAATCCCTGGGGTATATCTGCGATCTCCCATCCATTGGTCAAGATTTCTCTTGAACAAGGCCAGCGAGGTGCTCTGCCTCACATATACCGGGATTTTATTCCACAGCATAGGGAGTCTTTGGGTGATGAATCTATCCCTCCAGCACATCCTATTAATAGCCGTGTTGAGGTTTAAGTCTCCCGCCCTTGTGGCTCTGACGGATCTAGATTTTTTGAGGTGCAGCATATTCATTAAATCTGGGTTTGACATGGCCTTGTATGTTAGGCAAAGGTCACCTCTGAGCAAGCGTGCGACTGAATAGAGCTGGAGTTCTTTCAGTCGGGCAGCATAGGACAGATGTTTGAGACCCTTTATCCTTTTGGTGAGGAACTTTTGTGGCCTCTCCAGCTGCTGCAAGTGTCGGGTCAGATACAGCTATATAATGCTTTGTAGTTGTCTTTAGAATCAGTGGTGATTTTGTTTTTGTGACTAGCTTTGCAGGATTTTATTAGGGATCGCAGCTTCTTACTGAGGCTGACCAGGGAGCTCCTCCGCTCATGAGATTTTACTCTCTTTTGCAACAGATTCTTCCTTTTGTTGTACAGTTTGTTTATGGCAGGGGACCACCAGATTGGCTTCTTTTTTTTTTGGAGGATAGCGTCTTGGTTCTGATTGGGATAGCATGATCCATGCACTCATGTAAGTGCTTATAAAGTGCAATTGTGTAGGATTCAGTAGTCATAATTGTATTGTCCATCTGCATGGGTGTCATGAAGTTCACCACTTCTGTCTTAAGAAGCATTAAGTTGGCTTTGGAGAAATTTTTTACCATGGTTTCCTTAATGGGAGGTGGGGGCAGGATGTGGATATCTAGGGTAATTAGCTTATGGTCTGATCAGACCAATGAGGCATTGACTTCAGGTGTGGAACACCGGCCATCTGTCACATGTCCACATATTCTCCAACTCTGAAGCAAGCAGCCTCATCAGAGCTGCTCAGTCATCTTCATGCATTCAATCTCCTAAACCTATCAGTTTCAGCAAATTGCAAAGTACATTAAGAGCAACCATACACCTCACTAATTAAACAATTCATAATATGGACAAAGACTCAGTTTCAAGAATGGTACTTTTTGTTATTAGAAAGGTCTTCCCCAGTGACCAGCTTCATTGTATTATTTATGAGGTGAGCCATTGCAGACTTATCTGCATTGCATTTAACTGCACACATAGTTAAAAAAAGTGGACAATCCTTCAAAGTCCAAGTTAGGAACCCCTTCTCTCACTTAGAGCATGTTAAAAGTTACATTACTCATGCTGTTTACAGGCCACACTATTTTCACTATTTCATTAATGCACTCAGCATTACCTGTCACAACTATGAACACACTTCCAATTTTCTAAACTGATGATTTGCTAAAATGTATATCTTATACACATTCATAAAACATAGGAGCAGGTCTTACCAGGCACCTCAAGCAGCCCACAATGGGTTAACTTCCACAGCACTTAGTCATAATATGAAGAAAATTGATGCCCTGATCTTCAGTAGTATTTAAGTATCTCAGTCAAGTCCCCAGTTCTTGTCCATAACCTCACTTCTACCTAGCTCTCTATACTAAGTCCAGCATTATAGATTACTTGGCTTCTGTCCTAATGTTAACATAATTTTACTACCCATACTGATACTTCAGCTGCTAAACATTAACCTGTATCAGTAGGATTACACAGATATAAATCTGCTAACCTAAAAAGTCATAAGCACCATTGGAAAGGAGTACGTCTCCATCACAATAAATATGATTCCCTTTGCTAGTAATGGCACCTGTACCAGCTGCAGCAAATCCTCTTAAATACAGTTAGTAGGCTTATAGTGCAATCCTATTTTTTTCTTAACCAGGAAGACCCCTGGGCACATGGGTCCTTTTCAGGAGTGATCTTATCACTCGATTCATCAGTGTGTTATCTTTGCTAAAGATGAAGGTGCAGATTCAGTAAAGGCTACACAGTCAGCTAAGACTGTGTGCATGTTGTGGTAAACATTATTATAAGTAACGATAATTATGTATTGCATTGGAGCTCACATAAATCATATGGGTGACTGGGAGCATATTGACAATTATGTTTCTGCAATTATAGTTGTCTTTTCTGGCCTTGTATGAGCTTCATACTTCAATGATAGTCATACACACATGAATGTATAAACCAGAACCTTGTCTGGTCACACACATACATGGTTAACAAGTCAATCTTTAATGTGTCTCCATAATTAATGAGCATATCTGACAAGCAGTTATTCTGTGGCAAGGATAGAAAAAAAACATCTATTTGGAAGAATATATTTTATCTATTTTATATAAGTTTGAATCCCATATTGTACAAATCACTTTTATTAGTGTTTAAAGTCACACAAAATGTGTTGGATCATAAAATTTAAACACTCAATTCATGTCTGCAAAGTTAAATCAACTAACAGTTACAGCAGCATCCAAAACAAAAAAACATTTCCAACTATCACATTACCCTTCCTATCTCATATACTGCCTTCTTCTCTGTTTGGCACTGTTGCTCTCTGCTTAACACCACACAAATGCGGGTGGCATAGTTGCTGGGGTTTGTGGACTAGCTGTAAAATATGATATCCTGAATTGGTTGGAAAACACTCTTAACTGTTGCTGTTGGACCTGTGCAGACATGGCAGGAGTAAAAGGGAAAGTGGCCAGTTTAGTTCTCAAAGAAGGGGTGTAATAATTGGATGCCTTGTAAAGCACCACAGCCATAGGCTACTGCAGGGGGACTATACCAAGTCTCAATACAAATCTGAGACTTATAATAGTCTGGTTAAGGCTGTCTACAGTGTGATTAGCATTCCACACACTGAAGAGCAATGCAGACACCATTATAATGACATGAAAAGACGTAAGCAGGAACAACTTAATCAGTAGCTGGATGAGTTTAGGACTGCTGACATCCCACAGTTGTTTAAGTATACAGATAAAGATATTTTAAATTAGATAGAAAGCTGGATATAACCAAGACTGGTATGCATAATGCTTTTCTATTTTTCCCCTTTTTCTTTTGCAGCCATTCAGGAGTTAGCAGCGAGCACAGATACCCATGATGAGCATTTAGAAAAACTGAGAAAAGCAAGGGGTATGTATACAGTACAAAAGAATATTATTTTATCTAAAGTATTGCTCTTGTATACATTATTAGCAAATTAAGCATGTGTATTTTAACTGTAAAATCAAGCATGCATGCTTCAGTCTGTAGCTCAAGGCAGCTGTAAGAGTCAGTTTTAATAGTGCATTCAGACATGGGTTCAAATCCCACAGGTAACAAATATATATTAAAATAATTTAAAAATATTACATAATAATTGCAGCAAAATTGGCACACATGTCATGCTGTTAACCTAATTTCTGTGAACCCACACTATAAAAGTTGCAGACTCCAAATCTGATTTCAAACCAGCGACAAGTGGAGTACCACAGGGTTCAGTCCTGGGACCTCTCCTGTTTGGTATCTACTTCTCTGAAGTACAGGCTAACACAGAAGATCTCTGGCTACTGAAGTTCACAGATGACTACAAAATAGGAGCTATAGTCGAGTCCCCAAATGATGTGAACATCCTACAGAAGGGCCTCACTGAGACAGATGCCTGGTGTCACAGGCATGGCCTCAAGCTCAATGCCAAAAAGTGCATTGTCATCCCTTTTGGTAAAAACTCTCTACCCATGGACTAACACATAAACGACAGTCTACTTAATGCCAAATGTGTGATAAGAGACCTTGGGACCCAGGTGGACAGTAGTCTCTCCTTTGATAATCGCATCGCCACAGTAGTCAGGAAATCCTTCTATGTGGCACACCCCATCAGAAAAAGGGTTCTCATCCAGGAAAAAAGGTCATTATTCCCCTCTTCTTGGCACTCATTAGATCCATTATAGAGTACAATGTTCCTTTTGGAATGTACTTCACAAGACATCTGCAGCAGCTGGAAAGGCCACAGAAGTACCTCATAAAAAGGATTACTGGTCTCAAACAGATGCCCTACACTGACCATCTCAAAAATCTCCAGCTTTACTCTGTAGCTTATTGCCTACTCTGATGAGATCTCTGCCTAACATATAAAGCTATGTCAAACCCAGAGCTGTTGGACATGCTACACCTTAAGAAATCCCAATCCCTCTGAGCTACATGCTCTAGGGACCTAAACCTTGTCACCAAAATAAACAGGACATGCTGGAGGGATAGATTTCTGTCCCAGAGACTTCCTATACTCTGGAACAAGCTACCCATCTATGTCAAGCAAACTTCCTCATTAGCACTCTTCAAAAAAAATCTTGATGAGTGGATGGGAAATAGGAAATACACACCGGGGATCACTTCTGTGGCTCTGCTCGACAGGGGCACAGGAAATTAACTTTCTTGGGTGGCGTAAGCCAGGGAACCTTGTTGGCTAGGCTTACTTAGGCCCTTGGGCTAATAGTCTAGTACCTACCTATGAACCTATTTGATCAAGCATATGTGCAATATATGTATATTGTAAGGATTACATGGAAAAATAATCAGTCATAGCTTGCAGGTGTTGAAAGGTATACTCAATGTAAAAGAAAAAAAAGAAAAATTATTTTTCTTTATATCATACTAATTTATTATACGTCACATCTGATGGTACTAATTATCTTCATTTTTGTCTCTTACACCAACACTTATCTTCTTTTTTTATTTTTATATGTGTGGTCACAATGTTCTGATGTCATCAGTTTCTGATAACTCAAAAAATGATTTACAGCACAGGGAGGTAGTCCAACCACTGCAACTCACCCTAACTCCCATAATGACTGCTGGATCAATACCCAGCACATCTGAGATCCAACCTGGCATTATTACCTTGTAATACCCTGCACTACCTGGGCCCTCCACATCAGGCAACATTACCACAGTAGCAGGTACAGTGGTACCCTCCAGGAGTATTGACTGAGTTGCTGATTTTGTCACCTGGCAAGAGATGCCAGACATATTGCATGAGGTCATGGAAACCACCATTAGTGCATGCATCAGCTGGATGGAGAAAATGCTCACCAGAAAGCTGTGCAAAAGGAAACATGAATCATTCTATCAGCAAGCTGAAGATGAGGATGGTTACAACAGCTCTGAAGCTGAGGACTAGATTCTCACTG
The DNA here is from genome assembly GCF_019279795.1 of Protopterus annectens. Classification (NCBI taxonomy): domain Eukaryota; kingdom Metazoa; phylum Chordata; order Ceratodontiformes; family Protopteridae; genus Protopterus; species Protopterus annectens. The sequence continues at coordinate 754,676,985 of NC_056729.1, read as the reverse complement.
TCCCCATGTTTGACGGGCACAGGCATCCAATGTCCCCTTCCTATCCCTGATCATGGTGTCCCCCAACCTATGTCCCTCACCATCCCTTTCTCTTATCTTGTTTGTCCTTATTGTCTCCATTCACTTCCTCACCTATCGTATTACCTGAACCTGACATACCTACGTCCCTTATCAAACATTCCTCTCTTACTGAAATAAAAATGCAAAAATGGTCATCTGTCCCAAAAAAAAAATACTGTCCCATATATAGCTCTCCATTTCACACATGTGTCTTCATGACACACTTGATTGTTTCCAATTGACTATACACCATTACTGTGTTGCTGTCATCCATCTTTGTTGAGGTGATAGTCCAAGTTCATCCAATACTATATCCATATTCATTTTGCACTGCTGGAGAAGGGAAAACTATTCTTTCCTAATTCCTTCCTGAACATACTTATATTGCTTTCCATTTGTTCTTCCTCCTGCTTGCCTTCCATTTCACCACTCTCATATCTATCCCATTTTCACACTTTTACTCTGGTCAAAAATCCAATATGAACTAGTAATGAGCTCCATATTATCTATTAGCTCTGTCTACCATAGCCAGTATGCATAAGTACTTCTCAAGTTCAAGTAGGAGTCCATAAATGTGTATCTAGCATGTGCAAACACTTTGTTATTGATTGCACAAACCAGCTGCTCAACAGAACACTATGACAAGTGCACATTATAGGTTCATAGATTCATAGGTGTTTACTAGGCAAATGACCCCAAGGGTCATTTAAGCCTAGACATGCATCCCAAATCTCTGACAAATTCTGACACCCTTGACAAGTCTAAGTGTGGGCATGGGAGATGAACCATTTACAGGTTACTTCTGTCCATTAGAGATATAGGTGACAAACCAGGGATGGATATCTGGTTTCCCATCCAATTGTCAAAGCTGTACTTGAATTGGATTAGGGAGGAACTCTGCTTCATATGGATGGGGAGCCTGTTCCATAGACAGGGTAGTCTCTGGGATACATACTACCTCTCCAGCAGGTCCTACTTATATCACAGGCTAGTCTTAAGTCTTTAAAATGGGTAATTCTGGTGCTGTTTGTTTTGTGGATATGTAGGAGGTTCATGAGAGTGGGGTCTGGCAATGTCCTGTATGCCAGGCATAGATTTCTCTTCAAAATCCTGTAGGAGACAAAATATAGTGACAGGGTCTTGAGTTGGACATCATAGAACATAGTACTTATGCACTGCATTCTTTTAGTGATGAATCTTTGTGGATGTTCCGATTGTTGGATATGCCTGGTTATGTATATACCAAAGGGGGCATTATACTCAATGATAGGTCTGTTGAATGCCGAATACAGAGGAACAATGTTGATGCCATACCTTTGTTTATAAGTTGCACAACATAGATTGATTTCTTCACCACTGTAGACACGTGATGGTCAAAGGCTAGATTACTATCTATGTTTGTCTCTAAGTCCCTGACTACTGGGTCACCTCTAAGGGGTGTGTTGTGAATATGATAGTTACCAGGGATGGACGACTTCTCAAGGGATATTATTAGGCATTTATTGGTATTTAGTTTTAGTCCATGGTTCTGACACCAGTTGTTTGTTTGTATCAGCCCCTCCTGGAGAACATTTATGTCAGTGTGAGATTCAATGACAGATCCTAATTTGCAATCATCTGCAAATTTAGAAAGCCAGAGACTACTCACATTGGCCTTGACTTCTGAGAAGTAAATGCCAAAAAGGAGAGTCCGAGACTGATTCCCTGTGGGACTCCACTTGTGACTGGCCTCTTTGTAGAGGTGGACTCCCAGTTCTAACTTCCTGGGTCCTGTCTGTGAGTCATTTGGCTATCCACTGAGTGACATGCAGGCGTGTATCTAAACTCTTGAGTTTGTCAACAATGCCTTAGTGGGGCATTGTGCCAAATGGCTTGGCCACATCAAGGTAGGCAATGTAAATGACTTTGTCCTCATCCCTTGCTTTGGTGACCTTCTCTAAGAAGTCCATCAGGTTGACTAGACATGATCTGCCATTGATGAAACCAAAATGGGTTGGGTCCAGTGTCTGGAGGTTTATCATATCTCTGTTGATCATCTCCATGATAATTCTTTCCATGGCTTTATGTATACGACTTGTAATGCATTCCACACATTTAGACCACCTGCTTCTCAGGCAGTGACTAAACATGGAAGTGTCTCTATTTACATAAAAAATAAATATACTTCAAGGGTGGTCAGACAGGACAATGCACTTGAGCTGCTCCATGTTCAAATCACCATAGGTAAAATCCAATATCACTTCTCTGTAAGCTATAGATCCCCCTGTATGACCCAGTTAATCCATACCATGTATTTAAACGTATTAGAAACACTAACCATCCAACCCAACACCATATTCATGGATGACTTTAATTACCCCACTATTAACTGGGAATCCTATACAACACCAAATGTACATCCACAGAGATTCCTGAATTTTGTAAATACAAACTCCCTGGACCAGAAATTCAATACTCCTGGATCTGGTCCTCACTAATATGTGAGATTGCTGCATACTCCCTATTGTAATGCCTTCTCTGGTAAGGTCAGACCATAAAAAGGTCTCCTTTTAAGTAAAAATAAAACCTGGATCCCCAGATAAACCTGGAATATTCAGGAACTATTCTATGGCTAACCTCCTGCTATTAAGTGAGAACCTGACAAAATTTCAAGCCGCATAAACCCTGAAAACATTTCTGCCAATGTAGAATAGTTTACTAAAACCCTGTCAGGCATGTTAATATCTGTATAGAGGCAGATGTACCCACCAGGAAGAAGAACAGAACTAACTCAAAAAAAGCCATTCTGGTGAAATCACAAAATCAACTGGCTGTATAACAGGAGGAATAAATCATGGCAAAAATTAGGAGGTGCCGCATCCAGCATAATAAAAGCACTGCCATCAAACTAAACAAGCAACTCAGAGGACGAATAAAGTCTACCAAAGCCAAATATGAGGTAAGTTTGGCCTCTCAGGCCAAGGACAACCTCAAAGCATTCTTTAGCTATGTCCACAACCTCAAAGGCAATACACAATTGTGTGCAGAGCTGATTGTAAATGGAGCCACCTATACTGAGCCAGAAGATATTGCAAACCTCCTGGATGATAAATTCAGCTCCAACTTTACCCCTCTCTCCCCCTCAACCTTCCCTCAGAAAATATCATCAAATATAACTCCCCTTACTATCACTAGATGAACATGTCCTTAGTGCTCTCTCTATGACCATGAACACTGAGCAATGGGCCCAGACAATATCCCAGGATGCTGTCTAAATAGCATGAAACATGACCTATCAAGGCCTTTGGAATTACTATGTAACCGTAACCTCCAAACAGGATTTGTGCCTTGTGAATGGAGAAAGGTAAAAAATCAACCCTCTATACAAAGGTGGGCCTTCTACAGACCCAGGAATCTACAGACACATAAGTCTCACTAGCCTTATATGTCATTTATATAATTGAGAGTTTTTCTTCCATAGCAAAAGGAAGTTTATTTCATTTACTTATAAGGTTTTCTATTGTAGATAAACTCTGATTATAATTTAATTTAATAATATCTTTGATGTTATTAATAATTATTATTCCCAAATATATTATTTGGTTTGCATGGGCTAAATATTTATACATTTATTATGTAATATGTAATTGCTTGGATAGATAAGAAGAATTTTTGTTTTACTATTGTTGAAGGCTAATCTACATTTTTTTTAAATTTCCATAAAAACTGTCGGCAAAGATGAATCATTTCCCACCAAAGTGATAAATATATCATCCACAAACAGTAGTATTTTAGCAGTTTCATTAGGACTTAGCTTAAAACCTTTTAATTTCTTTATCCATCCTAATTAAATTAGCCCACTGTGCCATTATTAATGTGAAGAGTAATGGGGATAAGGGACTCCCTTGTTTAGTCCCTTTAGTTACTGGTATTTTTTTGGGAAATACTAGTACCATTTTAATATAAACTTGACTAAATTTATATAAATTTGTAATAAGATTTATAAAGGTATCCAATAATTTTATCTCCTCCATTAATAAGAATAAATAGTCCCAATTGACTGAATCAAAGGCAAAGTGTATATCAAATTGGGGGGCGGAGCCTGAATGGCTAACAGAAGGCAGCAGTATTTTAGAGCTTCATATAACTAGTTAAATAAGACAGGAAAAAATATTCCTTTTTTTTCTTCAAAGTATAAAATCTTATAGATAAAGGTCTAATTTACATAATTAGAAACTTTGTTGAAGTTTTACAAATAATTTCCTGTCAAAAAGCCTGGGGATATATTCACTTGTTAAAATGAGCAACTCCAGGAATTTTCACCAGGATGCTGCCTTAAAGAAGGAACTACAACAGATGGCATCTATCCTTCAGGAGTTGTCTTTGAAGATGGATGATTTTAAAGAGAACCTAGAAAATCTTAAAACAAGCAGTCAAAAACAGGCTGACACCCTTATGGAAATGCTACAACAACACCAGACAAGGATGACAGGAATAGAGGTTTATCTAAATGACACAGAAAGCAGACATAAGGAAGAGGAAAAACAGAAAGAACTACTTCTTAAATAAAACACTTGGTTGGTTAATAAAGTAGATGACTTGGAAAATAGGGAGAGGAGAAATAACATCAGGATTTTTGGATTACCTGAAAACACAGAAGATGATGATATTATTTCCTTTTTATCAAGCTGGATCCCTGACTTTTTAAATGTAAAAGAAGGACTTTCCTTTGGCATTGAGAGGACACACAGAGCTCTTGGGAAACCTGCCACTAACTCAAACTCTCCTCCTAGGTCAATAATTATCAAATTTCTTTCATAAGAATAGTATATGCCAACCAGATGAGGAATTTTACTGACTTAGAGGAAGTCTCTTCATTTATTAAAACCAATAATGTGATTACTTTGCCAGAATATATGGATTGGATGTCACCTTCTCTCAACAGAACAAAAGAAACAAATGTCTGGACAGATGTCAAAAAGAAGAAGCAAAAGACTGATACTGTTACAGCCAAATCTCTCAAAGCATCTACTATGATATGAATTGTTTTAACATTACTTTAAAGGTCTAATTTTACTGCTTGGAATTTTAAAACAAAGGTATCTAACTACTGGAATCTTTATCTATATTTTTTGAAAATAGATGGCACATGAGAGTTTTCACATTGCCTCAGGTATGTAAAGCAGGGTACTTTTCTTTCACAGAAGATGGGTTATATAGCACATACAATATTTATACTGTAAATCAACATACATAGTATATGTGTATTTTCTCTTAATTTTCTCTTTTCTTTCTCTATTTTCTCTCTTTTCTCATTATTATTTTAACTGCATCTTGTCTCCCTTCCTAAATTCTCTCCTATTTACTATACTAATATAGTCTGTATATATTTAATAACTCACTATGCACACATAGATAAATAATAGTCTAAAATAATCTAGTTTTAAGGAAGACTAATTGGAATAGTGAACTTAATTGTTATTACAATATTTATTAGATTAATGATAGTCACTGTTATGCTTATTGGGATTGAGGACATGTTTGTGATTAACGCTGAAATGTTCTATTCCTTTGAATTATTTCCTTTTATTATTCACATATATATATATATATATATATATATATATATATATATATATATATATATATATATATAAAGGAGGGAAAAATGTACTGTTGGTCAAGAGAAGTGGATCTTTCTTCACACTCTATTTGTGTTGCCATAGCAACAGTAAACAACTGCTATAGTTTCTAGGGACGTTGTGAACCTGCAAAGTGCATTTAGCCTCACAGATAAATAATAAAAAAAAGTAAAGTTGCTTAGTTATTAAAATGAAAAACAACCTAAGCAAGGTAAAATGAATACATAATAGGACTATTTGTAATATTTTATGATTTCTCCTCATATTCCTGAAAACACAACTGAAATGTTCCCAAACTACACATGCACTTAAATGTAGCTGCTTGATTAAAAAGTATTACTCAGTTTAACATGCTGATTTCACAAGCTGTCTGCACTATAAAAGTTACATTTTATATGTTACTTGAAATTGTCAGTCTCTAGTGCACATGAAAAGATACATATTACTTTTTGCAACATGTTATCTTTGCAGTTACCTCACACTCTGTACAAACTCACTTGGTAACTGATAGCTATTCATTTAAAATATCAGTTTAAATATTAAATGTGCCATTGAAATGCTATTGATATTTTGACAAAATATAATCTGAACTGTAAAATAAATGACTTGAAAGAAGTAATGCATAGGATTTCAGACAGTTCTTGACACTACAGTAAAAGTAAAAATATATATTCACAACGAAGTACTGACATGTTGTAGTCTCCCAGTTGAAATAGCTTACTGTCAACATTATGCAATATCAGAAAGTTTGAATAGCTAGGAAATTACTGTGCTTTGTCTTTATAATGATTATTAGACAGATGTTAGACCCTGCTTTGTTTAATGAATTGTGACACATGTTTATGAGGAAAAGTGGGCTCAATTACTCACATTGGACTACACATTTCTGGAAACTCAACTGAAATGTATTTAAAGAGCTGGGAAATTATTTTTATTTGTCTTTATAATGTTTACTAAAGTGATGTTAGTCACTGACTTGTTTAATGGATTGCAAGTCATGTACAAGATGGACTACTGAATGTTATTTCTGTTTACCTATGTTTGCTGAATTTCTTTTATTAGTACTTATTTAAAACAATGGAAAAAAGGGAAGGGAAATCTCTGTTTTTGGTCAAGGCAGGACAGGCTTAAGAGTATTCTAACTGCCCTGAGAACTCTCTAAGATGCTCTAAATAATATTTGATTAATACTTATCTAAGTCTTGATAACCATATAGGTACCTTCACATTCATTCTAGACCTGATGTGATTACCCATTCTGGAAACAGGAGGTGCCCTATGCAGGATGGGAATTGTCAGGGTGATCATAGTTCATTCTTAGACTCTGCTTTGTAAATCTATAAATATGTAAAAGCACTGTACACTAGAATGTAGGGTGCCTCTACTCAGAGTCAGGATACCACTGATAAGCCATGTGTTTTCATAAGTGTAAGTTGAAGTTGGTGAGCTGAAGAGTGGGAAAGTAAAGGAAGACAGTACACCTACAGTAAATTCATATTTCATTGGTAATCACTCATTGTCTCCTGCAGAGTCCTTTTAGTCAAATTATTTTAGTAATACTCTATTTGTTGTTGGCTTATTTAGTGTATGCTCCTGTTGCATTTAATTTATCCAAAATGACATATCTGACATGTTTGGGATCTCTTAAGGGTAACTAAATATTGGATATTTTCTAAGTCAACATAATAAATGTTTACACTACAAACATTCCATCCTGATATATAAATTACTATAGAACAATAATAGAGTAATGTAGAATGTCATATCTCTTTTAAGAAAATTCTCCATATAAAAATTTAACATATGATCTCAGTTGAGATTGTTGGTTAAAGGTATGAGTGATAATCCAATAGATCTATCTCTATCTATTGGATTAGGAATGACCTTCGTTCCATGTTTAATGGGAAATTCATATTTACTTGTATTTGATACTTTAGAATTAATGTTTTATAGAAGTACTTTTTAAAAGCCTGACCAGAATATTATGCTACTTGTATTTAAAGATGAAAGAACATTAAATTACACTCCCAAGTTTGCACACATAAAAGTGTTATCAGAGAATATGGTATAACTACTATAATCAAAATTAAAAAAAAGAAGCAAAAAGTTTCTTCCAACAATAACTTGAAATGGATTTAACATTCTTATCATTAAATACTAATGGCTTAAATAATGCAAATAAAAGATAAAACTTACTAAAATATTTAAAACTAAATAAGGCACAAGTAGTATTTCTCCAGGAAACACGTTTTAAGTCTAATGAAACCCCAAGGACAATACAGTCTTTGCTCAATCCTCCTATAGAACAAAGACAAAAGGAGTATCAATCCTCTGGAAGAAAAACATAATCACTCCAAAAGTTATTTATAAATATGAATACAATGAAAGTCTACTGGCATTTGTTATAATTAAATTTAATAATAGAATATGGACCTTAGCTAATTTATATTGGTTCCCAGGAATTGGAGCAGGAATGGTTAAAAACACCTAGATTTTATTTCCAACAATTATAAAGGAAATCATATACTGGGATGAGACTTTAATTGTACCTAGAAGCTTCTGAAACCACCAAGAAGTCTTTTTGTACAGCAAGTATTCCAAAATCATTAAAAAGATGGATTAATTAATTTCATTTATTAGACACTTTTAAAATAAAAAGATGATAAATCCTTATTATTTTCCCATAAACACCATAGATTTGGAATACAAACCAGAGTAGACAAATTATTCGTAGTTCAAGATTTACAAACAAAAATCCTCAACTTCTCAATAGTTCCATGCCCCTTCTCAGATCATGACTGTCTGATAATGAAGCTCCAAATAGAGTTTAAACCTGTAATCCTCTCAACTAGAATTCCATCATATATCACAAAAATTAAAGAATTCAGACCCTGGATGTTGTCAGAGCTACAATTATTTCTTGAAATTAGTAATACAACAGAAATCAGTAGAGTCATGGTTTTGGACTTATTAAAGGCATATTTATTTAGTAAGACCCTTAGCTGGTACAAAAACAAAGTTAGAGAATGGGAAACTGAATCATTACACTTGCAAACCAGACTCTTGACAGCACAATCTAAAAAAAAAAATCAAAATTGTCCAGAAGTCAATGAAGAAATAGAGGAATTAAATAAAACATATAATGAAATTCTAACACAGAAAACGTGTCTAGCCTTGGAAAAATTAAAGATAAACTCATTAGCCACCTCCCTCAGATATCTACATAACTTATCTGCAAGAATTAAAATACAATCTAAATCAAATAATATTGGTAGTATATATCATGAAAAGAAAGGGAAAAAAGTATCAGATATAGGAGACATCCTTGAAGCATTTCGGTTCCATTATATGGAACACTTCAAAAAAGAAGAATTGGATACCAACCAAATAAACCTAGATACAAACCTTATCAATATAAAAAAAAATCCCCAAAACTTAAAACTAGACCTACAAAAACCTATATCCTACAAATAAATTGTTGACAAGATGAAAGAAAGTAAATCTAACAAAGCCCCAGGCATAGATGGTATAATTACAGAAATTTACAAACTCTTCCCTTCAACAGTAATCTCCCTTTTTCATAAAACTTTGCTAGAAGTCCAGTCAGAAGCAAATATATCACCCTAATGGAAATATTCTCTCATAACACCAATTCTAAAAGATAATAAACAATCAGACCTTTGCACCTCATACAGACCTATATCATTACTGAATAATAATTACAAAATATTCATGTCAATCCTAGCTAACAGAATGAAAATCCCACTTTCAAAGACAATTAATGATCAAACTGGACTTTTATATAACAGGCACACACATGATAATATTAAAAGGATACTTACTCTTATAGATTATGTGAATAAAGAAGCTGGAGAAACAATTGTAATCAAATTAGACATAGAAAAAGCCTTTGATTCCCTCAACTGGAAATATTTATTTAAAACTTTAGCATTGTTTGAATGTCCTCCTCCCTTCATCTTATTACTAAAAAAAACATATATATTAATAACTTAGCCTACATTAAATTAGGTTCTTTCACCTCAGAGTCTATCCATATAACGAAAGGTACTAAACAAGGATGCCCCCTTTTTCCTATTTTATTTGCTTAGGCTATAGAAATACTTGCAGAAATAATACACAATAATCCAAGAATAAAAGGAAAAGAAGTCTATGACCAGTACATATCTAAAATAATGCTTTTTGCTGATGATATTTTATTAACCCTTTCAAACTCCAGAGAGTCATTAGGACAGCTAAAAGAAGTAATGGAGAAATTTTATAAGATTTCAGGTCTACACTTTAATAGATCAAAATCAAAATTTCTATTTTTAAATAAGAAAAAAGAACTACAAGTTACAGATAAATCCTTCATAGGAGAACAAAAACTTACGCTAAATTATTTAGGAATAGTGATATGCAAAAATATAAACGAAACAATATTAATAAATTATAAAAACATTATTGAAGCAATAAAAATATATATAGAAAAGTGGAACAAAATTATATTAACTTTGGAAGACAGATGGCAATTAATACAAATGGTCTTATTGCCAAAAATACTATATGTAGCATTAGCAATACATTTAATTCCTGAAAGATGCATTCTTAAAGAAATAAACTCATGTTTAATAACATTTTGATGGTATACCAAACAGAATAGAGTAGCTCTAACTCATCACATTAGTCCCTGGAAACAAGAAGGATTGAACATCCCAAAAATAGAAACATATATAAAAGCATCTGTGCTTAAAACTACAATAGACTGGATAAACCCAAATTATTTTGCCAACTGGAAAGAATTAACAATGGCTATATTAACAAATTAATTTAATCTGTTATTTTTTTTTTAATAGTAGACAAATCAAACAAACCCTGGTACATACTATGCAAAAGTATACAATATAATATAACAAAACCTTCTAAAACAACACAGATTAATCATTACATCAATTTCTTTAGGAAACTTATCAATGCAAACATAGATCTAAAACTTTGGTTTGACCTTTTAACCCTATTTACCATCATTAAGAACTTTCCTCACAAAATATATAGGGAAACAATAACCTCCTGGGAACAAAATGGATTCTTTTGCTGGTTTCAATGTGTAAATAAATTAAATGCTTTAGATATATGCATGATAAAAACTGCTTACAATATTCCAACACAGGACTGGTTAACCTTACAAAGCATTCTAATGTTCACTCAAGATTTATGCAGATTAATTAATAATTCCTCATTTAAAGATATTCCAAATCTAGTAAGTTTTCTCTATGAATTTATATATAATAGTTGTGAAAAAAAAATTCCAATTCAAATCTATATAAAGAGTTAATATCATACAAAACAATCCCCAAACCATCATACTGGCAGTTCTTAACAAAAGGGCAGTCATTGCAGTTAACAGAAGAAATTAAAACTAGCATCTTACTATCAGTTAATTACACCTTTAACACACAGTACTGGAAAATATTTAACTAGAAATACTTACAAAGAGCATCTTTAACACCAGATACAATTAAAAAGATCAATACTACTGAAGATGTTTTTGGAGGTGTGAAAAGTCAAATAAAGCAGACTGGATTCATATTTTTTATGAATGCAATAAAATTAAATCATATTGGAATGGAATCAATCATGTTTTACAAGCTTTATTTAATGAATCCTTTACCTTAACTAAAGTATTGATTATACTAAATGTAAATGAAGGCCCCTACCTGAACAAGACAGATATGTATTTGTTATGGACAATACTTGCTATATCTAGGAAATGCATAACCAGAAAATGGAATTCAAATACACCCCCAACCTTGGAAGAATTCTACACTTTACTGAAGAAAACTGCATCGATGGAAATAAAAATCAAAGAACTATGAATCTATCCAAGGCCATTGGTAAATAATCCTTGGAAGAAAGTTATATATTTGTTGGACACTCTGCAATAATCAATAATTGTATCTCTGATAACTGATCTGTTAATTCTATATATAATAACATACAGTATATATAACTAAAAGTCAGACTATTGTAAATATTGTATATAGTTGTTTAAAATGATATTTAAAAATATTATGTAAATGTTATTTTAATTGAAAATAAAAAAAAAATGTGGAAGACTTATTAAAGTTAAACTTTTGTTTAAGTTCTTTGCAGAGCCAATCAATATAATAGTTCTTTTTATATTATCATGTGTATTTCTGTTCACAATAAAACCTATCTGATCTTTATTTACCAGGGTTGAAAGAAATGTCTTTAATCTGTCTGCATATATGGACATAAATGTTTTATAATCAATATTCAATAAAGAAATTGGTCTTTAATGGGAACATTTAGTGGTGTCTTTGATTTCACTATAGGGAATATAAAGGTATATTTCCAAGAAGGTGCTGTAGTGGTATTATTTTGGGAAATAGTAAACATTTTATGAAGTAAATTTAATGCTGATTTGGGCAAGATCTTATCAATTTCTGGAATAATGCTATCATTACCCGGTGCTTTATTTTGTTTTAGTTTACTAATTTGATTTTGGAGGTCAATAAAAGAGATAGGATTATCTATTAAAGCAGTTTGTTCTTCTGATAGTCTATTTGTAGTTTATTTTGTAATAAAGGCTTTAATTTCCTCTTTTGAGTATACTATCAGATACTTCTGATCGATATTATTAAAAAAAATCTCTAAATTCTGTTAGTATATTCTGTAGATCAGAGACCTTCTTTCTTTTTTAGGAGAACAATCTTATTAATATGATTGAGTTTACTCTGTCTTTTAGTTTTATTGGCCAGTATATTTAATGATCTAGGATTGGTTGAAAAGTTCATAAACTTAAACCTTTCTAAGCTAATCATAGTTTTATGATTCAAAATCTCCAACTATTTATTATTTAATGAAAATATTTATTTTTCCTTTTCATTTATATCTTTATCTCCTGTATTTTTAAGTTTTAAGTTGTCTAATTTAATTTGTATGTCTTGTAATTCCTTATCCCATAGTTTTTTTTTTTTTATTGTAAAAGGTGATGATTTTCCTGTATAGGTAGGCTTTTAAAGCACTATATATATATATATATATATATATATATATATATATATATATATATATAGATTCACTTCAGAAGCTCGAATCCCCAAAATCTCGAATTTCATATAACCGAGACCAAAAGATCGAGTTTTAGAAACTCAAACTTCTGAAATGAAACCGTAAAAAAAAAAAACCTCAAACACTGCCCTTTGCCCCCCACACCCCCCCCCCTACTTAAATATACCAACTCCGAGATCGCGCTACAGTGTGGAAAAGGAAATCTCCCATTTTGCTGTATGGAAGCTAAAAAGGAGATTTCCCACTTCCTGTCAACACTGCAGAAAAAATAAAAACATTACATGCACACAGACCGTACAGGAATCCTTGCCTCTGTGTGCATGTAACATTTTAATATAAGTAAGGTCTAATTTTTTAACACTTTACATATTCGATTTTCTGAAATCTCGATCATATGGTTTCGACCATATGAAATTCGAGATTTCAGTAATTCGATTATGTGAAGTGTTCCCATACATATATATATATATATATATATATATATATATGTACATATACATATATATATAGATATATATATATATATATATATATATATATATTTATATATATATACATATATACACATATATATATATATATATATATATATATATATATATATATATATATATATATAGATATATATAGAGAGAGTGAGATTGGTCTACTATGAAACATCTAAAACCCGTAACATCTAATTTCATAACATTGAGACCAGAACATCTAAAACCCAAAACATCTAAAACCCATAACATCTCATTTCATAACACCTAACACTACAAATCACAATAAAATAACATCCCCTCCACATAGAACAATACCAAACTACCAAACACACTTTTTATTATGTTTCTGCAGGGAGTCAAGCCCTCCTGCACACCTCTCGTAAATTGAATATACCAACTCCAAGATCGCACTACAGTGGAAAAAATTTAATTTCCTAAGCCCACTGTATCAAGCCCTCCTGCAGAAACATAGTAAAAAGTGTGCTTGGTTGTTTGGTGTCATTATATGTCATTATATGTGGAGGGGGTGTTATTTTCATGTGATTTGTACTGTTAGATGTTATGAAATTCAGTGTTATGTGTTTTAGATGTTCTGGTATCAGTGTTATGAAATAGATGTTATGGGTTTTTGATGTTTTGAAGGGACCCATATATATAATATAATATATATATATATATATATATATATATATATATATATATATATATATATATATATTTCAGTGGTAGCATTAGTAATATTTAGAGTAATACAATTTTGAATTTCTGAAGAAAGAATTTCTTTAAAATCTTTTAATTTTGTAATGAATGCAGGGATTCTTTTAATTTGAATATTATGGGATGTATTAATTAATAACTCAAAGGTTAAGGAATTGTTATCTGATAAAGGGCAATAAACTTAGATTTAGTTAGGCTATTATTCAGCTCTTTAGATATAAGAATTCTGCCTGTTCTGGAATGAGTATTATGTCTATGAGAATAGAATGTGAAAAATAGTGAGTTTGGTTCAGCAAAATTATTAACATCATTCAAAATATATGATTCAATAAAATCTTTTAATAATTTATCTGACAGTGGAATCTTCCTTTTACCCTTAGTATCCATGTCCTTGTTATTTAATTTACAGTTAAAGTCCCCCACTTTTATAATGCTACCTTTGGATAAATGGACAATCTGGTTTAAATGCTGCTTAACTGTATTCACCCCAGTTCTTGGTATCCAATAAAAATTTATAAGTGTAAAAACTTTCTTGTTCATTTCTATTGTGACAGAGCAAATCATTCCTGTATCATTTTTATAAACTTCTGTTATCTTAGGAAGAGGTAACTATTATTCCATAGTATAGCTACTCCTCTTTTCTTTTGAAAATGCTCTGAGCTTGATAGTACAGTATATGACTTAGAATTTGTTTGGTAATATGTTAATTTATCAGATGTATTTCTTGTAGGAAGATTAAATGTGATTTATGTAATTTAAGGTATTTAATAATCTTCCTCTCTTACAAGAATTGTTTAAACCATTAATATTGATATAAATGCCTTTAAATAGAAACATATAACGTTATTTATATCAATTGAATATAGACTGACCATTAATATTCCTTGTGGGAAAAACAAGTGTAGAATTCCATCATATACACTACAACTGGTAGGAAACAATAAATTAAATGAAGTCCAACTAGTAATACCTTAAGTACAAGAACACAATAAACATTTGTAAAGAATGTAATATACAATGGAAATGTATTAATATAGAACTGTGGTCACCCAAACTCTTTCTGGAGTTAAAAACTTCCAATTTGAGTAGCATGTACTGCCCAAATTACACCTTTATCCAATAACAACAGCTGTTCAGCAACTGCAATCTTGACTATTAGTAATGAAAATGTTCTTATAAAATGTAATTAAAAGTTTTCATCGACTTTTATATTACACTAAACAGCCAACGAGAAAAAAAAAAGCAAATGGAAAATCAAGTTAAGTGTATCTGTTCTACAATGTGTTTCAGTCAAATGGAAAATGAATCATTTTGCATTGAAGTCAAGAAGACTTCAGGAAGTCAATGAACAATATAACAATAGTGTGCTAGTCTGCAATGTAATCTTAGAAAGAAGTTTCTCTCAAGAAAAATCTATCAAATAGTTTTATAATATTGGAAAAGCTAAGAAACATGAACTTAATATTTCAAATATAAATATCATATTCCTATAAGCAAATAGCAATTAAAACTGATATAACTTTAAATATCTAAATTGAGCCATTAAATAGTCATTTTAATCATTATAATGGAGAACTTTTGTCTTAGTGAATTTTAATACAAAAAGATGAATATATGTTCTCTCCATGAATTGCAATGCATTATATACTCAATTAAACTTTATGCCCTTTTCCACACACACTTATTCTTATTTCTTTTAAAGAATTACTCTATTCTTGAAAAGTATGCATATGCTACAGACACATTACATATGTAAAAAAAACATAAGTAGACAAACTCTTTTAAGTGGGAATAGAACTAAAGTATGTGTAAGTATCTGGGTATGAGTGTAAGGTAAATCAATAGGTCAAATACAGATAAACACAACTATATTATCATTAGGCTACCCTTTCTTGACATACATGAAACAATTGATATCTTCCAGCCTGAAATTCACATATATGCCTGTTACTGAAGTAACTAATATATCAGTGAGTGTGCCAAATCCAGCCAGTTACTAAAATAGCATAATTAGATTGAAATCAAAATACATAAAATATAAGCTAAGCTCATGTAAAGACACCTATTAATTAACAAACTAAAATATAAACAAAAGATAAATAAAAAGCATGTGTCTGCTAATCAATTTAGCTTAGAATTAATAAGCAGCATACTTGGTTTATTTTACTTTATGCACTTAAAATGTGAACTTGGTGGTACTCAGGTTAAACTATACATCTCATTCTATGCATCACTATATAATATGGTACAAACCATGTTTTCTAAACTCCTTTAGCCTCTGATTGCATGACTTTACAATATTCACAGTACTGCGTAATTTTAGAAGACTAATTTGACACCTCAACCACAAAAAGTATGAAATTGAAATAACATGAGCTCTGTCTGGATACTCTTCTATAGTACATCACATTAATACCAGAACCAATCTGTGCCACTAACAGCACTTCAGACCACATTTGTGCTAGTTGCTAAACTAGCTGCAGATGGCAAACAAAGAACAATGGAGACTACAAATTTGTGTGTTTTCTTATAATCCTTGAAGAACATAAAGGACCCCAGTTTACAAATCATTTTATAGGACATTATAAAATGCAGAAGTAAATATATACACAAGCAAGATAACAACAACTGAGGGTCTGTTGGTTTTGAAGAGCTGCTTCTAATAGATGACAAAATCCTTATCTAGTTCTTCTTCAGTAATTATGAATTTCCTATATCTCATCAAAATCAAAAAACTCTAAACATATGTTCTTTGTTCCACATTGAATAAAACCCATTAACATGAGTCTACAGATTATCAAAGTGCATGCAATCAAAAATAGTTATTTTATCAAATTGTTTCCGTATTCAAGTAAATACAGCTTTCTAGAAGAAAACATGGTGCAATTAAGTAAACATAAAGGAAAAAAATATTTACTGTGTGAAATAAAGTAGTTCGAGTCAATAGGAAGTGAGTAAAACCCTTCTGGAGCTTCTGGCAGTGTTGAAACATTCTTTCCTGTTGAAGTGACATTAATGTGGGGTTTAGAGTTCACAGAAGGTCAAGTCATGCAGCAATGATGTCCAAACATGGAGTTCTCCATCCCAATAGCTCAAGACAATCCCCCTTGAGCCAGAAATTAAGAAATGTGAAAGATCCAATGGTTCCAATGGGAAACCTGTCAGTTTGTTTGTCAGATATTTAAAAAAAAAAAAAAAAAAAAAAAAAAGCAGGAGTCTCTCGGGCTGACAGGATCTTGAATAAAGGAAGAGTTTTCTAGGTCACAAAATCAAGCATTTAGTAACTGGCCATAATAAGACCACTATGCACAGCACAACCATACATTAGAACACAATTACCATAAACTAAAAGCAATACTGAACTAGAAATCAAATAATATAATAAATGATCTATTTCACAAAGAATATAAGCATTTTCTTTTTACAAGATGTTCATTTCCTATTAGAACCTTATATTTATTGCATAAACAAACAGCATAGCAACCCAAAAGACTCACCTGTAATTCAGTCCCTCAGAATAGTGTCCATATTTGAGAATTTGAAGCGAAATCATTCAAGATTTTTGGAAAACATAAATGCTAAGTATAGTCATGGAGAAAAAAAAGGTTATTAATTTCTTTAACTTCTTTTTTTTTCAGAAGATTTCCATGAACCATTATCAGCTATTCTTTTCAAACTAGCATTAGCCCAATCCATTTCATCTATTCTCTCAAGAATTTTATTTGTTCTAATAAATGTGAGAGCAGCATCCAAGTCATCGAAGATTTTTGAGCTATCTTGCAGGAAAATTTTCAGTCTAGCAGGGAACAACAGATGGGTTTTTATTTGACAGTTTTTGAGATCCTTTACTAATGGTAAAAAGAGCTTCCTTTTAGCTATGACAAATGGGGGCTAGTCATTGTCAAAACGGACAATGTTATATTTTATTTTAATGGAAGCCTTAGCCCAAGCTGTTTTAAGGACCAGTTCTTTGTCATGAGAAGAAAGAAATATTACTATCACAGATTTAGATGAGTTGTTCTTACCAGTTTTTGATATCACTAAAGATCTGTGAGCTCTTTCGATGCCATAGGACAGAGCTTCAGGGAGATCTAGAATTTCATGCAGCCAAGAAGTCTTTTTCCAGTTCGAAGAAGTCAAAAATGTTACCATATTGTTGCCTTCAATATTATCTGGTAAACTGAAGATTCTAATATTATTTCTATGTGACGTAGTTTCTAAGTCGTCAACTTTAGATTGAAGTAAAGTATTCTGTTATCCAAGAATTTTATATTATTCTCTTCTTCTTGTAGTCTCCTATCCATATCATGTAGTGCTTGTTCTATTCCAGTTATTTGTGTTTTTTTTCTTGCTGAAGATCCTCAAGTAGAGTTTCCATCTGTTTAGAGCATTTCTCCTTAAAATTGTCTAGTTTTAAGTCCATTTTATCAATTTTCACTGACAGCTCCTGAATATTAGAAAGCAGGGATTGTAGATCCTTTTTGAGAGCTGAATCTTGAAGGTTAGCTTTTGAGAAGCTCATTCTGAAGTCCAGTGATGAGAGAAAATTATCAGATGTAATTTTGACAGGAAAAATTCAAAAATTCAAAAAACATTTTTTAACTGTCCTGGGATATGTTTAGAGGAATCTATTGGTGAGTAAATAAACCCTTTTAAGATAGTTTTTAGCTAAAAAATCCTGTCATAAAAAAAAATTGAAGTGGCAGAGCTGAAAAGAACTGCTTCTAGCTAGAGCACATCTTAGCCACGCCCTCCAAATGAAACTATTCTGTATTCATGTAAGCATGATGCACAGAATGCATATGCAATTAGCGCTGCTGCCCATCGCACTAACAGGTAAACTCCATATAGGCTTCACTCCAAGCTTCCATGGAGTTTATTGAATACACAGGGAATTCTTTCAAATAGCACACAGAGCCATCATTACCTGTTGCTGCCTTCTTTCAGAGCACAATCCCACCCTGGATGCTTTCTTCCGAAAAACAACTTCACCTGTCAACTTGTACGCACCTATGCCCAGTCCTTTCACATTGCTTATCCCTGACTATATGCCTGAATGCTTCCCAAAAGCATTTGCTTGTTAGGTTCAAAAACTATGGATTTCTCTGCCGTTGAACATGCAGGATGCACTTGCGTTTCTACATTTAAATCAAGGATGACTACTCATCACTGTACAGATGCTACAATTACATATACATAGTCTGCCTTCTTTCTTCTCAATTTCTTGACCAAAATGCATATCAGTCAATGCCATTGAATTTGTGATTCTGTTAACTTAGTGATTTGTAACACTGAGTTGTGTATTATCTTTGCAGAGATGGCAGTGCCTCCTAAATGTACTCTGCCAGCAATCATTGTTAATTATTTCAATTTATTTTTTCTGCTTCACTTTTCTCTGCTACCTCTCTCAACCAAATGGCCTTCTACAGAGCACTCAAGTTTCTATGCAATCATACTAAATAACACTGATATTAAGTAAAGGACACATATTATCTAATCTTCCAGTATTATGTAATTTCTCGATGTTTTGTGCTCTGCAAATATTGAAAAAACATAATCTATCACAGCAGATCAAAATCAGTGAAAGGAGGTATATCCTGGAATAAATTTATATCACAACATATTCTCCAATCTCCCTGGAATATCATATCACAACATATTCTTAAAATTCCCATAAATTTGTGATGTGCATTTTGGATTATTCAAGCAGGTTTCAGATATGCTACAGTTACAACATCCTCAAAAGCTGGCTACTTGGTGCATAGAGAAAAATCCCTGACTCTGTCATAGATAATGAGAGATCAGTGACTTCGGTACTGGTTAAGCCAATGAGAGATGGGGGAGTGAGATGCCAGCACTATCTCACACATTCAGGGAGTATGGAAAAAGTCCAGACCACTGCTGGCATGTCATCTACTGGAGACACAAGTAAATGGCAAGCTGAATATGGGCCATTGATGGGTTCCTGGTTCTGAAAAGCTGCATCTAAGTTATTGCCATCTTAGGTCTCATGCAACTACACATACCCAAGTATCAAAGCAAAGCAGACTCCTGCTTCTATGAGCATGAATATCAGATTCTGCTAGCAGAATTAAGGTAAGATGAGAAGAAAGCATCAGAAAAAAGTCCTCAGGAGTAACAAATCTGACAGGAAAAGAAAGGGCAATGCCATACTCAGTACTACTGGTTGTCAGGCATGAAGGACAGTAGAAATAGTAATTAAGTCCTCCAAGTAGAAATGTATCACCCATAATATTCTAGATATTTTGAGAATTTAGGAAAACCATATTTTGTATGATGTCTGTGCTAATCTGACAATATCCTGTTGCATATCTAAGAAAGAGGATCTTCTTAGATTTTTCAGTACACTGTCAACCCTGTTCATATCATAAGTATCCTTAATCCTTTTAAACTACTTAATATGTCCATAGTTTTGTCCCCAAAAAGGCATGGCATTGTCAGATAACCCTTGCAAACATTTGTCAGGCATGTGTCTGTATTAAGCAGAATTACTATGATATTTTGTAGCTGTGGGGATGCACCGTCTGCCTTACTGGCATCCAAGATGGTCTGGTTCAGTTTTAGTACTGGATATTATATAATTATTAATTGGGCCTTATTGCTGTAGTACATTTCTGTAATGAGTTACATGTATAAAGATTGGCAGCTTTTAGCTTCTTGTGTAAAGGTGAGGTTTTGTTTGTATCACCATGATTATAATTTTCAGCATCATCATCAATCCCTTTTTCCTATTTTCTACACAAGGTCGGGGTATCTTGTTAACTGTGGCCATCTCTCTTGTTTCAATGCCACAGTTCTGCCTTGTTTGACACTCATGCCTGACTGTCGCAGATCTTGTCTCAAACGATCCATCTCCATCCACCTCTTTGCTAGATTCCCTCATTAGCTCTCAGGAGCAATTTTTTCCATATCTCACCCAACCTCTTGACCATATACACTGTGAATGCACCAGAGCCTGCTGCTTTCCCTGACTTTATTTTCTTTTGTGCTGTTCTTACCTCTTCTATGGTGAGCTCCTCCTCTTCTTTAATTGTAAGCTGTAGTCCTGAGTGTGCCCTCCTTTGGACGTCATACCTAGTAACTATGAACCTGTTGTCAGTTTGCCAGCCATACCCCATTGCATATCACCAGCATAACAGTTTTATAATGTAACATAAGCAATTGATTCCTCAAGGACAGCAGTCACTGAATTTGTAGATGAAGCACAGAAATGCAATGTTTGCCAGCAGCAACCTCTTTATTAGTTACATTTCTCTTTAATGTGGAATTATTCTGATGACTTTTACTTCCACAGAGATTGTGCATTTGGGTGATACTGGTGGATAAAAATTAACTGCAGTTTGAGTGGCCTTTCATGGGTGAAATGTTGTTAAATAGGCAGTTTTGTCATTATTGGTTATACATTTTGTTTCACTGCTACGTAGAAAAAATGTTCAAAACTACAAATTTAAAGCATACTCTAAGTGGTGCTCTATTACACATGGAATATAATTTAATACAGTCTGGAAAATGAATCAAAGAACATTCATATATAATTGTAAAAATGTGTGCAGAGGCCTGTGGTTTGAAAGCAGGCAGGGGCCCAACAATGCACTTAGTTTGCCACTAGCCAGATGCATTTCCAGTGAATGTGGGTTTGAATGCATTTTCAATTAATGTGAGCTTCACAGGCAGACAAGTTTACTACTGCTCATGCTATGTCCATTTTCATTGTGAGACTGCGTTGTTTTGTTTAGCAAATGGCTGTCAGTGTTTGTGCTATAAAATTTTACATAAAAGTTATGAATTAAATCCAAATACCTGTAATCATTGTAAAAGTAAAAAAGAAAATAGCATGCACACTGACAGGTTTGAACAATGTGTATGGTAAATGGGCAGAGATAACCAAGTAATGGGACACTGGAATGGCTGCAGTGGGGGTGGTGGGGTGGGGGTGTCTACCCTGCCTAGGACCATATCTGACCATGATCCAACTCTGTCCCAGATCCCAGGGTTTCTGGCTATCTTCTTTATCTTTCTGTCTTTGCCTTGCAACCTGATAAGATTCTTTGTGCCATCTACAGAGTCACTCTCCAGGCATTGGTAGAGTGTCTTGGCTACCTTTTTCTTTGCTATTGCAACTCAGTTCCTTGACTCTGTTAACTCAAATGCCCTGAAACAAATTATTCATACCGCGACAAGAGGAACAAACATACTAGATCTGGTCCTCACCAACCTGACAAACAGATGCACTGCCACAACTGTTGGATCCTCATTAGTTAAATCTGACCACGAATCAGTCACCTTCAAGCTGGCTTTAACACCAGAACTCACAAATGGTGAAATCAGACTAAAAAGCTTCACCAAGGCAAACTATACCCCCCTGGGTAAGGTATAAATGTATTCCAAGCCCTACCACAGCTGGAAGTGATAACTATACTGAAGCTTACACTAAAGTCCTGTACAATCACTTGCAGAAGTGTATAGACTCGGCTGTTCCAGAAAGAGTCAAAGCCAGAGAGCCCCAACTAAAAACAAACCACTATGGTGGACATCCATCATTAACAAACTTTACAACAAATGCAAAAAGTCTTTGTCCAAGAAAACTAAGGCAAGACCCCAAAAATGGAAAAGCACCAATCTCAGCCTCAACAGGCAAGTAAAACAACATGTCAAATCCTCTAAGGGCATCTTTGAGAAAAACTTAGCAAGCACAGCCAAGGATAACCATAAGGCCTTTTACAGCTACATATGTAGCCTAAAAGGTGTGCCAAACTAGTGACTAATGGCATCACACACACTGACCCCACAGAGAATTCAAACCTGCTAGTGGATAGGTTTGGTGAAAATTATACTCCCTTATCCCCTCCAAATGTACCACAAACCTTGACCCAAACTCCCCCCACCCTGCAAATCTGAAGAGCAGGTCATACAAGCCTTGTCAAAGGCAAAAAACACAGCTTCTATGGGACCAGATGGCATCTCAGGCTTTCTTCTGAACAGACTAAAACATGAAATAGCATCACCATTAAGCACCCTTTTCAATCATAGCCTAACCATAGGCTTTGTTCCTGTGGAATGGAGAACAGCAACAGTTGTACCCCTCCACAAAGGTAGCCTCACAACAGACCCTGGCAATTATAGATCCATAGGTCTGACCAGCCTCATAGCCATGGAATATATCATTATGTACCTCATAAATAAAGACATAGGCGACCTCCAAACCCTGGATCCAATCAAATTTGGCTTCATCAAGGACAGATCCTGACTGTTAAATCTGGTGGATTTCTTCGAAAATGTTACAAGGACTAGTGATATGGGCAAATCTGTGCACAAAGCATACTTCAACTTGACAAAACCTTTCAACACAATCCCACACTCAGGCATTGCCGATAAACTTAGAAAATTGAATGTAAACCCCTCTGTTGTAAGATGGGTTGCCAACTGGCTGTCAAACCAGTCACACACTATAAAAGTGGGTGACTCCACATCAACCAGCAGACCTGTCACCAGTGGGGTGCCACAAGGGTCAGTGCTGCACCCCCTACTGTTTGGTATATACTTCTCAGAAATCCAGGCCAAAACTAAGGGGTTGTGGCTAACCAAGTTTGTGGACGACTGCAAAATAGGTGCAATTATTGAATCCCCAAATGCTGTCAGTATACTTCAGGATTTCTTACGCATACCAACAACTGATTAGTCACAGTCTCAAACTGAATGCGAAGAAATGAATCATCTTTCCCTTTGGCAAAAATAATATTCTTTTACACTATCACATCAACAACAATACCCTAAGTACCTAAGAAGTGGTAAGGGATCTGAGATCACAAGTTGATTGTGGCTTTAATGTTGACCACCATGTGTCTACTGTAGTAAGGAAGGCTTTGTACATAGCACACTTGATTAGTAAAGGGATTCCCTCTAGAGCAAAGGAGGTCATAACCCCTCCATACATGTCACTAATCAGCTCCATAATTGTGTACAACACCCCATCAGGCATGTACCATAGAAAGCACCTGCAGCAATTGGAGAGACTTCAGAGGTTTCTAACAAAAAAGATAAAGGGACTCCAGCATGTGCCTTACACAGACTGACTAAAGTCCCTGTCACTATACTTTGTGTTGTATAGACTTCTTAGGGGAGAATTATGCCTTGCTTACAGATCAGTCTCAGACCCAACCCTAATGAACTTTCTGCACAGCTATAAATCAAATGGGACTAGATTTAACCATTCCAGGGAGCTAAATATGGCCTGCAATTTAAATAGGACATGCTGCATGGACAGATTTGTTTCCCACAGATTGCCATGTCTTTGGAATATGCTACCAATTCATGAGAAACAGAGCACTTCTATAACATTGTTTAAAAGGAACCTGGATGAGTGGATGGGGCACCGTAAATTCTTATTGAGGATAGCACCCACAACCCTCCTGGACATGTGTAGTCATTATTAAATACAGTCCTGGATATTGCCTAGTGTATCTATGGTATTGCATTGTGATGAAATGGCTAGGCTTGAAATAACCTCCAGGCCAATAGCCTAGCAAAATTCTATGATTCTATGATCCTCTCTTAGCGTCTTTGTTAACTGACCAATATTTCTTCTTAGCCTGGTCTGTCTTTTCCATTTTACAATTTTTCCTGCACTTATTCTTTCTTTTGATGACTTTCTGGACACTTCTGTATTTCATACCAGCTGTCCATATGTACCTTATTTTCACACCTGGCCTGGTCACATATCTGTCCTGTAGTCCTCAAACATGCTGTTTTGAGGCACTGTCAGCCTTCTTCTTCAACTCTACATATTTTTTCTTCTTTTAAGGTGCTTGAACCCTGAGAAATTCCTCAAACTAATGTGCTTTCTCTCCAGTCAATCTCCATGTCTTCAGCTTAGTCTCTATTGAATTTAGGGAGTTCTCTGACCACTGCCTGCAGCTGATTGTCGCAACAAGTGGTTAATGCTGTGGGCCACCAGTTTCATTGGGTTGACTTTGCAACTGCTGATTCCAACCCAGTGCCCTTTCCTTACTAGGAGGAAGTCTACCTGAGTTGCATGTTGTCTATTCCTGTATGCAATCTTGTGACTGTCCCTCTTTCTAAACCATGTGTTGGCCACCACCAAGCCATTTGCAAGTCAGAAGTCTACAATAGTCTATTATTTTTATCCCTGTAGTCCCAACCATTTTTATAGGTTCAAAGCTGTCCTTGTGGACCATTTTAAGTCTTGCCATTTTCCTTAGGGAGAATCAAACCCTGTTTCTTTTGTCTGTGTGGTAAATAGCTTAACAATTATGCCATCCCTGGACCCTCTTGTTTGTGATGTAAACACCTTAACCATTATACCAATCCTCATAGCTTGTTTTGTCTGTCCGTCTATCTGTCTGTCCCAATATGTGCAATCAGGTCACCCATTATCAACCTCACTTCATGTTGTTCTGCCTTATCTAGTAGATTCTGTTTTCCTCAACATCACATCTCTGTTTTGAGCATACAATGCTCTGGGTATAAGCTGAGATCATTGATGCTTTATCCTTACAATGGAGTCTGATTAGGATGAGGCTGTGACTAATTCTGTAACATCCCTTGAAGCCTGCCCTCACCCCAATTACAACACCTTTTCTAGTCTCTCCTCCTGAGATGTAGATTCTGTATCTCAAGCCCAGTGGCTTTGCTACACTCATCTTCCATCTTGTATCCTGGATACAAAGGATGTTCAGCTTCCTCCTTGTCCCCATATCTTCCACTTCACAGCTGCATTCTGTCAGTGAGCCTACACTGAGTTTAGTAATTCTAACTTTATGTTTGACAGGTTGATTGATTTTATGTTCTTCTGGGCTACTGGATACTGGCCAGACAGTAGTTTATTGTCCCAAGCCTGCTAGGCTTTGTGGGAAGCTCACTCTGTTAGATAGGATTACATACACCTCTGCCACTGTTATCATGGTATATGTCAGATCCTAAGTCTACGTATCACTGGCAAATGCCCATGCCCATTTGGTGACATTAATGAAAAAGAACAAATTATCTAGATCCAGTTTTTATGCAATATGGCATACACTCTGTGATTCATCTTCTCCTAGCTTGAAGATACTGATGCCCAAAGCAGTGGGTCTATACATGTCATCCCACTATAGGTATTATCTAGAGTCTTTGCTGCTTTCCACAAATCCAATCTTGGGTGAGTTTCAGGTGGAAAAACTCATCAGGTTTTTAGGAGGTGGGAGAAATACCACAGTGACATAAGAAGAACAAGTAATCTCCATATGGGCATTGGACAGATGTGTAAGTGAGGTAGGGGAAAACTATATACTCACACAGCAGTCTGTTCTGATAGATATGAACTGCAGGTTTGTGTTGCACTAGGGAATATGCTGTGATATGAATTTATCATGCTAATTCATCTTTTTATCCGATGATTAAGGGTTAGGCCCTTTAAGCATGTGTTTGAGGAAATATTTGTTCTGATTAAAAATAGGAGGTCAAGGAGGCTCAGCTTTTCATGGTTAAGAAGACTAAACAATGAACACCATGGATGAGTCTACAAGAGATTGAGTACAGGAAAAGTGCTGCCATTCTGTACAGATAACTGAGAGCCTTGAGAGCATTGATTTTTTTAATTAGGAATCTCTGAAGCTTCTCAGCTTAAGTGGCCTGTTTTAACAAATATCTGCCTAAGGGTCGTTATTTTAAATAATTGTCTGATAAGTGATGAGGATAGTGGAAATAAGACTTCTTTTGAATCTAAAGGAGATACCTTTCAAAATTAGATGAGCTAGATAGAGGACTTTCAAAACTAATACTGGGATATACCAGAAAAAAAAAATAAGAAATTAACAACAAAGATACCTGGATACCTTATGACAGTGTTTGATTGGAAGAGTATGTGACATACATATTATGATATGAAAATGTTTTGTTTACCAAAGTGAACTATTCTACATTTTTTGTTTTTACATTTAGTTTCAAACTCTTGCTTTGCAGTTATGGGTCAGTGGTGGAATGAATTGTAACAGAAAATTTACAGCCACATATAAACTCAAATACTGTAACCATAAGCTAGGAGTCCGAGAAATAAATTACAGAAACCAGAGGGTTCAATATCGAGCCATGTGCAATGTAACTATTTACTCTTTTACTTTCAGAAGTGGCATCTTTTACTCTAACTACATTGATTCTATCCTCCCACAGTTTCTAAGTTGCTAATCCCTACTCAAAAGCTTTAAAGAAAGGAAGACAAGAGTTGCATTCAACCCTATCCTGGTAGGCTATTCTGGTAGATCTCTATATCCTTTCCTTAAACAAAGTTACTACTTTCCATTACATAAACATTTCAGAATCATTTCTTTGGCCATTCAGAAATAAAGGAGATTGCTTATTTTGATCAATTAGAATTGCTGAAGCCCCATGGGAAATCTTTAAATTGCATTAACCATGCAGTAAAGCAAGAGTAAAAATGAAAGCAAATTAAATATGCAGCAATAAACAATCAGGTATATTCAGACATTACGCTGTTATTACAACAGAGAAAATTAAGAAATGGTGTGCTGGTTCACTACCAGAAGATATAAACACACTGAAGCACAGATGTGATGTATTTAATACCTTTTCTTAGCTCAATGTTGGCTTCTCAATTACTAGTACCTTCATACTAGCAGGAGCCCTTTGCCAGGAGTTAAGTTAATAATGTTAAATATAGGCTGGAATTCAAACAGGAATACCACCATACTAGGATGGATAGCCACTGATGGTAAACCTTTCTAATTCAAAGACAGGCCCATAGCAGTGATTTGACATTGTCGGTAGAATCGCCATGGTGGGCTGTCTTTGCAGCCATGCTAAATACTAATGAGGCTTTCCAAGGGTATTATCTATGCTATTTACCTATGTGTTCTCTATCAGAAGTGCCTCCATTTAATGAACTTATGCAGCTATACATTGCTGACATGCTACATTTCCCTGCTGTAGTCAACAGGGAACTACATAAACACATAAACATGGCTGACATGCTACATTTCCCTACAGTAGTCAATATGGGAAACCAGATAAACACGTAAACATGGCTGACTTGCTGTGTTACCCCACTGTAGTCAATTGGGGAGACCACATAAACACAAAAATATGGTTGACATGCTGCATTCCCCCAATGAAGTCAGTACTGGAGACCATATAAACACAAAAACATGTCTGAATTGTTGTGTTCCCCATTGTAGTTAACAGGGTAGACCACATAAATACATAAACATTGTTGCCATGCTGCATTCTCCCCTTGCAGTCACTAGGGGAGACCGCATAAACACATAAATATGGGTGACATGCTACATTCCCCCACTGTAGTCAATAAGGAAGACCACGTAAACACATAAACATGGCTGAATTGATGTGTTTCCCACTGTAGTCACTGGGCTAGACCACATAAACACATAAATATGGCTGACATGCTGTGTTACTGCATTGTAGTCAATAGCGGAAACCACATAAACACACAAACATGGCTGACATGCTGTGTTACTGCACTGTAGTCAATAGCGGAGACCACATAAACACGGCTGACATGCTGTGCTACCATCTTTTCTGAACAATAAGAAATATAAAACTCTAATGACTGCCCTTATTGACTGACTGCAGTCAACCATGATTTATGAGCGTCAGGGCAAATATAAGAGACAAAATCAGATAAAGTTGAGAGGTATGATCATATATTCATTAGTGTGTGTGTGTGTGTGTGTGTGTGTGTGTGTGTGTGTGTGTGTGTGTGTGCGTGTGTGTGCACGTGAGTGTTTGAATGTGTTTATGTGCGTGAGGGAGAGTTAATGAAGGTGGATGCCTGCACAAATATGATACATGTCCCGCAATGGCGATTACCATAGCAAAATACTGATTAGCACTGCCAGCAGCACCACTTGACTAAGAGGCATGCAAATTAGTCAGTAATGAGGACTTTCCTCATTGATGCTAATTATATCCCTGAATCACATTTCCAGTATTTCTGTAAACTGCCCCTTTTGGTCACAGCAGTTTTCACGAGTGCAATTTTTTTTTTTTTAATTGCAGCCACAGTGCTCAAATATCCTGAATGCCTGAGTAATTACTGAAGATATCATATTACATCTGTGTTCCAGTGTTTTCATATTTTCTATTATGATAAACCCCTCAAGAAAATATTAAAGCATTTCCTTGCCCCAACAAAAACACTAGCTTTTAACTGTTAGCATTTAGAAACGTATTTTTAACTAGATGAAATGTTTTTATTATTTCATGCTTAAGTTTTACCTTTGCAATGATATGTATCATTTATTTAACATTTGTTTATCAGGAAATTTTGACTTGGAACAAAGTCAATTTTCAGCAAAGGCCCAGGGAGAAACACTCCAGAAACATGTCTTTGTGACATGGGAGAAAACCAGAGTACCCAGAGGAAACCCACACGAACGCAGGGGGACACAGAGACTCCTTACAAAAGGTACCCCCGCCGAGAATTAAACAGGAAAATCTCTTGCTGTGACAACAGCACAACCACTGCACCACTACACCATTCAGTGAAAGTGTCATGAAAGTAAGCTTAATAAGTTTGGTAGTGGGTTTTAGGAAAGAGGTTTTGCTTTCTTAGGCTCTGAAGTGGAGGTTGTTAAGGTTGTTGGTTATACTCTCATACCTGTAGCCCAGGTAGAAATTTTTGGATAAGTTTACACATGCTTAATGTCAGGTTAAGAGTTAAGGAGATTAATACTACATTTCATGACATAGTTTTATGAATATGCTTATACTGTTTGATATTTCAGGATACCTTGATTTTCATTTTTCAAGAGATGTCTCATATTATTATAACTACGTTTACATCTAGCATCAGGTGCATTTATATGTGACAAGGAATGGATATGTTCTTTTTCTTTATATGTTACTGAAATTTGGAGTTAAAAATTTTGTACATTAGGGCTGTTGTCCAAAGGTGCTCATTGTTTAGAGATGCCATCAGAGAGTTTAAAAGATTTTGCTTGCATCTGAAGCCATCCTTGGTAAGAAAAATTAAATGAAGTATTACTTTGGAGTTGCATTACTTGTTTTTATTGCATTCTGAAAGATTTTTCTGCTATTTATTATTTTCCTGCACTTGCTTAGTGGTTTAAGTTACATTTTTTCACTGCTGTAGGGCTGCTATGTCTGCATTTGTAGTATTCCAAATAAACTGTTTCCACTGCTTTTAGGCATCTATTTTTGTGGTTCCCTGACAGATTGGCTCCAAACCAATCATTTTATATTAAGAGGGTCACAGTCTGCACTCTAATGGCAGAAAAGGGCTGATTTAACCTATATGATCTGGGAACTGCTGACAGAAAGCTTATTAAGTGCTTACCTAATTGGCTTTTGGGCATACCTTGTTTAAAACACTTGTATATAAGCCTTGTGTTTGCAAGAAGTTGCTCTTGGTGCAGTGGAAGTTAGTGGTACCTTGTATCTTTACAGTCACCAGAAGTTGCACTTTCCTTATAAAAACCGCCTCCAAAATTTACCACAGTCCCGCTTTACTCAAAGAGCAATTAGTGTGAGCATTGAGCAGCAATTATGTATTTAGTTAGTTCTAAATTACATTATTATGGCACTTAAGACTATTGTCACTCAAAACGCAACTGGTTTGGGTGCTGGGCAGCATCACCATTTTGGTTAGCTTTAGATTACACTAAGGAAGCACCCATCCCTTGTTCAGTTTCAAACACCCTCCATTCCTTTCCCTTGTAAAGCACATATTATAGGTTCATAGCTTTTTAGTAGTCTAATGATAACAAGGGCCTTTTTAAGCCTAGCCATGCATCTCAAATCTCTGACAAGTTCTGGTACCCTTGATAAGTTTAAGCAGGGGTTCGGGGGATGGAACATTTACAACCAGGGGTCTGAGAGATGACCCATTTTAGGCTGCTTGTGTCCATCAGAGATATAGGTGCTAAAACAGGGATGAATTTCCTGTTCTCCATCCAGTTGCCCAAGTTACACTTGAAATGAATTAGGGAGGAACTCTGCATGCATAGATGGGGAGCCAGTTCCAGAGAACGGGGAGTTTCTGGAATACATACCTATCTCTCCAGCAGGTCTTATTTATATTACAGGTAAGGTTTTAAGTCTTTAGAATGGGTAATAATGGTATTGTTTGTTTTGCAGATATGCAGGAGGTCCACCAGAATGGGGTCTGACAATGCCTTGTATGCCACACATAGATCTCTCCTCAACAGGCTGTAAGAGACAGAATACAGACAGAAACAGGGCCTTAAGGCAGTCTGCAGAGGCCATGTTACTTAAGCCTTGTATTATTTTAGTGAGAAACATCTCCGGATGTTCTATTTGTTGGATATGCCTGCTTAGGTATAAATCAAAGGGGGCATTGTACTGAATTATAGGTCTGATGAATGCCAAATACAGGGGAACAATGACTTCCTTTGACCTAGATGCCATACCTTTGTTTATAAGTTGCCCAACATAGAATGATTTCCTCACTACTGTAGATAGATGATGGTCAAAGGCTAGATTACAGTGCATGTGTGTCCTCAAGACCTGACTACTGGGTCAACTTTTAGGTGTGTGTGTGTTATAAATATGATAATTAGCTGAAGTGGATGACTTCCTGAATGATACTGTTATGCATTTTTTGGCATTTAGGTTTAGTCCATGATTCTGACACCAGTTATTTGTCTATATCAGCCCTTCCTGGAGAACATTTGTGTCAGTGGGAGATTCAATGGCAGCTCCTAGTTTGCAATTATCTGCATATTTAGTCAGCCAGAGGCCATTGACATTGGCAGTGAATTCAGAGAAGTAAAGGCCAAAAAGAATTGGTCACAGGACCAATTCTACAGGGACTCTGCTTGTGACTGGCCTCTTTGTAGGTGTGGACTCTCCAATTCTAACTTCCTGGGTCCCTTCTGTGACCCTGTGAGCTATCCACTGGATGACATAAGGGTTTGTGTCTAACCTCCTGTGTTTGTCAACAATGCCCGAGTGGGATTTTGTTTCAAATGTCTTGGTCAGATCAAGGTAGATAGTGTGAATCATTTTTGCCCTCATCCATTGCTTTGGTGACCTTCTCAAAAAAGACTATCAGGTTGAGTAGGCATGACCTGCCCTTGATGAAACCAAATTGGGTTGGGTTGAGTGTCTGGAGGTTTCTTATGTCATTATTGATCATTTCCATGATAATTCTTTCCATTGCTTTGCAGACTAGTGAGACTTATGGACCTGCATTTTCCAATGCCTATAGATGGCCCACCTTTGTGCAGATGGATGACTGTTGCTGTTCTCCATTCATGAGGCACAAAGCCTGTTTGGAGGCTACAGTTAAAGAGCAATTTCAGAGTTCTTGATAGGTCATGTTTCATGTTATTTAGAAGACATCCTGGGATATTGTCTGGACACACTGATGCTATGTTCTTGCTATTAGAGAGAGCCTTAAGGACCTGTTCCCTAGTGATAGCAGGGGGAGTTATATTTAATGGTATTTTCTGAGGGACGTTTGAGGGGGGCAGAGCGGTGAAGCTGGAGCTGAATTTGTCAGCCAGTAGGTTTGCTATATCTTCTGTGACCATAGATAGGCACTTTCCTGCTATCTTTGCATCTAGTTTAGTGGATATGGGCATTCTGAGTCAAAGTAGCAATTGCCTTATGTATATTGACAACCCCTTAATTCTGTAACAGACAGAGTATGCAAGGGATGTAGTTATGCAGTGTCAGTGGAGGCTAGAAATATAGACACAAAATCACCAAACAATTTGTCATTGACACACACACACGCACACACACACACACACACACACACACACACACACACACACACACACACACACACACACACACACACACACACAACAATCACTGTACATACAAAGGACCAGACACAGAGACCCACGTATGTGGAGCTGTTAACATCTAACTTAACGACACCTCAAAGCCCTCTCAGATGCAGTTCTCAGAAACTCCACATGCACACAAACAAGCCAACTCTCACCACAACACATAAAACCACATCTCATTGTGTCACAGCTACCAAGCACATAGGGTATAGCACCACACAACCCAGTATTTTGGCCCTACAAGACACCATTGTGAAATAAACTGATGTCCCTTTCACCAGGCCAGATAAGGAGAAGGTGACAGTTAGTTGCCTGTCAGGGCTATGATTTGCCAGATAACACAAATACTCAAGTCACTAAAATCCAAGTGCCAGTATGACTCAGTCATAGCCATTGTTGGCATAAATGACCAGAGATGTACATCCCTGGATTATATAAAAAAAGACATGACTGAGCTCTCAGAATATGTGTCAGACGCAGGTATGAACCTAGCTTTCAGCAGAATTTTACTGTCTCCAAGGATGATGCCACAATATTTACAGAAAATGATTGACTTTAATAATTGGCTTAGCTATTTGTGTCATTCTAAAGGGTTCAATATTTTTCAGCCTGGGAGAATGTGGGTGACAGGCCACACTGCTTTGCTAGGGATGGTCTTCACTTTTCATCACTAGACTTTTGGATATTGGCCAAAACATTATCCACCCCAATATTGACTTTTTTAGGCATTGTCAAACAGAAAAACTTTCCAGCACAGCAAAATCTACTCCGGATAAGCTAAAAGTATTACTGCTCAATGCTATGAGTCTGAACAAGATTCTGCACTCCATGGAAGCACTCCTCACCCTGCAGTATGCTGACATCTGTGCAGTTACTGAAACATGGTTCAAAGTAATGGAAAGTGTCCTGGCAGTGTATGGGTATAATGCCTTTCATATGTCCTGATCACCCACTGCATATGATATGTCAATAGGCAGAGGTGTGCCTGTCTATGTAAAGACAAGCACACCTCAAGAATGGTCAGACAATATGACATGCTTGACCTAGTCCATGTCCAAATAACCATAGGAAAAATCCAATTACCATATCCTTGCTAGCTACAGGTCCTCTACCATGAACCAAGAAAACCCATACATCACACCTGAATTTGCTAGAATTACTTAACATTCAGACAAATACCATACTCATGGGTGATTCCAACTACCCCTCCATTAACTGGGAAGCATGCAACCACTAACATGTAGGCCCAAATATTTCTAGACGTTGTCAATGCAAATGCCCTGAAACAGCTAGTCTTCACTCCCACTTGTGGTACAAATGTCCTAGACCTGGTATTCACAAATATGGGAGAGTGCTGCACTCCCACCCCCACCACCACCAAGTATGATGTCCTCACTGGTTAGATCAAATCACAAAGCAGTTGTCCTTGAAATAATTATAAAATTAGACTCCCCACCTAACCCCCAAAAACTTTAAGATCCTATTGAGGGATGGCAGAGCTAGTTTCCAAACTTAGAAAACATAGAATCCTAGATAGAGGCATACACAAAAGCCCTGTATGACAAAATAAAGAATTGTATAGAAATGGTAGTATCAGATCAAATTAAATCTAGGACAAACTGCAAAAATAAGCCACTCTGGTGGACCCCTGGTAGAAATAGGCTATACAACACAAGAAAGAAAATCCTATCCAGAAGTAATCGAGCATGGGTGCAACAAAGCAAAAACTCACACATTAATCTAAACAAGAAAATCAGGGACTAGTTAAGTCTTCAAAAGCAAATGCTGAGGTAAAAATAGCCTCCCAAGCTGATAAACATAAGGCATTTTTCAGCTATGCCCACAAAGTTAAGGGCAACACCCAAGAATATGCAGAATTGGTTATAAACTGCAAAACCTATACTCAACCAGAAGATATAGCAAATCTGCTGGCAAATAAATTCAACTCAAATTTTATTTCCCCAGCACCTCTGGTTATCCTCCAAAAAATGCCTTCCACCATTCGTTTACCAGTTATCACCAAAGAACAGGTCTAGTCTCCTCCTTATTTCTAGACTTCTCTAGAGACTCTAGCAGTTTGTCACATCAAACTTCTACTTCATATGGCCTCATTAAGTTTCTCTCAGTCCACCCTTCTATGATTCAAAAGCTACTTATCCAATAGGTAACAGTCAGTAAAATGGCACACCATCCTCTCTTCATACCTCCCAGTCACCACTGGTGTACCCAAGGCTCTAGCCTTGGTCTTCTCCTCTTTAATATTCTCAACAACACCTTCCACACATCCCCACAACAGGCCTCCTTAATACAGTACACAGGTGATACCACACTCATTTGCAAATCTGACAATATGGTACACCAACAAGAAACTACTCAGGAAGCTTTAACAGCAACTGAAACATGGCTTTGTAACTCACAACTCATGCTCAACCCTAAAAACAGACTACTACTTTTTCCCTAAATCCATCTCCCATGAAAATGCAAAATTTAATGTCCTTCCTATTGAAAATGCAACCATTCAAGTCACTTCTCATAGCAAATTCATAGTAGATGATAATCTTAAATTTGACCTGCATGTACAAAATTGCATAAGAAAAACTCATAAAAATTTAGAGATGCTTTATAGAGCCAAAAACTTTCTCAACAATGCAACTAAAGCTACACTTGCCTCTACTTATCTCCTCCCCACACTTATTTTATGGTGCTCCCATTCTTACTAATGTTCAGGCATCACAAACATCAGAACCTGAACAATGTTATAATAAGGATGTTAAATCTGCAGCAAATATCCCATCAGAGCCCACAACTGTATAACACTAAAATGTTTCAGTTGTTTAAAACTACCCCATCCACTAATATATACACAGCTACCTACCACCTATAAAGTTATCCGGAATCCAAATGCTTGTCCAGCAGTAAATAACATTCTAAACAACTATATTCCTAGTAGGTTATTATGATGCAATGACCAAAAACTCTTGTCTGTCAAGAAACCAGTCAAATCTGCTGGGCATTGTCTGTACTCATACTACATTGCTAACGCCTGGAACACCTTACATCTATCCTTCAGGCCAATACCCTCCCACCCATTCATCAAAAGCATTCTGAAAGACTTCCTAGACAAAACTTGGGTCTGCTCTTGCTCAACACCAGGATAAACTATATCCCTAAATGTGAACAAATACCTATTTGATCTTTATATCTCCTTACTCTCCCTTCTACACTCACTTCCTTACTTCTATCAATTTCTCTCCTCTGGCTTTCTCTCTAAATATACTATAAGACCACTTTACTCCCACTTCATATTGCAATTCCTGGCTTTTATTATACTAACTTACTTTTAATTTCTCTATAACTGGTTAAAATTTCTTTAACTATTAAATCATTGTCTCATAACTTGTATCTATTCTTAACCAATACTTTCATATTATGCCCAGTGTGGCATAACTATTTAAACTGTATTTGTTTTTTCTATTATTTTAAAGACTATAAAACAATTATTCTTAAAATGTTTTGTAATACTCTGGAGCTTTTCTCACTGGGCCTCTGCTGAAACTGGACTCTACCCAGATGGACTTTTTCCGGTAATCAAATGTCAATAAATAAATAAGTGACTGGGCAAGGAGGCTGTAGTCTAGATATAGATATAGATATAGATATAGATATAGATATAGATATAATTATAGGTATAGATATAGATACAGATATAGATATAGACATAGATATAGATATAAATATACATATACATATAGATTGTCCCCAGTCCATCCTTCTTAAGAGTACTATAGCTTTTTAAAATAAAGTATTAATATCTAGATGTTTTTATATGCATACATAACATCTCTGAAAAAGATATAAATGAATGTAGTAATAACCATTTTGATTTCCTTAGCAAATGGAATAATAGTAATTACACTAAAATCTATGAATATGAATACTTTATAGCTTATTAAAAACACCGGGTGAGATGTTAAACATTGTTAAAATATGTTGTAAAAATGTGATTAAATTAAACGAATACTATTCTCAAAACACAAGCAATTGTAATTGGTAATGCACTTTTATTTTAGGGTGTTGAGAGGCAATTGCAGTATAAAAATCCTTAATTTATCCAATAATTCTTGATTAAGCTTTTAAGAAAAGTATGAATAACAAAAACATATATTAATAAGCTTTAGAATGAACATTTAAATAATGGATAACTTCCTTTCTTTCATTAAACACTAATAACTAAACTTCAGTATTTTTTTTTTATAATCACATCTTGTGATCCTGATGGTAAGAATTAGGAATGGACACTCCACTCGCTAAAAAGAAAAACGAAATGCAAGCTTCAATAATACACATTCGCAGTGCTTAAAACACTGCAACATCACATCATGCTTTAGAACAAAATGTACTTCAAAATGCATAAGATGAATAAATTGACTACTTGTTGTCCCAGAGCTCTTGATAAAAGCTTTGCAACAAGTCAACTGCAGGATGACTAGTCTGTACCATAAAAGGTCAGAGCAAATGTCAGCATAAATCGACTGGTCATAACATACAGAAAAATGTGCATAGCTGCTTGCATTTTGATGCAGATACACACTAAAAAACTCTGCCATTTTCTATGCACTGAATCTAGAAATCTCATGGCTGATGCTGAACCCAAAGAGCCCCATTGTTTCCATTGTTACAATCAACTGTTGAGTTAGAGATCTGAAATAAAATAATCATCATGTTTATAGCATTGCAATGTCTTACACATCTCACTCTACTATTTGCAGTGCAGTACAGATAAATTCTCAATAGATATTCCACTTAACTTAAAGAAAAAAGTTTGTGCAATACTATGCTATGAAACACAGTGTCTTCAGAATATGTAAATTATAAATGCTGTTATAATTTTGACTGGTTTTGTAGTCTTTGCCATCATTTTGTTATCAACTAGTTGATTACTACAAAACCTATAGTCATTATTCAGTGCATTTTTGTCACACCAGAATTAATGTCATGGTTGTTAATGAACACAAAATGACAAACCATAATGTAGCAGAACTGGTTTCTTGAGATGAACAATATGAAGAAGTACAACACAATTAAATTTAAATTCTTTCTTATACTTCATCTTTTTATCCATGGTACAGAGGTGCCAGCTCTCTGCTCAGATTGCTTTGTCAAGATGCTACCACCACAGTTCTCTGATTTGCTCAGAAACCTTAAAGATGGACTTCAGTCTCATGAATCTAATGAGAACTTTATATAGGTCCAATGCTCTTGTGATTTACGTTGAAGTGGAGGTGGTGTGGCTATTTGACATTACCTAGACACCAAAGATATTTCTTCATTGTATGTGTAGTGAAATGGACTTTGCAGTAATTTTAGGGTATTTTTTTAAGATGGTATATAACTGATGTTAAAGAGTTTTGCACTTTCAGCTTTTTAAAGTATATTAGATATAATCGGGGCTGTGATCCTTCACACTTCATCCCCATCTATAGCTTGTCACAGCCTTCCATCTCCTCATTACAGCTGTATTAGAAATGTGGGAAGTGCTGTCATAACCCTGGTGATTAGCTGCAGAGATTGATCACTAATTCTGTTAACCTACATCCTGTGTCACACATGCTTCTTGTCACTTTTTTCATTATAGTCTTACAAATGGTTCTTCAGATGTTTCACTTTTAGAGCGTAAACTCAAAAAGTTACTCAGCACTGAAGTGGAAACTGAAAGTTCAAATCACAGTCTCTGGTTTTGTAGTTGCTTACCAGCATGTTTAAAATTGCTTGTTAGATAAAACACATTATACAATGACTGCTCATTACTATGCAAAGATGAGTACACTGATTAGACAACCCAGCCAGAGTGCCCTTTTAAATCGAGTATATACCAAGCGGAAAAAGTTTGGCTGCTGATGTATCATTGAGCTGCCAGACTTTTATTGGCATATGCTTAGGAAACAGATCAAAATACAAGAAAAATCATGTATGTTCTGCAAAACTAAAAAAAAACAGAAATGTACCCAATTCTCTTTGCATTTCTGTGCTGTCCATATTAAAATCTCAGCAGTCATAGCTCTTTACTGTCCAGGTTTTCACAGAATGTCCATGTTTTTGCTTCATTGTTTAGATCTGTTCCTCTTAAAAAATTGTAGCTTTCTGTAAAGCTAGTGATGATTGAAGATTCTAAATAAGGACATACATTTGAGGGTCAGGCTTTATATCCTTCAGAAAATGCACACTAACACAAAACCTGTTATTCCAGCAACTTTCTAAGTTTATCTGTGCAATATTTAAAATATGTCCATATTTTTGGACCTTTGCCCCCCCCCCCCATTATGTTGAGCTTTGCCTAGATTTCTTCTATTAAGAGGTTATAATGTATGTCGACGGGGGTGTGGGGGTGTGGGTGGGTGTAAGAGCAATGGAAATTCTCTTTTGTCTGCTGCATGTCCTGCACTGTACTGATGCACTATGCAAGTGTGGGAACATAAGTCCCATATGCGTGCACAGTACATTAGTAAACAACAAAGAACATGGAGGAACTCTACAGTTTCCTTATGCAAGGTAAGCAATTTCTTTCTTAAATAATACCATAGTATAAAAGCAACAATCCATTCCTGTTTGTGGGTATATCAAGATTTATCCACGGTTGGCTTTGTTTAATCACTCTGACCTTGCCCTTGTAATCAAATCACACCAGCTGTGGATAAATCCTGACATACCCACACACAGTCTTGGATTATTGTTTAAATAACAGATGGGTAACACATAATTGCTCAAATTAGTCGTCTGTCACCAACTGGTACTTTGTGGAGGTAACTGACATGCTTTGGGTAGTGAAAGAATGGGTGGGATACCAAATATTGATATTTAAATAGTCAGATGCTACAAAATAAACCCAAACCTGTGAATGGCATGAAATGTATTTTCAAAATCTTGTATAAAATTATTAGTCTGAAGTTAACTTACTGGTCATATCACTGGCATATTAATCACATAACTAGTAGAAAGAAATTTTAACTGGTTATTTGAAAGACTGCAATTTTATGTAATCAAATCACAGTGTTTACTGAACTCTGAAGGAAATGAACATTTAAAAATTCATAAAAAATAAAACCTTCATTATATTGATAAAGCAGAACTACAACTACAAAAGTACATTGCACATCTGTAAATGTCAGCATCATTATAAGAACCAGATAGAAAACATTATCTGTATAATAGTTTCAGCTGGCAGCACTTACGTTACTGAAATGTAATGTTACATACAGTAGGCAGATGCTTTGCATTATGTCACAATTAGGTAGTCAAGTATTTTTGTTTTGAAAAACAAATGAAAATATACATTTGAGGGGATCTGCAGTCTGTGCTACAGAGCAAACCCCACAACATAAATAACTCTGAATTCATACTACCTTGTAATAAAGGGAACACTAGGCTTTGTTGGAAAAGCTTACATTCCCCATTTCCAAGACAGTGTGACCTCACAGTAAATTAACTAGTTAGTGGGGTAATATAGCCAACAAACACTGGGAGTTCAGCCAACCCGTTTTTTTTTTTTTTTTGCTTTATTGGCCTGAATGTATCCACAAAGACAAATAAAAAGAAACACTAAAAAGTCATGAACATTCATTCAATAGCCATATAGCTGAAATACAGGATATCCTTAAGGGGTCATTTGCATATATTCCATGGGCCTCTATTACAAGAGGTTTAAGTTTTCAAGCAGTGAAAACTCTAGTTTGCCTAGGTTTCTCTTGAAGTTTTTATTAATCGGTTACTCTGTGTGACTTTTTTATTTCCTGAAAGAAGAGTAAAAACTTTTTTATTTAACGTTGCTGATTTTTAAACCACAGTCATGAGTGATTTATTTTTATAGTCATAATTTGTTCATCAGTAAATCAGGCTTCACATGCTTTGCTTTTCTTGTAAATTTTGTTACAGTCTTCCATCTAAACCATATTCTAGGTATGCAACTATGAATTTCTTTGCTCATTTCCTTATTGTATTCATCTTGTGTTATAAAAAAATGCTTCTTTGCCTATCAACATTTTCCATATAACCACTGTGATTTGGTCTCATTTCTACAACTTTTTCTAATCCTATCCCTTCTATACCACCCAC
This sequence comes from Protopterus annectens, assembly GCF_019279795.1. Lineage (NCBI taxonomy): Eukaryota > Metazoa > Chordata > Ceratodontiformes > Protopteridae > Protopterus > Protopterus annectens. Next base: position 754,636,066 of record NC_056729.1, on the reverse strand, counting down.
AATCCCTGGAAATCAGATGTATTGCTTATGTGGTAACTCAATGACAAATATATAGGTTCATAGATTAATAGGTTCATAGGTTGGTACTAGGCTATCGGCCCTAGGGCCTATACAAGCCTAGACATAACAATTCCCTGGCTATTTCTTCCCACAGTATTAACTTCCATGGACCCCTGTCTAGCAGGGCGACTGAAGTGATCCCTGGCGTGAATTTCCTATCTCCCATCCATGTATGGCCAAAGTAGAGTAACATGTCCCAAAGACAGTTCACAATGTCATAGGATCCAATTTGCATTAGAGAAAGTAAATAAAACTCCACAGGTGAAGAAACTTGGTTCAAAGAAGCCAATGCGTATCAAACTATGGTGAATAATGAACAGAATAGTTTGAAAATATTCAGTAACTTTTAATCCATAAAATAGTAGAAAAAACAAATTTGTCAAGAGCTTTCGCATGGTTTCTATCAGGCTTTATCAAGATGCTGGTGAAAACCATAAAGACCACATAAAGAGCAGCATAATATATTGATGGGCATGTGACCTGAGGATCCTAGAAGCACGCATGCAGTATACCCATGACTATGCATATAAAGATGTGCAAGGCTGCACTGCTGTGAGAACTACTTGCAGCCATAGAAAAGAACGACTTCCAAAGTCGCTATCAATTTATTTGTATTAATGGTGATAAAATGGTGATAGCACAGTAAAAAGGGAGAAATGCAAGCAGATGAACACACAGAAGGGCAGGCGGATAGAAAGACAGAGTTTGTGGTGGGGAAGCAAAGGTACTTTTTTTATGACAGTTATGCCCATTTTTTATGAAAGGTATAGAGGGAATGAAATATTAAGAACATATGGACAAAAAAGAATGTATAAGGATAGTAGCAGGAGCAGACAAACAAACACAGAACACAGACAAAGGCCAGCAATGGAAGTGCTGACACAAAAAGCGGGGGGGGGGGGTGCAAAGGAAAGCTGCAGCAGACAGAGGGGAGAAAAATGGTGATGAAATGGATAGGAATACAAACTGGGGAGGGGAACAAAACACAAGGAAGGGGAAAATCATTATGGGAGACAGAATGGGAATACATCTCTCTTTCATGATGCACAGGTCTGCACATGGCAAGAAGTCACTTGCCAATGCTACTCTCCTTCACAATGGGTTCAGTCACTGGTGGTTGTTGGGTAAGTTCAAAGAGCTGTGCAACTCTGCTAGTTCTATGAATTCTCCAGGTGGCCAATGTGGAGTCCAAGCCACTGTTTCAGCACCATGGCCTTCACCAAATCCTCCAACTCCTGCCAGCTAACATTTTGTGTGAAAACATGTCCCCAAGTGACAAACCACAAGAGGTTACTATACAACTCTCTGGGTCACACCGACCTATATGAGCTTCATTACCTTGTAGAGTTGCAGGCCTGGAGACAGCTGCTGACCTAGGAGGTGGCAGCAGGGCATGTTGATGGCAAGGTAACCACTGTCACAGACAGCTGCAGCAGTGGCTGACACAACATGAAGGAGTAACATAAATGAAGATAAATAAAATAAAAAAATCTAATACATATAAAGTAAGGTTAGTAAGAAAAATAGATACATAACATGGAAAAACACTGTTAAGTTCCAAGTAAGACCTTCAGGCATAAAAATTACCTGCAGAAGTAAAATGTTGCTATCTAAGCAAGAGCAGTATTGACTATATGTCTGACCTGCCAGACTAAACGGTAGAATTCTAGTCAGTGGGTCATTACATGGGGCAGGAAGACATAGATCTTAGCCACCACCCCCATGTATGGGAGAAAAAAATATGTGAGGTGCAATGCATGGCAATAGAGGCATAGAAGGGATGTCCCTGTTCCAAAGTTGTATAGCTAAAGGATAAGGAAGGACATGGCAGATATGGTCTAGTGTGGTATTTGGATGATGCAGTTAAACATGTGAACCATGCCAGTGGGGTGCAGAAACAACTGTAAAAACAGTGGCTTAAACACAGTCACAATTAGTTGGCAGTCAAGTGTATGAAAATTAGTAGTATATGACCAAAGAATTCATGTGTCAATCAGAAAAGTACAGTTGTGTAAGCAAATGGAACATAAAATTAATGTTCAAATTATATCTGCTACATTAACCTTAGCTATATTGATTATATCCTACCAAGGGTATAGCAGCCAGCCAACTTCCAAAGCTACAGGGCACCTACGATGCACTCAAACCATTTGGGAGTAAAAGATGAGCTGCCTAAAAATACAGGTTTGACAGCGAAGCCCTTAAGTCTTTCATGCCAACTGAGATAGGAAGGCTTAGCCCTAATAGGGCACAGCTAGGTATAAACATATACACACATATACGCACCCTGGTATAATCAAAAAACAAAGGGGCTGGAGGGAGGAAGCAGCTATTGCAGCATTTATCATTTGAACATCTATTGTTATGGTACATTTACTTACACAGCTGTACTAGGTTCATCATATTGATCACTGCTGAGTAACCTTGGGGGTTGATTACCCTAGGTTACAACATTTGGGAGGTGGAAAGCGAAGGTCCTAGCAGCCTCTGGAGAATGGCACTAGCAAAGCCTGATCCAGACCAAGAAAAAGAATCAAGCTTGTAGTGTTTTGTAAAACTATTTACAGAGGATCATCTAACTGTTTTAAGAATACTTCTAGAACTGAGATCTCTCCAGAAAGCCTTAGATGAAGCCAAGGCTCTGGTAGAGTAAGCCTTAACCCTGCCAGGAATACTTTTTCTGTGGTGAGAATAATAAATGGTAATAGCCCAATAGAACCATATAGAAATATTCTGTTCAGACACAGGTTGTCCCTTCTTACCATCACAAGAAATGAACAACTGATCTGAAGATCTGAAAGATTTTGTTCCGTTAAAAAGTAATTGAGTTGTCTGTGGACACCCTGGGTATGAAGTATCCTTTCTCCCTCATTTCTGGGTTCATGAAATAAAAAAGGAAGATTGACAGTTTGGCTTAAAGTAAACACAGACAGCACTTTAGGCATAAAAGAAGGATTAGTTCTCAAAGAAACCATGTCTCTGTGAAAAGATGAGATGGGGTTGACTCACCATAAGAACTTGCAACGGAGATACTTATCCTGAGGTCATAACAATCAGTAAAACAGTTTTTCATGTTAAGAACTTCAATTCATCCAAGTTAGCTGGTTCAAATTGAGCAAATGTTAGCTTCTCCGATTCAAAATTAAGATCCCAAGGAGGAGCCACCAGTTTTCTTGGAGGTCAGTTATGCAACCCCTCTTTCAAAAATATTTTCACATGAGAATGCACTGAAAGAAGGGGATCCAAGGACAGACATGCTGAAATGGCCAATAAATGAACATTGGTGGAGGGCTAAGAAAGGACAAAGGATAGTAACTCACAAAAATATTGTAAAACCAGAGAAACACTAGCCTTGAAAAGGTGCTGGTTATCTTGTTGACACCAAATTGAAAACCTTTCCATCTGCATATATATATATATATATAAAGTAGCAGGCTTTCTTACCTCCATCAGTACCTGCTGCATGTCTGCAGTAAACATGCACATAAAAGGAATTATGGCCCTATCATCCAGGCAGTCTGTTAAAGCTGATTGGGGTCAAGGTATATCAGTCACCCCCTGATCTTGTGTGAGTAGATCAGTTCTGTGAGAAAGATTGTAGCTATTGCCTTTGGCAATTTCCAGAAGAAGAGAGAAACGCTTTTGCCTGGGCCAGAAAGGAGTCACCACAATGATCTTGAGGGATTCCTTCTTACTCTTCAGAAGGAATTTCAATGGAAATGGTGGAAAAGCATACAGGAACATTCCTTTCTAAGGAAAGGAAAAAGGTACATGTCTTCCATGCCTTCTTGTATAAAGTCCTGAAGCAGAATTTTGCCAACTGATTGCTCAGAGAGGAAACAAAGCAGTCTTCTTGAGGAACTTCCCACACATGGATCAAGTCTTTGAAGACCCTTCTGATCATACCTCTCAACCTCTTAGAGCAAGAAATCTGGACAAAGCCATAAATAAAAGTGGGACAAAGGCCCAGAAAGAGGGACAATTTTTAAATATTGTTCTTATAAACTTAGAAATTTGATAGAATTATAGGATGTGTATTACAATGAAAATTCTGAAGGGTATGAAGTTTGAAACTGAAATGTCTGTCATTGTTTTCTAACTTCAATCTTTAATTATTTTGCATTAATTTTCCAGAAAACCAAAATTTTACAAAAAAGGACCAACAATATGAGTAAAATTCTGGACATTCTGTGAAAATCTGTACAGTTGAGAGGTATGCTTCTGATCAATTTCCATTTGTGAGCATCTGCCTTTGTCCTGCTCATGTTGTCCTCCACACAGTTTTGCACTGATAGGATGCAGGATGCCAATACAGTAAGTTTGTTCCGTAGAGTTATATCGCTAATGTGCCTAGTCTGTAAAGGGGGTAAGAACTGGTTTCACTTTGCTTGTTGATGTACCACACAACTTTGGCATTTTTGCAACAACTTGAAGAGGTTCAGGAGACCAAAGATGATTCAGAGAGTTGAGTGCCTTGATTAGTGCAAGAATCTATTATATATTTATGTGCTTGCATCTTTCCTTGGTGTCACAAATATCTTGCACTTTTATGCCTCCTGAAACTTCTGCCAAAGCAAGCACTGGAGCATCCATGGTGACTGTTTTGTAGTAGGGTGAGAGGATGGGAAACCTGAATTTAGGGATATTTGCTGTCTCAATCAAGTGATTTCTCATCTAACAAATAATCCCAGGTCTGGGATTTTAAAATATAATGGGTGTTGGTGCTGGGGCCAAAGAAACTTCAGATGCCATTGTATCTTTCTCATGTGGAATCTTGCCAGGACATTCATAAGAATCCTGAAGTATTCCCATGCAGAGGTTGAAGTCTGAGTGGAGAACTCTAGAAACAGATGTATATATAGATCTATTTGTTTTTTCCTGTGGAAGAAAAGGTCCTTGAACTGATGTGTGTAGGAGACACCTGCACCTGGAACACAAATCTGTGTGTGACAGAGTCAAAAAAGACTTTTGAAAGTTCTCTTGGAATCCCATGTTGTATAAGAGATCTCTCATCCAAGTAAGAGATTCTTGACACATTGAAAAAGATTCTGGAAAGATAAGCAACTCATCTAAATATGGAAAAATGCGGATACCCTGTAGACTGGATTGAGATATAATTGGAGCTAGATACATTGTGGGCACTTTTGGTGCAGTGGATAGCCCAACAGGTAAGGCAAGAAATTGATAATGTGATCCAGACACAAAACCTGAAAAAACACTGATACCGGGATCAATAGGGATTTATGATAAGCACCTTTTAAGTCTAATGTTACCAGAAAATGCAACTGAGGGAAAAGAGGTAACAAGTTATGAAGTAACAGCATTTTAACTCTGCCACTATCACAAACTGGTTTATGAAAGAAAGATCGAGAATTGGTCTTCAAATATTTTCCTTCTTTAGCACCAAATATGTCTTTGAATAAAAGCCTTTTCCCAAACAGCAAAGGGAGACTGGCTATGTTACTCCCTGAGACAGCATATATTGAAGTACAAGGGAAATAGAGGAATCTAATGGACCCACAAAATGAAGGCACAGTTTTCATGCAAAAAAGTTTATTCACTTCTTACACATACTAGTGGCTCGGCTGTTAAGCCTTCAAGGAGTATAAATACAATGCAACATCCCTTACCCCATATATACTCACTCAATCAGTCAATTAAATAATTAACTAAATCAAATACTTCCAATTAAGTTCTGTATTTAAACCCTTAGGAATCGAGGTATCAGATTTCAAAGTAAAACGTGCTTCTTCATACAGCAATTTTTCTTTTACTGCTATAGGGTCTAAAAAGACAGATCCCACTTGTTCTAAAACATAACCTTGCAACAATTTAAAATTACTTGCATGAAATTTCTTAAAATGCAAAGCTAAAGGACTATCATAGTTAACTTTCTTAATGTCCCTTATATGTTCTTGAAGACGCACTTTAAACTTTCATTTGCTTATTATTTGCTAATTATTTTATTTCTAACCAAGAAATTTTTCATCAACTACAAAGTACGGCTATGGGGGCATGCTTTGCTCCCATGTATGCCAACCTAATGATGGCTTTTTTTGAAATTAAGCGTATGTTTGGTCTATCTTTCATCAAAAAACGTGTCATTAGGTATTTTACATAGATAGATGATTTGATTTGTGTTTGTACGGGAGGTAATGATCAGATAAAAATGTTCATTGAGCAGTTACATAATAACCAGTTTGGTTTTAAGTTTAGTGGCTTACTGATAGGTAAGAGAGTCGATTGTTATTGGAATTGTGGGGTGAACAAACAGGATTCATTGCTTGGAAAGTTCACAGAAAGTTTAAGGGGAGGGTTCACATTTCCTACATGGTTCCAGCTGTCATCCCCCCACCTGATTTCATCTTTACCATATACTGAGTTTCTGAGAATAAGTAAGTTATGTAATGTAGATAAAGAGTTTGAAGAAGAAATACAAGATTCAGATAAAATGTTTACACACAGATAATATGACAAGAAAGAAGGGTTAGAAGCTTTAAATATGCTTAGAACTAAGAGTTATAAGGGTAAATATCTAAGCAAAAGAAAAAACTCAGTAAATACACATAATGAGGGACTTCCATTTATTGAGCTGACTATTTACAATGTACTAAGTCAACAGATTGTGCAAATGTTACATTACTATTGGCCTATGTTGTTCAAAGATGGTATTTTGGAGCAATGTTTAGCAAACAATCTTTTGATTTCTTATAAAAAGGGTCATAGTATTTCTGATATAATAGTGCACAGTACATTTCAAATGCCTGAAGTACGGATACATAGATTATTTTAAGATATGTCACATTTAGGTGGGGGAAATCTACTATTTGTTTTCATGTTGTAAAGAACTTTCCTACTACTAATTCTGCAATTTTTTTTTCCAAATTGATGTTATACTTGCAATACAAAAATAATTGTGTATATTTCTGTGAACTTTCCTACCAATGAATCCTGTTTGTTCACCCCACAATTCCAATAACAGGTTTTATGTAGGTGAACGCAAACAAAAGTTTAAAGTGCATCTTCAAGAACATATAAGGGGCAGTAACAAAGATAACTGTGATAGTCTTTTAGCTATGCATTTTAAAGAATTTCATGCAAGTAATTTTAAACTGTTGCAAGGTTATGTTTTAGAACAAGTGGGGTCTATTTTTTAGACCATGTAGCAATAAAAGAAAAATTGTTGTATAAAGAAACACTTTTTACTTTGAAATTTGATACCTTGATTCCTAAGGGTATAAATACAGAACTTAATTGGAAGTATTTGATTTAATTAATTATTTAATTGACTGATTGAGTGGGTATATATGAGGTGAGGGATGTTGCATTGTATTTGTACTCCTTGAAGGCTTAACAGTCGAGGTGCTAGAGTGTGTAAGGAATTAATAAACTTTTTTGCTTGAAGACTGTGCCTTCCTTTTGTGGTTCCATTATATTTTGTTTGGATATGAAGTGGCTGTTTGAAATAGAGGAATCTGGTCTGGTGGATGATGAATAACCCCCTGAAAAGGAGGAATTTTCTCCCACTGCCATTTACAATCTTGATGAATGTTCTTTAGAACATATCTCTCTGAAACTATCTGCAGCCAAAGAGAGAAGTGAGGATTCAGGCCTTCTGGAAGGAAAAAGGGACGGTCAAGATGAGTGTCAGATACATAGTCCCTTAAATAGTCATTCTGATTTGCTGGAGTCTCCTTTGTTTTGGGGAGTCCCTATCTTCTTTTTAGAACCTTTTTACCATTGCTTCTTAAATGTCTGTTTGCTGAGAATGTCTATTTTAGTTTATGCCAGAAGTGGACAAGGGGTTAGAGAATCCACTGTAGAATTTTAAAAGGGAGCTTAGCCCTCTAGTCACACTTTTTGATAACCTTTGAAGCAGAGGGACCAAAATCTAAATCTCTATCCAAAACAAAATTTAAAATTTCATTTTTTACATCATCTGGGAGGTTATGAATGCAGACAGGCAAACCTCCTCAACACAGTACAGGCAGCCATAGCCCTGGAAGAAGTATCAACAGAATCATACCCACACTTTAAATGATGAGTTGTGAACTGGGAGGCAGATGAAACTATGTCATTTAAAGTAGATCTTTCTCACAAGAAGACATGACATACAAAACATTCCTCATAAATTCACAATTAATCAGAATAAACTTTAATACATGAGCTGGACAACTCAAAATTCTGAAAAATCAAGAAAAATCGTGAATGTTTTCTCATACTTATCAATTATTTTCCCATCCATGTGAGAAAGTATGTATGTATGTATGCCTTTCGGCTTTTCCTGGTTAGGGGTTGCCACAGTGGAACTCCATTCTGCTAATGAATGGCAGTTGATTTTTACAGTGCCGAGTTGCCAGCCTGGTGCCCAACCTTCAAAGAAGGCACACCCATCCATGCACGCACCTACCTGCATGTCTTTAGACATCATTTAACCATGGGGAGGACATGCAGACTCCACACAGAAAGTGTTCCAGCTGAGAATTGAACTGCAGAGCCTCTTGCTGTGAGGCAACAATGTTAATGGCTGCACCACTGCGGCCTTAGAATTAACTAAATGTTTTGAAGTTGTTGCATTAACTAAAGCTATAGCTGCTGGGTCAGGCTTGGAATGAGATAAAAAAAAACCTTTAAGACTGAGAAACTGTACACAATCTGTCTGCATGTTTAGGGGTAGCAGGTTATCAGAAAAATTGCAAGCAGTGACACATAGACATCTTCCAACGCTGACAGTACCTGGGTGCCTGGGGAAAGGGTGTAGGTTCTGGAAGTTCCATTTGTAACAGCTCATATTTTCTGAGGGAATGAGAAACCTCAGTGTTTTCCCACTGAAAACAGTTGCACATTGAGAGAAAGAGAATCAGATACTGTGCTGTCCTTTGAACCTGAATCAGAAATCCAAGAAGAAAACCATGCATCAGTATCTTTATCTTACTGTCTAGATTCGGAATCTTGAATCTCTTAAACAGAAGAAACATCCCTTTTTCTTTTACCAGAAGCCACCTTGTAAGAAGGGTCAATATCCTTAATTAAACCCTGAGCCAGATCTAGTAAACTACTCCCGTCTAGAGAAATTTGAGAGGTGTAAACACACGTTTAGTCTTCTGTTTTCCTTTGACAGGAAACATGAGGCCAACAGCTTTGTTAATGGGAGTAGCAGCAGCTTCTGCACAAATGAGGACAACATTCGGACTTAACAGGGAAGACTACCCTGTTCCATTTCCCAGCATAGGCAAGCATGACTCTCCCTTGCCCCACTGAAGAGACCCCAACAAACGTAGAGGAAATGGGTAACCTCCAGTCTGTAGTGACTGTAGGTGCTATACCAAAGGGATACTAGATAAAAGAGGAGTGGTCTGAGGAACCAGTTTTGGCCATTGGAGAGTCACCCACCTGCAGATGAGGCAAATTACTAGCCTGCTGTGACGGCAAAGGCTGTTTGATAAACGTTTTCTTTTTCTTTTTTTTTTGTCTCGAAGAATGACCAACCATGGGACCAGTAGTTTCCCCATGATGAAAATGAAAATGACACAAGCCAGTAAAAATTAGAATTTGTAGAAAGTCACTTTTTCCTGAAACAATACAGTAACAAAACACTGTAGTATGCCAGCCCCAGAAAGTAAAATAAACACAGTTTTTCCACAGAAAAAGTGGTTTTCATCTACTTTTAGCAACTTTTAAAAAGACAGGGAAAAAGTGTGCTTCCATTTAAAAGTACAGTTAAGTCTTGGGACAGCCTGTTAAAACACAAACTCCTACATAAAAAACAACTTTCATAACCAGGAAAGTAAACTTAAACAATTTGAGATGTGTATGTTTTTCCCCAAAGGAAACTTATGTGCCCAGCAATAGAATAGATCAAGCTGACAGTTAATATTTGAAAGCCACTAAGCAGCTCTTTCCTCAGTTGCAGGAAAGCAATGAAGGGCTTGGCACTCAAACTTGTGGTTTCTGTGTAGTTCAGCTCAAGCTGCCTAATGGTTTGAGCATGTGGAAAGTGTCTTGAAGCTTTGGAAGTTGGTAGGCTGTTATATCCTTAACAGTGTATAATTTACTGCAGCTGTATGATGACTATCAGTGGATGCCACAGAACTGTACTAATGTAAGTACATGATTTTCAGTAGAGACAGGAAAAACTAATGTATTTCAATATTCTGTTTCAATAGCACAGAACAGGGGATATTATCGGTTTACTTTTACATGTTTGAAAGTCAAATAGTCGTACATGCACATCCGTGAACCAGATATGCGAATTCCGTAACACCAAATTTCTGAAATGTTGTAAAATAATTGAATTTCAACATTTCCAAATGTACCACCACTGAAACAAATGCTACCATGGGTCAAAAAAGGGCTGACATTTCGTATTTCGGCACTTTGGTTTTCGTGATTTTGGAATTTCGCGGTTTACAGTTCGCGGCAGTGGGCTCGAAGATTTGATCCTCGAACATGTCAAGGTAAACCATTTAATCACATGTTCAATAGTCTCTGGGTAAATTATGATAGCAAGCAGCATCAGCATTGCACACACCAAATATTGCATTATACATATGGGGATGTCAAAACATTGTGGAAGGTATTCTTGCAAATGGCATGCAGCTGTGAATGGCTGCACACATATAATACAGGATACAGATTCATGTAGTACTCTACAAAGTTGCAAGGGCCAAGAAAAAGCAACTATACGTCAGACAGTGAAAGCAGATAGTGAACCAAGAAGACACGAAAGAACAGAAATATGCAGATGTATGTGTCTAAAGGTACAGCTATAACTGGCATTGCAAGCCTGTACATTTTAACAGTTAAAATACTACACCACCAAAATTACAAGAGCGGTGCTGTCAGAAGAGATAAAGCACAACACATGAATATGATTGTGGATGCCATAAACAAGCAGAAGGTGATTCTTGACATATAATTGTAGAAAAATGAGCCAATTGAATGCCAGCAGCACAAAGGATGCAGGACAATCTTTATTAGTTGTAGGCAGCAGTTCACTGCCTGACCACATTTAAATCTGTCTTACACTAATCTCCATTATTGTGGCTATTTATCATAGAATGTTGTGGGGTCGTAATATTTCTGACGAATGAAACAAGACTCATATGCTAAGCTGCTATCACCAATACTACAGAGTATTAACAGCACCTGATACTGTACACGCTTGTAGGTGTTCACTACACCAAATACTAAGGATGTATAACAGTGTCAATGCTTAATGTCATTTAGTCACATGTATGCTAAAATCATGCCCAAAACTGAGGCACACAAAATTCAAAAAAGGGATAATTTGATTAATCCAAGCTTATTCTATTGTAAGTTGCTTGCAAGTGGCTGCACTGCTGAGAGTGGAGAGATGGTAAGTGTTAGAAGGCTGGCTTGAGTTCATGTGCTGAACTTGCTCACAGGGAGACTATGGTTATGTTCCCTATCTGTGCTGAATATGAAACATGACCACAGGATCCTTGAAGTTCACTCCCTGGAGATCATACAGGATCTGAAGAGGAGGAAGATGATGTCCTGGATGGTTATCCAAGAGAGGCACAGCTGTGATGAGCTGCAGTACTAAATGCAACCACAATTAGGTGAGTGTTTGAAGAACATTCACTGGAATCTGATGGAGGACTACAGTATGTAGAAACGTACACTCCTTAAGACCTATAACTGCATACTGCTTTTATGTTTCTCAAATGTCACCTTGCAATGTAGTACTAAAATGAATCAGATATTTTCACTGCGTAGGTCTTAACTGTGCAAACTATCTGTTGTGCCTCAAAATAAGCTCAGCATTGCATTTCTACATAAGTGTGATAGAGCAAAGTGTATTATAGTAAACACATTTTGCAGCCCTGACCAGTTGCAGCCCTGCTTATGGTCTGGAAAGCCATTACTAATATAATGTCTGCATATGTTTAATATGATGGAACATATTACAGTCATTATAAAAGTGAGTATGGCACTGGCTTGTTTGCATCCTTGTGACTATGCTCTCTGCAGTGAAACAAGTTCCCCACAAATTTAAGTAACTATCTGCCACATGTCATTGTACTAACAACTGCATTTGACTGAAGCCCCATGATCCACAGAAAGGTAATGTTTTCAGCAGTCATATAATACCATCCAGGCATATCAAGACTATTGATGCATATTGATTGGCAGGAAATATGGAGACCTGCATCCTTGCAGGGTGTGTACTACAGTATAAGGAATGTATGTATATATATATATATATATATATATATATATACATTCATTTGAGCATCTACACCAACCTTGAACGGGTGTAACGCTGAATCAGAATGTCGAATTTCAAAGTGGTGAACTGTCAGAATGTCAGACAAAACACCAAATGCAACATTTCTGACTGCTCTACTACATAAACAAGCCCATGGGTCAAATGGGGGGGGGGGGGTATTGTGCATTTCACAAATCTTGAGTTTGCAATTGTGAGAACTTGCTGCACTGCTTTCAAACATTTTCCAATCGGCCATCCACCGGCCAATCAAATGAATGTGTATATATATATATATATATATATATATATATATATATATATATTCAGAATGCTCTGACCTAGAATGGCTGTCAGGTGCATAGTTCAGCCAGGATGTTAACATCAGGCACATTGGTAGTGTATCTCTATGCTATGCAGCCCCCCAGGGACAGAGTGTAAGCTGAATAGAACCCCATCCATTGCCAATTTTTTACTATGTTCCTTAATATTCTGGAAAGCAATGCACTAGAAGAATTGTTCCTCTGTCATACATTCATGTGTGCAGAGGTATGGTGACATATACTTGGATGTGATTCCGTGTTACTATGTTGATGAGCAGAAGGTAATGTTTCTCTGATGTCTACAATTTAATTTATTTTTATTTTTTTATTTTACATTTGTTAACCAGGTTAGTCTGGCTGAGCTTTTGGCTCATTTTCAGCAGAGACCTGGGGAGAAAAGCTCAGCAGGACTAGAAAACAATTTATTAAATTTTAGTAACATAGTAGTAACAATCAGCTATAGGATCTTACAAGCAAGAGACCTGGAGAGAAAAAAAGCTCCTCAGGCAATTCAATTATACAGAGTATTAACAATTGGCAGACAAGTATGTGAGATGTTACAAACAAGGTTTTAAACAATTAGCAGAAGAAAATGTGACTAGTTACAATGTTATTTAAGCTGCTTAGAGCAACATGAGTTAATAGTTAGGCAGATGCTTATTTAAAGTGGGTAGAATCTAGTTGTACAGGAGTTTGGAAACAAGAAAGGAAAGTAAGAATGGCTAGTAGGAGATGTAGGGGAGGTAGAGTACAGAAGACAGACTAGACAGGTAGGTTGTTTTGAGACTGTAAGAATTAAGAGTGGTTGGAGATAGAGGAAGGGAAGAGGTAGAAGAGGCAGGGGAATAGTGTTAGAGATACATTAAGAGTGAGGTGGTGAAATAAGTGAAAGGATGGTAGTTTCAGGATGGTTGGCTACCGTGGCAATAACACTTTGTTTTTAAGTATTTCCTTCTGGCTAATTTGAAACTTTTGCTATGCTGGAGGGATTTTATTTCCAAGGGGAGTTGCTTCCAGGATATAGCTGGGTTATAGTTTTAGAGAAGGCAGCCTATTTTGGCTCTGGGTTTGTAGATGTCTAATGATTCTTGATTTGAGCTGCGTAGCATCCTTGCAGGGGAATATTTGGATATGATAGTGGAGAGGCTGGGGCAGAAGGAGGGTAGGTAGAGGGTAGAGTGGATGATTTGTAGTTGGTATTGTTGGAGCAGCTGAGGGAAGTCTAGCCAGCCTAGTTGCTGTAGTGCTAAGCAGTGGTGTGACTTGTAGGTTTGGTTAGTTGCAAATCTGGCGATCTTATTATAGGTAGTTTCAAGCTTGGAAATAAGTGTAGAATTTAGGTTTTGAATATGTGGCAGCTGTATAGGAGTGTTGGGAGTTATAAAGCCTGGGAGAGAGTTATTCAGGCAGTCTTAGTTAAGTATTTCTTGCTGTGGAAAAGGTGTCCACGTTTCTGATGAGTTCTTTTTACCGAGTTAGTAATATGGAGCTCAAACTTAAGCTGTTCATCTATTGTAACACCTAGCAATTTAGTACTAGATTCAGCTGAGATGATCGTGTTGTTGCAGGTTAAGATGGTAAATGTACTTTTGAGTGACGTGAGGTTTTTAGGGAGGAAGAGTAGGAGCTTAGTTTTTTTTTTGGATTAAGTATTAGTTTGTCATCACTAAGCCAAGTCTCAATGGTGTGGAAGGATGCCTGGGAAGTTGAGTGGAGGTCAGTTGGGTTGTCAGCAATCGTTATAACAGTTGAGTCATCAGCATATTGCACAAGAGATGATTGGGGACAAGAGGAGTAGAGCAAGTTGGTGAAAATATTAAAGAGTAGTGGTCCAAGTATGGACCCTTGGGGGACTCCCATTTGTACAGTGAGAGGGGAGGATAGTGCAGAGAGCCATTTAACTGATTGCTGGCTGGTAGAGAGATAGCTGGAGAACCAGGGGATAATAGGAGGAGAGACATGTAAGTTAGTGAGTTTATCTAGAAGGAGTGGGTGAGAGACAGTGTCAAAGGCTTTAGAAAGGTCAAGGAATAGGCATGAGACAAGTTTATTGTTATCATGGGCTAGTGAGACTATGTTGGTGAATGATATGAGTGCAATAGTTGTACTATGCTTGGGACAGAAACCATGCTGTGTGGGTGTGAGAAGGTTTTCCTGGTGAAGATAATGCATTACCTGCTTGTGAATGCATTTCTCTAGGATTTTTGAGAGTGGAGAGAGTATGGCAATCGGTCTGAAGTTGGATATGTCTGAGGAGTTGCGAATGGGTAGAGTAAAGACATTCTTCCATACAGTGGGGACATAGGATTCAGAAATGGATCGGTTGATTAAGATGGATACAGGATAGGCAAGAGGTTCCCAGGCAATCTGCAGGAAGTAAGAGGGTAGCTTGTCAACAGATGGGGGTCAAGATTTTAGTTTAGAGAGTAATGACTTTACATAGTTAGTTGATACTGCTTTTAGAGAGGAGGAGTTAGGAGGGTTTGGAAGAGGTATAGAGTTTGTGGGGTTGTTAGTGTTGTTTCTGGGGGGGGGGAATAATTTATTATGGAGGTTATTGAGTTTATAAAATGATTGTTAAATTTGTTGGCGATGTCTTCAGGTGTTGCACTGGGACATGGGTTGGGAGAGGAAGGGTTTCCTGGATGAAGAGTCTGTTTAATAGAGCTGCAGAATTTCTTTGGGTCTGATTTAAGAGTAGAGGGAGGATTGGCATAGAAGTTTATTTTGTCATAATGGATGATTTTTCTTAAAAAATTTTTCTGAGTTCTTTATATTTCTGAAGAAGGGAATGGGTCCTAGTTTTAGTCCACATTTTTCAAATCCTATCCCAGTCTTTCATGATGGTTCTGGTAGATTTAATGAGCCAGGGAGCAGAATTAGATTTGATTCTAATCACGTGAAGAGGAGCAAGGGAGCTAAGAAGTTTTAAGAATGTAGTGTTGAAGGAGTGGACAGCTTCATCTAAAGGAAGAGTGGTGAGGTAAGACCAGTTCATTTTGGAAAGTTGGTGAATAAAGGAGTTAAAACAGAAATGCGAAAGTGAGCGGGTGGTAATACATTTGTTAGGTTTGGTAAGGTGGGGAGTATGTCTGGTAACGGTTATAGGGCAGTGATAGCTAAGGGCATTTGGAAGGGTTTGGGAGTTATGATAATTTTGAGGGTTGAAGACCAATATCCAGTCTAGAAGAGAGCTAGGTAGGTGAGATTTATTAATGTAGGTTGGGGTTGTGATTAGCTGCTCAAACCCATGTAGGTTTATACAGGAAGTAGTGTTGGGAGTTGTATTGTAAGCCAATCAATATTTACATCTCCCAGTATAATTATTTCATTGTGGATGGTATGTGAGAGGTGAGATAGGATGTTCTCAAGTATGTTAATATTATCACCAGGGGGAATATAGACTGCTGTGACAGTTATGGAGTTGAAACTGTTAAGTTTGAAGTTGGTCAGTAGGAGTTCAGCTGGTGAGAAGGAGGGTAAGTCTAGTGTGGGACTGATTTGGGAGAGACAATTGGAGTAGAGTATGAAAACTCCTCCTCCTTTTCTTTTAGGTTGATCTAATATAAGGATATTATAGCTAGGAAGAATAATTTCACCATCCAGATGGTGTAGTTTTAGCCATGTTTCAGTTAGGGTAACTATGTCAGGAGTATAGTTAGCTATCCAGGCATGGAGTTCTTGAACTTTATTTACAAGGCTCCTGACATTGATAGAGCAGAATTGTACTTGTTTTTGTGGGTTGGAGAGGTTGGCAGGTTTAGATACAGGGGGGATTATTGTTCAGGGTAGTGTCTGGAGGGCCTGGGATAGGATGAATGTCACCAGATAGAAGTAGAGGTTTGTAATGGGGTTTTAATTTGAGTAAGTAGACTTTGTTGTTTTGTTTTAAAGGGAGGGGGAGATATTTTTATTTTAGGAATGGGAGTTGTGGGGGAAGGATGACAGGACAAATTAGTAGATAAGGTTGTGGTGTAGTACTTGAGTTAAGAGTGGTGTTTGAGGGGATGGAAATAGGGAGTAGGTAACTGTGAGTGATAGGAGGTGAGGTGGTAGAGTATAAGGAGTAGAGAAGGTAAGAGTATAGTTTGAGTTGTAAGGGACGGCACATTATGGGATGTAGAACAGAGGATGAGAGGAAGGGGTGGGAGTAAGGTATAGTAGTCTTTGATAGTGGATAGTAGGTATGCGCGGGGAGGAGCAAAGAAGAGAGATAGTATGAGAACAGGAAGTAGAGGGGTGGGGTATTTGGGAGGGGGTGAGGGGGTGTGGTTGTATGGATAGGTATAAAGGTAATGATATGGGGGGAGGGAGGGGGGTGAAGTGAGCATAGTGAACGGAGTGGGGCTACACCTTCCAGATAGTACTTAGCTAAAAAAACTATCAGCTAGTCCAGGGACACTTACTAGAGATGCTACACCTGGAGGGCTTTCTTCTAACCTGAGTGCATATATAGGGTATACATCATAATGCTACAATCATATCACTGTATGAATTACAGTCACACTGCATAACTGACATAGATGGTTTATCCATGTCCTTCAATTTTTTATAATAATAATCATGGTAATTCTACTATCTGTTATTCACTAGGTCATATAAATATGGGAAGATTCCTCAAGATTGGAGACATGCACTTATTAAACCTGTCTTTAAGGGAAAGGGGAGTAGGACAAACCCCGAATCATATAGACCCTTAAGTCTACTTTCATGTTATAGAAAAATAATGGAGAATATAATACTGGATAAGTTATTGTCAGAACTGGATAGGTTGGGACTTGAAATCATATATCAGCATGCATATGTTGGAAATAGATATATTACCACCTGTAACATGATGTTCTATAACAATATAATAACAGCTATGAATGAAAAGTTGTGCTGTGATGTGATTTATATAGATTTGACTTCAGCATTTGACAGGGTCATACACATAACACTGATCGATAAATTAGTACAACTAGGTATTGATGTACTGTTGATAAGATGGGTAGCTGCATGGCTTACAAATAAGACATGGCAAGTATCACACAACTGGACAGGTGAAATCCTTGGTTACAGTCAAGGTGTCCCACAGGGCTCTGTCCTAGGCCCTTACTTGTTTATATTGTTTCTTTCAGACCTTACCTTTTCATCTGAGGTATTCTACAGTCTATATGCTGATGCCCTGAAATTGGGTAAACTGATTACAAGTGTTCCAGATAAGGCATGTCTGCAAAATAATTTGACTAAATTGAGTAAATTGACCATTTGGGCACAGGAGAATAATATGTTAATAAATACATCAAAAACTAAGCATATGAGATTTGGGAGACATAAACTGAAAGGGGAATATTTTGTACAACACACATAGACTCATTAAAGTACATGGGTATATGGGCAGGTTCAGCTATGTGTTTTTCTAATCATATCAACCAATTGGCTAATGATAGTTATAGAACTATAGGTTGTATAAAAAGATTTATAAAGTCTAGGAAATCAAACATAATGAAGTCATTGTTTGTTTGTTACATTAGAACCAAACTTGAGTATGGAATAACAATATGGAAACCCTATAGGAAAACAAGCATGAATAAACTGGAAAGAGTTCCTTGGAAATTTACCAAGGGCATCCATGGATGTGAAAATCTAAGTTATTATGAAAGACTAAAATATCTGAACTCGTACAGTGTCTCTTACAGATATTTAAGAGGAGATCTTATTTGGGTATATAAGGCATTTAGGGACAACTACCTCTGGGAATGTTTGGGGTTATCAAAAAGTGCTAGAGAATTATCAGATGACCTATGTAGAAGATTGTATAGGAATGAGAAGTTTACTAATTGGTCCTCTGAAAAAGTAGCTGATGCTTGGCACAGACTACTAAATTACATTAAAGCAAGTGCTAGTTTAGTTATTTTTAAGAACAGCCTGGACATTTATTATGGGAACAAGTGTTTTGGTATATTGGCAAGCTAGAAGGGCATTAATGCCTGTGCTTGAAACATTTGTATGTACAGTATGTATGTATGTATGTATGTATGTATGTATGTACTGGAGTCAATGATATGGATGCATATTCTTTCAATCAAGATATGGTATCAACATAACTCTAGTAGATGTACATTGCAGAGCAGCAACACTGTGCATGGAGAATGTCCATCTCTCCACTGGCTGTGATACATATGTCACTTCACCCAATGACAGTATTCCTGCATGTGTAACTTTATAGAACAAACAGCATGTTCCCATGCTGTGCTTACATGGCACTGTCACATACTTTACAGTTTACGGTTATAGTATGCAAGGAATTAAGGCATGCTGTTTTATGTATTAATGTGATGTGCCACTGTTGATGTTTTTATTTCTAATGCATACATGTTTGTAATGAAGTCCTTATTGTTAATGTTGTTTATAGGAATGTACTGCATTAGTGCTTGTAAATGGTTTTGATAGTGGCCCTTCTGACATACTTTATGACATGTGTACCATTACTGATTGGTAACACAGTGTGTAGGCATTCAGTAGTGTCCATTACACTTGCGGGCATTTGTAAGGTAGGGTGACCTTCATTTGTCCTGTGCTGTTTCATTATAGATGATATCTCCCTCCCATCAGGTTCCCAGACTAAATTGAAAAATCTGTTTAAATGTAATTATGTTGCAATATGCCTGCTGTTTCTATTCGGGACCATATATCCACTGTAATGTATACTCAAGTTTGCAGCAGTATAACTGCAATGTACTCCTTGCAGACAAATTTGAATATCCTCATGATGGATTGAGCTGTCCATTGTCAACATAACATTATGACTTTTTATTTTATGCAGTAATCATAAGATGCTGTGTTTTATCCTGTGGAAATTGCAAATATATCATATGTCTACAGATATGTAGCAGATTAATTTGGTAGCAATGTTAACTCTACTACCCCCATACTTGTATACAAGTCATGACACAGTGCAACCTTCCATAGGCTGTTTTAGACTGCACATTCTTTCAGTAGTGATTGTTCCATGGTGTGCTGGGTCTCTTGTTGAAACCACTAACTTGTGTTTCAAGGGTGTATATGTGCATTTTGTATCAGGTCATATCTACTCAGCAAAAGTGAAATGTGTATCATGCTGTAATATGAGCTTATTTGAGAAGCTTTTCATGTAATAATGGTATATATATATATGTATCATGTGCGCTAGTGTTGGCACATTGTTTGTGTAGTGGGCTTATGGTTTTCTTTGCAGAATGTATGTGGTTGTAGTAAATATATGTGTTTGTGCATCTGTGTGCAGAGCAGAGGCCTGTTAGTGCATGAAGCACTGTGGGATATGATCATTGCTGATCTTTCCTGTGATGTGTAGACATCATCATCAACAAGGATGTATGTTGTTAGTATATACACTGTTATTACTCCATATGATATTGCTTTTTACATGCATCTGTTGATTTTGCTGGCTGTGAAATCTTATGCTGAAATGCTTCTGTACTAATGATGCATGTGCTGTACTTGTGTTTACCAACAGCATTCTGACATGCATATGTGCACACAGGCTTTATATGCATGGCAGTACATATAACATTTATGCTGATGATCTCTGCACAGCAACTCTCAGAACACCAGTGAATGATAATACAAGTATGTGTTTGCTTACCTGAAAACCACAGACAAAGAAACAGACACACACACACACACACACACACACACACACACACACACACACACACACACACACACACACACACATGCACGTGCGCATGCACACACACACACACACACACACACACACACACACACACACACACACACACACACACACACTCACGCACACAGAGCTAGGTATACACTTGCATGGACAGGGTACTGTATAGTTGGGCAAACTATGTGCACACGTGCAGAGAGTGGCCACCATATGCCCTATGCTATACCAAGTGTGTTCCAGTGATACTCCAGTGTATTCAATGTCTTGCAGTGTCCATCTTTCATGCATGCATTCCTTTCAGCAGAATGTGTATGTGATAAGGTTGCACACTGCCTATGGAACCATGTTAGTACAATGGAGTTTACTTGCATAAGTCTGCACCAGCATGCTAGTAGTGCATCTTTGACCTGCTATAAAAATGTCTGAGTGCTGACCACAGACATGTTGACATAAACACTGTGTCCTGCACTTCTTAAATGGTGTCAACTGCATATGTATTGTATAGCTAACAACCACACGTCTTCCATGCACATCAACCTGTGTAACCTGCAATGGTTGTTGGACATGTACTTACTGCATTGTAGCAATACAAGTTGTATTTGTTTCCTGTAAATGATGCATTTGTTTGTTTCAGTTATGCCTACAGCTAAACACTCTTGTACTATAGCAGTGGTATCCTTTCATGGGTTGCAATACTGATTATGTAACACAAATGCCATCCTGCAGTTTTGTGCATTTCCAAGGTCAGCATGCATCACAGCCACTATTCTACTCTACGTCTGACATTGCACTTTATCATCCATCCATTCAGTCTTCTACTGCTTATTCATGCCAAGGAATACACCATCAATGACATGTATGTAGAGGCATATGGTAATGTCTAGTCCCTTCCGTTGACATACTCAGTAGTTGTCATGTGTCAGCTATTTATGTTACATTATGTTATGCAAAAAATGTGCATGCTTTTTGCATACAAACTTACTACAAGAGCATTGGGTAGTTGAAAGACACATCTAGCTAACATAAATGCGGCTATACAGAGCATGTGTGTATCACGTCTGTCGACCACTGATGTATGTTGCCTCTTGCAAAATTGCTGCATAGGTACACATATTTTTGTGATAAGTACATTCTTCTGTTACATTGTCTCGTGTGTTCCCATTCCCACTCTCACCAGGATTGCATGCTAGCATGCCTGCTATGTTATCCATGAATGGGCAGGTGGACACAAAAGCATGACATATATTCTATGCCCTTGGCTATACAAAGGCTCCCACATATGTGCATATGATAACTGTTGTCTACATCTGAACATGGAGCTCCAGACATTACTGACACATGATCTGGCAGATATAGTCTATCATAGTGGCCACGGTGTGTGCACTTTATCACTACTATAGGACTTTATCATATACTGTGGCAGTTGCTATGTGGCAACATAGTAGACAAAACATTGAGTGGAAGCATGGTGTTTTTTATTTCATGATGTTTTATACATTATACTGTTTAAATAAACCACAGGACAATGGTGGGGGTGTATTCACCAGAAACCAATGCAGCACTTCTGAAGAAATGAAATTTAATTTACAGAGGTTTGGGGATTTATATGGAATATTTTGTGTAGGTTTTGGCAAGATATGGCCTAATAGTGAATTAACATTGTAATGTGAGCCAGGTTATTTCACAGTTTTACTTTCTGAACTCTGTAAATGAACAGATACTGTAATGTAGCATGCCAGAAATTTGAGTGACTAAGGAATAATTATAAAAGGCTAAGCATGTAGTTCGAACAAAGGGAGATTTAAAAAAATGGGGCCAATATAAAGATGGCTTCAAAGAAAGATAAAGTGATGCTGCATTATTGTTGCAGTGAGACAGTAGGAAAGAGAGACAGAAAGAGGCAGACAGACAGAAAGGCAGAGAGAGAGGGAGACAGTATGAATCTCTCTTCCTGAACTTATGAGTCCTACAATGCTGAAAGAATTCAATAACATGCATGAAAGACGTACACAAAGCATTAATGAATGATATAGGGATGTGGGCTATCTGATAATTAACATCAGCTTAAGGTAATAAATGTGGGTGAGTTTTCTTTTATTTGCATTAAAAATGTGTGTTTTGTGCTTTTCCTTCTTTACTTTTTTAAATAAAGCACCTTTTTCAGAACCTAAAAAGGAAGTCAAAGGAAAACAAATCTGGAGTTACTATTAAGTGCAATTCTACAGCATGCAGAACATATTACATGGTTCTAAAATTATATTTCTATTTTTTAACTGCCTAAATAAGGTGTCTAAGAAATATGAATTTTTGCCTTGTAATCTTTTCCTTCTTTTAGTTTAATTTAAAGTCTTTTGGTTTTCTAATACTATGACAGAGATGGACCCTATTCTTAAGTCAGGGTATTATTATAGTTCATGAAATAAGTATTGTTTCTATCTTTGATGTTAGCCAAAAGTGCTTTTTGCAGCACTCGCACTGTGTCCAGAACTGACTCCTTTTGCAATTCATACAGAATTGCATGTACTGGTAGCACATCTAAGTATGACAAAATTCGTTTTTATTAGACTATTAGCCAAAAGTGCTTTTTGCAGCACTCGCACTGTGTCCAGAAATGACTCCTTTTGCAATTCATACAGAATTGCATGTACTGGTAGCACATCTAAGTATGACTAAATTCGTTTTTATTAGACACATTGTTCCTTCAGCTATGCCAGTTTATTTATTTATTTAATTTTACATTTGTTTACCAGGATAGTCTGAATGGGTATATGTCCATTTTCAATGGAGGCCCGGGGAGAAAAGCTCCAGAAAGACAAAACCATTCATTGATTACACAAGAAGTTACAAAAAACAACTAGAATATATGAAAATCAAAATGGTTACTTACATTATATACATTGGTTAAGCTGAGTTCCCTAATAGGGACTTCACAGTTTTCATGGACAGACACAGTTACCAGTTAGATTAGATACAGCGCTTGGTGGCATAGTTATATGTAATGATAATTACTGTTTATGCTATCAGTTTATAGCTAATCAGGGTTGGTACATGGGCATAGCCAGTTCACTTTGAGATGCTGTATGGGTTTTTTTTTTTTAAGAGACTTTTGGAGGATTGTAGAGTTATATAGCTTGACAATGAATTCCAGGTTTTGCCAACAAAGTTGGTGAACAGGGATTCACCAGCTGAGTTATTAGCTTTGTGAGTTTGGACCAGTAATTTATCGGCTGACTGTATGGGATCTCAGGTTGCTATATGGCTTAATAATATTTATTAGTGCGGGGGTCTCCTCAGGGTGGTACAGAACTTTGTGTGCTATTAAGAGTTGATTGAATTGTATCAAGCTGGGCAATTCTATCCACTCTAGTCATTTCAGGTTCTGGCAGTGGTGGGGTCTATAGGTGGAGTCAGTGGCGAATCTGGCAATATGGTTGTAGCTATGAGATAGCTTACTTAGTTTGGTTTTGTTGAGGTTTGAGAGTACAGGCGAGGCATATAAAAGATTAGACAGTAGGTGTGATTGGATGATTGTAGTCCTAGCCAGCGGGTTTAAAAGTAGCTTGTTTCTATTCAGTGAGCCAAGCTTTTTATTGAGGGTCTGTATGTTTTTTTTGACCTGTAGGTCAAATATGAGATTATTGTCTATGGTAACCCCTAGAAGTTTAGTGTGTTGATCTGGGGAGAGAGTGGTGCCATTGTTAGATGTGACAGAGAATGACAGTGTGGCAGATCTACTAGTGGGGGTGAAGAGTAGACATTTAGTTTTATTGGGGTTCATTAGTAGGCATTGGTTGGTGAGCCAGTTCTTAATGGTGTTAAATGTATTTTGGGTTAAGATTTGCAGTTTGGATGGGAAGGTGGCTGAGCAGATCAGAGTGGAATCATCTGCATATTGAATACAGGTAGCTTTAGGGATAGCAGTGTGAAGGTTGTTGATAAAAATAGAGAAGAGTAGTGGACCTATGGAGCCTTGAGTAACACCAAGTGAGAGAGGTAGCTGGCTGGAGAGTTTGCCCTGCCATAGTACTGCCTGTTGTCTGCCAGTCAGGTAGGACTGAAACCAATTGATAGTGTGGTTATTGACGGAAATAGATTTTAAAGAGAGTATGAGAAGTTTATTGTTGACCATGTCAAAGGCTTTTGATAGGTCAAGGAAGAGGGCAGAGGTTAGCCTATTGTCATTTTTGAAAGGAAAGGAGGGCTGAGGTGGTGCTGTGGTATGGCCTGAAGCCATGCTGGGAGTTGGACAGTAATTTATTCTGTATAAGGTATTGCATTAGCTGCTTGTGTACACTTTACTCCATTATTTTGGCTAGTGGGGAAAGTATGGAAATGGGTCTATAGTCAGATATGTCTGTAGAGCTACCACCTTTGTGGAGTGGGATGAAGTGGGATATTTTCCAGAGGGAATTCTCTGGGTATCTTTCTTCCACATTGCTCTTGTTTTTGCCTGCAAATCTTGATACAGAGATTCACAAGGTCAGAAAGTATGTAAGACGGTGTATTCACTAGTTGTAGTGAATTCAGTGATCAGTGCTACTATTGTCTGTTTTTCATGCACTACTATATCTGGTTTTCTCGCATCTATTTTTTGAACTCTTGTTAATGGGTGATCTCATGTAAAGTACACTTCATCATTTTCTATAATGCTGTGTGGTTCACATTTTCAGCACTTCTCAGCTACTTCTATATTACAGTGTTAGCACAATCCCCCAATGCAACAGTCTTGTCACATTATTTGTGCCTTTCAGTGTGCAGGCCCTATGCCATGAGTGTTTCACACCCAGCAGAAAAAAATAGAGATTTATTAATTGGAGTATTTTAATTTGAAGTGAATATTATGAGCTTAGTTTTGTTAGGGTTTAGAGATAGATGGCTGTTATGGAGCCATGTCTCTACAGGGGAAAATGAAGATTGAGCAATATGTTGTAGCTGAGTTGGATTTTCAGCAGAGCAGATAATAGTGGAGTCATCTGCATATTGTACAAGATATCCTTGATGAAATCTTCTCCTGGCTTTTCCCGGTTAGGGGTCACCACAGTGGATCACCTGCCTGCTTATGATTGGCAGTGGAGTTTTACAGTGTCAAGTTGCCAGCCCGGTGCCCACACTCACACCTAGGGCTAATTTAGAGTGTCCAATCCACCTACTGCATGTCTTTGGGATGTGGGAGGAAACCAGAGTACCCGGAAGAAACCCACACGACCACAGGAAGGACATGCAGACTCCGCACAGAAGGCACCCCAGCCAAGGATCGAACCAGAGAACCTCTTGCTGTGAGGCAACAATTCTAACCACTGCACCACCATGGCCATCCATATCCTTGACGAAATGATGAGTGAAAATTATTAATAAAAGTATTAAAGAGCAGGGGCCCTAGTACAGAGCCCTGGGGACACCGGTGGGGTTTTGTGTAAAAGAGGATATAGAGTTTTTCCATTTTACAGCATGTTCTTTTCCAGATAGGTAACTTTTGAACCAGCTGAGAGATGGGATAGATAGTCCAATGTTAGAGGGCTGAGAAAGGAGGAATGAGTGAGAGATAATATCAAGGGCTTTAGATACGTCCGGGAATAAAGTAGAGACAATCTTTTCAGAGTCACAGGCTCTTTTTACTAGGTCCATGAAAGATAATAAGGCAGTAGAAGTACTGTGGCCTGGTCTGAAATCATGTTGTGTATGTGAGAGGATTTGATTGTTGAAAAGGAAGTGTAGTAGTTGCACGTACACACATATTTTTTGAGGAGTTTAGATATGAGGGATAAAATAGCTATGGGGCGGAAGTTGAAAATATCGGTGGATGTACCCTCTTTATGGAGATGTAGAATGTAAGCTTTTTTCTTCAGGTTAGGAACATAGGATTCTTGGATGGATCTATTAATGAGTAATCTAATGGGATAAGCAATAGCTTCTGTGGTAGTGTTTAGGTCCTTGGTGGGTAGGTTGTCTGCCATGTTAGCACTAGGTTTTAGTTTTAGAAGTATTTTTTTTATAGCTGAAGGTAGGGACTGTATTAAGTGCAAATTTGGGATTGGAATTGACTATGGCTAGGTTTGTGTTGGTGATTGAGGGGGACTGGAGTTATGAGTGAGTAGGAAGGGTAGACTGATCTAGAACGTCTGTGGTAGGGTGAGGGGGTTGGCATTGTGTTTGGTAAGAGAGAGACATATGGAGAGGTTGACAGAGTGTAGCTGTGATACTGTATTAGCTATAGTGTCTATGAAGTAGGAGTTAAATAAACTTGCAGTTTGTTCTGGTGTTTTGTCATGTCTCTCAACTGTCCCAGAGTTTGCCTCATTCTTAAGTTCTTTTCCATGTTTTTTTTCTCTGATAAATCACTGATGATTGCATTCACTCAGAAAGTCAATAATGCAAGACATTAATTTCATACTAAATATGATTCATAAAATACCTATTGATACTCAGAGTCAGATCACATTGAAGTGGGCCATAGACAGTGTGATGAAGCACCCCCATGCACACACCCACATGCAGCCATATCAATATCCCGTTACTTGGTAGTCTTACCTCATTTACCAAAAAACATTCTTTAACTCTATCACTGTGCATACTATTTTATTCTTTACTTTTACAATTATCATAGAGATTTGGATTTAAATTTCATATTTAAGAACAAAACATTGACAGTGATTTGCAAAACATAAAAAAATTATCACCTTCAGAACAGACTTTGCATGGAAAACAGTAAACTCCTCTTCATGTGACACTTGCATGTATTGGAAATGCATTTAGTAACACATGAAACTACAAGGGATATGCTGAGATTCATAGATAAATTGTACATGGTTAAGCCCAAATTAGTGGATCTCCAAAATGTGCTAGAATTCAAAAGACCTAACTCATCTCAAGACATAAATCCCCCTCCATCTAGCCATCCCTCCTCCCACAAATCTCTCAAACTGTTTACTCTGAATGCCCAAAGTTTCTGTAACAAATCCTTGTTGTTTCAAGCCTGGTTAAAACATAACCAACCAGACATTGTAGCCATCTCTGAAACATGGCTCAAACCCCACATCTCTGAATGAAATTCGACCCCCTGGTTTTCAAGCCCTTAGAAATGATCGAACAAATAAAAAAGGTGGAGGAGTTGCATTAATCTACTCCGACTCACTCTCTATAATTCTCAATCCAAATACAATCTCTCAATTCGCTAATGCTGAACTAGTAGCTTGCCTACTAAAAATGAAAAAACATAAAAGTTTCTGCATCATCACACTATATATCCCACCTGGCAAGACTATCCCAATCCTTGAAAAAATCATTTTATGGGCCTCAACCAATATAAATAATGAAACTTGTATACTTGGTGATGTAAACATAAACTGGGCTGATATCAATAACACTACTCCTACCCAATCTATCAACCTCTTTAACTTCAGCCAAATAATTTGCTCTGTAACCAGACCCAATAAAAATAAATCTCTAGGTACTAGCCTTGACTGCATCCTAGTCTCCCACCCTAATAAAATTACTAACTCTGGTACCATTCCTGACTCCATTAGTGACCACTTCCTTGCCTTTGCCCTTGCTCAACCCTCTCCTTCCCCCACCAACATCATTACTTACACACTCACAACCTAAGCAATTTTGACCCTAGCACTTTCTCAAATTCCCTCAAACAAATGAACTGGAACATCCTAAAAACTCTACCTCTCGACAATGCCGTTGACCATTAGAACTCTACTTTTCTAAATACTCTAAATACCATAGCACCAATACGGACAAAATGAATAAAATCCAATACTGCCCCATGGCTAACCAAAAACACCAAACAACTAATGCTCCAATGAGACAAACACTGGAAGCAGTATCAAAAAATAAAGTCCCTAACACCCTCCTTCAATACAAACAGCTCCATAACCTTGTGAAAAAAACAAATAATTAGTGATAAAAAAGCTTATTACATCGAGCTCCAGTCCAACCATGCCAAAAAACCTAGACAGTTCTGGAACTGTATAAATACCCTTCTCAACCCTGACATCAGAAATAATCCCTGCCCTGACCCCAGTAAATTAGATCAGGAATTAGCCTCACTATCCAACTCTTTCTTCATCAACACCATCTCTGAACTCACCAAAACCTTTCCCAATAATAATCCCACCTCTAACACCTCCACCTTTGCTTCCACTTCCACACCCTCCAACCCTAACTCTACCCCTATTTTCAACCTCAAACCCATATCCACCTATTATATAAAAAGACTTCTCACTAAACTAAAACCCTGCTCTAACGCCCCTGACAATATGCCTTCAATTTTCCTCAAAGCTGTCAGTGATGGGATTGCTTTCCCTATTAGCATCTTAATAAACAGATGCATACAAGAATATTATGTGCCCAAACTCTGGAGTAAAGCCTATACTTTACCTCTTCACAAAAGCAGGAAAAACAACACCATCTCTGATTTCCACCCTATAACAATACTCTCCCCATCTCCAAAATCTTAGAAAAATGCATCCATCTCCAACTCATACCTTTTCTAACTCAAAACCATCTCCTCACCCAAACCCAACCTGGTTTCCATCCCGGGGATAGCACTATAACAGCTCTGATCTCATTCCTAGACATAGTTACTCATGCCTGAGATTCAGGGGAAATAGTCTCCACTGTTCTCCTGGATCTTGCCAAAGCATTTGATACCATTTCCCATACCCATCTACTCATTCATCTTTCTAACCTAAATCTCTCCCAAAATTCCATCTCTTGGTTCTAAAGCTACCTGACTGACAGATCCCAAGCTGTAAAATGGAAAAAGAGTATCTCTCCCTTTCTACTTACCCCTACAGGCATTCCACAGGGATCCATCCTAGGTCCTATGTTGCTTAACATCTTCATCAACACATTTCACTCTGCTATATCCAATGCCAAAATAATCCAATATGCAGACGACTCAACTTTAGTCTGCTCTGCCTCTAATCTCCCCAAACTCTTAACAAAAACCCATTCTGCCTTCTCAACAACAGTGGCCTGGATGGACCAAAATTATCTCTCCCTAAATGCAAACAAATCCAAAATACTAATCTTCCTACCATCAAAATCATTCCCTTTTGAAAAAACTTCTTTCAAAGTGGTAAGCACTACAACTCGCCTATTGAAATCATCCACCATGCTAAACTGCTAGGCATTAACATAGATGAGCAACTGAAATTGCTCAACCATATTCTTCAAAACATAAAAAAAAACATCAAAAACTTGGGATGCTGTGTAGGAACAATTGCTTCCTATCACCCCATATTAGACATACTCTAGCATCCACTTTCCTCCTGCCCTCTCTAATGTATGGCACACCTCTTCTAACCAACCTTTCTGCATCCATAACGTCCAAATTAGAAAATTGCTATAACAAAATTTCCAAATTTGCCACTAACTCTAAAAACTCCTCACATCATTGCTTTGCCTGTCACTCTCTACATTGGCTAGAACTTCCAAATTATCTGAATTACCTCCAGCTCATAATAGCTCATAGATTAATCTTTAAGTTATTCAAATGCCCTGCCCTTACAAACATCCTTCTCCCTTATACCCCTAACAGAACTCTTAGCTCTGCCAACCAAAACGTAATCACTGTCTGTAAACCTAACCGTCCAGCAGGACAACTACTCCTCTCCTTCTCCTTAGCCATAACATGGAATTCTCTCCTTCCCTCCCTAAGAACTTTGCTGAGCATAGAAAACTTTAAGACCCCACTTCACTCCTTTCTACTCTCTAATCGTAAATGTACTTGAATCTTTCCAACCTAAGTCATCCCTCCTTTAAATTCTTCTGTTTCTAAGCTTATTTTTCATGTTCTCATAATAACTTTTTTAAAAATCGCTAACTACTTCCTGGATTGTTACTTTTAGGTCTTATAAGAAGGTCATCAGACATAATATTGCCTATAATCTAACAACGACAACTGTCTTTCTCAGAACAATTTTGTAATTACTATTCTTTAAATATTAGTAATTGTATTTCTTAACTACTGTACATTTTCTGTCCGCATTTTGCTGTATTTTCTGTATTGTATTGTATGCTATTGTTGGAGCTTTTCTCCCTGGGCCTCCAGTGAAAATGGGCTCCCTGGGCCCAGTGGACTTCCTCAGTCAATCAAACTGGAAATAAGTAAATAAAATAAAATAAATAAATAACCATTAGTCCAGCCCGTTATATCCAAACAACCTCCCAAACACTTAACTGAAGAATGAGAGACAAACAGCCAAATTTAGGAATATATTTTAGATATTCGTTTTAAAAAATTAGAAAGTTGCAAGAATAGCAGGTTTTGCATTAGCATGCCTTTTCTGAAAGGTCTGAAGTCTGAAAAATATGTTTGTCATTATTTAGTGACTGCAGGCCACAAAACTTCCAGAAAAAGACAGAAATTTTATAAGGAACAGACCACAAACATAGTTAAGGCCCAAGCATAATGTCAGTGTTATTAGGGCTGTTGCTCACTGCTGAGGGTACAGGTTTGATTCCTTCCTTGATGTTATGCCATGACATTATGGAAAGGCAAGCTCTTATATTTTGCACTGGAAAATATAAGGCTGAAATTGGTATATAATGCATATATCTTCACAGTTGTGAGGTAGGTGTAGACACAGGGTTTGTGTGATAAGGGCCTAAATGCAGTGGGAGTTTCAATATTGCTGGTAGTTAAAAGGGGAAGGTTAAGTTTTATGAACTGTTACCTAAACTGAACTTTTGGTCCCTGTGTTTGGATTTTCTATTTCTGCTCTCTGAAGATATTATGGTCACTTATGTAACTACTGGTGTTAATGTGTGTGTATTTTTTTTCTCTTTCAGGTGGCCAACATGCAGAGTCTCCGACAGTGATGGGAAGCCATAGTGGCGCAGGAAGAAGAATTGTTCCAGGAGGTTCCCAGTGCTGGCTCCTTGATGGTGGAACAGGTGGGGGAATCCAGCCAAAAGGGGAGGCATTCAGCAGTGAGGACTAGGTTCTTGGCTTGTGGCAAGAGAAGAGTATCAAGACAGGTGGTTCCAGTTGGTTCATCAATGCCCAGAGGGAATTAGGACAGACTATCAGGTAATGATCTTACATCAGGTGTTCTGTTGGGCAAGGCAGATTCTGGGAATGTTGGGGCAGTTGTGGATGACAGTGAGTCAACAGGGGACAAGTTTTGTCATGGCTTGAATGATGAAAGGGGGGAATGTGAAGGAGGTGCAAGGGAATTATGGGGGAGAGAAGCAATTAGGGATGACAGTTCATGGTCTGTTGGCAGCTTGAGATTGGGTTCAGAAGTAGATTCTGATTTTGTCATATGGCCAGGCAATTGGTTAATTATGTAGGTGCTGTGTCAAGGAATGAGAACAGTCTTTTTGACTCCACACATTCCTTCTTCAGTTAAGGAAAATATTTGGAGAGGGGAATGTGTAGATGTCTTTGAATTAATTGATGCAAAGGGAGTACAGTGACTGGTGGATTTTGAGTCGGCAAACAGTAAAGATCTGCTGGCTGCCTCAGTGGCATCCTGGAGGAGGAGGGCAAGTAGGATGTGCCCTAGGATATGGGATAACTGGGTAGTTGGTTTTGTTTATTACATGGTAGTTTTACTGGAAAAGTATGCAACCTTGGCATTGCTTCTGTTGGGTTACTTTCACATGATTCAGGAGGCTCACTGTTTATGGCCTGGGAATGACTGGTTGTGACATGACCAAAGGTTTCGGAAGCAGAAAGCAGTGGATCACTCTCTCCTCTGCGAGGTGTGACACTCAAATATATGGTTGGCTACTATGATGGATAGTTATGGGTGGAGTGCTAGAGGAGGAAAGGTGGGAGAAGGGGAGGTGTGTGTTGGACTTTTAATGCAGGAAGTTTTCCGTGGGTACAGTGCAAGTTTTTGCATGTTTGTTCAAGGTGTGGGGAATCATCCAGCCGCTCAATGTGGGTGGCGGGATGTTAATTCTATGACTGCAAACTCAACATCAGTTGATGGGGGTTTTCATTCTCTCCAAAGGTTTCAGAACCTTCAGAGGTAGAGGTAATGTTCTAGGGTCATAGGGTGAAGTGCCCTTTAGGGGCACTAGGGAAAGGGGGGGTCACATTCTCCTGTTAAGGTGGAAGTATTGCAGTGCATGCTCCAACATTTTCCTTATCCTTTTCTTAAGGAGGAGATACTAGAGAGTTTTTCTTGGGGGGTTTCTATTAAATCAATGGTGGTGGGGGGTGGGGTGGCTTGTAGGAATCTGCAATCGGTATGGGGTAAGGAGGACATTTTACTGAGTTTGGTGGAGAAGGAGAGTCAGGCAAGCAGGTTGTTGGGGCCTTTTGACAGCCATCCCCTTTGAGACTTTTAAGGTTTCTCCATTGGGTTTGGTACCAAATAAATTGTCTGGCAAGTTTAGGTTGATTCACCACTTGTTCGATCCAGAAGGGAGCTCTGTTAACAATTTCATTGCAGTTGAGGATGCTAAGGTTAGTTATGCATCTTTGGATGATGCTGTGAAGGTTATTCAGGGTTTCCAGTGTCCATGGGTAGTGAAGCTGGATATCAAATATGCCTTTCGTCTGCTGCCAGTCAGAGAGGAGGAGTGGCCTTTACTAGAAATGGTAGTGGGAAACAAATTCTATTTTGATAAGGCTATGCCTATGGGCTGTTCAGTAGCCTGTCCAGCATTTGAGAAATTCAGTACAGTTCTTCATTGGGTTTGACATCAGTGGGTCAGTATGCAGAGGGCTGTACATTACCTTGGTGATTTTGTGTTAGTGTGAGAGGGACTGGAAGGAGTGCAGGAAGGTTTGTGAGAATTCCTGGGAATGTGTGATGAGTTGGGGGTTCCACTGGCCCAGCATAAGTTGGAAGGCCCAGCAAAAGCTTTGGATTTTTTGGGTTTATTAGTAGATGCAGAATGGGGGTTGTTTTACTTGCCTATGGATAAGATAGCAGATTGAAGGTGAAGATTGGGACAGTTGTGTGCAAGGATATGGTACAGATCCAGATGGTTTGGGAGCTGTTAGGGTTTTTGCACTTTGCATGTGGAGCAGTGTATCCAGGGCATACATTCTGTAGGTCAGTGGCTATTTTGTTAAAAGGGGAGAAGAGAAAACACCATTGGGTTAGGGTTAACAACTTGGTATGAGCTAATTTGGATATTTGGTTATCCTATTTAGAGCACTTCAATGGGGTTTCATTTTGGCAAACAGAATGGTTTGGTCAAGAGGAGCTGCAGTTGTTCACAGATGTAGCAGGGGGTATTGGAATGGGGGCATATTTTGGAAGACAATAGTTTGTGGCTCATTGGCAGTTAGACTTGGAGGAGGAGTGGAAAAGGGAGGTTGCATTTTTAGAGTTAATGCCAATTTGGGTAGCGTTGGTAGTTTGGAAGAACAGACTCCGGGGGAAGAGGGTAATCTTTCATTTGGATAACATGCCAGTGGTGCATGTCTTACAGACAAAGACTGTAAGATCTGAATGCTGTTGTTACTTTTACATAAGATAGTGTTGCAGAATTTGATGGGATGAGCAACGCAAGTGCTGACAGCTTGTCTCAATTTCAATTTTCCAGATTTTGACAGTTAGCTCCAGGGGCAGAGGAGGTAATGGTAGTACTATCAGACAAGGTGTGGCATCTTGGGCTGATGTAACTAAGAGGTTGATGCAGCAATCATGGGTGGTGTTTACTAGGGAGGCATAAGGTAGGGCCCTTATGATTTTGATGAATTTGTTTTACAATTGCCGGAGGAAGAAGGGGTTTGGTCAGAAGAGCTACTGCTTCATTAATTGGCTCAAGCTTGGGGCAAGGTAAGGCATTACAAATGGTTAAGGTGGATTTAGTGGAGATTAGTATATTTGTGCAGGTGGCTGGGTTGCATGACTTCACAAAGTCTTAGACAGTTGGGCATATGTTGAGAGGATGGAGAAGAGTGGCTGGAGTGCATAGGGATATGCGATGGCTGTTGATGAGACAGATTTTAAAAGTTTTATTGGGGGGGTTGGCCTTAGTGAAGGGGGGGGATCAGTTGATTATGTTATGTGGGTTACTTTGTGTGTGTGGTTGTATTTTGATGCATTTTGGGTGTCTGAGTTGCTAGGATCATTAGTTTCGATGGATGTAATGATGTATATGTTCTCGGTCAGTTCACATTGGTTTGCAAAGGTCTAAAACAGATCAGTTGGGGACAGGTGCATCAATAGTGCTCAGAAAAGATAAGAATGTCAGGCTTTGTCCAGTAGGTCAGGCTACAGAATTAATATGGACTCAGATGGGGGGTCCGCATAATCTAGTTTTTCTTTTGCCAGATGGCAGGATGGTAACAAGTGGTCAGTTTGTAAAAGTCATAAGGAGGACTTTTCATTGCATGGGTTTTCCAGCTGAGAGTTTTGCAGCTCATTCCTTTCTTATTGGTAGGGCTTCAGATTTGGCAATGGAAGGCAGATCCATTGAGGTTATTAGAAGAGTGGGAGGTGGTCCTCTAATGCCTTTTTATCTTATATGAGATAATAGATATCATTGCATTAATTTTTTTTTCTCTCTTTCAGGAAATCAGCTTGTCATCTTGGGACATTCCTATATCCACTGGGTAGAGAAAAGGGCAGCAGTTAGGATGGATGGAAAGAATTTGGGATTGTCTCAGTTAGGTTGGACGGTTACTCGGCAGGATGTCGGAGGTCTTAAGTGGGCTCAACTTATGCATGAGGTTGAAGTGGTAAGGTTACGATTACGTT
This sequence comes from Protopterus annectens, assembly GCF_019279795.1. Lineage (NCBI taxonomy): Eukaryota > Metazoa > Chordata > Ceratodontiformes > Protopteridae > Protopterus > Protopterus annectens. The sequence continues at coordinate 754,601,092 of NC_056729.1, read as the reverse complement.
TTCTTTAAATATTGCTGATACACTTAGACGGTAATGATCTGGGAATTCTTTCTAAGAAACAGTTGGTGGATAAGATAATGGAGGATTTCTTTACATTGCAAACTATGCCCTGGTATGTGTATAGTATAGTTGTAGATAGTAGTACATTTGAGTTGGAATAATGCTGTCAATTGTCAGGCTTTGGAGTGGGTTCAGAGTTTTGTTAATCAGAGGTTGGCTTAGCAGGTGGGAGCTTTAGACATGTACCTGATAGAACATCGGGACTTTAAAAATAGAGATTGTGTTTGGTTTTGATCTGATAGTGTGCATTTGAATGACATTGGTTTAGATTTATTTAATGTACATTTGAGATTGTTTTTAGAGGGTATGGTGAAAGTTATTGGATAGAAGAGGGGATCAGCCTGGGATAAGGCTGGTGGGCAGAGAAGAGGGACAGAATTGCCCTCTTCTGTTCCCTCCTCTGGGTGATGGTGTTGAAGGCATTGAGTTTTAGGATTAAGTGAGCTGCTGTATACTGCTTGTTAACAATAAGTGAGTTGAGTTTGAATGCTACTTATTCAGAAAGGGTGAGCAGGCACACTGCCCGATGGATGATTTGGACAGAGTGAGTAGATATGCTGCTCTGATGCATGTTTTGGACAGGGTGAGTGGAGACACTGCCCTGATGGATGCCAGGATGAATGTAATGTCTTCAGTTAATCTCTGCCTGAGAATACTTTATTGAGACCAGCCCACCACAAACCACCAAGGTAGTTCCCCAAATAAAAACCTGAAAGGACGCCACCATGCAGAACCTCTGCCTGAGAATACTTTACTGAAACCAGCCCACCACAAACTACCAAGGTAGTTCCCCAAATAAAAACCTGAAAGGATGCCTCCCTGCAGAACCTCTGCCTGAGAATACTTTACTGAGATCAGCCCACCACAAACTACCAACGTTAATTGTTATTACCTTCATCATCATCATCTTCTTTCGGCTGTTCCTGTTAGAGGTCGCTACAGTGGATCATCTGTTTCCATTTCTTCCTGTCCTCTGCATCTTGCTCTGTCACACCAACCACCTGCATGTCTTCTCTCACCACATCCATAAACCTTATCTTAGGCCTTCCTCTTTTCCTGTTACTTGGTAGCTTCATCCTTTGCATCTTTTTCCAAATATACTCAGCATCCCTCCAAAGCACATGTCCAAACCAACGTAATTTTGCCTCTCTGGCTTGTCTCCAAACCTTCCAACCTGGGCTGACCCTGTAATATACTTATTCCTAATCCTTACCACCCTTGTCACACCCAGTGCAAATCTTAACATCTTTAACTCTGCCACATCCAGCTCTAACTCTTGCCTTTTTGTCAATGCCACTGTCTCCAACCCATATAAATTGTAAGTGCTGTTATGGGTCTAAAGCACCTATAGTTTGTCCCCCCATAACAATTGGCTTACTCCTAATCCTAAGCAAGTACTAGTTTGCCCCCTGCCCTCTAACTCAGTGTTTCTAACTTTAATACCCTATGTTTCTAACATTAATTCCCTGAAAATTATACTACACTACAGCAACCCCCCAAAAAAATTATACTAAATTACAGCTTAGCTACAGCTATTGAAATAAAGTACTTTACCCCCTATTTATTTATCTTACAGCTTTAGGAAGCCTTAAGAAACCTTGTACTCTGGATAAGCCCTAACCCCTCCTCTGCATAACTACGTAAGTGAGGTTTTATATCCATCCACTGGAACTGCCATTTTTAAACGCCCGGTGCTACTAGACCCATTCGGCAGCCCCTCTCCCATATGGTATGTAGTCTGATTACGCTGAGCATTTTTGTTAGATTTTGTGTCTCTGTACCAAGCCACTTTCAGCTAAAAGGATGGAATGTCTTTAGCTGCCAACTGTTATTGCATCGGTTCCCTGTTAGTACTTATTTTTGTAAACCGACAGTGAACCTGTGTCTTCTCTTTCAAACTGCAGCGCTTTATACAAGTAAACCGATAAGTGCACTAGTCTATAGCCTACTGGAATTAGTTAATTAACAAGTATTGCACCTTATCACTGTATTCACCTACTCTGTGCATAATCTATTTGCTTAAAAGACAGTGGAGTGAACTGTATAGCGAATGTTAAAGTGGAGCATACTAGAATTAGTGAGATAACAAACTCTGTTCCTTATTAGTGAATTCGCTTACTCTGTGTTATATCTGCTTGATTAAATGACTGTGGAGTAGACAGACGACTGAATGTTAAGCGTAGCAAGGATTGCTCATGTCAGTGCTGCACTTTGTTTAATGAAACCAATATAGAGTTCACTGAGCTTGTAGCTTACCGTATATATGGTAGCTAACGTGAACTTTAGCTGCTCATAAAACATAAGTTGTTATATCATAACCTGCTGTGTTTGTAGTAAAACCCAACCTAACAGGTCTGTGTTTGAGCTTAGATAAGAAATAACCTAATGAAATGCTGTTTTGATAGCTAAGTGTGTGCTATTTGTACAATTGTTTGCCAGATATCCCTATAGCAGAACTCTACTCAAGGTTACCAATGCATTCAGTAATTCCTGCTCCTTGGGACTGTAGAATAGTAACACATTGCTTCCTAAGCCAGCTACTTATTCTTTTTTAATTTATTCTCATTTCTAAGTAGTTCCCCAAATAAAACCTGAAAGGACGCCACCCTGCAGAGCCTCTGCCTGAGAATACTTTACTGAGACCAGCCCACCACAAACTACCAACGTTAATTTTTATTACCTTAAACAACTTTAAATTGTAAGTGCTGTTCTGGGTCTAAAGCACCTATAGTTTGTCCCCCATAACAATTGGCTTACTCCTAATCCTAAGAAAATGCTAGTTTACCCCTGCCCTCTAACTCAGTGTTTCTAACCTTAATGCCTTATGTTTCTAACCTTAATTCCCTGAAAATTGTACTACACTACAGCAACCACCCAAAAAATGATACTAAACTACAGCTATTGAAATAAAGTACTTTACCCCTATGTATTTACCTTACAGCTTTAGGAAGCCTTAAAAATCCATGTACTCTGGATAGAACTATAGTCAGCTACCCAGAACACCTTCAACATAATAGAAAACTGGCTTTCTGGTCGTTGTCTGATCTTAAATCCCAAAAAAACAAAACTATTACTTTTCTCACCAACTCAAGTCCAGTGCATTTATCTTTACCATAAAATCTAATAATGGGACTATAATCTCCCCAGACACCTCTACAAAACTACTAGGTGTTATCATAGATAACAATCTTAAATTAGACCTGCATGTTAATCAAATCATTAAAACCATCAATATAAAATTAGGATCACTTTACAGGATAAAAGCCTTTTTAACCCCACCTGCTAGAATTGCCATAGCTCGGTCTCACCTACTCTCAACTCTCCTGTACACGTCCCCTTTACTCTCGAATTTAAACAAGTCTGTTCTTAATAAACTCTCCATCTCCTACAACCACATTGCCAGATTTGCCACTGGTCTGCCTTATAGGACACACAACTGCATCAATCTAAACCAGCTTGGGTGGCTAGAACTGCCCAGCATTATCCAGTATAACTAACTGATTACGGCTTATAACATTTTTTACAATCCAGACAATACTCCTGCACTTAAAAACATTATCACCCCTATAACAATCCAAGGCCTCTTCGATCTTCTAACAGACTGCTAGTTCAATCTATCAAAACTAATAACTCAGCCAGTGACTCTGTCTTTGTTAACTCTGCAGGTAGATCCTGGAACTCATTCCCAGCTGATATTACTTTACTTACTACCCTGAGTCAATTTAAGGTAAGACTCAAACAATATTTGACACTAAACTGGCCATGTATAAGGCCATTGGCATTGCAAACAAAACAAAAAATAAAAAAAATCAACTGTTCATTTTAAATTTTTTTAGCCGATCTCGGCTGTTTAAGCATAAGGCAGCGGTGTGCAAAAGGGATTGGGGGGGATAACAAAATAAACATATTAAGCATTCTAACTAAAATCATTATTCTGTTATGCAAGTCAAGGGCAGGCAGAAGACAACATGGCCAGTGAGTAGGGGTTGCTAACTGGGGAGGCTCAGTGTGAGACATGTAACTGCATCAGCAGGCAATCCTATGCAAATGAGGGGAATGATAGTGAATCCCAGTTTTCCATAGCATGTGAGTCAAGTCCCAAAAGTGTAAGAGCAGGAATAGCTTGGTGCAAGCCTAGGAGTTAGGTGACATCATGGGGGTGTGTGTCAGGCATACTATAAGCGGATTGGAGCCCTGTGGCTCGGGTTTGCTCCTAGCTTAGCACAGCTAAGCTAGGGGATGTGTCTAAACCTGCCTAGCACTCTTTACAAAGACTAAGCAGGTGTGTGCACTGCACACTGGGTTTTACAGGAAGAAAAAGAAGTTAAACCAGGAAATAGCAGCTCTATGCACATTTGAGTACTGTGTTTGTGCAGCGCATACACAAGCTTAAACAGGAAGGCAATGGAAAGGGAAAACAGCAGTAGGAAGGTAACCAAGGAGAACTAGCTTAGCTGGCAGGTGAAATGTATCAGAATCAGCCAATTACACAGACAGCAGACCAGCCCAGCCCAGAACACCACTATAAACTAAGCAAACATCTTCCCCTCTGGTTTTTCCCACACTCTATAAAACCGGTGTAAACAAGCGGGGAACTTTTAACACTCACAGCAGAAAATGATAGGGGCTGCAATAGCTATCATACAACTTGTGGAAGAGGCTGATGATGGTGAGGATGTGAATGCTATTAACCAACCCACTATGAGGAGATGGAGAAGAGTGTACAGACTCAGGGTAACCTACCAGGGGCTACATGAGCTGGAGATAGTGGAGCGCTATAGGGTGGGCAGCGACCTCCTACTGCAAATTGTTGAGCTGTGCCGGCCATGTGTGACACAGAGAACTAACAGAGGGGAAACCATCCCAGTGGATACCAAGGTATGTGTAGGCCTAAGAATACTAGCTACAGGTACCTTCCAAAGTTCAGCTGGGGATATGATAGGGATTTCACAGGAATCAGCATCCAGGGTACACCACCAGTTCCTAGATGCCATGTCAGCACATATCGGTGAGCATGCAGATTTCCCCAACACCCATGAGGCGTTGGCTAGCAATATGCAACTGTTCCACCAAATAGCAGAATACCCTGAGGTAGTGGGTGCTATAGACTGCATGCACATATGCATCAACGCACCTCCGGTGAGTGGGGTAGGGTCTACATCAACCTCAATGGCTTCCTCTCCAGCAACTGCTTGGTTGTGTGCGATAACCAGGGCATAACAATGACTGTGTGTGCAGGCTGCCCTGGAAGCTATCACAATTCCCACATCTGGCATCTGACATAGCTGTACCAGAGATTTGCTAATGGGGACATCCCTCACTGTCACCTAGTGGGGAATGCTGGATAAGCACTGGAGCCATGGCTGATGACACCCATCAGAAATGCACGCACACCCGAAAAAGAACTCCATAATGAGGCACACGCACAGACCAGAATTACAGTAGAGCATGTGTTTGGGATGCTCAAGTCACAGTTCCAGTGCCTGGACATATCCAGTCGAGCCCAGCTACATGTACCCAAATCATCCTTGTATGTGCAATGCTACACAATATGATCCTGTGGAAATAGCTGCAGTAGGAATAGCACAGGGCAGGGCCACACAGTACCCCACCATTGCCAAGGCCTGCACAGGCAGAGAGTGACTCGGAGAAGGAACAACCTGAGCCTGCCCCAGTAGGCAGAAGGAGGTGTGCCCAGTATGTCCTGGCCTTGGCAAAGAGGCAACGCATAGCACATACACTGACACAGGAGAGACCCAGGGAATAACACCTCTCTCCGACTCTCGCATACAGTAAAAGGGATGCCAAACATTACACTACCTGTGCCTAACCATGTGTAGGGACTGTACTATGTGCATCTGACATAGGCAGCCCTGCAACAGCACCCTCAGTACTGGGACACCCGCAAGGTAAGTGACTCACACATGCCAGTCGGGGGGGGGGTCACATAACCAACAACAGTCGCAGCCAGCAGGACAGGTGTACACAAACACAAACAAAGGCTGTGCTATGGCTTCTGCATGAGGCCTATGGGTAACCCCACCAGACCTACACAGACAGACTATAGCAGGTCAGGCAGTGGGATGTCAGTTCTGAAGGGTAGGATGTCAGAAACCAATATGTAGGTAATTAAAAGCTAAGATCTGTAGTACACTGGTATGCCTCTAGCCAGCACAATAGGTAAGACTACAGACTGAAATGGAGTACCCGACATACCAGTACAGTCCTAGCAAATGTGTACAAGTGTCAGCTGTGCCCCCCCATCTTACATAGAAATCTAGTAACAGTCAGGTGTGCCCCCCAATCCTGTGTAGAACTGTAGAAATAGTCAGGTGTGCTCCCCATCCTACATAGAAATATAGTAACAGTCAGGTGTGCCTCCCCAATTCTGTGTAGAAATGTGGAAATAGTCAGGTGTGCCCCCCCTGCTATGCAGAAATGTAGTAACAGTCAAAGCAAAATGATCGATGCTACCTGTCGGTGTACAACACAAAGGTCAGCACTGCAGTACATACTACCTGAACTCGATCCACACATGCAAATACAGATGGCCATACTGGGCATGCTCACACACTTAGAGAAGTGAAGGCAATGTCAGTCAACAACATACTGAAAGGTCATACTGGGCATGCTCACACACTTAAACACATGAAGACCATGTCTGCAAACACCAGTAGACCAGACATATATGGCAGTCGCAGTTGTTAGCACAGACACTCGTCAGTATGCACCACTCATGCCTTGCAGCCACAGTGTATAGGAATACAGACATATATGTAAGGACAACACACTATACTAAGCCAAAGGTAGATGGACATAGATATGTGGAAGAGGGTGACTGTGACATGGAGCCTTCCAGGCCTGTCCCACCCAGCACACAACCAAAGATCCCCCAACACACGAGGTGCAAATGTCGCTCACTGCAGATACTAGCCACCAGTATCTGTCAGCAGGACAGACTATGTGGTGCACGTGTCAGCTCTGCAACATGACTGTACAAGGAAGTCGTCATCTAGCAGCTGTATACACGTACCTGTGAAATATGACCCTGTGTGTGTCCGCATGTGGTGTGTCAACCCCTAGATGAATGGGTTATGGCCTTTGTACACACACTGCCCTCCCCATAGCCCTACTATGACAAGCCTGCTGAGGTCATCCAATATGAAATACATCTTTGGGAGAATTATAGCCCAATAATCTTTGTGGTGCATCCAATAACTGTGTACTGCTGTAGTCTGATAAACTAGTTAGGTAGGAGTTCTAATCCCAGACTTGGAAAGTGAGTGTGTGTTTGTGTGCGTGTCTGTCTGCGTAAAGAGCAATGCTTTTTAGGGTACTCACATGCCCTACAATTCATATATTCAACTTTGGCAAGGCTGCTGATGTCATCCTCCTAGAAATACACCTCTGGGAAGGCTGTAGCCCCGTAATCTGCGTAGCATATCCTGTAACTGTGTACTCCTGTAATGTGATAAAGTAGTTAGGTAGGTGTTCGAATCCCAGATATGTCAAGTTTCTTTGTCTGTCTGAGTAGAACAATGCTTTTTAGAGTACTCACACTCTCTACAATTCATATACTCAACTTTGACAAGGCTGCTGATGTCATCCACCTAGAAATACACCTCTGGGAAGGTTTTAGCCCCATAATCTCAGTAACTCGTCCTGTAACTGCGTACTGCTGTAGTGTGATAAAGTAGTTAGATAGGTGTTTTAATCCCAGACATGGCAAGTGTGTCTGTCTGTATAGAGAAAGAAATGCTTTTTAAGGTACTCACAATCCCTACAATTCATATACTCAACTTTGGCAAGGCTGCTGATGTCATCCACCTAGAAATACCCATAGCAGTTCTGGATGTTTTGCATGTGTTTCAGTTTCTGTGTATGGAGCAATGCATTATAGGCTAGTCACACTCACTATAATTTGAATGTCCTACTTTGGCAATCCTGCTGATGTCATTCATTGTGAAATACACCTTTGGGGAAGAAGTTCTGCAGTAATCCTCATGGTGCGCCTAATATCCTCTCCATGCTGTAGTGTGATACAGACGTCTTTTAGGGGTTATATACCCACACATGTTGGTTGTAGATGTTTTGTGTGTGTGTGTGTGTGTGTGTGTGTGTGTGTGTGTGTGTGTGTGTGTGTGTGTGTGTGTGCGTGTGTGTGCATGTGTGTGTGTGTGTCACTGTCTGTGTAGGAAGCAATGCATTTTAGGCTAGTCACGCTCACTACAATTTGAATGTCCTACTTTGGCAAGCCTGCTGATGTCATTCATTGTGAAATACACCTTTGGGGAAGGCGTTTTGCAGGAATCCCCACAGGGTGTCCTATAACAGCTCTGTGATGTAGACACCTGTTAGTGGTTCTATACCCACACATGTCGGTTGTGGATGTTTTGCATGTATGTCACTGTCTGTGTAGGGAGCAATGTATTTTAGGCAAGTCACACTCACTACAATTTGAATGTCCTACTTTGGCAATCTTGCTGATGAAATGCATTCTGAAATACACCTTTGGGGAAAAAGTTCTCCATTAATCCCCATGGTGCGCCCTATAACAGCTCCAAGCTGCATTGAGATATATATCTTTGTTAGAGGCTTTATACCCACACATGTCAGTTGCAGATGCTTTGCCTTTGTGGGGAGCAATCCATTTTAGTCTAGTCACACTCGCTCCAATTAGAATTTTCTACTTTGGCAATCCTGCTGATGTCATCCAATGCAATATACACCTTTGGAGAAGATGTGCGCCAGTAATCTATGTGGCACATACTATGACTGGGTAGTGCTGTAGTAAATAAACTAGTTAGATACGGATTCTACTCCCAGACATGACAGGTGTGTGTGTGTGTGTGTGTGTGTGTGTGTGTGTGTGTGTGTGTGTGTGTGTGTGTGTGTGTGTGTGTGTGTGTGTGTTTGTAACTCATATCTTGTGTGGAGGTGGTTGTAAGTGTGTGGCCAATGTGGAGCAACTTTTTCATAACTCTTATATGGTGGCCCTACTATATATCGCAATCTCCACCATACAGAGATAACAGATGTGAAATAGCTGGGAGGCTGGCGTGCAAAGCCATACCCATACATGTGACATCAAGGCCAGGCAATCACAGTTAGCAAACCCAGTATTACCCAGAGCACATTCTCAACCCATGTCTCATACACACACACATGCCTAGGCAGCAGCCAATATGTGGGCAGTACACTGCATATTGGCCACTGATAGTAACTATGGAGTGATAGCATTGGGCTACAGAGGGCAATGTACCCTGTCCATCTGTCCAATATGCACGTACATGCAGACTGCGCCCCCTCCCCATGTTCCCCAATCGAGTCCTGCAACACCTGTGGTGCCATCACATGTGACCCACAAAGGACATACCATGCCTGACATCATGCCCTGTATGGACAGATGCCACTGACACCAGGGAATGCCGTTAGCATGCTATCATTGTAGGTGCAGGGTAAACCTGCTGCCCATTACCAGTTCCCACCACAGGTGGGAAAGACTGGCATATCTGATGATAATCTGTGTTCACAACATGGACCAGACACCCCAGGTACAGTTCCACATGTCACTGTACATGCATGTGAGAGGTGTGCAATTCCCAGACACTGTCCATGTCATAGACTAAGGAACACATACATGGCAAGCGATGCACAGCATTGGCCACACACAATAGTCACTCAGGTGACTGGATGGGGGACACAATACCCACCTGTGTAGGAAAATGCAGAAACCACGGCCCTGAGCCACAATGCAGACCATTGCCATGTCATCTGATGCCAAGGTAGAACCATCGCCTAGCCTTGTATAGCTGTCTGGCACAGTTGACCACCACACACCTGTGCAGACATGCACCCATGCATGTCAGTACTGGCACCCTGTGTGTTTGTGTGCATGTTGTATGGTGCGTATGTTCACATCCACACTCACTACAGCCCCCATTGGCATACTGAAGCATGCTGTCTGATGTCAGACACCTCCCCATACCCTTTGCCCATACAACCTCCGTATGACCCATGTGGTGCATGTGATACCTGCACTGGGATGTGTTATGGCAATCCCACTACTGATGAGTTTTAATCCTGGCCCTGCCAAGTGTGTCAATGTGTGTGCATCCCTGTGAGAGTGTGGCTGTGTTGACGGTGGCACCTGTTCATGTGGAAAGACATGTGTACGTCACTTACCATATAGCTACTGTATCCCTGTTGCAGATGTTACTCACCATCACATATATGTTCTGAAGGCTCCATAACAAGTAACCCATGCGGCGCATCCAATAACTGCATAGAACTGTGATAGCACTACATAGTCATCAGGGTTTTGATACCCTGTGCTGGTAGGTGTGTGACACAAACATGCTTAGTTTTTACTCTCCTAACCCTCTGTGACTTGTCTTTTCCTCTGTCTGCCTCTCCCACTCCCTCACTGGTGGATGTGGAGACCTACACCCGCTTTCTTAGGCAGCAGCATGTGTATTTTTAGTGATGCTAATGATCAGCTGATGGCCTCTGCACGAATTGCAGACCTCCCCTAGCTGATTGCATGTGGAATAGCTGTGGTAACTTTCCCACAGCCAATTGCATGGTAACACACTCCAATATCTAGGAACATCATGTTGGTGTTGGCCCTTTTCATTCACTGTGAGCAGGAACTAGATCTGTTGTTTGGCAAACAGCATCTCAGATGAACTGGGGATTTACCTCTAACAACATACACTGTGGAAACAGGGCAACACACAGGAGGGGGATGTGCCTGACCTGACTACAGACTGTAAGTGCTGCTACTGCATTTGGAGTAATGTTGGTTTAACAGTGTGTGTGTGTGTGTGTGTATATGGCTGTCCTACATGTCTCAATACCTGCCATGTCAGTTCTATATTTATGAGGAATCCCCATCTGAAGAGTCATCTTCAGACTGGGCAGTGTGTTGTGCCTTTGGTTTCATGTGTTAGCCACGGAGCATCTATCTGTGAACAGCAGAAGGTAGTGTGAGGATTGCAGTCTGTAGATGGTGAAAGTCGTGACAGTTACTGACTTCATGTCCCTCATAGGAAATATGCTGCAACAAACCCTGTTACAACAGTAAATGTATGAGGCTATCACAGCAACATGTCTATATTGGCCCTGTGTATGTACTTCCAGCCGCAACTCTGTCAACCTTTGCATATATGTCTTGCATGAAGAGGTGCATATGTGCTGTACACCATAATTAGTGTCATCATATCTGATAACAAGCCAGTGAGATATCAGACTGCTACACATGTTGTGTACAGTAGGGGTTATATTTGATGACATAACCTGGACATACTGTAATTTTGTGTACAATATTGAGGTCTGTGTACTTATGGTGAATGTTGACAGTGTGTGTATTGTTAATATGTTCCTTGGCCTGTGTACAGACTGTGGTAGTTGTCATTGTCCTAGGTCCCATCCTTTCTGATGTTATATGCTGCTCCACTGTATGCTACCTTATTGGCTTACATGTTTGTAGGGCCATACACACACATGCCCCATACCATAGTCAGCCATCAGACCAAACTGTGTAGTGGCCCAGTATATGTAAGGTTAGTGTGTGAGTGGCACATATGAGGATGGTGTTGAACAGATAGTCCATATACTGTAATATTATGCTAGCTTGCCATATGTGGCTGTGGCTCTGTTCTCATTGGTTGTGGTTATGCACTTTCACACAGGTGTATCTTACCCTATGCTATGGCATGCCTGTGCAGCCTGCTATATATGCAGGTACATGTGCATTCCCCCATAGGAGATGTAGGTCAGTGTTGAGCCAGTCTGCCTGTAGCCTGCACAGTGCATTGTTACATGCCTAGCAGCTTAATGTACTTACCCAGTGAGATGTCATGTGCAGATACTTGCCAGCTGTACTGCTGTCGGGCCTTCCTTAAAAGTCATGTATGTCAGACAGAGCAGTGGGATGCTGTTCATATGTAAGTCGATATCTAGTGGATAGTATGTGGCCATGGCATCCCTGTACCAGTGGGTAGTACATGTCAGGACAGACAGGTGTGTGTGAGTGCATAACCTATGGTGGCATATGTATACCAGTTGTTATGTGTTATACACATCTACATGGCTGTTAACATCCATGTTGTCAGGCATGGTACACATGTTTTGCACTAAGGAGTTCTGTGTATACCTCTGGACTGTACACAGTGTGTCAGAATGTCCACACATATTGGCCAATATCTCTGCTGCAGTTGACAGGGGCAGTACGTGCTAGCAGCAGTACTTTACTATGATGTCCTTAGGATGTCTGTCAGTAGCCAATGGCACACATGTGGAAAGCAGATGAGACCCCCCCACACACACCATGATTGTGAAGACAATCCCAATTGCAGTAGCAATAGTATATAGAACTGTGATAGTACACAAATTAAGGTTTCCATTCCTGCAAACCTGCGTGTGGTGTTTTTTTCCTATGACCTCTCTGTGGGTATATGTTGCAGGCAATGATTGCCATTTGTATGGGTGGCCCATACAGTGTCCAGTTGTTCAGCTGTGAACTGTAGGCATAGTGGCTGTTCCATATTTTGTGCACCTCCTACATATGTATCTTACTGTACATATCTATGTGTGTGAAAGTGTAGTCACATGTATATGTGTGTGTGTGTGTGTGTGTGTGTGTGTGTATATATATATATATATATATATATATATATATATATATATATATATGTATATCTGTATCTGCATATATGTGTCTGTGTATAAGTATCCTGGGGATGTTGATAGCTTCTGCATTTTACATTTCTTGTGGGAGCCAGACTGTACTGCATGATATGTTACCAGTACCAGCCTGACATCATACAGGTGGGATATAGTACTGTTAACATCTTGTGCCCATGTCATGTCAGGTCCTGGTTATGGGGTCTGCAACACTTGGTAGTATATTGCAGGGCGGATGTGTTATGTATATATTAGCTTACATATGTAAGACTATGTCTGTATATACCTACATATATTTCTGTGTACACATATGTAACTTGCTGTGCATATGTAGACATATAGGTGTAGAGATATATATGTGTCAATGTAGTCATTTGCATGTATATATGTTCATATATATTTATATGCATGTATATATTTCTAAATATGTATATATTTCTAAATATGCATATATATATATATATATATATATATATATATATATATATATATATATATGCATATATAGATGTGTTGTATCTGTTTAGATATTCATATATATTTACACACACACATACATCTAGATGTTGGTTACATTCTCTGTTCTGTAGCATGACTGGGCTGGATATGTTTCTGAAAACATTAGATTGCTGTAAATCTGTCGTGGCTTAGTGGTAAGTCACTTTGTTTATGTTGTGCAGGGTCCTGGGTTTGAGCCTTGTGGATTTTGTTGTTGGGCAGAACACAGCCCATTGGATACAGTGTGATTAAGGCACTTTAAAGCAGTTGTAAGCGGGTTTGTGCAGGTTTACACGCAGGTAAGCACTGCTAACTTCTGGTTATAGTTTTGTATACTCAGTTAGCTTCTATATTGCTTAACCTGTGTAGGCATTGCTTACCCCATGCAAATAAGCTTAAACCCGCTCACTGCTTAAAAGTGCTTATTCCCACTTAGCCCCATGCTAATTTCTTTAAAAGAAAAGAAAAAGGAGTTGATAGGAAAGTGGTGAAAAAGGGGCATAAAGAGGGAAAGACAGTAGGGAAAATAGCCAGGGATGTGCAGGAAGGGTGTAAGGAAGGTCCATAGCTGTCCATTTCTTCTACAGCAACAGCTGTGCATATACACTGGATTTGGAGGTAGATTTAGACACTAAAATCCCTGGAAGGGGGTGAGGACAACAATAATTCATTCTGATGCCAATTAGACCAGATTACATGTGTCCTGTGGACATGTGTGTGAAATAGACAGCTATGTATGGGGTGAAATTTTTTTACGGGAACAGATTGCCCTTTTTTTTCAGGTGAGAGTGGGATGTTGGGGAAGGGTAGTAGGTACAATTGGAGAGGTAGGTTGGGTAGTTTAACAGACAAGACAAACAAGATGCATACAGGGGCGGTATATGACACATGTGGGGGGTAAATACCTTGGACGGGGAGGGCTGTTTGGAAGTCACAAGCCCATGAGCCACAAAATGGAAACAGTGAGACTGAGGCACCTTCATGGCCCCAAGGGTGGCTGTGCTGGGGCTGGGTAGGAGGGGCAGGCTCACCCTCTAATTGTGCCAAGCAGCCCTCAAGCTGGCATAGCTAGTCTCAAAACTCCCTGTTGAGCTCCGTACGCACCCCGGCCCAGACCTGTCGGTGGGTGACAGGTACCTCTTTGCCCCAGCCCCTGTGGCGGTTTCACCCAAAAGTGGTGCAGAGCCAACAGAGGAGGAGGTTCCAGGCTGTCCTGGCCAGCTGAGGTGGGACAGCTGGGTCCGCTGGGATCAGTCTTCCCATACAAACTATGGTATTGCAGTTTTAAGAATGATATGGGTTAGTAATAGTCAACAGCATTCTGGTTTAGTTATATCAGCATGCATAGGTATTCTCATTAACCCAAGACACCAGATTTATAACAGTTGCAGAGCAAGGAGAACTCATTCATATATGGGACAACAGTGGCCATTACAACACCATGCAAGTTTCATTGATGGCAACAGGCCACCAGTATGGGAGTATTTTAACATGGCACATGCATAGAACCGAATGTGAATATTTGTAAACCAATAGGACATATGTTCCAACAAAAAGTATGGAGTGTGCTTGTACTCATTGAGGTGAGTAATTGGGTTATTGTTGCACATATGGTGGGGGTGACAGAGAGAGGTCTATTAACAAATAATATATCCCTGTAGATTTCACAACTTTCTTAGTCACTGCAGTGATCTATCCCTTACATGTATTATTACACTACCCAATGGCCTTACTTTGTACAATGGTATGTTTGTAGATTAGTATATACTTGGACTGTGTCTTACGTATAGTCTACACCTCTTACCTGTTATAGCTATTGAGAAAATCATTAACACTACCTGACAAATTCTACACATACTCCCAGATGCCATGCTTGTAGACAAGTATATGAGTGAACTGTGTTGTAACTACAGTCTACACCTCTTACCTGTTATATCTGTTGGGAAAATCATTGTTAACACCACCTGACAAATTCTACACATACTCCCAGATGCGATGTTTGTAGACAAGTATATGACTGAACTGTGTTGCACCTATAGTCTACACCTCTTACCTGTTATAGCTGTTGAGAAAATCATTGTTAACTCTACCTGACAAATACTTCACATACTCCCAGATGCCATGTTGATGTTATACACATACCTAACAGTCGGTTATTGCACACACTCTGGTCAAGGTTTGACAGGATGCAGGTGTCAATGTACATATTTTGGAATAGCTGTCGTACACTTTGGGTGAGATACTACAATGACAGGTTTGTTTCCGTATACATTCTCTTTTTATGTTTAGGTCTGACTAATCATTATATTTCAGTCTAAGCTGCCTACATTTATTGGATAATCACACTCATTTATTAGGGGAACAGGTTACTGGGCAGCAGATTTGGGTCCCTTATCTGGACATGCTGGACAGATCAGAACAGTTGAGGGGTATGACTATGCATACAGCTTGCTACCTGAACTTTCTGCCACAGTCTGTAGAGTTGAAGGTTATGATTATGCTTACAGCGTACTACCTGAACATTCTAGCAAAGTCTGTACAGTTGTTGGGTCTAATTATGCATAGAGCTTTCTATCTGAACATTCTTGCAAAGTCTGTACAGTTGTGGGGTATGATTATACATACAACTTACTACCACTCCCGGGATTCAAACCCATGCTGTGTGTGGTAAAAATATAACAGTTGAAATCACAGTTCACTGTGCTATCAAGGAATTGGTGTAAAGCATTCCAGTGGTTTCTGTCTAAGTCTCCCTCAGTTGTTCTATATGACTGACCTCTTGGGACTTCCAACATTGTTATACTGAACTTCCTACACATTTTAACTGCGTTCAACAGTGTGGGTAAGACTGCTTAATACAACAGTATTATTTATAGAATGCAACATTACAACAACGTATGAAAGCAGAATGTACGCAAGCACTCCAGGGGTTATACTTTTAATCACTAGATATTACACCTTTTTTTCATGCAACCTATATGACAGTCTTCCTGCCATATTGTCTGGTTTATTCAGTACATCCCATACACAATGCATTTTTATACTGGTACAACACTTTCTAGTACTGTTATATTTATTTGTTATGACAGTACATGCAAGAATATTACTAACCTGCCTCGCGATGCAGCCTTTGCAGCCTAGCAGCATGGGCTTGCTGGTTCACAGCCCATTCATCTGCAGCTATCGGAGAACTACAGTGATATTTACCCATTACTTATCCATAGTATATACAAGCTAGGCAAGCATTATCTACGTAGTAGTATGAGTACTTAGTGCTGGGGCGTCAGCCATCTGCCTGGATTCTTGGATCTACTGGTCCAAGAGATCACCCTCCGCCACTTCAGATCAGCATGGTGATGCCTGACCTGCTCAACAGTCCGGGGGATACCAGTGGCACTAGTGAGGTCACGGGTGAGACTGTCCCAGGCCTCCGCTTTATACTGAGAGCCTTGGTACTGGCCCTGCAGTAGTCTCTCCTCATGGTATTTTACCAGGAGCCATGAATCTGGAGTCCTGGTTGCCCCAGCGCTGCACTCTAAATCTAGTGCTTTCCCCAACTCCAGTCATTCTGCCTACAGAAGGGAGCTGCAACCAGTTATGGGAATTATTGGCACCTGTGGGGTTTAAATATGCCCAGTTTCCCCACACTTTCCCATGACTAGACAGTTTTGAAAAGGCTAAGCTATAGGCACACCTGCTTACCTAATGTTGGCATTGCAAGCAGATCCAACAGGAAATGCAATGGTGGAAAAGTAATCATCCGACTCCACGGCAATGTAGACACACGAAGTTTTTAATAAATCCACATTAAATACGAACAGTAAGGATTGAGCGCTTTCGTCTCCACCCTGGAGACCTCTTCAGAATCAATTAAAACAAGAAAAAGGCGCTGTTTTTATATACACACTAATGAAATAATTGATCACAATTAAGTTAATCACAATTACATTAATCACAATTAAAATAAATGAACTGTTGAATGTCTAAAGCCCTTAAAGGTATAGCAAGGTAAATTACAAATAGTTTAAATAACACTCATATCTACTATATTCTTGTATGTTGATTCAGATGTATGGAGAATGAAGGGAAAAAAAGAGAAAAAAGGAAAAAGAAAGGAGAAGTATTCTTAAAATGCATCCATGTGAAGATGGATGCATCTTAAGAATACTGCTCCTTTCTTTTTCCTTTTTTCTCTTTTGTTCCCTTCATTCTCCATACATCTGAATCAACATACAAGAATATAGTAGATATGAGTGTTATTTAAACTATTTGTAACTTACCTTGCTATACCTTTAAGGGCTTTAGACATTCAACAGTTCATTTATTTTAATTGTGATTAATGTAATTGTGATTAACTTAATTGTGATCAATTATTTCATTAGTGTGTATATAAAAACAGCGCCTTTTTCTTGTTCTAATTGATTCTGAAGAGGTCTCCAGGGTGGAGACGAAAGCGCTCAATCCTTACTGTTCGTATTTAATGTGGATTTATTAAAAACTTCGTGTGTCTACATTGCCGTGGAGTCGGATGATTACTTTTCCACCATTGGATTTCCTGTTGGATCTGCTTGCTGGTTTTATTTTTTGTGGTCATTTGGCTTGTTTTCTAATGTTGGCATTCCTTACATGGGCATACCACTAGGCAGATTGAGTTAGCTGGCCTACACATTGCTTATAACACATAAGATGACCTGTGCAATAATTTGCATTGTTAATATATAATTAGCATTATATTTTCCTTTTGACATTGATTTATTATTTGTTACAAGTTATATCTGTGTCTGGTATCTGTGATTCATGTGTACGTACACTGTATGGGGTCCTGGGGAATTCAACATTTTATTACAATAACGCCTCACATCAGGCCTTACTGCAGTACTCCATTTCATATATTTATCTTATGTAGCAGGTTATACAACATCACACTGTACATAGATTTATTTCACATGTTCAGTTTGATTTTCCTATGGTTTTGTTTGTTGAAACCTCAATTTTTACATACTGCTATGATGGCTTAGTGGTTAACTAATGTGACTGTAGTGTACAGTGTCCTGGGTTTGATGCTTGCAGAGGTTGTTTATTCTGTTGCTGGGCAGAACACGGGCTGTTGGATACAGAGTGACTAAGGCACTTTAAAGCAGTTGTATGCAGGTGTGCACATGTTTGCGTGGAGCTAAGCACTGCTAACTTCCAGTTACAGTTTCTTATACTCAGTAAGCTTTCAGATTGCTTAATCTGTGTAGACAGTGCTTACCACTGCACAAACGCACTCAGACATGCTTACTACTGCTTAGTTGTGCTTAGACCTGCTTACTAGTGCCTTATTCATTATGACACTGATACTTCACATGTACATTTCCTGCAGTACTCTAGTTCATAAATATGTGCTATTTAGTAGGTTTTGCAACAAAAATATTTTGCCATGTAAAATCAACTGTGCTACAGTCGGACTCGAACCGGGAATGCCTGCTTGTTAGGTGAATGCTCTGCCCACTACACTATTGCTGTGCTGCTTCATTTGCATATATCATCCTTATTATCCTCTTCAGCCTTTTAAGCTACTTTAACCGCAGCTAAGCTATGGGCACACGCACGCACCTATGGTTAGCTTTAATCGGATTTAAAAAAAATAAATAAAAGGGTTTCTACATTTACTTTTTCTGTACTGTGTCTGTTGTACACATGAGGAACTGTTGGTGGGGATCTGCAGACATCTATGAGTGATCTCGCTCATTTCTTCCCACTTTCTGCTGTTCTACATTGCAGGGGCATGTTTATTCTGAAAGGTCTGCTTTCAGACAAACCCCCTGCACTCGTACACACTTCGTGTAAGCCTAGGAGCTGGGGCAGTGCACCATTCTTTGATATGCATTGTGCGCTGCCTTCCTGCTCCTAAACAGGCGCTTCCATGCAGGACTAAGCTAGTCCTACATGGAAGATTGGTGAATCCGGGGTATCAGCTTTATTGAATTAATAATGGTCGTCAAATGTCTTTTGGTGTTAGTGTGAATTATTGAGAAGGGGCCAAAATAATGGCCCCAAAATATATCTCAGATTGCTGCTGTCAGAAGCATGCTGCGCAGTCCTTTGTGACTCCTCTTCATTCTCAACTTCCCAGCTCAATAATCAGAAACATATTTTAAATATTTCTCATATAAACTTTCCATGCTGTGAGAATAACAAGCTTTGCATTAGCAAGCATTTTCTTGAAATCACAGAAGTAAAATGAAAAAGCTTCTTTTCAGACTTGAATCCAAGACCTCCAGCATACCCTGCTGGCATCACTGCTGCTAGATCAGGAAAGACTCTTGGAATAGATGATATTAAGTTTTCCATTAAAAACTATTTCCATTCAGCTATGAAGTCTCAAGCATTGTGTTTAAGGTCAAATTGCAAACACACACAGAAATCAAAGACTTTTGGAATCAAAGAAGTGAAAGGAAAATATTAGCTTTCACCAGCCAGCATTGCATGCCCTTAAGAGCTCATTTGCATACGCCCCATGGACTTTTTTTTACAGGAGGTTTAAGATACTACATAGTGATTTCTCTAGCTTTATGGGGTTGTTCTTCCCGTCTTTATTGAATGGTTTGCCTGTGTGACCTTTTTCCTCTTTGGTTTGGATATTACATGTGATTTTTTGGATGAAACTTAATATTTATGGCTATCAGGCTTGATTTTAAAATCCATGTTTCTGAACTATAATCAAACCATCCTATTATTCTGTGTTGATGAAGAATGCTGATGCATGCACCCATGTACATAGCTAATAGAGTTTGGCTTTTGGGTGTATTATCCTGAATGTACCCATAAAGACATAAAAGGTAGAAACTCATGTCGTTTTTGTGTTTGTACACGAATAAATGAATCTTTCTGAGTTCTGTTTAAGCAGCTTTATTCTATAAAAACACATCACTATAGAGGCTTATTGACTATGACTTAAGTAATTTATATACAAACTAAGTACTGCAATCATACATCCTCAGTCTCTGGCTGCTTCTACAAAATGGAATGTGCCTGGAATTTATACGTGCACACACAGCCTCACAGTCTTCTTAAAGACATAGCACACACACATTACAGTCTGATCTACATCCCCCCTCTTTGAGAAATGGATCATGCAATTTTTCTGAGATTATTTAGCATGCAGAAATCACAGATAATCAATAGACATGCATTATACAATACTAAGTACACAGATATACACAATCATGTCCATGTTGCTGCGTATTTCACACTAGGCTTAGAAACTCGTCCATATTGTGTGACATAAAATTGGGAATCCCATTTAGCAACTGGAACAGTCTCTGCAAAATGGCTGACCTGTGGAATGTTCAAATTACTTTCTGGAACAGAATATGACTTTTGAACACATTCTGGTCTGGAAACAATGTCTGACTCATTCTTTGATTTAGAGTTTGCATCACAGATACAATGTTGTGATTGCAATGATGATGATTCTGCTACAGGAAGAAGATCTCTGGGATTCCCCCTATACTCCAAATCTTTGGAGCTTACCAAATAGGATCTCAGCTCAGCACAGATGCCTGTAATCTGTCCTATTCATACCGTCTGTCATTCCCTCAACAAATGAAGTAATCTGCTCGATCTGTTGTAACTAGATTTCTGGATATTATGCTTCTGCAACAATTGAGCCTTGACGGATTTATTGTTCTTAGAGTTAGGCTGCAACAAACTTGATGAAATAGGTAGCTTATTTCTAGTTTGTCTGGAAAGTAGTCTTTGAGCAGGTGAGCCAAGAATATCATCACCTGGTATGTTTCAAGATTAAGTAAATTCAACAATACATCAGTATTGTCATGCTTTGACTTTTCAAGTAATTGCTTTTATTTATTTATTTATTTACATTTGTTGACCGGGAATGTCCGACTGGACATAGGACCATTTTCAGCTGAGGCCCGGGGAGAAAAGCTCCACAGTTAAAATAAACAGACAGTAGTTACATTGGATTACATAGCGATTAACAATTTAACATAGCAATTACTTACAACATATTTACAGATGAAGAACATAGTACATCGGTAGACAACTAGAATCTTTATCTGTGAAGTACATAACAGACATTAACAAATGTTGCGATAAGAAGTTCCTGCTGTATAATAAGTACTAGGCTTATGAGCATCTGAGCTTGCTATAATCAAGGTAGTTAGTGGAGTGGAAAGAAAGGTAGTGGTTGGATGGGGTGGGTGATATTAGAGTGGGAGTTGCAAGGGCATAGCCAGCATGTTTTTAGGTGCGCTTTTAGTAGTTTTGAAGTGGGTGCATGATGGTACGGAGGTAATTGAGGGTGGAAGGGAGTTCCATAATTTGGCTATGGTGCAAGAGAATAGTGCTTCACCTGCAGAGTTATTGGATTTAGTGATCTGCAAGTGTTTTTTGTTGCTGGATCTTAGTGGTCTGGTGGTGCGATCGGGTTGGCGTAGATTCTGGAGGGATGGGACATTTAGAGGATGGTTTACTAGTTTGTGGGCGAGTGAGAGTTGATACCACTGAAGGAGGTGAGGGAGTTCAAGCCAGCACAGTTCAGCAAGTGAGAGACAGTAGTGACTATGGTAGGATGCCCCTGTGGCGAATTTGGCGATTTTGTTGTAGCATGTCTCTAGCTTGTTTAGATCGCATTGCCTTAAGTTGGTATATATTGGAGAGGCATAAAGTAGGGTGGAGATAAGGTGGGAATTTGCTATTGAAATCTTTGCTGCTTTGTTGAGAAGTTGCTTATTTCTGTATAACACTCCTAGTTTTTTGTGGACTTTTTTTATGGCCATGGGTATGTGAATGTCAAATTTTAGTTTATTACCTATTTCCACTCCTAGCAATGTGGTGTGTTCAGTTGGGTATATAGTGGTGTTGTCTTTTGCTGTGATGTTAAAGTGAGAGTTGTTTTGAGTATGTCTGGTCAGTTGGTAGATGAGTAGTTTAGTTTTGTTTGGGTTGAGTATTAATTGGGCATCAGATAATCAAGTTTCAACAGAGGAAAAGGCTTCCTGTGTGACGTTTTGCAGTTTGGGTAGGGACTGGGCTGAGCAGATGATGGTTAAGTCATCTGCGTATTGTATGAGTGTGCCATGTTTGGTGGCAGAGGCTAGATTATTGGTGTAAACAGAGAAGCGTAGGGGTCCAAGGATGGATCCTTGGGGAACCCCTATGGAGACAGGTAGTTGGGGAGATATGTAATTCTGCCATACAACGGATTGTTGGTTGTCAGACAGGTAACTCTGAATCCAGTTGGTGACTGATTGAGAGAAGGATAGGTTATTGAGGACAGAGATAAGTTGTTTGTGTGGGACCATGTCAAATGCTTTAGATAGGTCTAGGAAAGTAGCAGAGGAGAGATAGCCATTGTTTTTATGCTGAAGGATAGTGTTAGTAAAGGAGAGTAAGGCAGTGGTGGTGCTATGGTTTGGTCGGAAACCATGCTGAGTATTGGAAAGGAGGTTGTTAGTAAGGAGGTAGTCTGAGACCTGAAAAGTGTATGCATCTCTCTAGTATTTTGGAGAGTGGAGGGAGAATAGCTATGGGGCGGTAATTGGTTAGTACTGTGGAGGGTCCTCCTTTGTGGAGGGGAATTATATGTGATACTTTCCACAGTGTGGGAACGTAACTTTCTGACAGAGATCGGTTAATCAAGATGGATACTGGGTAGGCCAGAGCATCAGCTGCAATTTGTAGGTATTCACTTGGGAGGTTGTCTGCTGCTAATTTGGTGGGCTTAAGTTTAGTTAAGAGTTTTTTTTATGTTGGAGGTAGGTACAGGAGAAAAAGAGAAGACAGTGGGGAGAATACTAGTTGAAGGTGTGAGTTGGAGGGGAGGGGGGTTGTGTTGTTTAGCTAGTGATAGTGTGGTTTGGGTGAAGTGTGTGCTTTGCACTTTGTATTGCTAGTTCAGCTAGACCATTGGACTGAGGATATTCAGGACTACTAGTAACATGTACAAAGTCCCATTCTCTTTCAAATTTCTGAAACAACTGGCTAGTAAATTGAGTACCATTGTCAGAGTAAAGTTTGTGTGGACTACCATGAACTGAGAAGTGATGTTTTAGCTTAGTGATAACAGCTGTTGAGGTTATGTTTGGTAGTAGATCAATCTCAAACTAATTCGAATAAGAGTCTACCAAAATCAAGTAGTGGTGATTATTCCACTCAAAAATATCAGTTGCAAAAGTAGACCAAGGTAGTTCAGGTATTGGATTTAGCTGAAGCAGTTCTCTTTGCAAATGCACTCTGGTACAATTACATACTGAACAAGAAGAAAGAACTCTGTCAATGTCTTTCAATGATGAAGGCCAAAATACTAGTTCTCTTGCCCTTCTCTTAGTGGATAATAAACCTTGGTGACCACGATGCAAAATTTGAATATATTCTTGCTGTAAGGAAGCAGGAACAACAATTTTAGGACCTTTGAAAATAATGCCATCTTCCATCAACAAGACATCTCTGTAAGGAAAATGAGATTGCACCTCCGGTGATAAGTTAGAATGCTTTGATGGCCATCCAATGTTAATGTAGTGATTAAGTTTTTGTGAAATTGGATCAGTCGTAGTGTGATCTCTCAACTCTAGTGATACAAAAAATATGCACTGACATTAGATCAAAGTCAAAATTTTCACCATCAAGCTGTTCTGTTGTACTTCTAGGTGATCTGGATAAGGTATCAACCATATAGAGCAATTTACCTTTAGTGTAGACCATTTTGAAATTGCACTTTTGCAATTTGAGTTCATTATTTATAATCTTACAGGAGCAGAATGCATATACATCTTTAGAATGGTCACAAGAGGTTGATGGTCAGTTTTAATCTAGATAGCTCAACCATAAATATAATCATGGAACTTGGAACATGTGAAAACTATCGCCAAAAGCTCTTTCTCAATTTGAGCATAATGCATCTCAGTTTGAGTAAGTGTTCTAGATGCACAGGCTACCAGTCTGGCCTCCTGAAGAATAACTGCACCAAGGCCAAAGTTTGAAGCATCACAGGAAAGAACAACTGGTTTCTTCACATCATAGTATCTTAACATAGGTGGGGGTGGCAATTTTCTGCTTAAGGTCATCAAAAGTCTTCTGATAATGTTCCAGCCATGACCATACAGCATTTTTGCATGTTAGCTCTCTCAAAGGTGCTATCAGTTCACTGAAATCTGGTATAAACTTGCCTAAATAGTTGACCATGCCCAGAAAACACTGTATACCTTGTACATTATCTGGTGCTGACATCTCCAAAATAACTGTTTGTTTGTTTGGGTCAGGTCTTAAGCCTGTACTTGTAAACAAATGACCTACATACATAACTTTTGGAAAGCTGTATTTGCACTTCCGAGGACTGAGCTTCAAGTTTACTTTACATGCTCTGTCTAGAACTTTCTTGAGGTTTCTGTCATGCTCTGCTTCACCATTGCCTCCAACTAATAGATCGTCTACTATTATGGCACAAGGATAACCTGAAAAATTTTGTTCTATTGCACCCTGAAAGACTTCACTTGCAGAATTTATTCCAAATGGCATCCTTAGGAATCTATATCTGCCAAATGGAGTACCAAAAGTAGTTAGAAATGAGGATTTGAGATCAAGCATCACTTGCCAAAATTAACTCTCTGTATCCAAAACAGAAAATACAGTGGCATTCGGTATTAGAGATGCAACTTCCTCAATTGTGCCCATTGATGATATGCATATTCTAATATCGTCTGAGCCTTTTTTAGGAGCAGTTACTATGGGCCACACCCATTAAGTTGGTTCTGTGACTGGACAAATCTTACCTTGCTGCACCATATTATCCACCGGAGCTTTAATTTTTTTTTGCATTGCTATCAGAACTCTTCTTGCTGGTCTGACTACTACAGAATACATAACTGGAGGTTTGCCCAGTTTGTCATCGAAAACATCAACATAATCTGAGAAAATGGCTTCGGAAAAACTTGAATTTGGAACTGCACTCACATGATGAACTTGTTTAGCAAAATAAAACAGATTAATTTTCAAAATATCTTTGAGACCTAGTAAAGATTGCACTGGTTGTTGGACTACATAGAATAATAAGTTGCAACAATTCTCAGCCAAATAACATAAAAGTATTACTGAACTCTTGGTTTGAATTTCTTTACCTCCATATACAAGTCTCGCACTGCTGTTTACATTAAATTATTCAGTAGTTCTCTCTTTGGTAAATGTGTCCGCTGATATAACATTACACTTTGATCCAATGTCTACTTTGCGCTCTGTGGATTTTCCATTGCTCAAAACCATACAAAACACTTCACTCCTTTCTAATAAGTTTACTACATCAACCCTTTCTCCAAGTACTGATACACCATCCACATAGAAAGCTGACTGTTTCGACTTTACTTGATCAACTTGCTATTTTGTGTGACCTTTCTTTACAACTGAGTGTGACTTACTTAATTTGAAAAACTTTTGGAAATGGTTCCATTTTTTACAGTTGTGGCATTGCTGGCCATAAGCTAAATGCTTCTTTTTTTTAGACTCATGATTTGCAACACAATTGTGACAGTTAACAATAAAGCTAGACTTGGGTTTTGCTGACTAATTTGTGCTGCAATGAGCTGTCAGTGGACCTTGCACTTTTTCAGGAACTTTCTGGAACATTTTGTAGCTTCTTTGGAGACCCTGTGGCTGCTCCTTGCTTAGGCCTGTTTCTGTTTGCCACATGCTGCATACTATTTATGTTTGCTCTGGAGCTCACGGAAACCTAGCTTTTGTCACTAGCAAGCATATTCATATGTCTTTCTGTCACCTCATGGATCTGACAAATCTCTATTGCTTTGCTTAATGTCAAATCACTCTTACAAAGTAAAATCTTTCTCACTGTAGCACAATTAATACCACACACAAGTCTGCCCTTTATCAGCTCATCTTTCAAATCACCAAACTTACATGTTTTAGCTCTGTTTCTCAAGTCAGTTATAATAGCTGCAAATGTTCCCCTGGTTTCTGATTTCTTGTGTAAAACAAATGCCTCTCTAATGTAATGTTAATCTGGGGGTTGCACATTTCTCTAAACTTACACTTCAAACACTCAGGGTCTTCCCTTGATTCAGCTTGCACAACAATATGGCAGTCTACGCCTTCACCTTCATACACTGCTGGTGCATACGTAAATGAACGTTCTCTTTGTATGGCCTCAGATCCTGCTAGATTTAGTAAAATCAATACTTTGGTGTGTGCCTCTTTATCTGCATAAGCTGCTTTTATGAAAATATCATACTCTTGTTCAAATATTCTCCAGTTCAGTTCTCTGCAATATGATCAAATACAAGTAGTTAATTTTTTTGAAATCCGTCTGCCATATTAACACATACCAATGAAGGGTCTTGCAATTATGCACAAATACACACACACACACACACACACACACACACACACACTCACACTCAGATGCATAAGTAATTAGAATAAATGCAATTTCTTCAATGCTCATGTGCTCTGTACTTATACTTTCTCTCTTTAAGCTTATCTGAATTGTGCGAATGAACAACCTCGTAGTACTTTCAAATAACTGGACTTTACAAAATAAAATCTGCGTGCTTCTCAATGCTTTATTGCACTTTGTGAAATAGCTTTTCATATTTCTCGATGCTTTACTGTACTTTGCAAAATAGCTTTTCAAATTTCTCGATGCTTTACTGTGCTTTGCAAAATAGCTTTTTCAAGCTATCAATGCTTTATGAAACTTTGTGAAATAGCTTTTCAAACTTTCCGATGCTTTATAGTGCTTTGCAGAATAATTTCTTAGACTTTTCCATACTTTATGAAATCTTTGATAGGTAAAGGCAGAAATGCTAAAGTCACTTATCATCCCTTGCTATGCTTGCAAAATTGGTAAAGGCAGAAATGTTAAAGCCATTTACTTTTGAAATTGGTAAAGGCAGAAATGCTAAAGTAATCACTTAGAACTTTATCGATAAAGGCAGGAATGCTACAGTCATACGCCATCACTTGTCAAAGTCATCACTTTAAGAAACATTTCAGAACTTTACAATGCAACTGAGCAATTCACAAGCACTGCAATACTCTTGTAATCTTTTGCAAGAAACACCTTTTATCAATGCAAGAAACATATTAAGCAACTGTATAATGCGAATAAATCGGACTTCTATTGCCCAAATTCAATATCTTTTGAAGTATTTGCACTTTGCAAATGACTACATGAAAAACACTGTAATGTCCCCAAAATGGTGGTACCTTGCTAGGCAACTCATTACAGTACAAGAATCACTCTGTATTGGCGCTACATTCTTTAGTATATTCTTTTTGCTCATTTAAGTGCTTTTTATGCCCAGCATACTTTTCTTGTGCTTGTTTTATTCTAAACATGGCCAATTCTGCCTTAAACACACTTCTTCTGCTTTAGACATGCTTGTTTGGCCTTAAATATGCTCTATATGTACGTTAAAGTCAATCATCTTGTCAAATACTTTTATCTCAAACATTTTCCTTAGTTATCAAACTTTTTTGTACTTTCTGCTTGCCTGATAATGCAGTTTGTGCCCTTGTAATGCCCTTCCTTGCCTCTTTTTGCATCGAGTAAATCATCTGTATTATTTTTCATTACCTTTGATTCTTTCTGGTTCTGTTTGTACTGGTTTCTCTCAGTTTCACATTCACTGTCATCTTTACATCTCCTGGCTCCAAATGTTCTTCCCTTTTACATCCCAGTTATGTGGCTTTCATGTTGGTAAATGAAAAAATGAGTCTTTGTGGGTTCTATTTAAGCAGCTTTATTCTATACAAATACATCACTATAGAGGCTTATAGACTATGACTTAAGTAACTTATATACAAAATAACTACTGTGATCATACATGCTCACTCTCTGGCTGCTTCTATAAAATGGCAGTAAAGATTACATGTGTCTGGAAGTTATATGTGCACACACAGCCTCACATGCTTCTTAAAGACATGGCACATACACGTTACACTCTGATCTACAGTCATGAGCATTCAAAAGCCCTCTAGTTGAAACACTTTATGCCCTTAAGTGAGTGTTTGTATATATCTCTTGGACCCTCACTACAAGAGGTTTAAGGCATTTTTCAGTATAGACAATGTGATCCAGAAAATACATAAATGTAGTGTTAGAATGCTGTACTGGGCAAATGCTTGCAGAATGCAGAATATATGTAATCCGAAAAATGCTTTAATGTCTTAGAACAAAGCAATCTCCTTCTAGTATGTTAAAAGAAAATGTTCTAACAAATGTAACAGAGTAGGTACCATGTGACTCATGAGCACTACCAAAAATGTTTCATGCTGTATTTCAGATAAAACTGGAAATTGTAACAGGTATTATTAGGTGCTGCAGAATATTGGAAAGGAAATAAGCTATTAGTTTGGTTGATAACACCAATGATTAACCCTATGAGCTAAAACTAAGTTTCTTCCTGTTCTTCAGGGTTTGATATCCTGTCTCCATTCACCTTATGAGTGACTTGTAGCAAGTCAGTTAACCAGACAGTACTCTCAGAAACTGAACAAACAGAATGTGATTCTGTTTCTTATTCTTTTGATAATAAAACTCATACAGAGACTATGCCAGTGAAACCTTTTCGAATGTTCCAAAACAAATCACTTGAGAGTCAGAAAACAGCACAGGAGTTGACTAGAAGAATCAGGAATATGTTGGAAATGAACCACAAGACTGGATTAGGGAGAGTAGATCAAGGGGAAGAAAACCAGCAACTCAGAAATTAGCGAATAAATGTGGGATTACAAAGCATTATTTCAATTTGTGAAATGTTGCAGAACAAGAAAACTTGGAAATATTGGACTTTTTTGACTTTGTTAAACTTGTAGGGGACTCCAAAGCATATACCCTACTTTCTGTCATTAATATTTGGAAGAACATTAAAGAGAAGGGAAAAGGAAGGAAAGGGGTAACTATAAGTAGAACAAGGAAAGATATCAATAGTATTGTGAAAAAAGAAAGGAATAGGGGGCTCCTACATGAAAGACCAGCAAGGGTAGAGCTTTTAGGAGAATCTAGAACAGAAGCTGTCAAAAAAAGGATAATTGCTAGGGCATATAACATACTGCAAGATGACCACAGGAATCGATCTGAAGAGGTTAGAAAAGATTGAGAAGAGAGATTGGATAAGCAATTCACAAATAAACAATGGGAAGATATATCTATTGCTCACAAATATGTAACAAAGTGTAGAAGATTTGGGATCTTTGCATGGAAGTCTTTGCGTAGGTAGGTAAGCAGACTCTAAGGAATTTTTCCTCAGGTACACTGCAGATGTTGGAGGTGTGATGAAGAAAAAAGAGATAACTGAGAACATCTTTTTGGGAGTGTAATAAGTTAGCAGACTTTAAAAATTCCCTGCACATTACTCTTTCAGAAATACTGGGTAAACAAATTGGTGAAACTAAAAAAAATATTTTTTTGCACTGTGATACAGAATCAGAATTGTTTAGACATAGTAAGGCCATGATGAGTTAAATTCTAGTGGCTGACAAAAAATAATTACTAAAACATTGAAATCATTGTCTAAAGCAACCATACTAGAAGTAGTGAATATAGTAAAAGATATAAAAGAACTGGAAGTGGGATATTTAGAAAACAGTAGGAGAAAACTACACACAAAAAAATGGGAATTGTGGGAAAAATGCATGCAGAAAAAATGTTTTGGAGGAGGAATGAGATTTAAGGGAAGGCAAAAATTGAATGAGCTATGTAATGTTTGCCTGGCAATGTTTGTATAGAAGATTATAAGAGATGTATAATGTTTACAACTGAAAGTATATCAATATGGTTGTTTTCATTTATATAACTATATGATTGCCTATGTCATAAATGATAATTCATTAAAGTTGTTCCTTGTTTAAAAAATTCTGACTCATACAGTACAGTCCGAAACTGGACTAAGTTTCTCAATGGTATCCTGACCCACATGCCTAATACCTTTTCATGAATCTTATGGAAGGGGATATGCAGATTGCTGTTTACATTTGAATAAGGAAGCAAAATAAAATCTTACAATTTGTAGGTATGTTTAAAAACAGCAGTCAGCAACCTGTAATCCATCAAGCATTCACACCTTTGTGAAGTTTTTTTTTTTACACTAATGCTTGTAAGCTCATAAATAAGAGTAATTAAGTAGAGGTCATTACAGCTAGAGAGAACTTTAAGATTGTGGTGGTGACAAATGTAGCTGATGTTACTCATATACACTACTTCATCTAGTCTGGTTTTGCTTGCTTTCATGCCATAACTAGAGAAATGGGTCTTTTGTTTATCTCCACAATCCCATTCAGGGAATTCTGAGATATAAAGATTCAGTGCTTGAGATCATGACTGCAGATATTAAGAACACTGGTAACAAATGCTCTAAGGCTGAATATGTGTTACCATTTGCTCTCAGTGATTATAGAACAACCTGCAATATTTCTGGAAATATTGTCTGATAGATATTAGATACACCTCCTCTTTTTATAGGTGATTTAATTATCTGAAGGTTGATTGGGATAATTATGTCACTTCATAGGTTCATAGGTTCATACTAGGCTATCTGCCCTGGGGCAATTATAAGCCTAGCCTGATTCTGTATGGCTTACGCCACCCCTTGATTTGAGTATACTGTGCCCCTTTTTAAGGTTTAGTTTACTGTGCCTCTGTCTAATAGTGACATGGGAGTAATCCCTGGGACAAACCTACGATCCCCCATCCACCTATCGAGATTCTTCTTGAAGAGATTCAGTGAGGTGCTCTGCTTCACATGAAATGGAATTCTATTCCAGAGTGAAGGGAGCCTCTGGGTTATGAACCTGTCTCTCCAGCAAGTTCTATTTATTTCTGTGCTGAGGTTCAAGTCCCTCGAGCGTATGGCTCTAAGGGATTTAGATTTACTGAGGTGGAGCATGTCCATTAATTCTGGATTTGACATAGCTTTGTATGTCAGGCATAGATCGCCTCAAAGTAGGCGGTATGAAACTGAGTAGAGCTGGAGTTTTTTTAACCGGGCAGCATATGGCATCTGTTTGAGACCCTTGATCCTCTTGGTGAGATACTTTTGGGGTCTTTCTAATTGCTGCAGGTGTCGGGTAAGGTACATCCCAAAAGGGGCATTGTATTCTATGATGGCCCTGATGAGGGATGAATAAAGGGGCACGATTACCTCTCTTGATCTTGATGTGAAACCCTTCGTGATGAGGTGGGCTATGTAGAAGGTCTTTCTAACCACTTTGGCAATGTGATTTTCAAAGGAAAGATTGCTATCAACCTGGGTCCCCAGGTCCCTAATAACTTTCTCTGTACTTAATGGGTTTCCGCCTATGTGGTAATTTGTGGGCACATTGTTTTTGCCAAAGGGTATGACTATACATTTTTTGGCATTTAGCTTTAAACCATGGCACTGGCACCAGTTATCTGTCTCTGTGAGACCTTTTTGAACGATGTTTGTGTCAGCTGGAGAGTTGATTATGGCGCTCAGTTTGCAGTTGTCTGTGAACTTGGTGAGCCATAGTCCTCCCACGTTTGCCTGTACCTCGGAAAAGTATATATCGAACAAGAGTGGTCCCGGGACAGAACCCTGTGGGACGCCACTTGTGACCAGTTTTGAGTCGGACATGGCTCCAGCAACTCTCACTCTGTGGGTTCTGTCTTTGAGCCAGTTTGCGACCCATCTTGTGACATAGGAGTTTATATTTAAGCTGGATAGCTTATCTATGATGCCTGAGTGGGGTATTGTGTCAAATGCCTTTGTAAGGTCCAGATAGGTTGTGTGGACTACCTTCCCTTCATCTATGGCTTTGGTGACTGTTTCGAAGAAGTCAACCAGGTTCAAAAGGCAGGATCTGCCCTTGACAAAGCCGAACTGGGTAGGATCTAGTGTCTGTAGGTCCCCAATGTCTTTGTTTTTGAGCTCCATGATGATCCTCTCCATAGCCTTGCAGACTAAGCTAGTCAGGCTTATGGGGCGATAGTTTCCAGGCTCCATAGAGGCTCCACCTTTGTGGAGTGGGACCACTGTTGCTGTACGCCATTCTGTGGGCACATATCCTGTAGTGAGGCTGAGATTGTATAGCTGTTTTGAGGGATTAGTTCCTCTTGGAGTTCATGTAGTATGCAACCTGGGACGCCATCTGGTCCCATGGAAGCAGTGTTTTTTGCTTTGGAGAGGGCAGCCTTAACCTGAGCATCAGAGATGTTTGGGAGGCAGCCCTCTGCTGGGATAGATACTTGCTCTTTTGGGGGGGGGGGAGAAGTTTGCACTGAACCTGGCTGCCAGGATATTGGTGATGCCTGTGGGTTTAGTGTATTTTTTGTCATTTAGAATCAACTCAGAACAAGTCTGGGAGTTGCATCCCAGGTTTCTAACATAACTGAAAAAAGCCTTATGATTGTCTTTGGTGTCCTGTGCAATTTTTCTCTCGAAGCTGGCCTTGGAGGATTTTATGAGGGATCGTAATTTTTTGCTAGTACTGATCAGAGATGCCTTCCCTATTAGGGATTTTGCTCTATCATGTAGTAGCTTCCTCCTACTGTTGTACAGTTTATTTATGGCAGGGGTCCACCAGACTGGACGCCTGCCTTTGGATGATTGGGTCTTGGTTTTGTTTGGGATAGCATGATCCATGCATTCCTGGAGATGTCCGTAGAATGCGTTTATATAGGATTCTGCAGTTTGGGCCATAGTTTCCACTGGCCCTGGGGCCTTGAAGGATTCCACTTCGGTTTTGAGAAGTGAGAAGTTCACTTTGGAGAAGTTTTTCACTGTGGTTTTCTGGGCTGGGGTGGGGTCAGGATGTGGACATCCAGTGAAATTAATTTATGGTCTGATCTTACCAATGAGGGATATACTTCTGGTGTGGAGCATAGAGTCCCCATGTTGGTAATGATCAGGTCTAGTATGTTGTCCCCTCTTGTGGGAGTGGTGACTAGTTGTTCCATAGCATTTGAGTTTATAATTTCCAGGAACCTTTGGGCTAAGGTGCTGGGGCTTGAGTAGTGCTCCCAGTCAATGTTTGGGTAGTTGAAGTCACCCAATATAATGGTGTTCGGAGAGATCTTCATGTTCTCCAATGTTTTCAGGAAAGCTGAGTGGGATTCCTGACTTTGAGAGGGTGGTCTGTAGGATGCTATAAAATGAAAAGCAGTCTTGCCCACTGTTAGTTGCACATGGATGGTCTCCGATACTTCGTGCAATGCCACTAACCTGAAGGTGTGGATATCCTTGATAAATATGGAAACTCCCCCTCCTTTTGTGGTTCAGTCCGGGTTTTGGAACCGAAAAGCATGATATGAGGTATAGCCTGGTAGTGCTGGGGTGCTCTCTGGAGCCTTGAACCAGGTTTCTGTCACTGCACAGATATCAATGTTCTCCATACTGAGGAGAGCTTCGAGTGCGTGCATCTTGAGGTTAAGACTTCTGGCGTTTAGCAGTATTACCCTTAGTTTCTTGTTCCTTGTGCTGTCTATGGGGATGGGTTTGACTTTTGAGCCTTGTCTAAAAAGGCATTATCATGCTATTTTGCCTCTAAATTTGGGAATGTGGTTATACTTAAAAGCTACAGTCAATTGATAGTTCCATTTATATGTGGTAATATTCCCCTGGACTTCCATTTAACTAACAGGCCAGGAACAATAACAGAACTTGCACAGCCTGTAAAATTTGAAATTTGGTTTAATGATCATGGCTTTAATTATAGTATTAGGATATACAAGTGCAGTAAAACTGACTTTGGTTACTCAGTGACACTATCAAATATGTAGATTGAAAAAAAACTTACTCCCGTGAATTTATTAAAGGCCCTAGAGAAAGCTGTACAGTGATGAGGCAAGACAACATTACTGGCTAATTTGCATATTTCCTGAATGAAAATTACTGCAATGTGCAGACCATGGCTGATCTGCTACAGTAAACAGCTACTCACGTAGGCATATAATCCCCCCCCTACATTACATACATATATGCACACAGACATAACTTAGCACTTGTGCCTGTCATTACCCTCCCGTGACCCCCCCCCCCACCAATTCTCATCTTACTTTGGTGCCGTTATGGAATATATGTATTAGGCTCTGGTAATGGTATAACACTTTAAACTCCACTCCCTGGTGGCTAGTCTTTCTCCCCACCCCTAATAATCCTTTTGATTTTTGTACTGTTATGGCACTATATTTTATCCCTTGTAGCCTACTGGTTTCCCCTACCCCAGGTCCCAATAGTAACACTAGTTCTGGTATGACATTTTAGTGATAATTCCTTGGAGTCTAGTTATCCTCTCCACCTCTCTCTCTTTGTTTAGATGTCATTGCCATTATGTCACTTTAAAATCAAGCCCTGGCATCTAGTGGTTCCACCCACCACATTCATGTTCAGCGGTTGTGTGTTCAATACCATGATATGGGGGGATGGCCATGCTGAACTACATAACTAGACACTTTCTTGACTTGCTCGGCCATGTTGATGGCTTCATAGAGGGAGTTTTTGGGAGAGTGCACATGGCTAATTAGCATATACAACTTCCCTCAGAATACCTCATTAACATTCAGCATGGCCGTGAGGCCAACCCTTAGCAGGAATGCAAGTCTTCATGTTGGAGGGCCACACAGCACCATGTAAGGATGTTTGTTCATAGGGTCATAGGTTCATAGATAGGTACTAGGCTATTGCCCCTAGGGCCTATATATGCCTAGCCAAAAAGGTACCCTGGCTTTCACCACAAAAGAAAATTATTTTCCTGTGCCCCTGTCGAGTAGAACCACAGAAGTGACGCCCGGGTGAATTTCCTATCTCCCATCCAATCATCAAGATTTTTTCTTGAAGAGTGCAAATGAGGAACTCTGTTTGACATAGGTAGTCTGTTCCAGAGTATGGGAAGTCTCTGGACAGGAATCTAACCCTCCAGCATGTTCTGTTTATTGTGGTGACAAGGTTTAGGTCCCTAGAGTGTATAGCTAGGAGGGATTGAGATTTCTTTAAGTGGAGCATGTCCAGCAGCTCTGGGTTTGACATAGCTTTGTATGTTAGGCAGAGATGGCCTCTGAGTAGGCGATATGTGACAGAGTAAAGATGGAGTTTTATGAGATGGTCTGCATAGGGCATCTGTTTGAGGCCGGTAATCCACTTTGTGAGGTATTTCTGCATCCTTTCCAGTTGTTGCAGATGTCTTGTGATGTACATACCAAAAGGGGCACTGTATTCTACAAAGGGTCTAATGAGTGACGAGTAGAGGGGAACAATGACCTCTTTTTTCCTGGATGAGAAACCTTTTGTGATGAGGTGTGTCATGAAGATTTCCTGACTACTGTGGCGATATGATTATCAAAGGAGAGACTACTGTCCACCTGTGTCCCAAGGTCTCTTATCACACTTTCGGTGTTAAGTAGACTACTGCCTATGTGTTAGTTCATGGGTATAGAGTTTTTAACCAAAAGGGATGACAATGCACTTTTTGGCATTGAGCTTGAGGCCATGGCTTTGACACCAGGCATCTGTCTCAGTGAGGCCCTTTTGTAGGATGTCCACATCATTAAGAGTTTCATTAGCCAAAGAGCTTCTGTGTTAGTTGTACTTCAGAGAAATAGATACCAAACAGGAGAGAACCCAGTACTGAACCCTGTGATACTCCACTTGTCACTGGTCTGAAACTGGATTTGGAGTCTGCTACTTTCACAGTGTGGGTTCTGTCAGTGAGCCAGTTGGCAACCCATCTTGTGACATAGGGACTTACACCTAGTTTAGTGAGTTTATCTATAATTCCAGAGTGGGAGATGGTGTCAAAAGACTTGGAGAGATCTATATAGGCTGTGTGAACCACCTTACCTTCGACTACGGCTTTTATGACCACTTCAAAGAAGTCTATCAGATTTAGGAGACATGATCTGCCTTTTACAAACCTGAACTGGGTGGGGTCCAGAGTTTAGAGATTGCCAATGTCATTGTTTATAAGTTCCATGATGATACGTTCCATAGCCTTGCAGACCAGGCTCATCAGCCTAATGGGGCAGTAGTTCCCGGGGTCTTTGTTGGCTCCCTCTTTGTGGAGTGGGATAACAGTCACTGTGCGTCATTCAGCTGGCACAAAGCCTGAGGTGAGGCTATGATTTAATGTGGTACTTAGGTGGGGTGCCAGTTTGTTCTGTAATTTGTGTAGAACGCAACCTGGGATGTTGTCAGGTCCCATGTTTGCTGTGTTCTTAGCATTGGAGAGTGTGGTTTTTACCTGTGCAGCCATGATTGCAGGAACTTTGCATTCTTCTGGTATAGAGATGGGCCCTTTAGGGGGTGAGAGGGGAGTAAAGTTAGCACTGAACCTATCTGCCAGGATGTTGGCAATATCAGCTGGTTCTGTATATTTAGTGGCATTGTGCTGCAACTCAAAGTGGATCTGAGTGTTGCCCCTGAGATTCTTGACATAGCTATACAATGCTTTGTGGTTGTCTTTAGAATCAATGGAGATTTTGTTTTCGTAACTAGCTTTGGAGGATTTTATGAGGACTCTCAGCTTCTTACTGAGGCTGACCGGGGAGTTCCTCGAATCATGGGATTTTGCTCTTTTCTGCAACAGCTTCTTTCTTCTGTTTTAGAGTTTGTTTATGGCAGGAGGCCACCAGATTGGCTTTCTTTTTTAGGAAGATAGCATCTTGGCTCTGTTAGGGTTTGCATGGTCCATGCACTCGTCTAAGTGCTCATAAAGTCATTTGTGTAGGATGCCGTATTTGTGCCTCTATTCTCCATCTGCATGGGTGTCGTGAAGTTTGCCACTTCTGTCTTAAGAAGCATGAAGTTGGCTTTGGAGAAATTTTTTATGGTGGTTTTCCTAATGGGGGTGGGGGTGGGATGTGGATGTCTAGGCTGATTAGCTTGTGGTCGAATCTGACCAATGAGGAATTGACCTCTGGTGTGGAACACCAGTTGCCCTTGTTGGTAATGACCAAGTCTAAGATATTGTTGCCCCTGGAGGGTGTGTGGATAAGTTGATCCAAGGCATTCAAATTTACGAATTTCAGAAAATGTTGAGCAAAACAGTTGGTACATGAGTAATTTTCCCAGTTAATGGTTGGGTAGTTGAAAACACCCATTACTAGGGTGCTAGGTTGTACCCTAATATTTTCCAGTGTATCAAGAAATGAGGAGTGGGAATCCTGGGGCATGGTGGGGGATCTGTAGCAAGCTACAATTTGGATCGCAGTCTTGCCCAGAGTTAGTTTGCAGTTTGATAATCTTGGATGCATTATGCTGAGCAACTAGCCTGGAGGTGTGGATATCCTTAATGAATATGGACACGCCTCCGCCTTTAGTGTTTCGATCCAGGTTAGGTGGCCGAAAGGTGTGGTATGAATAATAGCCTGGTAATGCAGGGGTGCTCTCTGGAGCCTTGAACCAGATATCTGACACTGCACAGATGTTGATGTTCTCCATTTTAAGGAGTGCCTTGAGTGAGTGCATTTTGAGGTTTAGACTTCTAGAATTGAGTAGCATTACCCTCAGATTTTGCTTGCTTGTACCTATTACAGTGGTGAATTTGTCATTTGAACCTTGCCTAAAAAAGGCACTATAGGGATAGAAAGAGCCTTAGCCAGTATCTGGAATCCCAAGGGCGACAGGTGCAGGCCATCTCTGGCAAAGCATTGTGGTCTGTCGATCATGTCATCCCAGGCAGACAGATATTGGATCCCCTTAGAATATAAAAATGGACCAAGGCACATTGTGATACCTTTATAAATCTGGCCTATCGTTTTTCAAATTATATGAAGTGCTGAGATTTGTTAGGAAGCATTATTTATACTTACCAAGTACATTAAAAGTATAAGACTGGGTTTTATGAGTAACTTACTCATCAGGTATATCACTCACACTTTATTCTGGAAGATCAAAAGATTGTGGGTTCTTTTCCCACAGCAGATACTGGGGTTCATTTTCCAGTACCGACACTGCACTGTAGTATTAGTGCTGCTGCACTCTTGTGTGTGCCATCCTTTAGATAAGATGTTAAACCAAGGTCCCATCTGTCTGAGTTGGTGGTAGTTCAGATGGATGTAAAGGACTGCAAAGCTTACATTACAAAACCAGCTCTTCTTTATTGTAAAAACACAACACTTTTTGCATACTCAGATTTACAGAATTATAGAAATATATTCATCTTTAACTACAAATGTACATCAAATAAACATTTTATATATCTGATTATTTCTTAAACCGTCTATCTTCCACTTTTTCTGCCACATCCAAGCCTTATATTTTTAATAATATTATTCAACAGCCATTGCCTGTTGCAGAGTAAACACATATTTCCTTCCTCACCAGAAGTCATATGGAACAAATTATTATATTATTTCTTCTACTTTTCTTCCTTCTATAATGCCCATGTTTCACAATATATTGTAAAACCACAAAGCACTTTTTCACGTTCCCATTTAAAAAATTAAAACAAATAATTATTCATTCTTAATTGCATATATACATCCGATAAATTTGCATATAAAACTTAATTAGTAATAACATCATTAAATACCCATTGCTTATTATTCTATAAATACAAACATCTTTCCTTCCACAACAGATGTAGAACTTAATATTACATTTTCCTAGATCATGGCCAGTCCTCTTCTGCTTAATGTGTGTTAACAATAATCCCTGATGCCCATTAACAATGAATTCTTGTAAGCAAGACTACATGAAAAGCAGCTCACTAAATGCACATCTTGGGGTTGGAGCACAGACTATGGGAAGAGTGACTGGTAGTATGGTGTACCCACAGGGAAGTATGAGCATCTGTCTGATCTTCTGCATATGTCAGTGGCTAGTAAGCAAAGTTAAGTGACAGCCTTAAAGGGTCATGAAGAGTGTGTGTTAATATATATATATTTTGTACTAAATTTGTTTGTGTCTTTCAGCTTTTCCTGGTTAGGGGTCGCCACAGAGGAGCTCCGGTCCACTAATGATTGGCAGTAGAGTTTTACATGCTGGCTTGCCAGGCCTAATGCACAACCTTCAATGAAGGAACGCCCGTTCACGCATGTCGCCACACAGAAAACGCTCTGAGAATCGAACGGGCAACGTCTAACTGTGAGAAGACAACGCTACCGCAGCACCAACGCAGTGTATATTTTGTACTAAATTAAAGATCGGAAATAAGAAGAGAGGAAATTAGTGAAGAGAAGAAAGCAAACATAGGGTAGAACAATAAGGTAAAGAATTAGGGAATGAGCAGAATGGAGATGGATAACGAGGGAGTTTGTTTTTGGAGGAGTCAGATGATTATAGATAGATAGATAGATAGATAGATAGATAAATAGATAGATAGATAGATAGATAGATAGATAGATAGATAGATAGATGGATAGATACTAATATATATATTATCATCTGGTTGGGATGTCACATCAGCAGTGACCATCACTTAGTGCCAATGTTCTCACCACCGAATGGCTAACATATATGAAGAGAAGGTGAGTTAGAGGAATGGAAGAAGGTTAAGGTAAATCATAGGTACACAAAAACAAACATAGAGGATAGACAATACAAACAGGGAAGCTGCAGATGCAATCAGAGATGGGAAATGCAATGGAGAAGGACTCGTCATGCACTCAAAGGAAACCAAGGTTGATGGGAGGGATTGGACAACAAACAGGAGCAGATAGAGACACAAAAAGGAGGGGAACACTGAGGTGAGGAATAGGATGGGATGCACAACTGCACTTTTTGCCAGTTGTGACCCAGCTTAAATTTTTTTCACACTGTTGCTTCCCACAACACTTGTGCATGTCTCTAATGTTAATGCCAGTGTGGCACAGAGACATGACTACAAGATTTGTCACAGGAGTGAAGGTAAAACATAATCTAAATATGTGACATTTTCCATTACCATAATGCAAAGGCCATGTAACACTCACCCCACTGTAACAGGGATGTGCCAATTTCTATGGGGCTTCAGCCCCGGAATCTTTGTACCCTACAACTCCAAATGTACATTATTGACATGCTCAGCTATGTCAGCACTTCAAGAAAAGCCTGTTGTATGCATGTGTCACATACAGAATAAAAGAGACCACAATATACAACCCCTACAGGACTTTTATCACTTGTAGTCTTAGAGGCACAGTATTTTCACAGTGAGCAACATTAATAGTCAAAGAAAAGCTTCCAGATTGTGTTTGTGGATGCCATGTACTTGCAAAATGAAATAGTGAGCAACATCATCAGTCAAGGAAAAGCCTACAGTGAATGTGTGTGTGTGTGTGTGTGTGTGTGTGTGTGTGTGTGTGTGTGTGTGTGTGTGTGTCACACTTGTGAAATGAAAGAAACCCCTAGGGGACTTTAACTCACATCCTTCATAACTGCAAGCAGGCTGTATTTAAATGCTGAGCTACATCAGCAGCCTACAAAAGGCTACTGTGGCATGCACACTAATGTTTTGTATCTCACACTTGGTTCATAAGTTAGTACTAGGCCAACTGCCCTTGCAAGTCATTTTTAAGCCTAGCCAATCATCCCCTGTGAGATTCAAACCCTGTACCTTGTGTTTGTAAGGCAAACACCTTAACCATTAGGCTACCCTCCCAACTCATAAAACAAAAAATGTACCCAGGAGAGTAATCTGTACCCACTGCCACCATATTAGCAGAACAGCTGCATCTTACCATGTTGAGCTTTACGTATGAGTATGTAGAATCCTTCGACCACTGACGTCTATGTAATCAACCCTATAGTGCTCTCATTCTGTACTACCTGTATCCCTTAATGGAACACTCACTATATGAGCAGTTGTGTATTTCTGAACAACAAATCAAATCTTAAATGACCTGTAGTGGTAGGGCAACAAATATTTAAGCAATATTCCATGACTGGGTGTGGGTATATCAGGAATTTTTTTCTCCAATATCTTTTTATTATTTTGTACAGAAAGTATTGTACATCGTTTAATTGAATGAAACAAAACAGTGTAGTGACAGAGTAACTCACGTATCAATACCCTCCTTATTACTGAAATAAAAATAAAAAATAAAAAGAAAAGATAAAAGAACATCCAAACTATACATATATACATATATACAAAACAGTTTTACTGCTTCCTACTTCAGAAGCTTAATCGGGTCCAATATTGGCATTTACTGCTAGCATATTAGAAATCAATGACACAATCAGGGGTGGTTCGTGCTATAGAACTGCAGGACTGCAACCCCCCACCTAGAAAACAAAAAGAAAACAAGCAAAAAAGTAAAGAAAAGAAAAGAAAAAAAAAATATTTAAAATATCAAGTCCCGGAACTCCGCACATGCGCGCACGCACTGGGAACTCAGACAGAACTCCACGCATGCGCGCGCGCACTGGAAACTTAGACAGAACTCCAGACTGGCTTTGTCAGCAGTCCAGATAGAAGGAAAGACATCTCTGCCCCGCAGATGGCCAGAAGTCTGTGCGGTGACGACTGCACAGAACAGAAGATCTCCGGACTGCTTCATCTGCAGGCTAGACCAATCAGGAGAGAGGTGAGGTGAGTTTTGAGCTCTCGTGGGGCTGGATTTGACTGCGCGTGTGACTTGGAGCTGGATTTAGTACATGCTTGCTATTGCAGGGCTGGATTTGAGTGGACTGCATGGGTAACTTGAATATTCAACCTCCATGCACAAGTTCAGTCAACGGCTTCAGGTTTAGTTTAGGCAGAGTTCAAGAAGGATGGTGTGCCATCATGGCACAATAGAAGCCACGTTTTTGGATGTAACAACCAGAACCCAGCAAAATGTGTTGTTTTAGGACAAGAAAAAAGGTAAAGTAAGCAATAATTTTACTATTAAGAAAACGGCATAGTATGTAAAACAGGAACTGAAACTGCTAAACACCACTTGTTAAAGTACAGTACAGGATGACAGTTGTAAGAGAAAGTTATTTCCCTTCAGTGAAACAAGGAATCTGAAGCACTTGTCTATCATAAAGTTTTGAACTGTTTGCAAAAAAAAAAAGAAAAATGGGGAGTGTGTACAAGTCTTAAAAAAAGTTATGTGCGTGCATGCCTTTAATCTGAGTGAAGCAATATAAAAGGGTAATTCAGCATGATGTGCTCGAACAGTTTAGTAAAGTTATTATGCTCACACTCAGATGCCAGTCCTGAATGCTGATTAATTTTATTAATTTAAGAATGCTTTTGCTTGAGGCAAACTAAGACTTATCTCTATTTAAATCATTTGAAATACCTCTTTCTAGTGCAGCATTATTGTACAGTAAATGTGGATATAAATGACAGCAGATATACAATTGCATAATTCTTGTTTGGGTCTGTAGTAGAGATAATCAGATGAATGATGTGTACATTTTATTACTTATTCTTAAATAAGTTTTTTCTAGGCTGGCACAGGTCAGATGTGAATGACCTTTTGAGTGATTTGAGTTGAGCAACCTTTTGTATCTGTGAAATGTTGCAGAAATGAAACTCATGCTGAGGTGAATGTTTGTATCTTATGGCACATGGCCCTATCATTGTTTTTGCTTTGCTCACATGCTGATATTCTGCCAATGGGGCTTTATGGATTAGAACAAAAAAACAATGTTTTTAGCATATGATTTGTGATGTCATAGATACTATACAACATAATTCTAACAAAGTACATGAGAAGCCCAGATGCAGAAATATGCAGTCACATTTCAGATCATTAGATGAACTGATGTGTGCTGTCCTTTTGCCTTCTCATATGCCTTGCTGACATGATAGCCCTGTAGTGTGTGTCCTTTTACTAGTAAATCTCCTAGATACTTTACATGTTTCCTGTATGTTTTGTAGACTGTCCTGAAATGTTGCCATGAATCCCTGTGTAGTTACTGTATAGATATTCCTGTCTGCGTGTGTAATGCCCCAAGTGCTATATGGTGGTGGGTAGAGAACAGGCTTGAACTCTGTACTTTGGGCCCAGGTGGCAAGAGTCTGAATTCCATACTCAACTCCATTTGTAAAAAAATTGTTGATTTTTTTCCTCATACTTGTTCTGTTCCTCATAAAATATTTGGTTTCTGTATTTTTGTGTCTTTGCAAAATCAGTAGTGCATTGGTGCAGTGGTAGCATTGCTGCCTAACAGCTACAAATTCTCTGGCTTGATTCTTGGCTGGAATGCCTTCTGTGGGGAGTCTCCATGTCTTCCATCCCTGTGTGGGTTTCCTCTGGTGTCTTCCATCTTATAAAGACATGTGTCTGTCTGGAGTGTCTTTTCCAGGGCTTCTGCTGAAAATTGGCTTTTGTTCCAAGTCAGACTTTCATGGTTGTCAAATGTTAAATAAAAATGACAAGCATTTGAATTTCAGACTTCATATTCAGAAAGTACTTGGTAACACAAAAGCTTTTATTCTAGTAATTTTCTAAGTTTATATGATGGATATTTGAAATTTGTCCCTATTTTTGGGACTGTATTCCCCCATTATTGGCTTCATCCAGGTTTTTTGTGCTAAGGTTGAGAACTATGGTAAGAACTGAATTCACTGAATATGTTTGGGGGCTGTATTCCCCCATTACTGGCTTTGTCTAGGTGTACTAAGAGGTTGAGAGCTATGGTGAGAACTGAATTCACTGAATATGTTTGGGGGCTGTATTTCCCCATTATTGGCTTTGTTCAGGTGTTTTGTGCTAAGAGGTTGACAGCTATGGTGAGAACTGAATTCACTAAATGGTAGCCATTTAAGTTTCAGTCTTCCTTTCTTTTACAAACCAGCTGATTTGGCATAGTGGTATGTTGCTCTGACTGTTTTGCACAGGGTCCTGGGTTTAAGAATTGGCAGTGAAATGTATGGTGGTAACACAACATTTTATTCTAGCAACTTTCCAACATTATGCAAGCAATGTTTAAAGTGTGTCCCTGGTTTTTGGACTTTTGTCGCCCCCACCCAATAAATGTTGGCTTTTTCCAGACTTCTTGTGCTGCAAAGTTCAGAGATACAGCTGAGTGAGTAGGTTTTACAAGGAGCTGAGAGCTGCAGGGGAGCAAAAGTTTAGTGCTGCTTATGATGGCTGGCTTGCATCGTTGATAGCACAACCGGTAGTGTACTTGTTTTTGATGCAGAAGGCTGTGGGTTTTATTCCCACAGTAAATAGATGCATTGCTGATACTGTACTGTGTAGCAACGGGGGTGGATGCTGCACTCCTTTTTGGCCAAGATACCTAGTAACTATGAACCTGTTATCAGTTTGCCATTCATTCCCTATTACAATATTACTAGCTTATAATATCTTTAGTGTACGATAGGCAAATTATTCCTCAAGGGCAATAGGCACTTTATTTGTAGATGAAACAATGAAATATAAAGTTGTTTGCTAGCAGCAGCCTCTTCATTAGTTACAGATCTCTTTAATGTGGAACTATTTAGATGACTTTTACTTCTTCATAGATTGTGCATATGTACTGATAATAGTGGACTGTAGAAGTTTGAGTAGACTTTTATGATGGAAATGTTCTGAATTGGGCAGTTTT
Source organism: Protopterus annectens (assembly GCF_019279795.1). Classification (NCBI taxonomy): domain Eukaryota; kingdom Metazoa; phylum Chordata; order Ceratodontiformes; family Protopteridae; genus Protopterus; species Protopterus annectens. The sequence continues at coordinate 754,556,408 of NC_056729.1, read as the reverse complement.
GTCATTATTGGTGCATGCATTTTGTCTCATTGTTTACTGAAAAAATTTCAAAACTATACATTTAAAATGCCCTCTAAAACTGTACTGTATTGTACAAGGAATATAATTTAGTACAATCAGGAAGGTGTATGAAAGAGCATGTGTATGTTTCGTGTGAAGGGGCCTGTGATTTGAAAACAGCCCAAACCCAAAGTTAATCTTTATCTGCCACTGGCAAAATATATTTTCTTTGAATATGGGTTTCAATGTTGTTTCAATGAATGTGAGTTTCAAGGGCAGAGAAGTTTTAATGCTAAGTCTGTTTTCATTGTGAGACTGCATTGCTTTGTTTAGCAGATATCTATTAGTGTTTGCACTGTAAAATGCAAAATAAAACTTTCAAATGAAGTCCAAATCATCGCAGAAATAAAGCAGTATGCACATTAGTGTTTATGGTAAATGGGGTGAAACAGCCAAGTAATGGTTCATTGGAATGTCTGCGGGGGGAAGGCTCCATTCGACCATGATTTTGTGAGGGGGGGAAGGGCAGCAAACTCAAAGACTGGCCAGGCTGAACTATACCTCTCAACTGTCCAGAATTTTGCAGAATGAATTGATTTTTGCTTCTTATTTTTTTTTTTGTTCCTCAAAATTTGTGGTTTTCTGGCAAATCATTTAGGAAAGAAGCCACTAAATGATGACAGACACTGAGTTTCAGACTTCATAACCTTCAGAAAAATGCATGCTAAAGCAAGACCTGTTATTCTATCAACTGTCTCAGTTTATACAAGAGCAATTTTTAGTACTGTTTATATGTTCCCCCAATATATTTGGCCTTGTCCAGATTTCCTGCATTAACAGGTTGAGAGGTACATGCAAATAAATTGCTTTATAGAATTAGGCATATCCAAACATCTGAACTGTACCCAACTTTGGTTCAAAATTTTGCTCTTCCCCTAATAATCCCTCCGCAAAATGGCAATTTTGGAAGAAAACATGGAGGGTTTACAATTAATAAATAACTGTAATAATCAGAGTTATAAATTACTTTTATTTCAGAAATGCATGCAGATTTTTATTTTATTAGCTGTTCAAATTAGCAGTATTAATATTATAAAAGTGTCCCTTCTTTGACAGGTTCCCAGCTGTATTGTGTGGCTATTTTATATTTTTGCATCACATTTTTGGTCCATTTTTCATAAAATCATTAAAGACTGAATTTAGAAAATAATGACAAACATTTAAATTTCAGATTTCATACCCTTCAGAAAATTCATACCAATGCAAGACCTACTATTCTATTATCTTTATAAGTTTATAAGAGCAATATTTAAAAATTGTCTTTATTTTGGGGCCTTTGTCCCACTTCTATGTATGGCTTTGTCCACATTTCTTGCTCTGAGGCTGCGAGGTATGACAAATGTGTCAGGGCCATCACAGTCAGCCAGAAACATTTCAAATTGTAACATACTTGTTGCACCCCACTCCCCCATGTAGTGAATCTGGATGTGTCCAAGCAAGGCAAGGAGCAGTTATGCAGTGTAAATGTGCAGAGTATCCCCCCATCCAAGGTAGACACAAGTACTATGGTGGCTTTTCATCTGTCCTTGATTTTGCAGAATGTTCTGGTTTCTGTCATATTTTTATACTGTAAGTCACAAAAGAAGCGGAGTACAGCAGAAGTAAGAACAAAACTCCAAATTTAATTCCAGGAATGTGCACTTATAACATACGGATGAGCACTTTCACCATTACAGCTTCTTCAGATCCTTGTATAAAAGTCACAGTAGACCTCCCCTTATATAAGCAGCTCAATTAATCAATTAAAACAATTTAAACAATTAAAAGCAATGCTGGAGAATTTAAAGAACTATCCCATATAAAAACATGTTAATGTAAAGTAAGACAAAAATATATAAAACTTGCATAGTGACCTAAAAACATATAAATAAACATTCTGATAAGTTAATATTGATAAAATACATAATCAAAAACATATACAAATAAATGATAGTTCATTTTATGTGCCTGCATTGTCTCAGCTTAGGTTTTATAGAAGCTCTATCATTCAACCCATGCCCCCTATCAGCTTTCAAATGAATGATCCAGTCAGTCTCCTTAGATTCAGTAAGATTCATAGTATTACCACCCCTCTTATTCACAACAATTATCTCTAGGACCCGGAACATGAAAGTATGATCATTGTCATTGGTGGTTATATGTTTTGCTAAGGCATTGTGTAAAGTGCCCTTTGTCATGTGGTAAATATGCTCTCTCATTCTATCCCTTAATGGCCGGTTAGTTTTACCAACATAGAAACTTGGGCATGCCTGACAAGTAGCTAAATACACCACATTAGGTTTCATACAATCTGCATCTGCCTTGATGGAGAAAATGATGTGTAAATCCGGGTGTATAAACACCTCACTGCTATCAATAAATGAACAGAAGTTGCAGTGACCACAGGGTTTAGTGTGACCAGTGTTTTTCATAATCCTATCATGTCTGGGGTGACAAAGCAATCGCTTTAGGTTGCTCTTATTCCGAAATAGGAAACTTGGTGTCTCCCCCACAATGCGTTTCAAGTCATCATCAACCAGGAGAATATCCCAATGTTTACTAATAATTTCCTTTAACTGATATTGATCAGAAGTATAGAGAGTAGAAAATTTAATAGATCTATTTAACATATGATCTCCAACGGTTTGATCTTGGACCCTGGGTCTAAAGTAATGGTGCACCTGAAGTGGTGCGTGACATGTATGCTTCCTCCATGTATGGTATAATCTCATTATCCTTGTATCCCCGGGTCAGTAATCTATTTCTCAGATTGTCTAATTCTGAGATAAATCCCTGTTCAGTCAGGTTCAATCTCGAGGGTCTAATGGCCTGTCCTTTCATTATATTCTTAAAAACAAATTGTGGGTGCATACTAGACCTTAATAACAAGGAATTGCAGTAACATGTCTTGCGATAGACCCCCGTATTTATCATATCATCTGTTAATCTCTCAATATATAGGTCTAAAAAATCAATTCTATGTGTGGAATAGTTCATGGTAAAAGTAAGGAATGTAGTTAAATCATTCATAATGGATAGCATTGATTCCAGCTGTTCTGATGTTCCATTCCAAAGAACAAAAAGGTCATCAACAAACCTTCTGTAGAACACCACATGTTCACAGAAAAGTGCATTCTTAAATTAAATGCATATGACAGTATTTGTAATAAAGGACAGGATTACATTATTTTAAGAAGCTCATTACATCTGTTGGAGACTTGCAGTCATCTTTGCAGGCTTTACCTGCAAACTAAACAGAATGCCAGTCTATAGTGTGTGGTCCATAACCTGTGCAGTAATCCTTTAAGCAGTGTATGTTGAGCTTGTTTCTTATTTGCTTTTCATTTTTTACTTTGATCACATTTTCCCTATGAAACAACAAGTAGATAGTTGTTGTCAGGCAGCAAGTCTTTTTGGATAATAAACATTTTTACAAGTGGGGGTATCACAGAGATTGCTACTTTCAGCATGTTACTTGGCACTTTAATAACGCTGAATATAAATTATAATTAGAACTGCACTGCAAGGAGAAGTGGTTTGAGTTGAGTCCTGCTTGTTTTTCTTATACTCAATTTTGACTGGCATTCCAGTAATATATTTAAAAAGTAATTTATTTTTTCATGCCTCACAACATTTTTGTTTCCATCTAGGTATTAAGTAAGCTGTCATGCAGACAGTGCACTGAAATATTTTTTTCCTTCTACACTTCATTTTGTCTTGATTGGACTCTCATAATGATGGTTTGTCACCCAGGGCAGCATATTTAATTAAAGTTACAGTTTTTGTGGTTTTTGAGCATAGCTGTTCCCCTTTCTAGTTGGCCACACCCATTCCCATTGACCCCACCCATTCAGCTGTCTCCTGCAGCCCTCCTTTGATTTGAAGTCACCAGCCGCCACTGGACACCATTAACAAATCCAACTCTTATAAGGTACTTCAATAAAATATCCCGTAGTACAGATCTGCAATCAGTACAAACTTTCTCTGACCTTAACTATTAATCCCCCGAAATGAGATCAAATAAAAGCTTCCAGTAATTCTGGTAATATATTTGTTTGTTAATGTTTCCTGTATATAGTTTTTGTGAGGTTATATATTTGAAAGCTAAGTTCTTAAATTCTTTCCAAGATAACTTAATATGATCCAACCAGTGTTTGGTTATATATAGTTTGATTAATAAGCATAGGGTAGTAAGCACATGAAAATTTTAGTTTAGATAACTTAAGATTTGTGATGTAAAGGATTTCCAGTTCCCAAGATAATGTTGACTTATGATACCCCATTTTCTCTAAACACACTCTTAAGGAGCACCAAAGCTTTTGTGTATGTTTACAGAACCACAGAATATGTATTACATCTGCTCGTGGGAAGGACCAACATGAGCATGCTGGAGAGACATCTGGATTTAATTTGTTTAGTATAGTGTGGGTGAAATAGGAATTATTATTGATCAATATTTGTGACTAGATTAGTTTTTGAATGGAGTTAGCTTTATAGTAGAGTTAATTGCGCTGAGTTTCTGATCTTCCCTTAAATTAGTCCCTTGCTGGTCCCAATAATTGGAAAACATCAGATTTTGGTATTTAAGGGCTCTAATTAACTTGCAGGTATTTGATCGCATATCTTTCTTGCTAGTTAAGCATTCAGTGATGTCTGCAGTCTTTAGTATGTCCTTTTCAGTACTTGGGGTATCTGTGATTATTGTAGGTAAGAGCTCCCTGATCTGACGCAGGATGATAGTATATTTATAACCCAGCTTTAACTCATTCCTCAGTTCCTTTATTGATTTTCCTTTGTGCTTTTGTATATCCCACACTGTAAGTTTCTTAACGAGAGGGTATTCTGTTAGACTAAGCATTTTGTTGTTAAGTCTGATGTCAGGATTCATATGTAAGGGTTGGAAAAATGAGATGGTCTTTTCCAACGCAAGCGATTTTATTAAGTCTTTGAAAATCTTTATTTTTTGCTTCAAAATACTGTTCATACTAACGTTTCTTGTACTTGTAGACTAAAAAGAAGAGCTATTTGGTTAATATTAATGCTAGTTATATGGTTGTGCCATATTTTTATCAATGAAGGGGCTCAGAGATCTTTTTTTGGGCTGTGTTTTGAGATGGAAATGATTCTGTTTGCACATATGATAGAGTAATAAAGTTGGAAGTCCGGCAGGCTTAAACCACCTTTTTCTTTAGGGTAACTTAGATTTTGATAGCTAATCCTGACTGATTTGGGGAACCAAATTAATGTGGCTAAATCCCTATATATTTTTTGTTCATCCTAATTATAGCTGCTTTAGACATTAGTGACAGATTCAGCTGCTGCCATATATGCAGATCTTGTAAAGTGTTTGTCCATAGTTTTATAAGGTTGTTTTGGTACATTGATGAATAGCAATGTTCGTACTGGATTCCTAGGTATCTGAAGGAGTATTCTATTTTGAATGGAGATTCTGAGAAGAGGTGCTCCTTATGATGTCTAGGATTTATAGGGAAGATGAGTGATTTCTTTATATTGATTTTATAGTTAGATAGTTTTGCATATTTTTTGATTGTTCTGGTTGTTTTCTTTAGGTCAGAACTAGGGCGTTCAAAATAGATGTTTAAACTGTCCACATATGCAGATAATGCTATCTTGGTGTTCAGAATCTTTGGGATAGAGTGGAAGGTGGCTTGGGAGAGATAGAGTAATAAGGGTTTTATATAAAGGTTAAAAAGGTAAGGAGAGGGGGCATCCTTGTCTAGTTCCTTTTCATAACTTGATAGGCTTTGAGAGTGATTTATTGATGTATAGGTAAGTGTAAGATTTGTTATATAATGTTTTAATTAGGTTAATGAAAACCATGGGGATGTTGAAATGTGACATGGTTGTAAATAAAAAGTTCCAACTGACTCAGTCAAAATCTTTACTTGCATCCAGAATTAAACCATATCTCGAATTTCTATCATCTTTTGTAAGGCGTATCATGGCATCTATTGTTAAGGTGTTATCCCACGTTTGCCTATTTGTCATGAAGCCAGCCTTCTCAGGGGATATTATATGTGGCATTACTCTTTTTAGTCTTTCAGCTAAAATCATAGATAGAATTTTGATATCTAGGTTAAATTGAGATATTGGCCTATAATTATGTGGATCAGATCTATCAAGATTACTTTTCAGAATGAGTATTGTTTTAGAGTTATTTAGGTAGCAGTCAGCTAAACCATGTAATCTAATATGGTTATAAATTTTCAAAAGGATGGAAGACAGATTTTTGATTAAATGTTTTATAAAATTCTGGTGTATACCCATCTGGTTCTGGTGAATTACCAAACTTTAGTTTTCATATGGCAGTAACAATGTCTTGCTGTTTGAGAGGTGCTTTGAGAAATTCTGCATGTTCTTCTTTCAGTTTGGGGAGCTCAATGTTCTTAAAGAAGTTATCCATCTCCTCATTTGGAGGTTGTGGAGATTCTAGACCATAGAGCTCTGAGTAAATATTGTGAAATAATTCTATTATTTGATAGTCTGATTTGTTGATCTTGTTTTGATAATGAAGAAGCGAGATTCTAACTGTCTCCTGTCTATTTGCAATTATCCTAGCCAGAGCTTTAGAGAGGAGTTGTGCTCATTTGGAGTATTTAACACCTAAATACTGTCTAAATACTTATCTAATACCACTCTTAAGTATTCAACTGTGGTACCATCTTAAACATTCTTGTAAGAAAAGCGCAGTCCGGGCTGAACTGTTTGCAAACAGCTACAGTTAACTTTGAGTATGTGTCTACCTGTTTGAGCCAATATTCATTTTCCCCTGTAGAGCACTCTGCTTTGGCTTGTAAGCAGCCCCCCCCCCCTCAACCACACCCACCACACACACACACACACACACACACACACACACACACACACACACACACACACAAAATCTTCCACTTTCTCTTATTCCCTTCTGTTAGCAAATAGTATCCATAACTGATCAATACTGCATGTTTGTTAATTTAAACTATGACCACAGTAGCCTACTGATACAAGGTTATCCTGTTTTTCCACCTGAGAAATTAAGAAATTACTTACAGTTTCAGAGCAATCCTTGGTCAATTGTGATTGTTTCTTAACACATACTTGTCTTTTGTTTTGGCTCATTAGCAGCAGTACAAAGAACTGCCTGCTCACACCCTTGTTCTCCCCTCCCCCTTCCCTGTTTAGTACCTTAAGACAATCCCAAAGTTAATAAATATTACCTGTGGCAGGCACCATTTTTAAAACTACAATCCACTCTGCTACAGGCCCCATGACGGCTCAGTGTCTCTCCAGTAAGTGTTTTACAACTGTAAATGCCTATTTATGTTGAATTGTGTTAGACATTTTACAACTGTATATGTTTATGTTGAATTGTGTTAGACATCTAATATGATTTATGCTTTATTATTGGATGTTACTATGGCATGCTAGCATTTGTATGCCGCAAGTTGTTTTTAGTATAATAGTATGTATGGTCTATTTGCATAGCTGCACCTTGTTCACTAATGTTATTCATGTAATTGTGTTGTGTGTAGACAGCACTAGTGTGACTAGTGTCTAATTATTTCTATATAATTGTGCTGTTACTGGTGGATAGAATCACATTAGAGAACCACGACAGATTGTTGCTCGCTATATTTTTATCTGTGACTGCATAACTGTCTGGGTTTTTTTTTCTAATGTTCGTCCAATTGGCTCAGTATCTGCATATACTTAGTAGTTGGTGCATGACATTGTCCTGCATGCGGTAGCTATTTGCTCAGTGTGTTTTTTTTATAATCTTTATAATATATATTTACCATCTCAAAAGTGCTTTCTCCTCTCTGTACTCTTCTTTTCTAGACCTAACACCACTCTTAAGTATTCAACTGTGGTACCACCTTTAACATTCTTGTAAGAAAAGCACAGTCCAGGTCTGAACTGCCCGCAAACAGCTACAGTTAACTCTGAGTATGTGTCTACCTGTTTGAGCCAATATTCATTTTCCCCTGGAGAGCACTCTACTTTGGCTTGTAAGCAGCACCCCCCACCACACACACACACACACACACACACACACACACACACACACACATGCACACACACATCTTCCACTTTCTCTTATTCCCTCCTGTTAGCAAATAGTATCCATAACTTGATCAATACTGTGTGTTTGTTAATTTAAACTATGACCACAGTAGCCTACTGATACAAGGTTATCCTGTTTTTCCACCTGAGAAATTAAGAAATGACTTACAGTTTCAGAGCAGTCCTTGGTCAATTTTGATTGTTTCTTAACATATACTTGTCTCTGCTTTGTGATTGTTTCCAGTCCCCTCATACGAGCAACTAACAGGCTCTCTACCCGCTTCGCTCCCCACCCTGCCCCCTATTCCCTTCCGCCCCCAGTGGTCCCACCTTTATTGCACTCAAACCCCTCCCATCTTTCCAATAGCCAACCACAGCGCTAACCCAACACTACCTCTTCCATCTTCCCACTACTATCACACCTCCTCAACTAACATGTACAAGCATACCTTTCCTATGCTCACTGCATGCACTCTCCTTGCATATCTTACATCCTACCAAAGCTCCATCTTTCCCCCACTCAACCACTACCACTGTACTATGACTCACACCACCACTCATGTCTCACCCACACTCAGCTCCCCTCCCACCAGCTCAAGAACCATCCCTATGCACTCCCCACATATTCTACCAACTATATTACTCAAACATAAAGCATCCCTACAACTTAACATAGTAACCCTCCCACCATACCTATTACCCTCAGACCACAATCATAAAGTTTCCCTTATAAACAAACACATTCAAAAACTGAGAAAACTAATAATCTCATGCATATCAAAACTAGCCCTAAGTGGAGACATCCACCCCAACCCTGGCCCTACCATCTCCAACCCCAATCCTCATAATCAGACCAGAAACCACAACTTCTCCCATATTACAGCCAATAGAAAGCCAAGTGACTTCCTTCGGCTAAGCCTAAATATTAGAAGTATAGCCAACAAAGTCCATGAACTCCATGAACTCCATGCCACCATAGACTTGTACTCCCCAGATATAGTCATCCTGACAGAAACCTGGCTAAAACCTCACATTACCAGTGAGCAAATACTCCCTACAGGTTACGGCATACTAAGAGTAGACCTGCTAAACAAAAAAGGAGGTGGTGTAGCTATAATATTTAAACAGCATCTAAACATCCAGATCTTAAAATCATCAGCTCCACAAATAGGCAATGAAGAAATAATATATACCAACCTCAAAATTAACCAAAACAAAACCATCAACATAATTGGATGCTACTTCCCACCTGGCCAAAACATCCCTCCACTAGAAAACCTCTTCAGCTGGTCTACCCACCATCTCCCCCAAGAAACTATCATCTTAAGTGATTTCAATATTGACTGGCAATCCTGTTCTGGCAACAATCCAATCCATCATGTACACCTTCATGTCTTCACCCAACTAGTCCAGTCACCAACCAGGATAAATAAAAACTCCAGCAAGCACACTACCCTGGATTGGATACTAGTCAGTAAGAACACCCAGTCATATATAGCAGGCTGCTTATCAGATAGCCTCAGTGAACAATCCCCAACATTCCTACTCAAAAAATACCTATACCAAGCTAAACCTGTCATCTACCGTCAAATAAGTAAAAAACTAAACTTTAACCCACTCACATTCATCTCATCCCTCAAATAATGTAACTGGCATCCTCTAAAGTACCTCAGTCTAGATGACGAAGTTGAATTTTTTAATACTACCTTCCTAAACATCCTTAATTACCATGCCCCCATAAGATTTTCCAGAACCAAAGCACAACCCTCCCCATGGCTACAGAAAACCACTAAGTCAGAAATGAAAAACAGGGATAAAGCCTGGGAGCACTAGTGCAAAACCAAAACCCCCTCAGCTAGATAGAAATTCCTAGAACTACACAATAGAGTCAAAAAGCTAATAAAACAGGACAAATTCCAATACTACCAGTCTGCCCTAGACTCCTCACTACACAGCCCCAAATAATTCTGGTCCTCCATAAACTCCATCCTCCACCCAGGTAAAGTCAGTACCCCTCCTCCTAACATCCCTCACTCCTCAGAAAATATTGCTTCCTCATTCAACACACACTTCACCCAAACCATACTATCACTAGCTAAACAACACAACCCCCCTCCCCTCCAACCCACACCTTCAACTAGTAATTTCCCCACTGCCTTCTCTTTTTCTCCTGTACCCCTCTTAACTAAACTTAAACCCACCAAATTAGCAGCAGACAACCTCCAAGTGAATACCTACAAATCACAGCTGATGCTCTGGCCTACCCACTATCCATCTTGATTAACTGATCTCTGTCAGAAAGTTATGTTCCCACACTGTGGAAAGTATCACATATAATTCCCCTCCACAAAGGCAGACCCTCTGCAGAACTAACCAATTACCGCCCCATAGCTATTCTCTCTCCACCCTCCAAAATACTAGAGAGATGCATACACTCTCAGGTCTCAGACTACCTCCTTACTAACAACCTCCTTTCCAGTACTCAGCATGGTTTCTGACCAGACCATAGCACCACCACTGCCTTACTCTCCTTTACTAACACTATCCTTCAGCATAAAAACAATGGCTTTCTCCCCTCTGCTACTTTCCTAGACCTAACTAAAGCATTTGACATGGTCCCACACAAACAACTTATCTCTGTCCTCAATAACCTTTCCTTCTCACAATCGGTCATGAACTGGTTTCAGAGTTACCTGTCTGACCACCAACAATCCATTGTATGGCAGAATGACATATCTCTCCAACTACCTGTCTCCATAGGGGTTCCCCAAGGATCCATCCTTGGACCCCTACTCTTCTCTGTTTACACCAATAATCTAGCCTCTGCCACCAAACATGGCACACTCATACAATATGCAGATGACTCGACCATCATCTGCTCAGCCCAGTCCCTACCCAAACTGCAAAAAGTCACACAGGAAGCCTTTTCCTCTGTTGAAACATGGTTATCCGATGCCCAATTAATACTCAACCCAAACAAAACTAAACTACTCATCTTCCAACCCACCAGACATACTCAAAACAACTCTCACTTTAACATCACAGCAAAAGACAACACCACTATATACCCAAATGAACACACCAAATTGCTAGGAGTGGAAACAGATAATAAACTAAAATTTGACATTCACATATCCATGACCATAAAAAAAGTCCACAAAAAACTAGTAGCATTATACAGAAATAAGCAATTTCTCACCAAAGCAGCAAAGATTTCAATAGCAAATTCCCACCTTATCTCCACCCTACTTTATGCCTCTCCAATATATACCAAACTAAGGCAATGTGATCTAAACAAGCTAGAGACCTGCTACAACAAAATCACCAAATTCGCCACAGGGGCATCCTACCATAGTCACCACTGTCTCTCACTTGCTGAACTGGGCTGGCTTGAACTCCCTCACCTCCTTCAGTGGTATCAACTCTCACTCACCCACAAACTAGTAAACAATCCACTAAATGTCCCATCCCTCCAGAATCTACTCCAACTCTATCGCACCATCAGACCACTAAGATCCAGCAACAAAAATCACTTGTAGATCACTAAAGCCAATAACTCGGCTATTCTCTTGCACCATAGCCAAATTATGGAACTCCCTTCCACCCACAGTTACCTCCGTACCATCATGCACCCACTTCAAAACTTTACTAAAAGCGCACCTAAAAACATGCTGGCTATTCCCTTGCAACTCCCATTCTAATATCATTCACCTCATCCAACCACTACCTTTCTTTCCACTCCACTAACTACCTTGATTATAGCAAGCTCAGATGCTCATAAGCCTAGTACTTATTATACAGCAGGAACTTCTCATTGTAACATTTGTTAATGTCTATTATGTACTTCACAGATAAAGATTCTAGTTGTCTACTGATGTACTATGTTCTTCATCTGTAAATATGTTGTAAGTAATTGCTATGTTAAATTGTTAATCGCTATGTAATCCAATGTAACTACTGTCTGTTTATTTTACTGTGGAGCTTTTCTCCCCGGGCCTCTGCTGAAAATGGACCTACGTCCAGTCGGACACTCCCGGTCAACAAATTTAAATGAATAAATAAATAAATAAAAATTTAGCCAGACATTTGAGCTCATATACGGAGTAGTTATGTTGGTGGAGTTCAAACAATTGCCTTTGCATAGTATTTATTGCCTTCTTGGTGTCAGTGCTAGGCATGCATTGGTGCTTATTTTTAAGCTCTTTCAATTCCATCACGAGCTTGTGTTCTTTTTCTTTAGCTATTCTTTTAAAATATACCACCTTTTGAATAAATACCCCTCCCAGATTTGCCTTACATGCAGCCCATTGTACATGCTATGGAATACTTGTACTGTCCAAGTTCTTTTCTAGTTCTGTTAGGATGTCCATTGTCTCCTGTAGCACTTCTGGTTTAGATAATAAGTTATTTAATGACCAGTTCCAGCCCTTTTTACTTTTCAACTGTTTACTACATATAGGGTGTATTTTCAGTGTGATTCTTGCGTGGTTTGATAAATATCTAGGTTCTGAGGAGTATTTAATTTCCCCATCTATTAAAAATTTCGAAATGAAGAAGAAGTCTATCCTTGACCACGTGTTACGGCATTTCAAATAATATGTATAGATTTTGGGCAGGATTCACAAAGCCTATGTGTAAGAGTTACAAGGCTTACACAGAGGCTGCAGTTAAAAGGTGTGACGTCAGCATGTCATGCATATGCATGAGGGCATGCTGAATCACACCTAAGGCTTACACGGTCCGTGGAAGACAGTAGGGGGCGTGTCCGTAGGCCGAGCCTTGCAAGCGGACACTCCCCCAGAAGAGTAAAAGTGCCTAAAGTAAACCCCCACGACAGAGTACATGGAAATGTGAATAAACACAGCACAACACATGCCCCCACAGACACTATGAACATAAAATTATATAAATGAATGTTCTATTTTTTTGAAATTGTAAAGATGTTTGCCCGTGAGTGCACTCGTTTGCCCGGGCCTGCCCGTAGCTCAGCCACAGTTAGCAGTAAGTGGAAAAGCATATAAGAGCTAACTATGCAAAGTAAGCCAAAAAGCAATAGCATAGCGGTGGAGACATTGGCTGAAGAGCAGGCAGTCATGGTTCGAGCCCCCACAACATCAATTTTTATTTTTAGTGAAATAAGCAGGAAACAAGTCCCTGACATATATGTACACATATAAAATTATATTTTATGTAAAATGTAATGAAATAGGCCATTTATTTTGAAGAAATGTGAGATAACAAAATAATAAAAAATGCCAGATGTGCCTATAGCTGAGCTACAGTTTAACAAGTTAAGTGCATCTGCCCGTAGGTGAGCAGTGGTTTAACAGGAGTAAAATGAGTGCCCGAAGGTGAGCAGTGGTTTAACAGGTGTAAAATGAGTGCCCAAAGGTGAGCAGTGGTGTAACAGGTGTAAAATGAGTGCCCGAAGGTGAGCAGTGGTTTAACAGGTGTAAAATGAGTGCCCGAAAGTGAGCAGTGGTTTAATAGGTGCAAAATGAGTGCCCGTAGGTGAGTCGTGGTTTAACATGCTGAAACTGTGTGCCCCTAGCTGAGCTGAGCGTAATATGCGTGCTGACTGCCAAATGAAGCGTAAACCAGCGTAACCCGTTTGCGCGGAGCTGCGCACCGCACCAACAAGCTAACCGACGGGCAACATTGAGCAAGCTGTAACAAAACTGCCTTTACACAGACACACCTCCTAGCCTGTCTAGACAGTCATAAAATATAAAAAGCAGTGACCAGGTTCGAACCCAGGATATCATGCACCATAGTCAAGGTACTGAACCACTAAGCCATGACAGCTGCACTTAGAAATGCAGTAATAGCAAATATATAGGAATGAATAGAAAGAGGAGCATGACAAAGCAGGTTTTGTGAAGCTGATACAATTCCAAAATGGCCAATCACAGATAAGTGCAGGAAAAACGGCATATATAGGCCCCATAGGTGGGAATACACAGCATAAGTGATTGCAGAACTAACTTGCAGCCAGAATGTCAGGGGTAGGTGAGGGTAGTTGCTTCCGAGCACAGAGGTGGCACTGAGGAGTCCAGATATATGGTTTGGCTCCTTGGCCACAGTCATGAGGCCCAACTCATGCAGGGCCAGGTCCTGTGGGGAGCATATAGGGCTGAGGCGTGGAACTGGTTGGCTCATGATCTTACCAGTGCCACAGGGATTCCAAGGACTGGTGAGCAGGTCCGTCACCACCATGCGGACCTGAAGAGATGCAAGCAGGACCAACTGAACCTTTGGATCCAGGAGGCCCGGCAAATGCCCAACGCCCCACTACTGAGTAAGTTACATCTAATTATGTATGTAAGAAATTAACTTAGCTGATATTATGGAGATGTGTATTCCAATATTACTTTATTTATATTACAGCTGCAGGTGTCCGTTCTGCGAACCACAGAGCCTATGGCGATAGGCTGGTGCGGTTGTGCCACCAGGCAGGTCAGTAATCCTCTCCTTGTAACTGTAAATAAATATAAAAGTATGACAGTTAGCAAAAGAGTGCAGTGTAGTCACTAATTAATAAAATGTGCAAGTAACAGTGTAAGAGAGTTTGCAAGTATTGCTTGATTACAAAAGTGTGTTGCAGTCTGTAATCCAAACAGAAAAATGAAAATGTCTGAAATAAAGTCTGAAATAAAGATGCCCCACCTGTAATATAATAGTACACAACCTGCAGCAGGCTGAAAAGTACAGCTGCAGAAGATGAGCAAAACACGTGTGAAATATATCCCTGTTGAAATACTGAAACATGACAGAAGTGAGACTGTTGGAAAGGATTGTAATAACTACAGGTAAAACATGTCAATAAAGCCTAGAAGTAAGTACCATCCTGAATTGTAAAAATAAAACAAGTGAGAGAGTGTGAGAAAGAGTTATGAATCCACCAATAAAGTAGTAATAACTCCTGAATAATGTATACAGCAGTCAGTACAAAATGAAATGAATGTGACAAGCAGAACCAAACTGCGAAATGTGTTCAAAATGTTCATGCAGCTGGAATGTGTATCCCAAAATCTTGATATGTTGCTCTCAGTCTGCAATATGCAGATAGTATGATTGTCTGAAATACCAAACATCCACAGTTGTCTATAGCTATATAAAGCAAATGTAGCAGGATGATGTAGCTGAACAGAGCCAGATATGAACGTGTATGAATAAAAATGAAAATGTATATTGATGTAGCAGTAACATTCCTATCACCAACTTGAAGTAGTTATCACATAGGAAACTGTAGGTAGAACTGTAGTGTGTATATATCTGCAGCTATTAGAAATGTACAGCATATGTATTGGTATTTGAAGGTGTTAATTATATTTTCTTCACCCTACCCTATAACCACATATAATCCATTCCACGTGAAATTGGTATGTGCAATCACAATTAACACCCCTGGACATTTGTCCTGTTGGGTCATACATATTTGCATGTACATTGACGCATCTGCCCTGTTCATACATCCAAACCTGATGGCCTGTTGCCATCAATCAACCCTGCATGTTGTTGGACTGTGTATTGCTGTTCAAATTATGCATGTGTTATGCTAGCTGTTTAGTGATGTGAATATCTGGGTGTTTGGTTAATGGGAATACTAATGCATGCTGTTACAACTAATTGCGAATGGTATTGTATGTTACTAACCCAAACTGTCATGACATAATGCAAAACATAGGACGACAGGGACGGCAGGTTCCAGCGGACCCACCTCTCCCACCTCAGCTGGCGAGTGCACCTGGCAGTAGTGCCCAGTCTAGAACCTCATCCGGTGGCCCTGTGCCACATGCAGGTGGAAGCGCTGCAGGGGATGGGGCTCGTCCCCCCTCTGCAAGTGTGGCCGGAGGAGAACCACCACTCACCCTCTGTAGCGTCCGGACTGTGGTGCATAGGGAGATCCAGGAAGCTGTTCTTGGACCCCTACGCCAGCTTGAGGCACAGGTGGCACAACTAACAGGCATGCCTGCTGCCCGGCCTACACAGCCCCCAGCACAGCCCTGTCCTGGGCAGTGAAGGCACAGTGGCAACTGCCCATGGGTGGGGATATCAGTTCCCCTGTTGCCATCTGTGGGCTCATGGGCTCTGGATATCCAAACATCCGTCCCCGTCAATTGTGTAACCCCCCCCACACGTGTCATACACTGCCCCTGTATGTGTCTTGTTTGTCTTGTCTGTTGACCTACCCAACCTACCTCCCCAGCTATACCGACTTCCTTTACCTGACATACCACTCTCACCTGAAAAAAAAAAGGGGGGCACTCTGTACCCACAAAATAATTACGCCCCATACATAACTGCCCACTTTGCACACATGTCTGCTGGACATGGAAACTGTCAATTACAATTGGCTGTACAAGAAGTATTATTGTTTTCCTTACACCTCTCTCAGGGGTGGAAGGTTTCAAATCTCACACCAAATTACAAACATATGCACAGCTGTTGCTGATGAAGAAATGGGCAGCTATGGGCCTTACCTACATCCCTCCTGCAAAATCCAAGCTTGTTTCCCTACTGTCTTACCCTCTTTGTGACCCCTTTTTCACCACTTTCCTGTCTCCCCATTTTCATTTCTTTCAAAGAAAATAGCGAGGGTGTGCGCAAGAGTAAGCACTTTTAAGCGGTTGTAAGCGGGTGTGTGCGGAGCTGAATGCCAGTGCGCATGCGGGAGCTCCATGCAAACCAGCACTAACCTGGTTACAACTGCTTAAAAGTGCCTTAGTCACTCAGAATGACAGGTCCTGTAGTCTGTTCAAAAGCAAAATAAAATCCCACTGTCAGTCCCGAACCCAGGAAACACTAGTCTGCATGACTTACCACTAAGCCATGACTGTTATATAAGAACATTGTGCTACAATAAATATATCATGTAATAGTAGGAATGAATGTAAGGGAATATATGATGTGTAGTACACAAAGCATGTCATGTATATTTACTGTCAAATCTAGTGGATTTCTATAATAGTAGTGTGTGAACAGAAACAGCCATGCTAGTTGGTAGCTAGTACCCACAGATAAGACATACCCTGCAATAAACCACACAGTGTTAAGAAGCAAGACTCCCCATGAGTACATGTCACACATACCCCTGCTGAATGTTAGTCAGATAGGTAATATGCCATATGAGTCACCCTGTGTAACTGTTTGACAGCAGCAGGTGCCATCACACCACATGTGTCACAATGGTCAGGGTAGCAGAACAGTATGCTGCCGTAGTCCCAGGGGCAATAGCATATTGTATAGTATTGTATTGTAATGTATTGTATTGTGTTATATTGTATTGGTATGTAGAGGTGCCTTCTTCGTGGAGTGGAACCACTGCTGCTGTGCGCCAGTGTACAGGTACATATCCTGTAGTCAGGCTAGTGTTACATAGCACTTCTATATGTGTGTTTAGCTCCTCTTTGAGATCATGTAGCATGCAACCGGGGATACCATCAGGTCCCATTCATGTTGTGTATTCTGCTTTCCTGAGGGCGGCTCTCACCTGGACATCTGTGATGACAGGGAGGTTACAGTCAGCTGGGATAACTATGTCTTATTTTGGGGGAGAGGGAGGGGTGAAACCTGCACTGAACCTGTCTGCCATAATGTTGCCAATATCTGTGGGTTCAGTGAATTATTTGTTGTTGTGTACTAACTATGAGCATAGTGGAGGGTTTCTGACCAGGTTGCTAACATAACTGAAGAAGGCCTTGTGGTTATCTGTAGTGTCCCTGTTGATTTCCCTCTCAAAGTTGCCCATGGATGTTTGTATGAGGGAAAATAGATCCTTACTAGTGCTGCTCAGACATGCCTTCCCTTTATGGAATTATGCTCTGTCTTGCAGTAGCTTCCATCTTTTGTAATACAATCTGTCTATGGCTGGGGTCCACCAGACAGGATGCTGTCCCTTTGTGGAGAGTGTCTTGGTCTTATATGGGATTGCATGATCCATGCATTCTCGGAGATGTCCACAGAAATCATTTGTGAAGGGGTCAGCATTGTGGGTTGTGACTTCCACTGGCCCAGTGGGCTGAAAGGATACCATGTCACTGTTACAAAGTGTAAAGTTTGCATGTGCAATGTTATTCACTATAGTCGTTTGTGCTGGTGGTGGAGGTGGGATATGTATATCCAGGGCAATTAGTTTGTGGTCAGCTCACTGTAGTTGATGATGTAGCCCATACAGTACCTAGATACAAACCCCCAGAGTGAGGAGGTGCTCTGGATCTGAATCAGTGTTCTGACTGCTGGGGTTTGGTAGTATGTCATATGGAGTGTGCCAGGTACTGTTGCACAGTTGCTGGCTAAGCATTGATACCTGTCCATTTACATGTGTATCCACCAATAGACAGACAGATGCTATATATGTGAGATATGTCGTATCATAACAGTCGAGTAGCATGTGTAGTATGTGTGCCAAATTCTGCTGACATTTATTGCTGATATCATGTTATTTCCTTTTTCAGGAACATGGCTCACCCGCGAAATCCAGCTTACTCCGCAACTGAGGATGAGGAGATACACCAGAGCCTGGTGTGGGATTATGCAATACTCTTTTCCCGCACCAGCCAGAATCAGCAGGAGAGGGCTGCACTGTGGCAAGACCTGGTCCATCGGGTAAATGACATAAGCACTCATAATAGGACATATGAGCAGGTACGCCATCACTGCAGTGATTTAATCAGAAATGTCCATCAGCGTGCGTCGGATATCCACAGGCAACAGGTCGCCAAAGGTGGTGGGGTGGCTACACATCCCCCACTCACCAGACTGGAGGGACTACTCATGAGTGTAGTGGCTCCAGTCCGCCAACAACAACAACAGCAGCAGACATGCATTATGATGGAGACTGGAGCCACGCAGCAGCAAGACTATGAGCGTGCAGGTAATATGCCATATGTATAGTTGACTGTTGTGTACACTGGTAGTTAATGCATGTGTGAGGTGTGCCCTTGGTTTGTAGCTGTCATCATAGTATTTAATGTGCAAGTGTGATATCCCCAATATCAGCAGCTGACCTGTGAAAGGTGACTGTTGTACTACTGACCTGTATCATACTCAGTAACAATGGCACAGTTGTGCCCAGTGACATTAGTTTCCTCACTTCTGCAGGTCCCTCCGGTGTAACAGCAATGCAGCCTATCCATGCTGGTGAGTGTGTATTAACAATACCTTTAATAGTCTTAATAGTAATAGTAATATTAGGCTCACTGAGTAGTGCTCTGTGTATGCAGGCAGGTGTGTCTCTGTGTGTTGATATCTCACATACTGAGTAGTGTACAACTGTGTGCAACTGCGTGCAACTGTGTGCAACTGTGTGCATGTGTACATGTGCACGTGTGCATGTATGCATGTGTGCACGTGTGCATGTGTGCATGTGTGCACCTGTGCATGTGTGCATGCGTGCACGTGCGCATGTGTGCAAGTGTGCATGTGTGCATGTGTGAATGCGTGCATGTGTGCACCTGTGCATGTGTGCATGTGTGCATGTGTGCACGTGTGCACATGTGCATGTGTGCATGTGTGCATGTGTGAATGCGTGCATGTGTGCATGTGTGCACGTGTGCACATGTGCATGTGTGCATGTGTGTACGTGTGCATGTGTGCTCCTGTGCATGTGTGCATGTGTGCATGTGTGCACCTGTGCATGTGTGCATGTGTGCACCTGTGCATGTGTGCATGCGTGCACGTTTGCATATGTGCATGTGTGCATGTGTGCATGTGTGAATGCGTGCATGTGTGCACCTGTGCATGTGTGCATGTGTGCATGTGTGCACATGTGCACATGTGCATGCGTGCATGTGTGTACGTGTGCATGTGTGCTTCTGTGCATGTGTGCATGTGTGCACGCGTGCATGTGTGCATGTGTGCACCTGTGCATGTGTGCATATCTGCACGTGTGCATGTGTGGACCTGTGCATGTGTGGATGTGTGCATCACTGGTAATATTGTGTAGACATTGTAAACATTGCAAACATTGTTTCCCTCCCACAGGTTCTGGTGCTGCTCTGGTGTCATGCAGCAGGGAACCTGAATCAGGTGCCATGGGTACTGATAATGTTGACATCTGTGTAATGGCACAGGAAGGTATGCCAGGGTCTGTCCATGGTCAGCCGATTGACAGTACACAGCTGTCAACCCCATCAATGCGCACAGTTATCCTGCCAATACACCCTTTGTCACCAATGTCCCTAGGTGATGGACAGCATACAGTGGGCATTGACCAGGGTAATGTGGTATCTGTGGCACATGTGTCCCCACACAGCAGCCATGGGCATGGCCCTGAGATGGTACCATGCAGACAGATGTCCAGGTGTTCTCGTGGGAGCATCCGTGGGCGTACTGCCCCTGTCAGACATGCCCACAGAGGTCTTACAACCTCAGCTATGTTTTGGGCTGTCATGCAGGCACAGTCATGTATGGAACAGTACACCAGACAGGGTCTGAGGGAGCTGACAGCATGTCGCACAGCCATGACTGACAGTATGCGTGACATTGTGGCTGCCATCCGTAATTTCACCGATGTCATAGACAGACGTTGTGGGGACATATTAGACCAGTTCCATAACTACATGTCCATGAGCCAGGGCGATGGTGGACGGTTGAGGCGTCAACGTGGGCGTATGCCAGCAACAGCAGCAGCTGGCAGTCGTCGCGGATGACAACAGGGCCGCAGCCGCCCCCATAGTGCCAGCAGCAGCCCCAGCAATGCTGGGTCTGTGCTGTCATCAGACTGCCCCAGGAGACCATGAGCATGTGTCTCTGGACAGGCCCGACAGGGATCTGTGTCCAGTCAATGAACACCTGCTTCTGATGACAGTACCCAGTCTGGGTTGGTACCGGATATGGTCTGTAGCACACCTGCAAGGCACAGGTACCGTGTCCGTGGCCAGAGACACTGATCTGTATGACCTGGCAGGTACAGTCTGTGGCTGTCCAAAAACACCAGTATATGGCAGCCATGAGGTGGAACTGTGTGCATCAATACACACATGCAAATTGACAACACCAAGGGCTACCGCATACACGCACACACTGTATCAACATTGCCCCACCTTGTACTGTTGTCCCTCACCAACACACATACACATACATGTCAATTGGTGGTATCGGTGGCTGACTCAGGCATACCAAGTTCACACCCTGTGCATATGATGAAACTGTGCCACCTCCTGCAATCTGTAACATCAGTGCAGGTACAGGTTAACATGTTGCTGATGCACAGCGTGACTACATATACGTGTAGTAATAGTATCATGTTGTTAACAGTACTGTGTGCTGATATAATTGTGGGTATATCACAGCATGCCTGATGCAGTAAGGGTATGATTGTCATGTACTGTTGTCTGCACCCATGGTAAGTACCATAATGTATCATCTGCACATGTTGGCATACTGGTGGTAAGGATGTCAACAGAAGGCTACATACATAGGTAGCACAGAGGATAAGGTAATGAAAGTATTAATACGCAATGATGGACATGTAAACTACAAGTGGCATGTTGCCCACATTGGACTCTGCAATGCGGATGTTTGAGGATGTTGATATGTGTGCAGTGTTACACGACTGGTACAGGACATATAGGAGCACCCTAGCACTGCAAGCTCACATCTCATACCATGCTAGACAGCCCCAACACACAAAACTAACTGTCACAGGAGGGAGAGTCCCCATACATGTCAGGGATACTGTGGTGGCAGGCCAGGTAGCATACATCCTACTAAGTATGGAACCACTGAGTGAAGGCTCAGTGTCTGTTATTTGACATGTGTAGTACTGCAGGTATGAGCACATGGGTTTCCATCCAGTTATTGTACATCCTGACGGTACATGGTCTATACACTTGTGTGCGCTGAGACTGGACCCTAGCCATCTGACCTGTGCATTTCCATGTACATGTGCATAGTGCCTGCATATTTGCAGTGTTACCTACTGGAAGTGGTACAGCTTGTTTATTGTACAATGGACTACATGCAGCCCTGCTTACTGTAGCTTTGTTTGCATGCATGTTTGCTTGCAGTTACCCTGGAATACTGATCCTACCTGCAATGCAGAGTTACAGAGCTTCTGTGGACTCCTAGTGACATCTGCATAGCTTATTATATGTATGTCCATGTCTCACTTGACAGAACATCACTGTTTGTCCTGTTCACATGTATGTTGCCTGTGACACATTGCATATGACTTACCTGGCATTTGTCCACGTGAGCAGTGATATATGCCACTGCTAACTAATCACAGGCACTACACCCTCACATACTCACCCTCTGTTGAACCACCTGCTTTGCTAGGGATGGCTTGCACCTGTCACCCCTGGGCTTTCGGATATTGGCAATGGCTCTTGCTACCCCCATAGTGCCTTTGTTAGGCAAGGCTCAAAAGACAAACCCACCTCCATAGGTATCACAAGGGATAAGAAACTAAGAGTAATGCTACTCAACGCCAGAAGTCTAAACCTCAAGATACACACACTCGAAACTCTCCTTAGCATGGAGAACATCGATATCTGTGCAGTAACAGATACCTGGTTCAGGGCTACCGAGAACACCCCAGCACTACCAGGTTATACCTCATACTATGCTTTTCAGCCCCAAAACTTGGAACGAACCACAAAAGAAGGGGAGGTATCGATATTCATCAAAGATACCCACACCTCCAGGTTGGTGGCAAAGCACCAAGCATCACAGACTATCCATGTGCAACTAACAGTGGATAAAACTGCCTTCTAGGTTATAGCCTGCTACAGACCACCCTCCCAAACCCAAGAACCGCACTCGGCCTTCCTGAGAACAGTGGAAAATATGAAGGTCTCTCCAACACCATTATATTGGGCGACTTCAACTACACAAACATAGACTGGGAGCATGGCTCTAGCTCCAACACCCTAGCCCAAAGATTCCTAGAATTTATGAACTCAAATGCTATGGAACAACTTGTTACCACTCCCACAAGAGGGGAAAACATACTGGACCTGATCATCACCAACATGGGGACTCTGTGCTCCAGACCAGAAGTGTATCCCTCACTGGTAAGATCAGACCATAAACTAATCTCACTGGATATTCACATCCCGACCCCACCCCCTGCCCAGAAAACCACATTGAACAACTTCTCTAAAGCAAATTCACACTCCTCAAAACCAAGGTGGAAACCTTCAAAGCCCCCTGGGCCTGTGGAAAATAAGGCCCAGACCGCAGATTCCTCTATAAACGCATTCTATGGACACCTTCAGGAATGCATGGATCATGCGATCCCAAATAAAACCAATACCCAATCCTCCAAAGGAAGACGTCCTGTCTGGTGGACCCCAGCCATAAACATATACAATAGAAGGAGGAAGCTACGAAATGATACAGCAAAATCCCAAAAAGGGAAGGCATCACTGATCAGTATTAGCAAAAACTACGGGCACACATAAAATTGTCTAAGGCCAGCTTCGGGAGAAAATTGCACAGGACACTAAGGATAATCACAAGGCTTTCTTTAGTTATGTTAGGAACCTGGGTGGTAATTCCCAGATATGCTCAGAGGTAGTCCAAAATGTCAAAAGAAATACCTAACCCACAGACATTGCCAACATCCTAGCTGACAGGTTCAGCGCAAACTTCTCTCCCCCCTCCACACCAAAAGGGCAAATATTTATCCCAGCACAGTGCTGCCCCCCTGACATCTCAGATGCTCAGGTAAGAGCCGCCCTCTCCAAAGCAGAAAACACAGCATCAATGGGACCAGACAGTGTCCCGGGCTGTGTCCTACATCAACTCCAAGAAGAGCTACACCCAAACATAAAACTACTGTTCAATCCCAGCCTTACTACAGGATATGTGGAAAAAGAGTGGCGTACAGCAACAGTGGTCCCTCTCCATAAAGGTGGTGCCTCAATGGATCCTGGACACTATCGCCCCATAAGCCTGACTAGCTTGGTCTGCAAAGCTATGGAAAGGATCATCATGGACCCCATAAATAAAGATATTGGGGACCTACAAACACTGGATCATACCCAGTTTGGCTTTGTTAAGGGTAAATCCTGCCTCTTAAACCTGGTTGATTTCTTTGAAACAGTCACCAAGGCCATTGATGAGGGAAAAGTGGTCGACACGGCCTACCTAGACCTCACAAAAGCCTTCGATACAATACCCCACTTAGGCATTCTAGAGAAGCTCACCAGCTAAATATAAACCCCTATGTCACTAGATGGATTCCACACTGGCTCAAGGACAGAACCCACATGGCTAGAATTGCTGGAGCCATGTCAGACTCCAAACCAGTTACAAGTGGTGTCCCACAAGGCTCAGTCCTGGGACCTCTATTGTTCGGTATATATTTCTCGGAGGTACAGGCCAACACGGAAGGACTGTGGCTGACCAAATTTGCAGATGACTGAAAACTGGCCACCATAATTGACTCTCCAGCTGACACAAGCATCCTCCAAAAGGGCCTCATTGAATCAGACAACCTGTGCCAGAGCCATGGCCTCAAGCTGAATGCCAACAGGTGTATAGTCATCCCCTTTGGCAAAAACAAAGTGCCCACAAAGTACCATATAGGTGGTAGTCCATTAAGAACAGAAGAAGTAATTAGGGACCTGGGGACCCAAGTTTATAGCAATCTCTCATTTGACAACCACGTGGCCAAAGTGGTTAGAAAAACATTTTATATAGCCCACCTCATCATGAAGGGATTCACATCTAGATCAGGGGAGGACATTGTGTGTCTTTACTCATCCCTCATCAGGCCCATAATTGAGTACAATGCCCCTGTTGGGATGTACCTTACCAGACACCTGCAGCAACTGGAAAGACCCCAAAAGTACCTCACCAAGAGGATCAAAGGGCTCAAACAGATGCCATATGCTGACCGGTTAAAGAAACTCCAGCTCTACTCAGTGGCATACCACCTGTTTAGAGGCGATTTGTGCCTGATGTATAAAGCCATGTCAAACCTGGAATTAATGGGCATGCTGCACCTCAGAATATTCAAATCCCATTGAGCTACGCGCTCGAGAGACTTGAACATCAGCACTGAAATAAATAGGACATGCTGGAGGGACAGATTCATAACCCAGAGGCTCCCTTCACTCTGGAATAAAATCCCACTCCAGGTTAGGCAGAGTCCCTCATTGACTCTCTTCAAGAGGAATCTTGATGAGTGGATGGGACATCGTAGGTTTACCTCGGGTATCACTTCTGTGTCACTGTTAGACAGAGGCACAGTATACTAACCTCGAAAAAGGGCATAGCAAGATAAATTTACAATGGGTGGCGAAAGCCAAACACATTCTGGCTAGGTTTACAAATGCCCTAGGGCAGATAGCTTAGTATGAACCTATGAACCTATGTACCTTGTTCCCCATTGGCCCTATGTGCTGTTAATCACCATGGCAATCACAATACTATGGTAGCATGTGCAAAGGTCACTTGTCAGTCACCGCTATGGTACAGTTGTGGAATATGTGGGTCATGTGGCAATGTCACAGCTGCCACATGTACACAGTCAACCCTCTCCCCTACACATGGACATACAACACATGTATGAGATGCAACCACATAGCCAAACTGGGGACTAAGCACTCTGAACCCAGTACTGGCATAACCTGTCAGGTGGTATGAAATACTACAGTGACTACACTACCAGTCTGATGTACACCTACACTGACAGCAATACAAACACGTGTACACACTGGGCCATTCGTGGAGCCTAAAAATAGCATCCTGCCTGCGCGGCAGACACCTCTGCAGCTGGCACACAGGCATACGTTATGCCAGAACACAGCACGCATAACACATAGCACACAAATCCTGTGTGCCAAACAGTCACAGCCTGTATGGCTAGAAAACACACCTGCTACAACTGTGTTAGGTACCTTTATTGTCCGGTACAGTGAGGTCACATTCACCAGGCTGGACAAGGTGAAGGTCACAGTGATATGCCTGTGGGTCACTATGGTCCACCACATAACACAAGCATACAGGTCAGTCAGAGGCATGGACACTTATGACTCAGTCATTGCCCATGCCACTATGGCTGACTTTTGATGTGCCTCCCTGGACTACATGATAGGGAACATGGAAGGGCTCTCTGAGCATGTGGCACAGGCTGGTATGACCCTGACCTTTGTAGGCATCATACCATCACCAGGAATGCTGATGTATTACTGAATGCTGATGAATTACTGTAGCTACAACACCCTAACTGAAAGGTTCCTAGCATGTAGTCACTGCATTGCTATGGAACAACTTGTTACCATTCCCACAACAGGTGAAAACCTGCAGCACCTGTTCATCAACAACATGTAGACTATATGCCCCAGACCAGATGTGTATCCCTCACTGCTAGGATGATACCATCTACATCTCACATTGTATATACACATACCACATGCAGCACCCACACAGAAGACCACAGTCATAATGTTATCCAGTGCAAATACCATGTATTCACATGTGGCAGGTGGCAGACATGGTAACTATTGAAGGTCACAGGTACACATGTGTATTTGGCACACACATACATCATCTGTGTCCATTGCCATTACTGGTTTAATCGATGTCATGCATTATTGTGAACAACAACCCACATACATGGGCATTCTGTGTGACAAAAACACATGTGGCATGTGTGGAATTCAAAGCCATAACTAACTGTGCTATGACAGTAGTGAGAGATGCAGTAGCAGAGCGTGCTATTTGCATTACTGGGAAATTTGCCCTCTTCCCCTGTACTTGTAGGGTGCTGACATCATCTCTGTGTAGAGATTGGAATATGCAGCAGCTGGTGTGTTGTACTGGTTGGCAAAAGGGTCAGTTCTCTCACACATGTAATTGCGCACGCACTACTTCCACCCCCCCCCCCCGCCAACAGGTGAAAACATGCAGCACCTGTTCATCAACAACATGTAGACTATATGCCCCAGACTAGATGTGTATGCCTCACTGCTAGAATGATACCATCTACATCTCACACTGTATATACACATACCACATGCAGCACCCACACAGAAGACCACAGTCATAATGTTATCCAGTGCAAATACCATGTATTCACATGTGGCAGGTGGCAGACATGGTAACTATCACAGGTACATATGTGTATTTGGCACACACATACATCATCTGTGTCCATTGCCATTACTGGTTTAATCGATGTCATGCATTATTGTGAACAACAACCCACATACATGGGCATTCTGTGTGACAAAAACACACATGGCATGTGTGGAATTCAAAACCATAACTAACTGTGCTATGACAGTAGTGAGAGATGCAGTAGCAGAGCATGCTATTTGCATTACTGGGAGATTTGCCCTCTTCCCCTGTACTTGTAGGGTGCTGACATCATCTCTGTGTAGAGACTGGAATATGCAGCAGCTGGTGTGTTGTACTGGTTGGCAAAAGGGTCAGTTCTCTCACACATGTAATTGCACATGCACTACTTTCACCCCCCCAACAGGTGAAAACATGCAGCACCTGTTCATCAACAACATGTAGACTATATGCCCCAGACCAGATGTGTATCCCTCACTGCTAGGATGATACCATCTACATCTCACACTGTATATACACATACCACATGCAGCACCCATACAGAAGACAGCAGTCATAATGTTATCCAGTGCAAATACCATGTATTCACATGTGGCAGGTGGCAGACATGGTAACTATTGAAGGTCACAGGTACATATGTGTATTTGGCACACACACATACATCATCTGTGTCCATTGCCATTACTGGTTTAATCAATGTCATGCATTATTGTGAACAACAACCCACATACATGGGCATTCTGTGTGACAAAAACACACGTGGCATGTGTGGAATTCAAAGCCATAACTTACTGTGCTATGACAGTAGTGAGAGATGCAGTAGCAGAGCGCGCTATTTGCATTACTGGGAGATTTGCCCTCTTCCCCTGTACTTGTAGGGTGCTGACATCATCTCCGTGTAGAGATTGGAATATGCAGCAGCTGGTGTGTTGTACTGGTTGGCAAAAGGGTCAGTTCTCTCACACATGTAATTGCGCACGCACTACTTCCACCCCCCCCCCCAGCAGGTGAAAACATGCAGCACCTGTTCATCAACAACATGTAGTCTATATGCCACAGACTAGATGTGTATCCCTGACTGCTAGGATGATACCATCTACATCTCACACTGTATATACACATACCACATACAGCACCCACACAGAAGACCACAGTCATAATGTTATCCAGTGCAAATACCATGTATTCACATGTGGCAGGTGGCAGACATGGTAACTATTGAAGGTCACAGGTACTTATGTGTATTTGTCACACACATACATCATCTGTGTCCATTGCCATTACTGGTTTAATCGATGTCATGCATTATTGTGAACAACAACCCACATACATGGGCATTCTGTGTGACAAAAACACACGTGGCATGTGTGGAATTCAAAGCCATAACTAATTGTGCTATGACAGTAGTGAGAGATGCAGTAGCAGAGCGTGCTATTTGCATTACTGGGAGATATGCCCTCTTCCCCTGTACTTGTAGGGTGCTGACATCATCTCTGTGTAGAGATTGGAATATGCAGCAGCTGGTGTGTTGTACAGGTTGGCAAAAGGGTCAGTTCTCTCACACATGTAATTGCACATGCACTACTTCCACCCCCCCCTCCCAACAGGTGAAAACATGCAGCACCTGTTCATCAACAACATGTAGACTATATGCCCCAGACCAGATGTGTATCCATCACTGCTAGGATGATACCATCTACATCTCACACTGTATATACACATACCACATGCAGCACCCACACAGAAGACAACAGTCATAATGTTATCCAGTGCAAATACCATGTATTCACATGTGGCAGGTGGCAGACATGGTAACTATTGAAGGTCACAGGTACATATGTGTATTTGCACACACATACATCATCTGTGTCCATTGCCATTACTGGTTTAATTGATGTCATGCATTATTGTGAACAACAACCCACATACATGGGCATTCTGTGTGACAAAAACACATGTGGCATGTGTGTAATTCAAAGCCATAACTTACTGTGCTATGACAGTAGTGAGAGATGCAGTAGCAGAGCATGCTATTTGCATTACTGGGAGATTTGCCCTCTTCCCCTGTACTTGTAGGGTGCTGACATCATCTCTGTGTAGTGATTGGAATATGCAGCAGCTGGTGTGTTGTACTGGTTGGCAAAAGGGTCAGTTTTCTCACACATGTAATTGCGCATGCACTACTTCCACCCCACCCCACACACTTGCCATTTATAGGATTCAAACCCCTGCTTAACTATGTTATGACACTCCACATGGACGCATTAGCGGAGCATGCTATTTGCATTACTGGGAGGTGTCTCTTCACCTGCTGTACTTATAGGGTGCTGACATCATCAGTGTTTAGAAAGGGGAATGTGCATCCTGTAGTGCGTTTTCCCAGTTGCCAAAAGGGGGATTTCCCACACACAGACTTGCACACATGCTGACCCCCCTCTACACACACTGAGAATCTGCAGGATTCAAACCCCTATCTAACTATGCTATGACACTCGAGACAAACGCATTAGCGGAGTGCGCTATTCAAATTACTGGGAGGTTTTATTTCTCCTGCTGTACATATAGGGTGCTGACATCATCAGTGTTTGGAAAGGGGAATGTGCATCCTGTAGTGTGTTCACCTAGTTGCCAAAAGGGACATTTTATTCATACAGGCTTGCACACACACACTAAGCTCTCTCTACACACAGGGGGTATTTGCAGGATTCAAACCCCAACCTAACTAAGTTATGACACTCAAGATGGATGCATTAGTGAAGCTCACTATTCGCATTACTGGGAGGTTTTCCTTCACCTGCAGTACTTATAGGGTGCTGACATCATCAGTGTTTAGAAAGGGGAATGTGCATCCTGTAGTGTGTTTTCCCAGTTGCCAAAAGGGACATTTTCCACACACAGACATGCACACATGCTAACCCACCTCCACACACACTGAGAATTTGCAGGATTCAAACCCCTACCTAACTATGCTATGACACTTGAGATGGACGCATTAGCAGAGTGTGCTATTCGAATTACTGGGAGGTTGTATTTCTCCTGCTGTACTTATAGGGTGCTGACATCATCAGTGTTTGGAAAGGGGAATGTGCATCCTGTAGTGTGTTCTTCTAGTTGCCAAAAGGGACATTTTATTCATACAGACTTGCACACACACACACTTAGCCCTCTCTACACACAGTGGGCATTTGCAGGATTCAAACCCCTACTTAATTATGTTATGACACGCGAGATGGATGCATTAGCGGACCGCGCTATTCACATTATTGGAAGGTTTCCCTTCACCTGCTATACTTATAGAGTGCTGACATCATCAGTGTTTAGAAAGGGGAATGTGCATCCTGTAGTGTGTTTTCCCAGTTGCCAAAAGGGACATTTCCCACACACACTGAGCATTTGCAGGATTCAAACCCCTACCTAACTATATTACGACACTTGAGGGAGACGCATTAGCAGAGCGCACTATCTAAATTACGGGGCATTTGCTCTGCACCTGCAGTATTTATAGGGTGCTGACATCATTATTTCTACAGAGGTATGTACATCTAGTACTACCTGTCAGGTGGGGGATAGCATATATATACATTTGCAGCCACCTACTTCAGGGTCAGATATGCACATCGCACTGGCAGGTTATGTTCTATACCATGCTTCGTGACCACAGGACCTGTAACACACAACACAACCAGTCCAGACCACCCCTCCCACATCCAGGACACACACTTTGCTTCCCTGGGAACAGTGCCAAGATATGCAGGTGTTCACATACACCATTCCAGTTGTTATCGTCAGGTACAGGCATATTGTGTGTGGGAACTACTCAGGCCTCTACAACATTACCCTACAGCCACTACAATTTATGAGTCCATGTTCTATGGCAGAACCACTCACCACAGCCACAAGGGGGAATACATATTGCACCTGACCATCTGCAACATGGGTACTCACTGTTCCACACCAGAGGTAGACCACCATTGTTGATATCTGACCATACCCACCTTTCCCTGGACATCCATATCCCATCCCCACCCACAGGCAAGGTTGTCACTGCAAACAAACTGTATTTATCAAAAGCAGACTTTACACTTGTGAAAACTGGGGTGGAAGACTTCAAAGGACCCATGCTGGGGGAGTATACAGGCCACTCTGCATAATCCTTGACAATTGCATTCTATGAGCATGTGGAAGGTTTGCATTGATCATGCTATCCCAAATATACCCATGACTGCTCCACAACAGGACACCTGTCAGGTGTACACCAGCCATATATGAGCTGTCCAACAGACAGAGTGAGCTAATACATTGCAGAGCAGTTGCCCACAGAGGGAGGACATCTATGAACAGTACCGGCACGACACTTCAATCCCTCATAATCATCACGAC
The DNA here is from genome assembly GCF_019279795.1 of Protopterus annectens. Lineage (NCBI taxonomy): Eukaryota > Metazoa > Chordata > Ceratodontiformes > Protopteridae > Protopterus > Protopterus annectens. Next base: position 754,524,887 of record NC_056729.1, on the reverse strand, counting down.
ACAGTGTTGACAGTGAAATTGTCCAGACAATGCAGATAAGGCTCCCCTCAGTCTGTTATTGATGCCCACTTACTGTTAGAGGTCCTCAGCAACCCTCTTCCAGCACACACCAACAACATGGATGTGGCTTAGCAAATTCAAACCCTGGGATCTCCACTGTGTCCCTGCTTGACAGAGGCACAGCACACTAGCCTCACACGGTACCTTATGTGACCTACTTTACAGTGGCACAGTAGCCTACTGTACTGGGGAGGCAGACTCCAAGCACACTCTGGCTAAGCTGTCATTCCCTAGGGCAAACAGCCTATTGTTGACCTCTACACCCATATGTTTAATTGTCAGATGCACATTATTTGTTGCTGATAGACTGTTTGCAGGTCTTTATTGCCATAGCATTCCCTGTTTGTATGAACAACTTGTGTATCTGTGGAAGATGTTTGCATATGGGAGGGATCCACTATATCACGTATGTCTCTGTAGTCATTTAACTGTGTGCACTGGGCAGATTGCTGTAATGTGGTTGGTTCCTGGAATAACACGTACAAATACCAGATATGTGTGGCCAACTGCTAAATTGAGATTTGGCCTAAGTGTGTGAGCATGCTCAGTTCAGCCTTCCCATGGCATGTTGTCTGACATATGTCTCATTTATCAAAGTGTGCGAGCATGCCCAGTGTGAGCTTTCCTTATGTCGAACTCTGCAGCCCACCACATTTGTGTATGAGTGTGAACTTCAACAATATCTCCCGTTTATGGTTGTGTGTTGTGTGTCATGTTGTGTAGTTACTGTCCAACTGCTTTGTGTGTCAACACAACAGGGATTATACTGTGCCTGCAGGGTTTGCATGGGATAATTTGCATACAGTTGTCAACATCCTTTCATACTGACCTAACACTGTAGTACCATATAGTGTACTGGTTTAGTACTTTCACTGTGGTGGACAGTATCCTGGGCTTTAGTCCTATCACTGCTTTACATTTCCATAGTGAGCACAACAGCCTGGTTAGGGGCCAGTTGTGCACATCTGACCATGTTGCATTATGTTCAGACATGAACTACTTAAACCAGGCTTGTCCAACATTGGTAGTGTATTCCACAACATAGGTGTACATTGGCAAACACTAGCGATGTGCCCTAGGCCATTTCTAATGCTAGTTGGAGAGTGTGTTTGTCCTTCGACACACATTGTAAGTGGAGTTTGCCATGAAATATGTCATGGTTAGTATACTGTGCCTCCGTCTACCTGTGACATAACAGTGATACCCAGGGTAAACCTACCATCTCCCATCCACTCATCAAGATTCCTCTTGAGGAGAATCGATGAGTGACTCTATGGATAACCTGTACTGGGAATTTACTCATGAGAGGGGGTGGCTTCTGTGTTATGGATCATGCAGTACAACTTGTCCTATGTATGTCAGTGCTGGGGTTCAGGTCTCTCATGTGCATAGCTCACTGACATTCAGATTGTACAAGGTGCAGCATGTTCATTGATTCCAGCTTGGACATGGCTTTATACATCAGGCACAGCTTACCTCTGGGTGGGCAGTATGGCAGTGTGTGGAGCTGCAGTTTGTTTAATCAGGCAACACATGGCATCTGTTCAAGCTCTTTGATACTCCTGGTGAGGTACTTTTGGGGACTTTACAGTTGATGGAGGTGTTTGCTGAGGTACATCCCACAGGGGCTATTGTAGTCAATTGTAATGCTGATGAAGGATGACTGCAGAGCCACAATGACCTCCCCTTATCTAGATCTGACAACCTTCATGATTAGGTGGGTATATGGTATGTTTCTGTAAACACTACAGCCACATGTTTGTCCAATGCAGGATATCTATCACCTTGTGTCCCCAGGTCTCTCATTACATGTTAAGTACGTAATGGGTTAACACCTATGTGCTAATTGGTGGGCACTTACTGTATATCCACGCGGGTTGACTATACACTTTTCTGCAATTAGCTTGCTGACATGGCTATGGCACCAGTTGTCCATTTCTATGTTGCCCTTTTGTGGGATGCTTGTGTCAGCTGGAGGGTCAGATATGGTGGGCAGTTTGTAGTCCTCTGCAAACATGTTCAGACACAGTCCTTCCATGTTGGCCTGTACCTATGGGCCATATATACCAAACGTGGGAGGTCCCAGGACCAAGCCTTGTGGGATGCAAGTTATATCTGGTTTGTAGTCTGACATGGCTGCAGCATGTCTGACCGTGTCAGTTCTGTCCTTGGTCTGGTTTGCAACCCCTCTACTGACGTAGGGGTTTATATTTAAGCTGGTGAGAATATCTATAATGAACATGTATGGTATTGTATGGAAGCCCTTGCAAGGTCCAGCTACGCTGTGTGGACCACATTGCCCTCATCAATGACCTTAATGACTGTTTCAAATGAGTCAAACATGTTTAGGGGCAGGATCTGCACTTAAGAAAGCCACACTGGGTAGGGTCCGGTGTCAGTAGGTCCCCAATATCTTTATGTCTGCGGGACATGCTGATCCTTTCCATAGCTGTGCAGACCAAGCTTCTCAGGATTCTGGGGAGGTAGTTTTCAGTATCCATTCAGGCAACACCTTTGTTGAGAAGGACCACTGTTGTTGTACACTGCTCTTTGAGTACATATCCTGCGGTAAGGCTGACATTGAGCAGTAGTGTGATTTGGCATTCCATTCTTCTTGGAGTCCATGTTGGACTCAGCCCAGGACACCATCTCATACCATTGCTGCTGTGTGTTTTGCTTTGTAGATGATGGCGGTTACCTCAGCATCTGCAATGTCAGGGGGCCAGCAGTCTTCTGGTATAGATATTTTGCATTCTGGGGGGGGGGGGGTTGCACTGCACCTGTCAGGTTGTATGTTGGCAATATGTGTGTGTGTTTGCTATGTTGTTTGTAATATTTGTGTGATTCAGAGCATATCTGTGAATTCCCAACACGGTTCCTACCATCAGTTGAGGAAGCCTTGGGATTATCCTTAGTGTCCTGTACAATTTGTATCTTCATAGGTTCATAGGTTCATACTAGGCTATCCACGTTAGGGCATTTGTAAGCCTAGCCAGAGTGTGTTTGGCTTTTGCCACCCCTTGCTATGTGAATATTATGGCCATTTATGATTTACTTTACTGTGCCTCTGTCTGGACGTGACACAGTGAAGACGCCCAGTGTACATCTACGATCATCCATCCATTTGGCAAGATTCCTACTGAAGAGTGTCAGTGAGGGGCTCTGCCTAACATGGAGTGGGATTCTGTTCCAGGGCGTGGGGAGACTCTGGGTTATGTATCTGTCCCTCCAGCACATCCTATTTCATTATATGTTGAGGTTGACATCTGTCACTCTCACAGCTCCGATGGCTTTGAGTTTTCTGGGGTGGAGCATGTCCATTACTCCTGTGTTGGACATGGCCTTGTACAACAGACATACAACGCCTCTGTTTAGGCAGTATGTGACTGCATTCAGCTGGGGTGTCTACAGTCAGGCAGCATATGACATATATTTGAGACCCTTTATCCTCTTGGTGAGGTACCTTTGAGGTCTTTCTAACTGCTGCAGGTGTCAGGTAAAGTACATCCCAAATGAGGCATTGTACTAGATTTTGGGTCTGATAAGAGAACAGTATAGTGGCACAATGACCTCTGTTGACGTAGATGTGAATCCTTTCATGATACGGAGTCCAATATAGACAGTCTTCCTAGCCACATTGGCAATGTGAGTGTCACATAACAGGTTACTGTCCACTTGTGTCCCTAGGTCCCTGATTACTCCTTCCATACATAATGGTTTACCACCTATGTGGTAATTTGTGAGTACCTTGTTTGGTATTTGGTGGGACATTCATACTGTCCAGTGTCTTCAGGATGGCTGGGTGGGGTTCCTGTGTGTGAGAGTGTGGTCTGTAGCATGCTACAGACTGTACAGCAGTCTTGCCTACGGTTAGTTGCACATGTGTGGACTCCAGTGCTTTGTGCATTGTCAGTTACCTGGACGTATGGGTGTCTGTGCTGAATATGGATACTCACCCTCCTTTTATGTTTTGGTCCAGGTTTTGGGGCCATAACGCATGATATGTGGTATAACCTGGTAGTGCTGGTGTGCTGTCAGGAGGTTTGCAGCAGGTTTCTGTCACTGCACAGACATCAATGTTCTCCATACTGGGGAGGGCCTCGGGAGCATGCATATTGAGGTTTACACGTCTGGCATTGGTCAGCATTACCCTTACGTTTCTTTCCACTTATGTTTTCTAGGGTGGTGGGTTAGTCTTTTCAGCCTTGCCTACGACAGGCTCTATGGAGGTGGCAAAAGACTTATCCAATATCCAGATGCCCAGGGGTAACAGGTGCATGCCATCCCTGGAACAGCAGCGTGGTTGTCAAGCATGACATCCCAAGCAGACAGACATTGGATCCCCTTGGAATGACACCAGTAATTGTGCCACTTGTTAAAGCTGATCATTCTGTGTTTGTACTGTGGCATCATTCTTGGTGAGGGTAGGATGCTGCAAACGGTCAGTGTCATACCGGCCTGGACTACATAATTGGAGAGCTCATCTATGTCTCTTTTCATGTAGTCCGGGGAGGTACATCTCAGGTCATTCACACCAGCATGGACTATGACTGCATCATATTTCTACTTGCTTTGGGGTGACCTGCATACTTGTGTTATGTGGTGTATTGTAGCAGCCTACAGGCAGCTTACTGTACCCTTTCCCTTGTTTAGTCTGGTGAGCGGGACAGCAGCGTGTCTCACTATGGAGTCACCTATTACAACTGTATCAGGCATGTTGTTTCTCCTTCTGGCCTGTGACTGTTTGGCACACCAGCTTTGTGTACTATGTGTTGCATGTGCTATGTTTGGAGGTTGTTTGATTGGGTGTCTGCTTTGGAGGCCTCTGTTGGTGTGGTGTGTTTGTAATTCGGGCCTCCGGGAATATTTTCTGTGTTTATGTCTTTGGTTTGCAGTTGTGATAGGTCTATGTGGGACTGGGTTTGTGGTGTGTGTGGTTACCTTCTCCTCCTGACTAGTTTTGGAAGTACTGAGTTGAGGGAGCTCAGCCTCCAGTTTGGATAAATGGTTGCATCTCTCACATATATTTGTATTTCTTGGGGGGAGTTGAGGGTTGTCTGTGTACTTGGGGCAGGTGTAACATTGCCTCATGATTCACAGATTCAACTTGTTGTAGCTGGCCTTAGTGGATTGTATGTGGGGACATATTTTATTGCCATACTACTGATCATTGATTACTTCCCTTTTTATGTTTGCTCTATCATGTAGTAGCTTCCTCATTCTCTTGCATGGTTTGGTAATGGCTGGAGTCCACCATGCCAGATGCCTGCGTGTAAGGCATTGTGTCTTGTTTTAATTTAGGATTGCATAATCCAAGCCTTCCTGGCAGTGTTCATGGAATGCCTGTATAACAGGTTCTGAGGGGTGGCCCATATTTTGCACCTGCACAGGGCCTTTAATGGATTCCACATTAGTTTGGAGGAGTGCAACTTTTGCTTTACACATGTTTTTCACTGTGGTTTTCTGGCCAGGGACTGTGGTCAGGATGTATATATCCAGTGTGATTACTCTATGGTCTGGTCTTACCAGTGAGGGATACACTTCTCATCTTGCCATCCAGTACCCATGTTGCTGATTATCACATCCAGTATGCTTACCCCTCTTGTGGGAGTGGTACGTTGTTCCTGGGCATTCTGGTTTATGGATTCTAGGAACTTTTGTCCTACAGTGTTGGAGCTAGTATCTATGTCTGGGTATTTTCAGTCACCCAATATAATGTGGTTTGGAGGACTTGATATATTAATGTATTTCAACATAGGCCAGGTGCAGTTCCTGGTGTTGGGATGGTAGTCTGTAGCAGGCTATAAACTGGGAGGCAGTTTTAGCCACTGTTACTTGACCATGGCTTGTCCATGCTGCTTCTTGTTGTGATACCAACATGGGGGTGTGGTTATCCTTGACAATTATTGCTAGTCACCCTCCTTTTGTAGTGTGTTCCATGTTTTGAGGCTGTACAGCACTGTATGAGGTGTAACCTAATAGTGTTAGGGTGCTGTTGTGAGCCTTGACCCAGTTTTCTGTTACAGCACAGATAGCAACATTCTCCATACTGGGTGAGTTTAGACTGCATGCATCTTGCTGTTTAGACTACTGGCATTGGGTAGCATTACATCTAGGTTCTTATCCCTTGTGATACCTATGGAGGTGGGTTTGTGTTTTGAGCCTTACCTATTCTGGGCACACTGTGGGTAACAACAGCCTTTGCCAGTATCCATATGGCCTGCACTGATAGGTGCACGCCAGTCCTAGCAGGTGGAGCATCATGTCATGCTCAGCATGTCATCCCAGGCTGGCACACATTGGATCCCCTTTGACTAACTGCAATACTTCAGCCAATTATTGCAATTGATCATCTCATTGTCATATTGTGGCATCATGCTTGGTGAGGGTAGGATGTTAGTCAGGGTCCTCAAGTGTGCATATACTACATGGTGTTACATTGCTTAACACATGGCATTCATGCCTCAGGTGGTGCTGCAGGGCTGCCTCTGTCGGATGCACATACTACACTCCCTGTACATGTTTGGAAGCAGGTTATGTCATTTTAGGCATCCCTGTTATTATATGAGTGAGTCAGAGAGGGGTATCATTCCCAAGGTTCCTACTGAGCCAGTGTATGTGCTATGCATTGCCTCTTTGTCAAGGCCAGGGCATACTGGGCACGCCTCCTTCTGCCTACTGGGGCAGGCTCAGGTTATTCCTCCTCCGAGTCACGCTCTGCCTGTGATGGCCTTGGCAATGGTGGGGGGCTGTTTGGCCCGGCCCTATGCTGGTCCTGCTGCAGTTGTTTTTGCACGATCATATTATGTAGCATAGCACATACCCTAACAATTTGGGTACATGTAGTTGGTGAGTACTGCAAGGCTTTACCAGATGTGTCCAGTCACCGGAGCCGTGACTTGAGCAGCCCAAACAGACATTCTATTACATTACGTGTTTGTGCGTTTGCCTCATTATGGCGTTCCTGTTCAGGTGTGTGTGTGTTTCTGATAGGTGTCATCAGCCACGGCTCTAGTGCATAACCTGCATCCCCCACTAGGTGTCCATGTGGGATGTCCCCATTGGCAAATGTCTGGTACAGCTGCGTAAAATGCCAGATATGGGAATCATGGTAGCTCCCAGGGCAGCCAGCACACACATTCATTATTATGCCCTGTGCATCACACACGACCTGGCAGTTAATGGAGGGGAAGCCCTTGCGGTTAATGTAGGCCCTACCCCACTCACTGGCTGGTGCTTTGATGCGTATGTGCGTGCAGTCTACTGCACCCACTACCTCAGGGTATTCTGCTATTTGCTGGAAGAGATGCATATTGCTGGCCAATACCTCACGGGCATTGGGGAAATATACATGATCACCGACATGTGCTGACATGGCATCCAGGAACTGGTGCAGTACCCTGGAGGCTGATGCCTGTGATATCCCCATCATATCACCAGTTGGTCTCTGGAAGGTACCTGTTGCTAGTATTCTTAGGCCAACACATACCTTGGTTTCCACTGGGATGGGTTTCCCTCTGTTGGTTCTGTGTGTGAGGCGTGGCCTGCACAGCTCAACAATTTGCTGCAGAAGGTCTCTGTCCACTCTATAGCGCTCTACTATCTCCAGCTCATGTAACCCGTGGTAGGTGACCCTGGGCCTGTACACTCTTCTTCGTCTCCTCACTGTGGGTAGTCTGGCACCATCTGCATTGTCACCACCCTCAGCAAGTCGCCTATGTCTCCTTATGACAGCTATGGCAGCCCCTAGCATTTCTGCTCTGAGTTCAGCTTTTTCAGTTTTCACTTCTAATAGCTTACTCCTGTCTTGCAGTGTCTCTTGAGAGAAACATCTTGCACTGCTGTTCGCAGAGTTTTAAGTGCTTGGCTGAGCTACTATTCTGCCTGTGTAATTGCCTGCTTCTAATTGTTTTCACCTGCTAGCTCCAGCAGTATTCACTGCTAGCTTCCTACTAATTCTGTTGCTTCCTTTTTCCTTTCTGTTTCCTCAGGGGGGAGCAATGCGCATACCAGCAGAAACACGCTCACAGTGGCTTACACGCGCGCACACATGCTTACACGGTTCAGAATCTGCTTATTTGGGTTAAAACGCGCACACACCAGCGCAAACAGTCTTAGAAGTCTGCCAACACACTCCCACATGCTCAGTCTGCCTTACACGCACGCACACTGCCCTACTCGCGCCTCATGGCACGCACACGTGCGCATGCACGCCCAGCAAGAAACTTTGGTGTAAGCAACAGTGTACACCTTCCATTTCTTGACTTTCCCATGCTTATCTTGTGGCACTCCTCTTTCCATGATATGTGTCTGACATCTGTCATGTAACACTGACCTCCAATGAACTGCATTTCTTTCTACCATTCCCCCCTGTGATGTCACCTATCTCCTACTCTAGTCCTTCCCCTTATGTATCTCTTACACTACGCAGAATGTGCTCATTTGCTATGTGACAGTGGAATTCAGTATCCTAACACTCATTTACATCAGATTGCCTACTAATGCTTAGTTACATCTCTTAGCCTCAGCTTCCCCCCCTTAGCAACCACTAAACGGTGGCCATGTTGTTTTTGGTCTGCTGGTCCCTGTATTGTAAATCCATGTATTGCATAAAACCCACATTTGTGGGTTTATAACCTTCATTTTTATGTTTTATACAGTGCAACCCGTTTGTGCGGGGCTGCTCTGAAAAAAAAAATATTTTTCAAATTTGCATCGGGGTACCTTACCAATGGCCACATATTTGGTCATTGGCATGCTGCCTGACACATATGCACCCTTTATTTGGAGCTGACATGGCTCCATTGTGATTTTTGCAGAAACGTACTCAGTTGTCAACTGAGTACATTTCTGCAGCTAAAACGGCTCTTACACAGGCTGTTTTGGGCTTCGTGGATCGCTAATCTACCTCATTTGCATGCCTTTCGGCTGCAAGTGAGGTGATTAGCATGTCCACGCCCACTCCGTGTAAGAGACATTTTAGCTGGTCTCTTACACGGACTTTAGGGCTGTTCCTGGATCGCGAAGGCTGCATGGAGTCTTACACTACTCTTAGACTCCGTGCAAGCCTTCGTGAATCCTGCTCATTATTTTTCTCCTGTCCTTCACTAAATGAGATAGGGTTTAACAGGCTTAGATCAGTCATGAGTTCATGAAGGGCTATCGATGCTTGTCTATTCTGTGAGGGAGGGTTACTGGTTCGATCAATACCTGGGTCAGTGACTGCATTCCAATCCCCACCTATTACGTACTCATGTTTGGGGAACTTGACTAGTATGTTATATTTTTCCAAAATAAAGTCTTGTTGTCTCATGCATGGACCGTACACATTAAGAAATAGCATTGGCTTCTCTTTTGATAGGTTGGGGGCTATAAAATAACACCATCTGATCTTTGTATTGGAATTATGTTCTATAATTGGTTGTTGAAATGAATTTTTAATTATTCTGTCTACACCTTTAGAATTGGAGCTATCTCCAGCTGCTATTATATCTTTTATCTATTTCTTGTTTGCAGTTCCATTCCAATCATTCCTAAACATATGTGTCTCCTGTATAAAACATATGTTAGCTTCTGATTTGAAGATAAGATGCATCAGCAGGTTTTTCTTATTTTTATTCTGAAGTCCCCTTACATTCCATGAATCTATGATCCACATTACTAGGGCTTAATGTTTAGAATAATTATTTGTGATGTTATCTTAGAGTGTATATTTTGCAAAAAGATTCAATACATTCTTCTTAAGTGGAGGATGAACAAGAAATATAACGTGGAAGCAGTAGCAACTTGCTCTTTCATTACTGCCCTTGTGCCTACCCACCTATCCCCAAGTTGAAAGAGCTTGACATAAAGTGATTACCAGGAGGAAAGTTACCACTTTTGAATTATTAGTAAAAATAGATGCCTTGTTATTAACAATCTACATTTGTAAGCTAACAAATTACTACACATAAAACATATATACATTACAAGACTAATTCTTAGAATAGTCATCCCTTTACCCTATCTATAAATCCACTACTCTCCTGAATGTAAGTTTTAAACATAATATTTTATATTATAAAAAACAAAGATTATCACTTACAGAGTCTAAATTCCCTATTGTGATTATAACAGATTTACTGCTGTTGCATATAATGGGCTGTACAAATTAAGAAAGTAAGGTACAAGTTAGAGCCTCTTTTAGCCAAGAACAATCCTGAAAAACAAGTTAGTGTGACATTAACATCACAGCCAGTAGAGGGCAAAGGACATTTTTATAGCTTTAGCATATAAGAGACCATGACATTAGCATAATGGAGATACATGTCACCATTTTCTTAGAGTGTACTATGTTAAAGGCACCATCTTGCAGTTGCTTCATTAGAAAATAAAAGTCATCATTCATTGTACATCTTATTCAGACATTGAGTGTGTAGACTGCTGCTACATAGGACCAGTATGTTATATCCATTTGTGAGAAATGAAATTCAAAGGAGGTTATATCTAGACTGGAATACCTTTCACTTTGGTTATATCTCATCGACAACTTCTTTATGTATGTTCTTGACTATAGCAAGCACCCCCTTCTTCTTTGTTCGATGTAGAATCTGGATTTATTTTAATCTTAAACAAATTTGTGACTCTACAACCTATAGAAGCTGGTATTACACTGATGCATGCAGTATTCTGTGCCCACAGTTTGATAACTTGTACGAGGAGATGAAATTCTGATTGTTAGGCCGGAAGTTGGTTAATCCCAAATTTGTCTACTCCCCAACAGAATCTATTTTGGATGTTCTGGAGGGCTCACTTCCTATTTTACAGACACTTCCAGTTGTTTGTCTTCAAATATAAATTTATGACTTGTAAAAAAGAAAAATAAACCCCTGGATTCTCAAAAGCTTGCATGGAGTGCAAGATCGGTGCACGAGCTCAAACAGGCAATATGTCTGCCGTGCAGTCCAGGAACAGCCTGCAGGGACGTGCACAAGCGCTCCTGCAATAATCTTGCAAGGACTAAGCCCTGGTATGGAAATCACCCCATTTGCAGGTGAAATCCTTGCAAATGAGGTGATTTTGCCATCCAGGAAACTTGCAACAGTCCATACAAGACTAGTGCTATCTGCAGAAATGTACTCGGATAGTAACCAAGTACATTTCTACAAAATCCAAAAAGGAGCTTTAACAACCCCAAATAAAGGCTGAATATCATGTAGTAAGCATGCCAATGACCAAGTACAAGGCCATTGGCATTGCAAGCAAAAAAATAAATACAAACATCAACTTTTATTTTTTTAGCCGATCTCAGCTGTTTAAGCATAGGGCAGCGGCGCGCAAACGGGATCGGGGGAAAATAATAAAATAAGCCTAAAATAAGCAGTCCAACTAAAATCAGTATTTTGCCATGAAAGTCAATGGCAGACAGAAGACAACCTGGCCAGTGAGTAGTGGTTGCTAAGGGGGGAGGCTCAGTGTAAGACATATAACTATGCATTACCAGGCAATCCTATGCAAATGAGGGGAAGGATAGTGAATCCCAGTTTTCCCCAGCATGTAAGTCAGGTCCCAACAGTGTAAGAGTAGGAATAGCTTGGTGCAAGCCTAGGAGTTAGGTGACATCATGGGGGGGGGGGGTGTGCCAGGCATACTGTAAGTGGATTGGAGCCCTGTGGCTCGGGTTTGCTCCTAGCTTAGCACAGCTAAGCTAGGGTGTGTGTCTAAACCTGCCTAGCACTCTTTACAATGTCTAAGCAGGTGTGCGTGCCACACACCGGGTTTTACAGGGAGAAAAAAGAAGTTAAACCAGGAAATAGCAGCAGTGTGCACATTTTAGCACTCTGTTTGCACTGTGGGCACATGGGCTTAAACAGGAAGGCAATGGGAAGGGAAAACAGCAGTAGGAAGGTAATCAAGGAGAACTTTCTTAGCTGGCAGGTGAAATATATCAGAATCAGCCAACTACACAGGCAGCAGACAAGCCCAGCCCAGCCTAGAACACTACTATAAACTAAGCAAATACCTTCCCTTCTAGTTTTTCCCACACTCTACACCACCAGTGTAAACAAATGGGGAACTTTTAATGCTTAAAAAAGCAAAATGATAGGGGCTGCAATAGCTATCATGCAACTTGTGGAAGAGGCTAAGGGTGGTGAGGATGTGAATACTGTCCACCAACCCACAGGGAGGAGATGGAGAAAAGTGTACAGACCCAGGTTAATCTTCCAGGGGCTACATGAGCTGGAGATAGTGGAGTGCTATAGGGTGGACAGGGGCCTCCTATAGCAAATTGTTGAGCTGTGCTGGCTATGCCTGACACACAGAACTAATAGAGGGGAACCCATCCCAGTAGGTTACCAATGTATGTGTAGGCCTAGGAATACTAGCTACAGGTACCTTCCAAATATCATCTGGGGATATGATGGGATTTCACATTCATCAGCATCCAGGGTACTCCATCAGTTCCTGGATGCCATGGCAGCATGTCAGTGAGCACGTATATTTCCCCAACACCCATTTGGCATTGGCCAGCCATATGCAACTGTTCCACCAAATAGCAGAATACCCTGAGGTAGTGAGTACAATAGACTGCATGCACATGCGCATCAAAGTACCACCTGGTGAACGGGGTAGGGTCTGCATCAACCGCAAGGGCTTCCTCTCCATCAACTGGCAGGTCGTGTGTGATGCCCAGGGCATAATAATGAATGTGTGTGCTGGCTGCCCTGGAAGCTATTACGATTCCCACATCTGGCATCTGAAACAGCTGTACCAGAGATTTGCCATTGGGGACATCCCTCATGGTCATCTAGTGTGGGATGCTGGATACGCACTGGAGCCATGTCTGATGACACCCATCAGAAAGGCACACAAACCCAAACAAGAACTCCATAATGAGGCACACGAACAGACCAGAGTTATAGTGGAGCATGTGTTTGGGATGCTCAAGTAACTGTTCCAGTGCCTGGAAACATCCAGTGGGGCCTTGCATAACTCACCAGCCACATGTACCCAAATTGTCCTTGTATGTGCCATGCTGCACAATATGATCCTGTGGAAACAGCTGCAGCAGGAACAGCATGGGGCAGGGCCACACATCCCCCCCACCATTGCCAAGGCCTGCACAAGCACAGAATGACTCAGAGGAGGAACAACCTGAGCCTGCCCCAGTAGGCAGAAGGAGTCATGCTCTGTATGCCCTGACCTTGGCAAAAGAGGCAATGCATAGCACATAGACTGACAAAAGAGGGACCCAGGGAATAACATGTCTCTCTGACTCTCACATGCAGTAAAAGGGATGCCAAACATTACACTACTTGTGCTTAACCATGTGTAGGGAGTGTACTATGTTCATCTGACATAGGTAGCCCCTACAGCACCACCCTCAATACTGGGACACCCACAAGGTAAGTGACTCACACATGCCAGTCGGGGGGGGGTTCACATACCCAACCACTGTCACAGCCAGCAGGACAGGTGTAGACAAACACAAACAAAGGCCATGCTATGACCTCTGAATGAGGCCTATGGGTAATCCCCCCCAGGCCTACACAGACTGTTTACAGCAGGTCAGGCAGTGGAATGTCAGTTCTGAAGGGTTGGAAGTCAGAAACTAATATGTAGGTAATTAAAAGCTAAGATCTGTAGTACACTGGTATGCCTCTAGCCAGCACGATAGGTAAGACTACAGACTGAAATGGACTACCCTGACATACCAGTACAGTCCTAGCAAATGTGTACAAGTGTCAGGTGTGCCCCCCATCCGACATAGAAATGAAGTCACAGTCAGGTGTGCCCCATCCCCAATCCTGTGTAGAAATGTAGAAATAGTCAGGTGTGCCCCACCATCCTATGTAGAAATATAGTAACAGTCAGGTGTGCCACCCCAATCCTGTGTAGAAATGTAGAAATAGTCAGGTTTGCTCGCCAATCCCACGTAGAAATATAGTAACAGTCAGGGGTGCCCCCCCAACAATCCTGTGTAGAAATGTAGAAATAGTCAGGTGTGCCTTGTCTGCAAACACCAGTGGACCAGACATATCTGGCAGTCGCAGATATTAGTGCAGACACTCCTCAGTATGCACCACACATGCTTTGCACACACAGCGGATAGGAATACAGGCATATATGTAAGGACAGCACACTATAATAAGCCAAAGGTAGACATACATAGATATGTGGAAAAGGGTGACTGTGACAAGGAGCCATCCAGGGCTCTCCCACCCAGCACACAGCCAAAGGGTCATAACCACATGAGGGTCTGATGTCACACTGCAGATACTAGCCACCAGTCTCTGTCACCATTACAGAGTATGTGGTGCACATGCCAGCTGTGCAACATGACTGTTCAAGGAAGTAGTCATCTAGCAGCTGTATACACGTACCTGTGGAATATGACCCAAGTTCTGCCCGCATGTGGTATGTCAACCCCTAGATGAATGGGTTATGGCACATGCACACACAATGCCCTCCTCATAGCCCTACTATGTGAAGCCTGATGAGGTCATCTACTGTGAAATACACCTTTGGGAAAATTGCATCCCAATAATCTCTTTGGCATGTCCTTCACTTCAGTGGCTCTCCTGGACAGAAGCACAGGTAACTAATCTAAGGGGGCGGTGAAAGCCAACACATTCTGGCTAGGCTTATAAATGCTTTCGGGCAGATAGCCTAGTATCTACCTATGAACCTATGAACATATGAACCTGAGACATCTGAGATGCTATCAATTGCTTCATTCTCTATACTCCAAAAATCCCATTTCCTTGTAACTGTTCCTCTAAACTTTTGTAATCCATTCTTGTTAAATTAACTGTCACTATTACTCAGGTTGAAAGCACTCACATTATATGATTACTTGAAGTCAGCTATTATTATAAAACTCAGTGTTTTTGAATCGAGAAAATTTATTTCATGAAGATTTTGATACTGTCTCTCACTATTGACTGCTCTCACAAAACGTAATCTAAATAACTCTGCAGTCCTATGGTTTAAAGACTATCTTTCTAACCGCAAGCAGGTCATCAAGTGGCAGGACTCTCTATCCCCCATTCTCCCTGTTATCTTAGGTTTCCCTCAAGGATCTGTACTTGGACCCCTGCTTTTCACAATATTCAACCTTCCTAAAGCCACCCTTCATGCAAGCTTAGTCCGATATGCCAACAACTCCACCCTAATCTGTTCATCCCCGTCTCTCTAACTCCTACAGAAAATAACCCAAGAATACTTCACAGCCATTGAAACCTGGTCATCAGACCCTCAATTAATACTCAACCTCTAAAAACCCAGTGTATGCTCTTTCACCCTTCCAAAGCTCCAGATCCTATCCTCCCTTTTACAATTACTGCCTTTGACAATACCCATATCATACCCGTTGCACATACCAAGCTACTAGGGGTCATCATCGACCAAAACATGAAATTTGACAAACACATAGCTAAGACCATAACAAAAGTGCACAAAAACTATATACACTCTATAGATATAAAAGTTACCTGAGCTCTAATACTAGAAGCCACTTACTTTCTCTCTGCATTACTCTAAGCTTCTCCTGTACTAGCTTACCTAGACAAAGGTGATGTAAACAAGCTGTCCTCTTGTTACAAGGTAGCTTAATTCACTACTGCCTCTTCCTACAGATCTCATCATTGCCTAGCCCTTCACAAACTATCTGGGCTTGAATTGGCGAACTTACTGAGCCTAAACCAAGCCACTCTATCTCACCAAATTCTCTTCCAGCCCAACAAAATCTCACCCCTGTACGGCTTAGTACTGAGCCTAAACCAAGCCACTCTAACTCACCAAATTCTCTTCCAGCCCAACAAAATCTCATCCCTGTATGGCTTAGTTAATCATTACTCCAACAGCCACCAGCTAAGGTCCACCAACAATGGACTAGTTGAAGTATCCAAAAGCAGATACATCTCAGGTGACTCCCTTTACTCCTGTGCTATTGTAAACATGTGGAACTCCCTCCCACTTGAAATTAGGATGCAGGCAAACAAAATCACCTTTAAAAAACAACTAAAGTCCTACCTCAACACATTTTGGATATGTATATGCTCTGACCCGGGCTAACTCCTTCAAACCCACTCCATCTCCAAAACATCCCACTATCTATAAACATAACTATGACTTGCTATTGTAGCTTCCTGCAATTTCAGATGTATATCATATACCAGAATATGTTAAAAAAACACAGATAGTCATAGCTACAAAAACCTCCCAAAGGAATACCTTACTCAACAATGGCTATGCTCCTGTAATACTCCTGGCTAGTTTCTCAAGCCTTCGATCAAATATTTTCTAGTCTGCTATCTTCTTGTCTTACTTCTACCAAATGAAAATACCACAATGGCTTTTAGTTGTATATCTAATGAGTTTCATATTATTGTCTGTGGTAAGGCTTAAGAAATGTAATGTTTTCTGTTACATTCCCTTTTTGTAAATTGCGATTGCTGGCAACTGTCAAACTTTTTGTATATCGTTTGTAAATCTTTTAAAAATGTTTGTAATCTTTTTGTACTATTGTTATGGAGTTAATCTCCCCAGGTTTGTGCTGAAAACGGGCTACTTGCCTAGCCGGACTCTACCTGGTAACAAATATACATAAATAAATAAATAAATAATAAAATGATATCATTTCATGTAATACAATCTATACCAATGTTCTTGGTATTATACATTGTTATTCATCTGATGAATGTTGTTATGATAACTATGTCTTGAATATTTCTATTTCTCTTGTGCTACTTATACCTATATTTGATTTTTCTGACATTTTTTTGTTTCTTTTCCACAATTTTGTACATATGTTTCATTTTAAAATGTTTAAATTGTGTTAGTTTGCTTTTGGATTATCTAATTGTATGGTGCTTTCCTCCATGGGCCTTCACTGAAAATGGGCAACCCTGCCCAGTTGGACTCTCCCAATACACCAATGTAAAGTAAATAAATAAATAAAACATTTTGGAAACCTATTAAAAATATCCATTGCTAGTGACCAGTAAGCACCTCTCTCATTGTTTAATAGATTCTTACTAGACTATTGATCTGTGAGGATCTTCAGAAGCCAGATCTACATTCTCTTGTAATTTAAGTAGAATAACTCAGAGCAAGGCAGATCACTTACATGCTGCCCCTATCTATAAGGAATAAGAGTGCTAATCCAAAGGTGAATTCACATCATTTATTTGTCCAAATTATGTCTGAACAAACTAAAGAAAG
This sequence comes from Protopterus annectens, assembly GCF_019279795.1. Lineage (NCBI taxonomy): Eukaryota > Metazoa > Chordata > Ceratodontiformes > Protopteridae > Protopterus > Protopterus annectens. The sequence goes on along the minus strand of NC_056729.1, from coordinate 754,507,622 downwards.
TACTTTGCTTTACTTTGTGAGGAGAGGAAGACAATTCCCAAAAAATGGTAATCACTGTGATACATATTTATCCCTCCAACATCTTCTATTTATTTTGCAGAATAGATTTGGCTCTCTTGAGCAGGTGTTTATTCCACTACTGGACTTGCAGATGTGCAGTTGATTAAAAAGGATAGACTCTGTTAAGGCTTTGCTCATAAGGCAGTGGTCAGCCCTTAATAGCCTAAATGATACTGAGAAGAGAGGCAAAGTTTTGAGATGGTCAGTGTAGTTTTTTATGATTTAGGCCCTTAAGTTTTTTTGTTAGAAAGCATTGCGGTCATTCAAGATGCATTAAGTGTTTGGACAGATACATACGGAAAAGGATATTATACTCAGTGATCTGTCTACTAGGTGCATATTCAGTGGGATGATCACATCTCTGAACCTAGATGCTATACCTGTTCTAATAAGCAGCACAAAGGAAAATAACTTTCTTACAGCAGAGGATACTTAGTGATTGAAGGACAGTTTACTGTATAAATTGGTTCCTAGGCCACTGACTACTGAATCAGTTTTCAGGGTTGTGGTGTCAATGTGATAGTTACAAGGGACACCGTGCTTACAGATGGCAATAACTATACATCTTTTGGCATTTAATTTTAGTCCCTAGTCATGACACCAGCATTTTGTTTGGGAAATGCCCTCATGGAGGATCTTGTCTTCTGGAGAGTTTATAATGTCACCAAGTTTACAGTCATTTGCAAAGTTGATCAGCTACAAATTCCTTACATTTGCATAGACCTGTGAAGTAAATGCCAAAGAGGCTTTGCCCAAGAACCGAACCCGGGGGTACACCACTAGTGGCAGGTCTTTTGGTGGTGGTTGAAATGACTACCCTAATTTTCTGAATTCTGTTTGTGAGCCAGTTTGCTATCCAATGAGTAATACAGGGTTCATATTTAGCTTGGAGAGTTTATCAACAATCCTTGAAAGTAGCATGGTGTTGAATGCCATTGCAAGGTTTAGATATATGGTGTGTACTGATTTTCCATCATCTATTGCTTTAGTAACCTTCTCATAAAGTCAACCAAATTAAGCAGGCAGGATATGCCCTTGACAAAACTGAACTGGCTTTGGTCCAGAGTTTGTAGGCTACATATTTCCTTATTTATTAATTCCAAAATGATCCTATCCAGAGTCTTACAGGTAGAGCTGGTCAGACTTATGGTTTTATAATTACCCAGGTCCATTGATGTCCAACCTTTGCGCAGGGAGATGACTGTTTCTGCCCGAATTTCATTCACTGATATTGAATAAGCACTTTAGGGGATTTGACATGCTCTGTCTCAAGCTGGTCAGTTGACAGCTTGATATTTCATCTAGTCCCATAAAAGCAGTGTTCTTGGCCTTGGAAAGTGCTTTAAGGGTTTGATATTGGGAGATTCAGGGGGTGGTATAGATGCACATATGTGATCTGAGAATGTTGACAGGAGAGAGGGGAGTAAAGTTAATGCTAAATTTCAGGGGGTGGTATAGATGCAGATATGTGATCTGGGAATGTTGGCAGGAGAGAGGGGAGTGAAGTTAATGCTAAATTTCAGGGGCTGGTATAGATGCAGATATGTGATCTGGGAATGTTGGCGGGAGAGAGGGGTGTGAAGTTAATGCTAAATTTATTCTTTAGTAGACAGGTTATTTCCTCATGCTCTGAGTATGTGATATCATTTACTATTAGCTTTATGGAGTGCTGGACATTGTTTCTGTGTTTTTTAACATGAAGCAGCTTTTATCATTGTCTTTTCCTTTGTGGCTATTTTTACCTCCCACCTAACTTTGGTTAATTTAATCAGGGAACAAAGCTCCTTGGTAAGTTTAGTAAGACCATTTTTGACATTTTGACATCTTGATATCTTACATTTATTATTGCATGCAATGAGTTTTTTTTCTTTTGTTGTGCAGCTTAATTGTATTTGGGTTCCACCACAGGTTTATTTTAAAATTTGGCATTGTATTTGCTTTAAGTCAGGACAAATGCATCCATGCAGCTATTCACATGTGCATAGAATTTGGTGGAAATAAAATTTGCCTATACAGAAAGGGTACCAGGTTGGAGGGGGTATTGAGTTTAGCCATGTACAATCACTCACCCCCGGATTCACTAATCCTCCATGTAAGACTTAATAAGTCTTACTCGGAGGCTGCAGTTGAATAGTTTGACGTCAGCGTGCCATGAATATTCATGAGGGCACGCTGACTCAACCGTAACTCTTACACAGACTGAGTAGGAAAGCAGGGGGCGTGTCCGACTGCCGAGCAGTCTAAATGTGCACACCCTTGCAAGGTTTTAAAAAGCATAATGTCAACACACAAGAGCGAGTTCGCTCAAGATCTACTTGCACCCAACACCACACTCCCTGACACTGTAAACCCCCATCACACTTATATAAAGTAAATAATTATATATATTTTTTTAAATCCATGATATAGCTGCCCGTATTTGCGCGTGTGTGCGTGGGTGTGCCCATTGCTTAGCTAGAGTTAGCAATTTTGACATGGAAGAGCATAAAAAAGAATGTTTATGCCAATCACATTAAATTGCAATAGCGTAATGGTTGAGCGTATGCACAAAGAAAACGCATTCACGGTTCGAATCCCACAACTCCCCTTCTTATTTATGTTTTAAATCAGTATTTGAAATAATACCAGACATATATGATTAAAATTTTATTAAAAGCAGTGACATGGCCAATGTATCAGTGAACAAACTAAATATTTTTAAAGGTCCCAGATATACAATACCCTGCTGTTAAGCAACGCTTTACACAGCTAAACACAGGTGCCCATAGTTTAATAGCACTTTACCCAGCTAAACAGAGGTGCCCATAGTTTAATAGCGCTTTACCCAGCTAAACAGAGTTGCCCATAGTTTAATAGTGCTTTACCCAGCGCAATAGAGTTGCCCAAAGTTTAAAAGCACTTTACCCAGCACAATGTGTTTGCGTGAACATGCGCGCCACACCAACCAGGGCACCGTAGGGCACCATGGAGCAATGTAGAGCTAAGTTGCTTAAACACAGCCACACCTCCTAGCCTGTCTAGACAGTATTAAAATAAAAGAATGACAAGGTTCTAATCCAGGAACCTGTGTATCATAATCAAAGTACAGAACCACTAACCCATGAGAACATAGGGGAAGCAGCCACTATTAACATTCATAAGCTTACGAATGGTAGTTTAACCATTACTAAGCAGGTCTGCAGTGAGCCGAGAATTTTACAAAACAGCCAATCACAAAAAAGTGCAGGAAATGTGTCATATTTAAGCCCCATAGGTGGGAATACTTGCCATAAATGATTGTAGCTCACATTTGCAGTCAGGATGGCAGGTGCAGGAGAGGGCTCATGCTTCCGAGTGCAACGTTGGGGCATCGAGGAGTCCAAATACATGGTTTGGTTCCTTGTCCACCATCATGAGTCAAGACTCCTGCAGGGCCAGCTCCAAGGGACGGAGTACAAGGCAAATGCTTGGAACCGGTTAGCTCGTGATCTCACCAGTACCACAGGTGTTCCTCGGACTGGTGAGCAGGTCCATCACCACCATGCAGACCTGAAGAGACGAAAGCATGACCGCCTGAACCAGTGGATACAGGAGGCCCGTGGGATGCAGAATGCGCCACAACTGAGTATGTAGCCATGGAATGCAGTATGTAAGAATTGATAATGGAGTATGTGTAACGGATAGGTATGTATCAATATCCCTTCATTTACTTTACAGCTGCAGGTGACCGTGCTATGAATCAGTAAGCCTATGCTGATAGGCTGCTAAGGCTGCGCCACCAGGCAGGTTAGTGATTATTCTGCATGTATTGTTATATAAAATATGGGAGAGAGCATGAAAGAAAGTGTTGTAGTCCAATAAAACAGCCATAGAATTGCCTGAATAAGTCCTCTGCATGTACTGTCAGATAAAAACGTCAGAGAGGCAGAAAAAGAGTGTAGTCACCCATCAAGAAAGGTAACATATGTCTGGAATAATATCCCTGCAGGCACTGTCATATAACATAAGTGAGTGAGCCTGAAAAAAGATTGTTCTAACCTATTAATAAAGGTATAATATGTCTTGAACATGTCTGCCATAAACACCGTTAAAACAAATAAAGGAGTGAGCCTGTGGAAAAGTGTGCAATGTCATTAATAAAGGTCTAAAACCTAGAGTGTGACTGTGTCACAGAGTCTGAAATGTTGTTGTACCCTTGCATTATACAAACACTACTGTTTGAAAATGTGCTGGCAACCCAGAGTTATGCAGTCCCATATAAAGTGGGTGATGGAAGTGCTAGTAGCTTTGAAACATATATACAGTCCACAATAGTCAGTTACTGGCTGGCATGAATAAGTAAACCTGGCGCACATGTAGCATGTAATTATTCACCAGAAATGTGAGCGTGTGTCAAGAAATGCAGGGTTCTGTACAAATCAAAGTGAAAATGTCATGGGAAAACATCTGAGATATGTAGATAAAGAAATATAAATGCAAACAAGAAATATGTAGCAGTAACATCTGCATCCTGGACAGTTAGTATGTCAAATATAGGTCAGGCATATATTGAACTAGCCAAACCCATGACACAACTTAATGTATGGTGGCAAGTGTAATAATACAGGTAGGGGATACAAACTTGCAGTCACTGGGAATGTAGTGTAGACTAAAAGGTCATTATAAGATGTTAACCAAGGTTTTTTCAACACCCTACCATATGTGCATAAACCATGCTATTCCACACCTCAATGGGTATGTGTAACTTTAAATATTTGTTGGGACATATGTCCTATTGTTTTATAAATATTTGCATTGATGTTGATGCATGTGTCCTGTTCAAACACTACGTTCATGGTAGCCTGTTGCTACCAAACATCCCTGCATGCTGTTGGAATATGCACTGTCATTCAATATATGCATGTGTTATGCTTGCTGTTCAACTGTTGGAACCTTGGTGTGTTGGGTTAATGGGAATATTACTGCATGCTGTTACAAATAAACTGGAATGCTGTTGTTTATGTTGTAATTAAACACACCTAATCACAGAACGTATGGGAAGGGCGGCCCCAGCGGACCCGCCTGTCCCTCCTCAGTTGGCGAGTGCACCTGGCACCAGCGGCTCTGGTGCCCAGCCCAGGTTCTCCTTCTCTGTTGGTCCTGTGCCACCTTCGGATGGAAGCACTGCAGGGGATGGGGGCTCATCCCCCCGTGCAAGTGTGGGCGGAGGAGGGCAACCTGTCACCCTTGCTAGGGTCTGGGCTGTGGTGCATAGGGAGATCCAGAGTTCAGTTGCTGATCTCCTACACCAGCTCAAGGCGAGAGTGGCGCATCTCTCGGGTGAGCCTGCCCATCCTACACATCCCTCAGCACAGCCACCCTCAGGGCCGTGAAGGTGCAGTGGTGACTTCCCATGGGTGGGGATCTCAGTTCCACTGTTACCATCTGTGGGCTCATGGACTTGCGATTTCCAAACATCCTTCCCCATCAATTGTGTTCACCCACCCCATGTGTCAAACTTCGCCCCTGTATGCGTCTTGTTTGTCTTGTCTGTTTTCCTCCCCAACCTACCTCCCCAATTATACCTACTTCCTCTACCTCACATTCCACTCTCACCTGAAAAAAGAAAATAAAAAAAAGGGCAATCTGTTCCCACAAAAAAATTACGCCCCATACATAGCTGCCCAATTCGCACACATGTCCGCTGGACATGTAAACTGATAATTCTAATTGGCAGTACAACATATTTTGTTGTCCTCACCCCTCTCTCCGGGGTGGAAGGTTTCAAATTTCACACCAAATTTCAAAAATATGCACAGCTGTTGCTGGTAAAGAAATGGGCAGCTATGGACCTTCTCTAAACCCATCCTGCACATCCCGAGCTGGTTTCCCTACTGTCTTTCCCTCTTTGTGCCCCCTTTTTCACCACTTTCCTATCTGCCCATTTTCTTTTCTTTAAAAGAAATTAGAACGGGGGTTAGCTGAGTAAGCACTTTAAGCAGTAGTT